>NC_057362.1:1241462-1862194 GCF_016861735.1 Aspergillus chevalieri
GCCCTTTTTCATGGCCCTGCGCAGCGAGAGGGGGTAGAATTTCAAATTCCGTGCTGCTCGTCGTCTCACTTTGTGTGTCACATAAAAGGGGAGGGAGGAAAAGGATACTCACCAACCCAAATGGACTCCAGATTAGCCACCGTACCATCGCAGGTGACGTGACCCCACGCTGTCGGGATGGTGTTCCTGTTGGTATTGTATCCGAACATTTTGCACAGCTGCTTGCCAGCCTTATGCTCAACAACCGTGGTAAAAGGACTCGCCTCGACGGTGACGTTGTTCGGGTTGAACATCATCGTGGCTGCGTAGCCGAGGAGACCGGGCATGGTTAGGTCGGTGCACATATGCCCCTCATATCTAGAGTTGATGAGGTTAGCTCTGCCAGGCTGGGACAAAGAGATGCAGAGGGAGGTTGAGGTACCGTGGATGCCAGAAAGGAATCGAGTGCTCTCCCATCAACTTCGCAGATAATTGCAACGCTGCGTTGAACCTCTTCGTGATCTGATCGAAGGTCTCAGAGTCTTGGACTTCTTTTGAGATAAATACCTATACGACACAACATTAACGACCATTTCGATGACAGTGAGCGGTAAATGACACACCTCATCATCCCCATGATACGATTGTCGAGCGTTCTTGAGCTCCTCCAGAATGGTATTGAAATTGTCTTTGGATAGCTTGAGATTTTCCGCCTTGGGACCGATAAAGTACGTGCTGATGACTTCGTGAGGGTCGGTTTTCCAGCATGATGGGGAAGGCATTTTGGCTGTTAGTCGTCTTTGTCGTGCTGCTTGGGTTGGTCTGGTTGATGGGGGGAGCTGGTTGTTTTTTATGCTTTACGGTGGCTTCTATGGCGCGGGGTATGCACTGGCTTGGCTGAAGCCATTATGTATGAAGTACGCAATGAACTGAGGATGTGGAGCGAGTTGGGTTGCCTTGACGCATGTCTCTGTGTCCTGTGAAAGCTAGAACGGGCGACTCGTGTCGCATCATGCGAGTGGCCGTTTCTACAAAAGCACTACGAGCATGAAAATGCTGGTCTCAAGACCAGTAGTTGAAGATATTGGTCATGGCTCGACGCAACGCTTGAAGATGTTGCAAGGGGAAACTTCAATACTTCACCCATGGCTTTTTGAAAACTGAGCATTGATTGATCAAATGACCCCAAACAAGTCACTTCAGCTGAGCCATCATATCGAGAGAATGGGCAAGTTGAAGACGTGGAACTGGCTGCCTTAATGCATGCATGTCTGAGTGCTTGCGAGAATGAAACGGGCGACGTGCATCCATGCAGGTAACATTTGTTGCAGAAACATTAAAGTATCTGGTATCTCAGGACCGGCAAGAGAACAAATATGCCGGGCGAAGACGATGGTTGAGTTATCCTAAATCAAGATCGGAGAAAGACTGAACAGCTGTTCTTCGACTATTTCAAACCCATAATCTCTGGACTGTCATGGATTCCACAATTGGGACCCCATTTGATCAACCAATCTCGAACATGTCGTGTCATTTTCAGCTGCTGTGAGATCCACTGAAACTAATGCGTGTCCTGCATTGTGGAGTCGCAAAGTACTTACGGACATACGCAGACATGTCTCCGGAAAGCCACCATAGTTACCATACAAGTACAAGTGCATCACTTTTGCATTTGCTATTCATGACTACGCCCGCACACTCCGGATATGCACTTGTGGCATTGGATGACGATTAAACAAGAGAGCGAAGTTGACATAGACACCATCGTTCTCCTTCAGGCTGAATACCTGTGGGTCTCTCGTTGCCTGCTGGGCCTCGCTGCTACCCAATTACACTTCATGATAGTGGCCTTTCGTCCGCTACGAACTAGGATTAGAGATTAAGAGATAACTGTCATACCACGCGCTCCCCGCATAGATGTGATGAGACCGGGGCGAAAATACCCGCTCCAAGCTGAGCTGTATGGAGTACATCAATATCACACTAGCAGTTTACAGTTCGAGTACGAGGATTTGCTAGATGATAGTCTGTAGTGGCTGGTTGAACAGTCATGCCACCTGAGTCTCCCCGCTTCCGGTTTTGTATTGGTTTTCACTACACTCCTCTAGCACAATCCTTCGATGAAGGAGAGGCATATACTTTATTATAGCCATGTCACTAACACTTAGCTTCCTCGATGCAACCTCCCATCCTGTCAAACCCACTTAATTCACAAATTAGTATCACCCACAATCTCCATAAGTTCCGGTGCATCCAGACTCCGAAGATACGCAAGCGTACATGCCCTGTAATGCTCAAAATCCACCAGCGTAACCTTCCCATACTCCCTATCGTAGAGCACATTATGCCGTCCGCATCTTTTAGGTATACCTTCAGCTTACAGAGGACTGACAGGATATGGATACGCTCAACGCGGGTGTTTGTTAGCCAGAGGCTAAGGATTGTGTCTCCGGGAACCCAAGAATGACTAAGACGTTACCGGATGGGAAGAGAGATGAACAGACGATATCGCCGTAGGCGAATATCGAAGGGAATTCCTGTGTTTGCTCGCCACAGCCAACTAGTGCGTCATAGAAGCTGCTTTCGGCAAAGTAAATGGAATAAAAGTTAGCTTTAGTCACTTCTCTATTCGTCTGTAGAATGTGCATGCCTCTCAAGTCCATCGCTCCAGCATTTTGCCATAGCATGCCTTTCATTGAAAAGGACTTCCATCATTGCTTTCTTGTCCGGTTTATTATGGATGATGCGCACACAGGTAACTGACGCTTTGACAACTTCCTTATCCCCGAAGAGAATGCTGTTAGCGGTAGTTGTGTTGTTGGTACCTATGTCAGTGTTAGTGTCAGCAGGGGGGCATGTTATTTGTCGAAGTATCGCCTTGCGTTGCGGTCTGATGGTGAATCGAATGAAGTGTCGAAGACCGGAGCTAATCCAGTTAGATGGTTCAATTTCTCTAATATACCACTGGTAAGGAGTAGCACTTACCATCCATGCCTCAAAACCATTTGCTTCTCGGTACGTCGTGTCCTTGGCAGCAATGACAGCAAATGCAATGAAATACTCCCGAAGCCATAGTCCTGTAGTACGATAGTTGATAGGAACGGATAATTCAAACCTAGAATCCGTGACACGACGGATAAAGACTGGCCTTGTAGGTAGTCAGAAATCCGTATTCAAGACCATGCTTCTCACGCCCTCGATGACATGTCCTGAGATGGTGAGCACAGTAACAACTCAATACGGTGTTTTTAAGATCACATACCAATAGGGTATTCTGACGACAATCCAATAGACCTTCCCATAACTGGATATTTTTCAAGCTTGGATATCCAGAACCTTTTAACATCGCCCGCGGCAACTGGAGTGTTATGGTCATAACCATTCCCTTCAGTCTCTGGGCGTTGATTTATCAGCCCGAGAAAACTGTCATCTGATGATTGAACACCCTCTACATTCTCAAATACGAGATATTGATAAAATGTAGTTGAAAGTGCTTTGGCAACTGGATCACACACATAATGCACGAAGCGGGTTGCTAAGCCACGCTGGTTCCTGATGAGATATTTCTCGCCCTCTGAGGAATCAGCCTTGCCGGCTGGTTTGCTGAGATCGAGGGATTGTAAAGTGCTTTGGATGTCTTCGTTGAATGTGGTCCAGGGGTGCAGGTATTCTGATGAGACAGGATGGTTCTGATGTTGGATGCTGTCCATGAGCTGTTGTCGAAGAGAGGGGCCCAGGAGGGGTCCGGCGAATAAATCGCAGGCTGGTTCAATTAGCTGGAGCAGTGCTTTATTTGCGGGTCAGCTGATGTTTTAAATGTATAAGCTATTTAGAATATGTAGGCAGCAGTTGATATAATGCGATCCTACTGATGAAATAACCCTACTTGAATGGGTTGCTTGCTAGGATCTGCTACACAAAACAGACAATCATATCCACAAAGTAACCATTTACCATCATTGACATGTCGGTCGAGTAACCTGTAACATCACCTTGAAATATCAATCACAATCCCAGCTACCATTTAAGCCCATATTATCCTCGGGTAGGAGTTCTTACTTCGGGACTTGCGTAAGTTCCAGGGATCAAAAGAAATTACTGGAAATACCGTACAATAGGCGGAGAAAAAAGAGGTTACTGTTTCTGGGAAAATTGAAGTCATATCAACTTATCAATCGTCCCCCACATAATTGCGGGGTACAACTTACGTAGCACAATTGGTTGTACACAAAACCAATAGATATATCTGTCTTCTTCCTTTTCCATTCTTCGTATAAACATTCGATTCGAACCATTGCATTTCAATCCCCAACAATGCCCAACACCAAGACCGTACACGTTCCTCACCTGGGCGGCATCGATGCCGCCTACCAGATGCCTCACCCATTCGACCCCGCAAAGCCCACCCTCGTCCTGGTCAATTCATTCACCACCTCGTCTGAATTGTACAGCAAGCAGTATGCCAACAAGGAACTCACGGATAAGATGAATCTGATCGCCATCGAGCTGCTGGGCCATGGCCAAACGCGCACTAAGCGCGAACACTGGACATACTGGGATACGGCGGAGATGAATCTCCAGGTCCTGGATTCTCTAAATATTGAAAAGGCTTTTGTGCTGGGAACGAGTCAGGGTGGTTGGATTACGGTTCGGATGTCGCTGATGCGGCCAGACAAGGTACGTACAGATGCATGCATATGCATGTGCAAGGATGTGTATGCAATACAACTCGTACTAAGAGACTCTGCAGATTGCCGGTATAATCCCCCTAGGCACGTCTATGGACTACGAGTCTGAACCTACCCGCCAACTTGGCTGCTGGGATGCCCCCAATCTGCTCACTCCGACCATCGATGCTTTCACGTCGAACGAACCAACGCCAGACTTCGAGCCGCCTCTTGCTTACTGTGACATGCTAGTTAATACTGGCTTTGGCGAGGATTGTCCAGCAGAGACGCGCGAGTACTGGCGCAAGACTATCCGTGAGAACTACCAGGGTGATGACGGACGGCGCCGACTTCGCATGTCGGCGATCAATTTAAGAGATCGCGATGGTTTGTATTCGAGGTTGTTTGACGTGAGGTGTCCGGTGTTGTGGTTGCACGTAAGTCTATGCCGATATATATCTATACCAGATGGATGACGCTAATATATATGTTCTGCAGGGAACAAAGGATGTGGTCTACTCGCTCGCTAATGCACAGAGGGAGATTGGATTGTTCGTTAACTCCCCTGATGCGAAACTCGTGCCGGTTGAGGGTGGCGCTCACTTCCTGAGTGCCTCGAATCCTAAGGAGGTTGATGCGGAGATCTTGGGGTTTGTGACCAAGTACAGCTAGTAATGCATAGTCTGTCATGTGGGGTGATGATGCACTCTTTTTCTCTATTGATCAAGTGACTGCAAGACATTCACTGTATATACGTTTGGGAAATATATATATCGCGTCCGTAGTACTCGGACACCGCGCCAAAAACCTCGAGTTATCAAAGCAAACCCTCTAGCCATTAAACCATTAACATCATGGTACCCGAAAAAAGAAAAAGCCATCGAGGTAGCCCTCTCAGAATACAAGTCCGACAAACACCCCTCCCTCCGAGCTACAGCCAAAGCACACAACGTCCCTCTTGCTACTTTATCCGACCCAAGCTCTGATAATTCTACGGATACACGCCATACCTACCACGAAAAAAGTCAGCGTCTGACCTTCGAAGAAGAAGACTTTCTCGCAGAATGGATGACTGATCAAGATAGGCAAGTGTACCCTCCTACGCACATCTGGGCACGCGAAATGGCGCAGAGAATTCGACAGATGCATGGTGATCCCAAACCAATTTGGTCCCACTGGGTTTCTCAGTTCAAAAAGCGTCACCCTGAGGTTTCGTCAAGTCTTGGAAGGAGGATCAAGAAGTCTAAGAAGAGAGCGGTTCCGCCGGTGAAGATTATGCCTAGGGAGGATGTGCTGGAATCGATGAGGTTGAAAAAACTTGGGAAGAAGGCTGAAAAAGCGCCGGAAGGAGTTTAAGCACGTATTAGAAGCTATGAAAGCATGGTACTTGGTTGTGTACATAATAATCGTCCTATTGTTCTAAGAAATGTAAAAATTTCCTTATAAAACTAAAAGTAAGAGGTTATTATACAACAGCCCGGGTGGTCTAGTGGTATGATTCTCGCTTAGGGATATAACCCAAGCATATCTGCGAGAGGTCCCGCGTTCGATCCGCGGCTCGGGCCGTTTCTTTTTTTTTTTTTTCACCTTTTCTTTTCACTACTTTTTATGTCTTATCGATAGAACATTCATTGAGCAGCATATTCAATTGGACCAATTGAACCAAGAGTCGGAGAGAAATGGTGTCAGTAAGGTACCGCTGCATGCCCGGATAGAGGGATGCCGTTACCCGGCCAACCAGCCACCACCGGACAAAGACATCAACCGCCATACTCCTATGACGATATTAGAAAACATACTTACTGGCTTTCGCCATTGTTTATCTCTTTTCTATCATAGTGTATATGTTTTATTATTTACGTCTCGACTGAAACGAAGGACATCGACGTGGAGATAGAAGCCATGGCGCGACTCAATAACACGCCGTCACCACGAAAACGCCAGGAACCACGGGCACCACTTGGGGCACAAACAAAGCCAGAGCGTGGACTTAGCAACTTTTCATTGCCGAAGACGACAGGGAACAGCACAAGCAGGGGACTGTTTGCTGAAACACGGACGACAAAGGACAATGGAGCTACGAAGGAACCATCTTCCGCAAGAACACAATCCCACAAAAAGAGCAAATCCTCACTCGATTTCCAAATCTTCCCCGACAACAATGCCTTGTTCTATGACGAAGCTGAGGAAACCGAAGAAGAGCACAGTGACACTAGCGAATCTCACACCTCACCAACCTTCTCTCCCTCCTCTTCTATCGGCAGCATCTCCTCCCACGACAAGACGAAGAACCCGCTGAAGCTCGCGCATGTAAATTCGATGTTACTTCCAATGCCGTCACCTCCGTCGCCGGTTCGCCAACGCCGTCAGACCCGGAAGTCAGAGATACTCGATTATGCGAAGGAGAACGATCCGATTGAGGAGCCGGGAGATGACGATCTTGAAGCCGCGTCCTTGTCGAGGAGCTCGTCAGACGCTTCTTCGCGGCGGATACCAGTGCAGGGGAACGTACGCCAGATACCCGGGGGAAGGAATCGGAACAACAATCTGTCGTTTTCGAGCTACCGGCAGCTTGAAATAGAGGAAGCAGATTCTGAGGATCCTGAGGACAATGGCTCCGATCTGGAAGGTTTCATAGTCAGCGATAACGAAGATCTGAGCTTCCATGACGTATCGGAGAACGAATCTACAGAAGAAGAAGAAAAGATGCCCTCACCTCCACCTAAGCCAAGGCGACGATTGATGAGGGGCAGACGGCCAGCATCAACAGGGGAGCCAAAGCCAGACCCAGAGCCAGAGGAAGTAAACAGGAAGTCATGGAAGGTGCCAAAGGAACAATCACCCATTATGGATACCATTCCTCCTATGGGCCCTACGAGCACGCGGCTTTCCCAGGAAAGTTTCAATATTAATGAAGAGCTTGACAATCTGAACCTGGATGATAATAACAATGATCCTTCTTCTCAGCTTTTCAATGACTTGAATGAGTAAGTCGACAGCCTTTCCTATACCCAGAATCTAAAGCAGGAGCTAATAACTTCTCAGTGCTGTGATAGAGCTTAACACTTCTCCTAAGAAGCCGGCATATGAGCCGCCGAATCTACAAACACCACCATCCAGCCCATCGAAAAACAACCGTCTTCGCTCTCCTACGAAGAACAAAGTCTGTATACCCCCTACCCCATACCGCGAGAGTACCGACGCCTTCTGGAGCCAGGAGACGACCAATGACTGGGTCGACCAGCACTCCCCCAAAAAGTTGGACCAGCTGCTGCGTGAATTCAAAGAGTCAGACGACGAACACAACCGTGAAAGATCATTTGACATTATGCCCCGGAGCCGCAACGTGAAGGGCAAAGAACCCAAGTCGCCCAGCAAAACGGCACAGAAGAAGGCCGAAATCGAGCACAGGAAAGCCCTCATGGCGCGTAAAAAGTCCTTTGATGACAAAAAGGCCAGTCTCGCGTATGACTTCCTCAAGGTTCTCGACATCGCAGTTGCTGGCGGACAGGTCCAAGAGATGGCCAACGAAACTGGCGGCGTGAAAATCGTTTGGAGTAAAACCCTACAAACCACCGCCGGCCGCGCAACCTGGAAGCGTGTTCGTGATGATAATGGCTGCGATGCCCGTAAACCAACCAAGCATTACGCGATTATCGAACTAGCGGAACGCATTATCGACAACGAAGATCGGCTGATCAACACCCTCGCGCACGAGTACTGTCATCTGGCCAACCATATGATCTCCAAAGTCTACAACAACCCGCACGGAGCAAGCTTCAAGCAATGGGGTCTGAAGTGCAAGCAGGCCCTCCAGGACCATCCTGTCTACGCTGGCCGTATTGAAGTCACCACCAAGCACAGTTACAAGATCGACTACAAATACGTATGGACTTGCGTCGACTGCGCGCAGAACTACGGACGTCACTCGAAGAGTATTGACCCGACTAAGTCGCGCTGCGGACGGTGCAAAGGTATTCTGCAGCAGATAAAGCCTAAGCCGCGAAATGTGTCACCAAAGAAGAAGCCAGCTGCTGGTGCTAGTACTGGCCTCGGTATTGGCGTTGGTGGCGCTGCCGCTCAGGGATCTCGTCTTTCGCCGGTTGACACGAAGGCTGTTGATGATGTGATGCAGGTTCTTGGGGGTGTTAGCTTGCATTGATATGGATAGTTCCTTTCTTTTGTCAAGTCACTCATTACATTACTGTTTAATTTCTGTCTTTACAGCGTCGTTCTTCTTTTCTTTATTCATGCTCCGACACGAATACAGAACAATCTTTGTTGATAAACAATTGTCACACTGGATAGCTATGTTAATGGATATATGAATGATGTATTAAGAATTGATTCCACATAAAGCGTTGTCCCCTGACTCGACCTGTAATGGCGGATAGTCCGTTCATCAGTAGCCTTGAATACGCAGCAGATACGGGAGATTCTCGTAGATCTTGATCGGCATTGATCTGAGACCTCTTCAAAAATTAGTCCGGGGAAAGAAACGGACTGAGCATGTGGGTGACCAGAAAATGGAGCCGATTTTCCTTGAGCTAGAAAATGGAGTACCTTTAGGGTTGAGGAGTGATCAATCAGTAGTATTCCATTTATTGATAGCATCTATCTATTACTAACTAAAGCTAACTAAGTAAATAGAAATCCATATCGCTCGTAACCATCGTTTTCATATAACCCTTCTCAAACAATAAAACTTCAACCAAACAACCCCCAATTCTTCACCTCCAAAGTCTCAACCAGCTTATCGATAAAGCCAGCAGCCATTTCCTCCTCCCTCGACAATCCACTCGGATCCCCCTTTGCATCGAACTCATCATGCGGCACATTCATGAATGCCAACAAATCCGTCTCCTGTTTCTCCAACCGCACAAGCAGATAGTGACAGCTCAGCCGCGAAATCTGTGGCGCATCCGTTCCCCCGACACCGTTACTAGCACCCATCGTCGTTGTTGCCGCGGATCCGTCCACAGACCCCGGAACGCGACCACCGCCCTTCCGCTGCGTCTTGGGAGTCGTAAACGAGGCCACGCCCTTGTATGCGCGCGCTTGTTCTGGCGTGAAGCGTGGGAGTGAAATAGGAGCTGGAGGGATAACGGCTTGGATGGTGTCGCCTTCGTCGCAGAGGTCGTGAAGGTGGTAGTTGACGGCGGCTTTGTCGATAGTTTCTTTATTCGCGTGGACGCCGCCGGCTGGGGCGGTGGATTGTTGTTGTTGTTGGTCTAAGTAGGCGAGAGCTTTGTTGTTGGGAACAGCTTCATTGACCTCTAGAATGAAGTTGGAGAGGGTGGTCGGAGAGAGGTAGATTTCTTGGTGGTCGGGAACTTCGCGGAGATCGCTGTTGAAGACTTGGAGTTAGTGGTACTCTGCAAAGTTGGGAGTCGGTATAGGTGCTTACCTGCTATCGAGCCAACTTGTGGGAATAGCACCAGCGATAGCGCCGCCGTAGAAATCACGTCCAGAGTAGGCCATATCGATGTCCGTCTTGAAGCTGGTATGTTGGAGGGGCAATGCGACACTGTTCTCGCGAAACGGCGTTGAAGAAGCTTGAGAAGAACAGAGAACTTTGAGATACTGAGCAGCAGACAAGAGCACCAGCTATTTATGTATCAGCACTCCTCGTATTTCAAGCGCAAAGTGAATGAGTCTATCGATTGTTGACTGTTGACTGCGGGCATGAGTCCCCCGCCGCCAATCACGGGCAGAAAATTCGATGAGTGACGTCCTTCTGCCGTCGCCGCCTACTGACACCGCCTTTGTTACTCATATCTTACTAATGGCCCCAAATACGGACATCACTCGTCACTTCTGCCTGAACAACAGTGCCCTGCTTGCTTTGGGGAAAAGACGGTCCAATTCACCATTTACCATTCCGGAATGCTCTATCAATGAAAACCGACTGAAGGAAGGCTATACCATCGTAATTTCCCTCAGGCTGGCCCACTCGACCCCTTATAAAGTTATCATCATAAGAGCTGCCGCCTCGACTAGGAGGATTTTAAACTACTTGCTGGGTTTTGCTCACCCTCGGCTCTAGAAATTCGCCTTCTATATTTTCTCCACCTGGGGCTTGAAGGAATATTTGGTCGGTTCAATTATACCCTGAACAGTCTGAGGTCCGTGCAGCTTTTGGAGAGACCTGTAGGTGAGTATGGCAATAGGTGTATCCAATGGTGACAAGTTGAAGCCCTGAAAGTCAAATTCGAAATGACACGGCGAGCCATCGACACTATCGAAATAAGCTACATTATTGTGTCTGGTGAAACGAATTGCACCTTTTCACTCACGTTAAATCCATGATCAAAAGTGTTCATCAATAAGAAAGCTGACCTACCTTGAACGGTCGCCTCCAACTCGAAGATTGTGGTTTCATGTCCCTTATCAGGTAGGTTGGTCTGGGCTATGACAGCATGGCCCTTGACTGATATACAAAAGTAGGAATCAGTGATCCCAGCCCTGAGATCAAAGCTTCCATGGACGCCATCTTTGATAAAGCCGGCAAATGGATTGAGTGACTTGTAGTCAAAGGCTGGAATATGGGTTCCAATCTCGCCTTTAATCTGACCGGCCTTCTCGATGGTACCCTTGATCTGGAATTCGTTACCCCTTAGCCATGAGGTACATGTATGCTTCCCACGCCGGGGTTCGAGAAGCATCACACACCTTGATGGGACCAATATCTCTTTCAAAATCAACTATGCTCGAGATTAGCGGCAGCAATGAAAATCACGGTGTGTATTCTCATACCGATAAGCATTTTGGCAATTATTGTAGTCCAATTGTACTCCGTACCTGAAGACTCATTCTCGATAGCAATAGAGAAGGACTAGAGAGATCTCGAGGAAAATCTATTACCTATTTATAATGGTTCGAAGTGGGTAAAAGAAAGACGGGGAGCTACGTATTGCTAGGAAGCCAATAAACAATGATATACTTGTAAAGCTATATCAAGAATGATGCATACAGCTGAAAATGAATATGCAATAGAATGTGCTGTGACAATGCAAAAATGCACCAAAATGCACTTAAGTCGCCTAATTGCTGATAGTGACCAATCAGAACCCCCCGGCTCCTTAAGCCGTAGTCCGTGCATGGATCTTCTTCAGCCTCGAAGATGTTCGGTAGAGTGTCCTAGTATGGCCAGCTCACCTTCTATCTTTGCAACTACTGCCCGATTTAGATAACCAGGTCGAGAATGTCGATGCTGTGTTCAATATTACGCCATTACTCCCGTGATAACGCATATTAGGGTAGAGAAATTGGAGAAACACGGAACATTTTGCAACGAGTAGATGTATCGAATTGCAGATGAGCTGACCTGGGCTAGCTCAGCTCAGTTATCAGTTTTACCATTCTCAATGAAGTGCATAAGATCATCAACATAAATTGCATTATTCTATGCATTTATTATCCAGTAGTGTAGCCCTAAGTAACAGAGTTTCTGTACGACCGCTTGTCTGCGATCAAATGCCCAACACTTTGAAATGATACAAGCTTCTCAATATCATACCGTAACTATATATATTGGCGCAAATTTCACGACGGCAGCTCATATCTAACACGATCGCTCGGAGCCTCAACTGCAAAGTCACCGGGAGCCTCAACTGGAGATCGTGGCTGTTGAGCTATAGGCCCCCACTTGGAAGAGTCTTGCGAAGGATTTTGTAGAGACCAAGCGGCCGCCGCGTTTGGAACTTTCAGATGAGCTTTCTGACGACGACGGAAATACCAGATTATAGCAGCTAGGACTATGAGAAAAGCACAGCCAAGCCCAACACCGACACCAATTCCCACTTTTATTTGTGGCTTAAGTCCTGCTTCATCGCATTGGTCTGATGACCCTGTAGGTGTGGTAAGACATGCTTGGGTGGGTGAAGCACCAGTTGCGGTAGGTGAGATGGTTGACCTATTCATCGACGTGGTAGAGGGAAGCCTCGCTGTGGTGGCCTCGTTTGCGAGGATGTTGAATGTATGGCAAATAAAATAATCGTTGCCCTTTTCTTCACTGATTACTTGGAGGACGAAGACATTTGTTTTTGTTAAATTTCCCACTGGTGAGACAGTCCAGCCGTAAGAGCTGGCACCTCGTAAAGGGCCCGTGGTAGTCAGTCAGACATGGAAAGGGAAAGTCACGTTAGCTACATTGGACATACCCTGAATACGCTTGCCTTTATTTGTACCAACTTGCCATAGCCAGAGGGAATAGACGTTCCAGTTGGTCGACCATTGGATTTCAAGCAGATCGCCAGCTTTGTATTTTGGATTCTTGTCCGCCCTTGCTGGAGGTGAGAGGAATACGTTCTGCTCTGCCCCAAGTACGGGGTGAAACAGAAGCAGTAATAGAGTCTTCAATATGGTTGCCATTTCCCTCAGAAATCTCATGACCGCTATCAGCCGGCAAGAATGTCAAGACAGCTAAAGAAGAGAGAATGGAGCTCGTGAACTTGAGATGCTTACTTCTGAGGCTGTTGATGTTGCGCAGATATTTCCCCTCGTCGATGTGTTACACGCCGCGTCGCACTGCTAATTTGAACAGGACTCGAGTTGCTCAAGGTGTATATAAGTTGATCATCCAAAGAAGGTTCGTCTGACCGAAAACATTGTCCACCTACCAAGCTACTATACATCGAGTCAAATATAAACAAGGTAAACAAGGCGATCTATACTAATAACCCAGTTTCCCCCGTGTTGTGAACAAAAATGCATCAATTAACCATAATCTCTTATCGCACTGACAAAGAAAACAGGATACCCGCAAATAAACACAGAAAGATATCATGGAGGCAGCTCATATCTGACACTTTTATGAGCTTCAACGAAGTCACCTGGGACCTCAACTGAAGGAATCCCCGGCTGTGACTGATGAGTAGGATATTGTGTATTATCAGGCTCAGACCAGATGATAAATTCTATTGCTTCACTAACAGCTGTAGCTGCTCGGCGGCGGAAGTACAAAGATATAGCAGCAAGGACTATGAGAAATGTACAGCCAAGGCCAACACCAACGCCAATCCCCACATTTGCCTGTGGGGATAACCCAGCTTCAATGCAAGGATTCGACGAAACCGTAGATATTGAATCGCATGCCTCAGTGAACGAGGGGGGTTGCTGTCGTGCTGGCATTGCTTGCAGTGATGTTAAATGTATGGCAACTAAACCAACTATCGTAATTATCCACATCTGTTATTGCGAAATGATAAATATCTCTCTCCGTTACATTCCCTACTGGAGAGACAGTCCATCCATAAGATGTAAATCTCTGTGCACTGTCTATGATCATCAATAAGGCCATGTAAACCAAAAACGTGAAGTAAAAAAAGGACACACCCAGAAGCTCTTTGCCTTGATCAGTGCCAGTCTTTCAAACCTGGAGGTAGATTGGGTTTTCTATGCCGGTGGTCCATTGAATATGAAGTTTTTGACCAACATAGTATACCGGATTATAATCAGAGCCTTGTGGAGGATTTATGAAGGAACCATTTTTGTTTGCCCCAATAACAGAATGGACCAGCAAAACAAGAACGGGAAGGACTCCCAGCATATTTAGCATTATTTTCATAAATTCAACGTTGTTATAAACATGGAAAGGAGAAGTTAGGAGACAACTGAAAGAGGGAGGTCGAAATGCTCACTTTTGAAGGCTGACGAGGCTATGCAGGTGGTCTATTCCCATTGCCAAGATATTACACAGAGCCTTGCTCACGCACATACACAACTCAAGGTCGGCTGGTTGTGATCTTAGTGGCAAAATTAGCTATACTACATCCCGGGATGGAATAGGAAGTAGCATCATCGCCAAGTCACACCATCATGTCCTTCCAACCAGGAACTGTAGATAAACGAAATCCTACATATATATTTACAATCAGCTTATTTTGCCCGACAGTGTCATGATCTTGCTTTGACAAAAATCTTCGTGCCGATCAAGTGTGGACGACCTGGATCAAGCATTGCCATTATTCTAACCCTATTATACAGAACCCTATATAGCCTCAAAAACTGTCACATACTCGTCGATTACCCATAGCTTTTGTATATCGTGCCGAAATACATGTACATGCGTACACTGACAAACAGACGCAAGTCTCACGATGACAATTCGTATCTGACACGATCGCTAGGAGCTTCAGCAACTGCAGAGTAACCGGGTACTTCGACCGGAGGAGGCATTTGCTTGGAAGGGTCCGGTGTATCGCTTGGTGGAGACCATGCAGGAGGTTGATTTGGCGCATTAGAATCAGGAGCAGTAGCGGAAGCGGCTTTCCGACGACGGAAATACCAGATGATAGCGGATAGGGCTATGAAAAACGCACAACTGACTCCAACGCCGATACCGACACCCACCTCTGTGCCGCTGTCTGAATCTGAAGATTCGGCGGATGTTGAAGAGGATGCCGAAGGGGTATTGGATGAAGGCGTTGAAGTTGTAGTGCCGTTCTTTGGTAGAATCCTGAAGTGGTTGCAAGTGAAAGTATTCGTGTAATCGTTATCATCAAACATTTCAAAATAGAAAAGACGTGTTAAATCCATTTCTGTTTGCACAATCCAGTTCCAGTATCTCTTTCCTGTCATATTAACTGTATTTATCAGTCAGGTGTGAGAATAGCATGTTGCTGCCAGAACAGACATACGCTCAATGAACTGCCTTGCATCTGTACCGACTTGATTAAGCACAAGAGAATAAGCCTTGAAGTTGGTTTCCCAGAGTATTTGGAGTGTCTGGTCCACATCGTACTCCAGAATTTTGTCGGTTTTCTCTGGAGGACGCCAGAAAGAATTAACCGCGTTGACCCCTGAAATGGAATGAAGCAAAATGATCAAAAGGGAGTTAGACATGTTTACTGTCCTTATCATGGTTCTAATACCACAACCAGTAAGGAATAAAATTGAGGACAGCTAGAAAGCTCGAAAGGAGAGAGATTCCAGGCTGGTACCAGGAAGCGGAATGCTTACATTTTGAGGCTGATCATGTTGTACGAGCATCTTCTCTGAAGTTGTTACACACGTCGTCTTGCCAATAATTGAGCAAGACTCGAGTTGCTCAAGACATGTACCTAGAAGACAATCAACATTGTCTTCTAGTGACGTGCATATGGCGTATGGCACCCTTCCCTCAATTAGCGATGCCGCCTACCTACCGAGTTAATACATATTGATTTTAATGATAAAAAGGGGCCGATATTGAAGTGACGAAGGAAATCGGCTTTCCTTTTGTTTATTTTCAATACGACTGTGTGGTTCATTCCCGACATCGGGAATAAGTCGTTGAATCAATTCCGATGTTTGGGGTATTTATCGGCTCACTTTCACGGACCCCTAGACCTCCTGACAACACACGTTTTTGTACAATTTTTATTCCTTTCAAACCTCATAGAATATGCCTGGTCCCTTTTCTGAAGATATGGCACTGCCTCAGTACAGCTTTATGGACGATTACAGCGAGGGTGCACATCCCCAACTTCTCGAGGCTCTTGTACGCACCAACTCAACCCAGCAACTTTCCTATGGAAACGATGAGCACAGCAACGAAGCCCGCCAATTAATCCGGACCAAGCTCTCTGCCACCGAGGATGAGGTTGCTATTCACTTTGTACCTAGTGGAACTTCCGCCAATCTTATCTGCATCGCGAGCTGTTTACGGCCTTTCGAGGCGGTGTTGACCGTCGATTCAGGGCATATTGTTAGCAAAGAAGCGGGCGCCATTGAGGCTACTGGACACAAAACGATTGTTGTCCCTGGGGTAGGAGGGAAAATGACGCCTGACAACCTGGAAAGGGCTGTTCGCCAGAATCAGTTCTTCCCGCACAACGCTAAACCGCGGTTGGTTTATATCTCCAATGCCACGGAACTAGGAACGATTTACACCAAACGAGAATTGAAAAGCCTCAGTGCCGCGTGCAAACGCTGGGGCCTGTTGCTTCTCATAGATGGCGCTCGCATTGGAGTAGCACTGAGTGCTCCGTCTAATGATTTGACACTGCGAGACCTAGTGGACCTAACCGATATTTTCTGGATTGGTGGCACCAAGAATGGCGCATTACTGGGGGAAGCAATTGTTGTACGGAAGCATTTGGCGGACGGCTTTGCTTTTTATTTGAAACAACACGGCGCATTGTTAGCCAAAAGTCGTATAATAGGTGTTCAGTTTGCAGAACTCTTCCGGAAGAGCCTCTTCTTTGAGCTTGCAGCGAATGCCAACAACGCAGCCCAGATGATCTCAAACAATTTTCAAGAACTGGGTTATCAACTATCTGCGAAAACCGAGACGAATCAAGTATTTGCAATATTACCGGAGAGCTTGGCTAAGCGGCTTGAAGAACGGTTTCGCTTTTATGTGTGGGAACACCTCGACAATCAACAAGTTGTGGTTAGGATCGTTACGTCGTGGGCTACAAACACATCAATGGTGGATAAATTTAACGCATGGGTTCAGCAGTGGACTATCTAAAGGCACACAATAAGCCATTCGACAATATGGATAATGAAAAGTGTACGAAAATTTTAATGGAACAAGCTCAGCATAACCTATCTGCCTTCAACACCGAGTACTATCGAGCTATGCAGCCGTCCTTGCCCTAGAAAATATCTAGTTAACACCAGTACAAACAGCAACTTATATATGTCAGGCAGCTAAGAGACCAATGGATACAATTGAAGCGCTAGCAGTAATACCAGTACATATACATATTAAACTATTTTTATTTGGAGAAATGCTCGCTTCGTTGTACTGATTACTAATCGCCTAAAATGGCATTCCCGACTTTTTGATTCCCGACAACTTTTGTTCTTGTAAAACGAGGACCTGTGAATTCCCTGTTCCGGTTAGTTTTACCGTTTCTGGTTTAGCCTCCCGATACGCCGTATTGTAAACACCGCCCGCCTGGCCTCCCAATATAAAAGAGCCCTCCCTCACTGTTCTGACTTCGTCTCCTCACAAATCTTTTTCTCTTGCCAAACTCCCCTCCCATATTCTGCACTCATCCATATTCCTGGCCACCTGAACTCCGCCGCCCCCTCCCCCTTTTTTTTTTCTCGGAAATTGCGGCTGCGCCTTCTCACCTCCACTTCCGGTTTCCTTTTCCTCGTTTACGTTGACCGGTGTTTCAAGCTGATTCTGTCTCCCTCTATTCTTTATACAGTGAATTGGTTCATATCCTTTGCTCCCCTATCTTTTACTAAAAAGCGAATTTATATGAGGTCTTGCTTTTCCGGCCGCTCTTCATTAATGGTATCCGCCCTTTCGACTCCCTTATCAAATGAAAGGTATTGACACCAGGCTTGACAGACACCCAAGGCTGATTACAGCTTACAATTGACCCCATGCATTGCCCCTTTCCGCGGGCGCCCGTCCTGCGTCGCTCCTTCGCCCTAACGATGCTGATCCCATGTGCCGCGTATGCGGTTGGAACGCTCAGATGACAACGATTTAGCATCCGGGAGAAACAAATCCAATGGCATAAATGCCTCACCTGTGGTTTTGTTGGTTATTTTCGCCACAAACACTGGTCACATTCCCGCGGAGGCGGTTTTGTAAAGTCTGGAACCAAACCTCACTGCCAAGTGATGAATGATTGGAGCTCTGTTGTCAAATTTCCAGTCTGCTGCCCCCCATGGCACTGTGGAAAGGAAAATGCTACAAGAACCATCATTCGCCGATGCAAAGTTCCTCAGAAAATGAACTATGCTCCCGTGCCCTCATGACCATAACACTGGTTTCACATGTCGCTTTGAGCAATACGGCAATGTTTGGTTAATCCTGCCTTTGACTGTTTAGCATTCTGGGATGCATTAAAGCTGGATTCCAGAGTGATAGGGATACAGCAGCAATTTCAAGGCGCTCAGGGGCGTCGATTAGGCTATAGCATTCATGCCACATCAATGTGTTCTGTTGTCGAAATCAGAGGTGTTTCAAGCGAATGATTTGGCTCCCATTGCGCGGGTGATGATGGAGCTGATGCAGAAATATGCCAAAGATGATAGGATCGTTGGTACTGACAAATTTGATAGCTGACGGAGTTGCTTAGCTGCTATTGAAGCTCTCTACGACAACGTGGACTGGCTTATTGGAAGAATTGAAAAGGGTTTGTAGTTCTCTCTTTGATTTTGAAAGCTGCTCATTGGTTTCTAACAGTGTCTTTTGACGTAAATCCGTTGGTTTCGTGGTGAACTAAGTGATCTAGCATAGTATAGCCACTAATCATTAGCTGTCCTCTTCCAATATTGAACTACTTGGCATCTGCACATAGCCACAAACAGACCATAGATGTTATTAGATTACCGCTATTCCTTATGAGGTTCAGCACTCGCCTAGCTAATTGCCTTTTATTCGGCTATAAACGGATTACTCAGCTGAGAGAACTCCTGGATTTCCGGATTCGCTCTTTTTTCTTCATTAGGTAGACAGACCTCAATATAACGCTCGTTACTATCATCTCCATCTAGCCTTTTTAGGCGTATTGCCTACGCTGACCCACCAGCCTCAACAATAGAGTTATCTCGTATGGACCACGTTGAGCCTACAATACCACTAGGCCACCTTTTAGGAAATTCTGGGTAATAAATAGCAATGCACCGGCTAATCTTTCGGAGTTGGACAACGGTTCCCGGACTGCTGCAGGGTCAATATCGACAGACGATCCCTTGATATAGCTCCCGTCCGAATAGAGACTTTCGAATTCTTAGAAACTCCGTTCAGGCCCAAATAATTGACATCAGCAAGGCGTTTATATGGCTAAGAAAGAAAATATCTACATATATGAATACATAATAAACTTTGGATACGCGTCCTGCAGTCTATGACGACACTTGATAGGAATGTGCTTGCGGCCCGGCTTGCGGCCCGCATTTTTGTCATTTTTATCCGGTTTTCGAGACAAGACAATCAGTTTAAAGAGACTCGCACATACTTTGTATTGTGTTTCCTTCCTGCAAGATTTCAGAGAAATCTGTACGCTATCATGAATATCGCACCGAACCCAGCGCCGTATACGTACGAAGTGGAGGTTTATCAAGAGGGCCTCCGTGATAAAAGACCGGCGATTACCTTCAATGCATTTGAATGGGAAAAATTAGCCAAAGAACGTCTCTCGGCAGAGAGTTTTGGATACGTCTGGGGCTCTGCCGGATCTCGCGAAACCGATGACAACAACCGAGCAGCCTTTAAGAAATGGGGAATTGTGCCCTCCCGTCTGGTGAAATCCGACTTTCCGAGCTTAAAGACCACTTTGTTCGGTGACAAATACGATTATCCGTTGGCTATTGCACCGGTGGGAGTCCAGCGAATTTTTCACAGGGATGGTGAAGTCGCAGCGGCTTCTGCAGCGCAACAGGAGAACGTGACATATATCCTCAGCACTGCATCTGCAACAAGCATCGAGGACGTCGCAATGGCCAACGGATCCGGACCCCGCTGGTTCCAGCTTTACTGGCCCCAAAACAACCAGAGCGATATTACCGTCAGTCTGCTGAGGCGGGCCAAAGCTGCCAACTACAAAGTCTTGGTGGTGACCCTCGACACGTACATCTTGGGATGGCGGCCGTCGGACCTGGGCAATGCTTATAATCCGTTTCTTCGCAAGGACAGCATCGGGGTTGAATTAGGGTTCTCAGACCCTGTTTTCCGGCGCAAATTTCAAGAGAAACACGGCAAGACCATCGAAGAAGACATGTCCAAGGCAGCGGCCGAATGGGCTCACACCATCTTCCCTGGAACCAGCCATGGCTGGGAGGATCTCCGTTTCCTACGCGAAAACTGGGATGGCCCTATTGTTCTCAAGGGCATCCAGACTGTCGAGGACGCCAAGTTGGCAGTCGAATATGGGATGCAGGGCATCGTTGTTTCCAACCATGGTGGACGTCAACAGGATGGTGGTGTTGGCTCGCTGGATGTGCTTTCTGAAATTGTCGATGCTGTCGGAAAAAAATTGGAGGTCCTATTCGACTCTGGCGTCCGTTGTGGTGCGGATGTTATTAAGGCTCTAGCGCTTGGAGCCAAAATGGTCCTACTTGGTCGACCTTACGTGTACGGTCTGGCAATTGGCGGCGCAGAAGGCGTTCGCCATGTGCTCCGCAGCATTCTTGGAGATATAGATTTGAATCTTCATCTATCTGGGATTAAATCAGTGTCACCTGAACACCTGAACCGCTCTGTGTTACGCCGAGTAGCATAGAGTTAATGCCTCTGTTGTCTGCTGATGTGTTCAACCATATTTTATTATAGGCGGATAGAGCCTGGAAGATATATACAGGGAAGATTTGGTAGAGAGGAAGAATTCCGAAGAATTCTTACTGAGATAGGGACTAGCATATGTTGTAGTTCTGTATTCAACTAATCAACTCAATTGTCCCAGTATGTCCAATTAGTCCAGTTAGTGTTTGTTTGCTTACTTCCTCTTTATCTTTGCCTTCTCTTGCTCCATATCTGTTACAACCCATGCGCTCCGATGCGACCTCCGACTTCCACTACAAAGATCATCACATCAAAGGAAGCCTCAGAAACATGATAAAAGCCAAGTAATATTGGCCCTTTAAGCTATACAAAATGACAAAAATTTAAGCTCTCGAGCTGCTGGCAGGATCTATCACGTGGACCATGTGAAGCTCAGTTGCCGCCGGTGTGGCATGCGATTACGATGCAATATGTCAGCCAATTCACGGAGGCTCACTGATCTGGAGGGATCAACGCTTGCTGAACACATACTTGATCTAGATTCCAAAGGGTTTCCTTCTCGGTCCTAGAAACTATGAGGAACGAGAGAATCCGCCGCAGATTTTATTAGACGGATCAAGGATTATACACTGATGAGACTGGACTCCATTCTGGATAGGAACCAAGAAGAATGTCCCCGTGCTTTTCCGACATGCCCTAGGTGTTTTCCAGCTACTCAAGTCTAATTAATCCTTGTTTACAAAAACGTCGATCCAGCCATTACCCAATGAAGACGGCGTTTTCAGTTGAAGATAGTGGAATAGAAAGCAAAAACGCGTCTGTCATAACTCCGTGGTGAGAGAAGTTAGTCTTCAGAAAACCTGATAAGATACCTATGTTCACAGACCCATCTGCCGACAAGAGGATGTTTTCAGTATTTATGTCACCGTGTACAATTCCCAATTTTTTGTAAATGTACTCGATCCCCGTCAGGATTTCACAGCAGAATGCCGTGATTTCGTATGCTTTCAACTGGCCCAATGGCGTTGCAAATACCTGTGCAAGTGACACATCTAGCACTTCGTAAAGATGTGAATCATGTTAGTGATATAGCGCTTGTTGGAAGGTGACGATATTCTTGTGAGAAACTGCAGTGAGCGTTGATAACCAGTCTTCATGAACCTTGATATTTTGATTGTCATCTCCAAGAATGTATCATCCTTGGTGAGTGCAAAGTGTCCCAAACCTACTTACTATATCTTGAATATTGCCTGGTATCGTTCCCATGGATTAGACACTCTTTGCGGTGGCGTCGTACTCCTCGCAGCGGCTTGATATCCCGTACTGGTACACTCTGAGCATACCTATAATGCGGTGGTTTTCCTGTGCTGCACGAGTAAATTTAACTAAGATTGGCTACCTACCTTACTCACGAATCAGCAGATGACATTGACCTGTGCTCATGAATACCATGAGGCATTAGTAAACTAGACCTGGATATGATTACCCAAATGGGGGCCCTTTCACCCAATATCCTAGTATGTTTACAGAATTTACGCATGATTTATTATAGTAGTAGTTTGTATGTGATATAAATACACCGTATTTTATTAACTTGGGTACGAGCCTCGAAGGCATTTGGGTATTGGGTACAACATCTGTAAGATGATGACGTCATGATAAGAATGATGCACTTTTGGTCCTCTTGCACCAACGTATGAAAAGCGGAAATGGTCGGTTAGGCTCAGCTGAAGGTTATCTTCTCTGGTCACATTCGTTCCTTGGGCCTGTGATTTCAATTTTGTGGATGTTAAAGCCAAAGGTTTATCAGGATGATCGAAAAGGAATATGGGAAACACACTGAGCATAATCATAATTTTTACTGCAAGACCGTTCTGCGCAAAAATTACTTTACAGAAACCAATTGTGTGAACTGTCTATTACCCATTAGTACGTTTCTTGTCCTTCCTGGAAAGTTTGCATTGGATTTATTGACTAATTGCTTTACAGATGGTGATAGGGATTTGGTGATTGGCACGGACAACGGAATTTACTTGGTCAATCAATGGCCTATCGACGAAAACATCGGACCGCAGCTAATTATCGACACTGTCGGCGTTACTCAGATTGACATTCTGGAAGAGCATCGCCTATTTATGATCCTGTCGAATGGAACACTAAGTTCATATCCAATTGAAGTCCTGAATGCTAGCGGAGACCAGGATTTAGTATCTTGCGAACCACAGAAGGTCCAAGACTATGTGGACTTCTTCAAGATCGGGATTAGCGTGGGACGACATCTTGTGTGCTCTGTCAATACTTCGGAATCATCAACTGAAATCAGAGTTTTTCAGCCTACGGATATCTTCAATCGAAATGGTATGAGGTTAGCCCTGGACAGTATGGGAGATGGAAACACACTCAACCTGTTCAAGGTGAGTAATTCCTTTTTTCCTTTGACAAAACTACCATCTAAATTTTTTTTTCAAGGTATTTCACATTCCTGTCGAATGCTGGTCTGTACACTTCCTGCGGTCAACTTTAGGCATTGGCTGCACAAAGGGGTTCAAAATCATCAATCTGCATACTGCAGATATTTACCCACTTCTTGACCCGGCAGATAAATCGCTAGATTTTGTTTCACAGAATGAAAACCTCAAACCCTTTCACATTGAAAAAATGGACAACGGCAGATTCCTTCTCTGCTA
Organism: Aspergillus chevalieri; assembly: GCF_016861735.1. Lineage (NCBI taxonomy): Eukaryota > Fungi > Ascomycota > Eurotiomycetes > Eurotiales > Aspergillaceae > Aspergillus > Aspergillus chevalieri. The sequence continues at coordinate 1,264,973 of NC_057362.1, forward strand.
CAATGGGTTCTCAATGTTTGTGAACCGGAATGGATGGCTAGCACACCCTGACTGGAAAATTTCTTGGAAGGGCACACCGAAATCTTTTTCGGTGTCATATCCATATATATTAGCCTTTGGGTTGGACTTGGTAGAATTTTGGCACATCAAAACAGGCAAACTGCTTGATACTATTGTTGGACACAATATTCGGATGTTACATTCGCGTCCAGGACAGGTGAGAAATTCACTTAGTATTTAATTCTGGGGTTTCTTCAATTGCTGATCTTGAATAAGACATTTTACGCCTTTGAAGACGACGGTGGTGAGGATGCAGTAGCAAGTTTAACATTTAGCGCGGCCTCAGGACCCTCCTGACCACCGAGCCGCCAGCTGACATCTCCAATCACGCAGTAGGGAACTATTTCCTCGGCAGTCAATAGACTAAAATAGGCCAAGGAAACTACTCCTTACTGGACACGCGCGGCTGAGCCCACCTCTGCAACTGTTGGATGCTGCAGTGTCTGACTTGTTTCTCCCAAAGGCGCAGCAGTGTCTCAGCACCCATGTCCTTTAAACTTGAATACAATAACAACCTCCCTATTGTGGAGGGAACTACAGCATCGCTTTACAACGGATGTAACTTGTATAGGCCTTGTCAATTGAACCGGATAACACCTGAATACTAAAGCCTTATTATAGCTGGGCTAGGATTGAGAAGCATAAAACAACATACGCCACTGATTAGAAAGAATAATTGTGATTACCTTGATTCTTACCGAGCCATAACGCCTAAGTGTCATATGCAGAGGATGGAATTCTCCCATCCCTAAAACGGAACCGGATAGGGACGAAGATATTTGGTTTTTCGGGAATAGGAAAATCCCATCCTCATCCCATCCCATTTTCGTCTCATAAAATGGGAATCCCATCCCATAAAGGCTTGGCATCCTGTGGGACGGGATAAGACCCTCCCGGGTATCCCGAATTCCCATTCTACAGTCAGCTTAGCCACGATTCTAGGGTGCATTCTAGGGTGCATTCTAAAAAGATAACTGCTGCGCCAGGAACAAAAGAATAGGATACTAAGCTGATAGGCTTAGTACTGTACTCACTTATATAGTTAGGTGGCTCATGCCGTTACACATAGGGCATTCGACAGTATCTCCAGGTCTACATGAAGATATTCAAGTTAAGCATAGCTTTACCAACCATCATTTAAGCTAAATGATGAAACAGAATCTCAGGAATACCATTATAAGCATATGATAGAGTAGTAGTAACCTTACTATCTACTTGTCCATTGCTGTTCATTGCCTCCTTGCCATCTCAGGTATCCACAATCACCAGCGTTGCCATCTACGCTCAATATCACCATTCGATCCCTTAGCTCCTCCATTGTCGTTTTGTGTGGCATACCTAAGAATCACAGTAGTCAGCCAGTATGCTCTCTCGTTCTGCGATAACCCAATCATCACGTACTGTCCGGATCCTGAATAATAGTCATTACTCTGCGTCGCCATGTGCGATTGATCCTGCCAATCCGATGCGCTCTGGCTTGAAGACGTGTTGCTGCCGCAGTTTCTACTGCTTCTGAGCTTGTCTGCTTGGTCGTATAGATGGCAAGCTTGGTCCTGGAGGTCTGACATATTGGAATGCAATTTTCTATGGCGATAATGTAGTAGCTGTAATGTTTTCTATTCCTGCTGTGAATTTAATGGACTTTGTAGATGATTTTATATACTCAGTGGGGGCAAATCCACTCCGGATGACGTTGTTAATAAAAATTCCTTACAAGACCGGGAATTTTAACACAGCGAATGGGTCACATTTAGGAGAGATCAATCGATTTGATCGGATTTCTCAACCGGATTTAGCTGTGTACAGTGGTAATGGTGAATTTTCCTTTGTTGAATTCCTGAGGACGAACATCCTCAGGTCCCAATAAGGAATGAGATCTATAGATATATACTGCTTGCAAGCAATACAATTATTTTGACCGGTAAAACGAGGACCTGTAAATTCCCTGTTCCGGCTAGTTTTACCGTTATGGTATAGTCTCCTGATACGCCGTACTGTAAACACCGCCCGCCTTCCCAATATAAAAGAGCTTTCCCTCACTGTTCTGACTTTGTCTCCTCCCAAATCTCTTTCTCTTCCCAAACTCCCTCCAATATTCTGCACTCACCCCATATTTCTGGCCATCTGGACTCCACTACCCCCTTTCCTTTTTTTTTTTTTTTTTTAGAAACTGCGGCTGCGCCCTCTCACCTCCACTTCCAGTTTCCTTTTCCTTGCTTACGTCAACCGGCGTTTCGAGCTGATTTTGTCTCCCTTCATTTTTCATACAGTGAATTTGTTCATACTCTTTGCTTTCCTATCTTCTATTAGAAATGAATTTACATAAGGCCTTGCTTTTCCGGCCGCTCTTCATTAATGGTATCCGCCCTTTCGACTCCCTTATCAAATGAAAGGTATTGACACCAGGCTTGACAGACACCCAAGGCTGATTACAGCTTACAATTGACCCCATGCATTGCCCCTTTCCGCGGGCGCCCGTCCTGCGTCGCTCCTTCGCCCTAACGATGCTGATCCCATGTGCCGCGTATGCGGTTGGAACGCTCAGATGACAACGATTTAGCATCCGGGAGAAACAAATCCAATGGCATAAATGCCTCACCTGTGGTTTTGTTGGTTATTTTCGCCACAAACACTGGTCACATTCCCGCGGAGGCGGTTTTGTAAAGTCTGGAACCAAACCTCACTGCCAAGTGATGAATGATTGGAGCTCTGTTGTCAATCTTCCAGTCTGCTGCGTCCCATGACACGCTACTGTGGAAAGGACAATGCTACAAGAACAATCATTTGCCGATGCAGAATTTCTTGGCAAATGATACTATGCTCTTGTGCTCTCATGACCATAACGCTGATTTCACACCTCGCTTTGAGCAATACGGGCAAGAGCAATACGGGCAAGATTTGGTTAATATTGCCATTGACTGGGCATAGTGACTGTAGGACGACCGTGCTGTAGTGGATTTTGGCGTCAAAGTATAGTTTATCGTCTCACATCCATTCATGCTGTCCTTGTAATGTCGGAAGCATATCAGGCTTATCCTTGTCTTTACTACAAAAGCAGCATCACCGCCTTGGGGCAGATTGAAATTTCGAAATCAGTGTAGTCCTGTTGGAAATTGTCACATTCGTACTTTCAGCGAAATAAATCTCAGGGTGTAGCGCGTTCCGCATGACATAGTTACGAGGTGTCTTGAGCAGCATTGATGGGTTAGCCACGCCAATCATAGGAAATACTTGGTGTCCAAGGCAGAAAGCGTCCGCGCTAGCTGGATTAGTAATCGAACATAAACAGGTGCTCGGATGTCACATCGCAACTTGTCATGCGTTGTGTCATGCATGGTGTCCTAACAGCGGGTCATCCACTAGTTTTTTAAAGACAGATTTACCGCTAGTTATGCAGGACGATATTGCTGAATTACGACGTCAACTGGAGGAAGAGAGACGGGCAAGGGAAGAGGCGGAACAGCGCCAGGAAGAAGAGAGACGGGCAAGGGAAGAGGCAGAACAGCGCCAGGAAGAGGCGGAACAGCGCCAGGAAGAGGCGGAACAGCGCCAGGAAGAGGCGGAACAGCGCCAGGAAGAGGAGAGACGGGCCAGAGAAGAGGCAGAACAACGACTGCAACCCAACTCTCTATTTCGCCTTCTCGATCGCTGCCACGAATCTCTGTCACAGACGATCCGAGTCGAGACGAACGCGACCCTGACGACCCAAGGCAACGTGACTGACCCCGTCAATCGACTTTTTCCCAAGCGGATTGTTCCATGGCTTGATTTCCCTCAGATCCAGGAGCAAATCTGGAAGAAACTCGAGCGTGCAGTCGGCTTTACCTCACGTCCGCTCTTTCCTTCCGATAACCAGCTAGACTATGTCGCAACAAATGTCCAAGACCGACCGATTTACTCAGAAGCGACTTTACGAAATTTCGAGCGAGACACTGTGGATAACTTTGTTGAAAAGATTGTCGAGGCATTACGAGGCGATGAAACTTTGCAACGGGAGTTTGGTATTGAGGGCCGAGTGGCCTTTTATGACCGCACAAACTCAACCTCACTGGATGACAATTTGGAGATGCATCTTGACGACGCACCCTGTCAACCAACAAACACCAGCCGCGGGAGAGGTAGAAGAAAAGGGAAGGGGAAACAAATGGGTCAAAGTCAGACAAGGGCTCGCTCACGAAGGCGGCGCAATCGCCGTGCTGATCAGTTCTGTGTTCACGTCGTGGCTGATGAGCGCCAGATACCAGTATATGCAGTGGAGTTTAAAGCCCCTCACAAGCTTACAGTCGCGGAATTAGTCGCGGGCTTGCACGAGATGGACCTGGCCCGCGATGTTATTGATCAGGAAGGAGACACATTTGAGTTTCATACCACCCGCCTTGTTGCCGCTGTTGTCACTCAAATATTCTCATACATGCATGACTTGGGGATACAGAACGGGTGTATTCGGACAGGGGAGGCATTTGTCTTTCTACATATTCCAGAGGATCCCACAATAGTTCAATACTACTTGTGTTTCCCAAATCAAGACGTGCAGGCAGGCGATGAGAGCCGTCTCCACCGGACTGCCGTGGGCCAGATGCTTGCGTTCACACTCCAAGCGCTGGCTGCTGAAGCTCCGTCCCAAGAGTGGCACAATACCGCACATGAACAGCTCTCTACCTGGAAAGTCGAATACTTGGACGTCTTGCGCGATATTCCCGAAACGATTCGCAAGGAGCCGCCGCCCTCAAATTATCGGCCTTCATACTGGAAACCGAATCCAAAGACACACAATACACGTTCCTACGCTCGCTGTAATCCAGGCGTATCTACCCCGGTAGGCTCGCCAAGTGAAAGCAGCGATAGTGACGAGGATATGCCTTCGCCGTCCACCGCACCAGCCGCGCGCAGTCGATCAAGTCGCGGGAAAGGTAAACATCTATCAACTGGCAGACGCGAACGGGCACCACCCGACCGAAAAACAAAGCAAACTCCTTCTCAAAGGGTGCAGAGACCGTACTGCACCATGGCTTGTATCCGCGGTATGGTCAACGGGGGTCCTCTGGATAAAAAGTGCCCTAACTGGCAACATCACGGCGGTCAGAGGCATCCAATGGGCCCGCAGGAGTTCACGCGCAAGCTGCACCGTCAACTCGTCCAGAATCGAAATAAGGGTTTTGAGCCGCTACACATCCGTGGTCGGACGGGGTATCTCATGAAAGCGACTCTATTGTCTCATGGGTATACCGTAGTCATGAAGGCTACAACGAAGGAGAATCAGCATGCCCTCAAAACAGAAGTTGACAATTATCGCAAGCTCCGAAGCTTGCAAGGATATCAGATCCCGGTCTGTTTAGGCGACTTTGAGCCAAGCATCGCATACTGGTACCACGGTCAGGTAATGGCGCATATGATGATCCTGAGCTGGTCTGGAACTAGGCTTCAGCGGATAATCAAAGACGAAAATATGGATTTCTTCCACAAAGAGCGAGAGAAAGCTCTGAAGTCCCTCCAGAAGTATGGTGTTGAACACAAAGACAAAGAGTGGCGTAATATGCTGTGGGATGAACAGACCCGCAGTTTGGTTGTCGTTGACTTGGAGGACATGGAATGGCTTAAGCGGCCTCGGCCTTTCCAACCAACACCTGGCAATTCATTGGGTCGTCGTATCGTCCTGAGAAGGAAAAATGGACGAAGGCGCCTATCTAGTCGAGCTGCTGTCTGTACATCATGATGGCACTGGAAATGGCCGCCGCTTATCACTATCCCAGTCTTATTCCCTGTGCGCCTTGTTGACTTCGGATTGTTGTGTCTTCCTGGGGAAAACCACTGTTCGGAGGAAGATGATGGTTTGGCTTTCGGCGCGATCAGCCATTTCTTGAGTCATCCAATTAATACGCTACTTAGTTATGTTCGGTCAAGCGAGTGGAGGGGTTCACCACACGGCGATGAAATAATCTTAGTTTTAGCAAGCACTTTCTATTGTCACGGTGGCAGTTCAAATTGCAATAACCAAAATTAAAATATTTGTAACCATATATGGTGAATATACTAGAAATATGGACTGAGTATGCTGCGAATAGGCCGGAAAGCCCGGAAGGCGGAGACACTGGCATTGACCAGTTCAAATAAGGATGGCCCGGTCCATGGGGATTAAGAATTAAGCCGATCTCTACTGATTGCAGGTAAAGGATCGTGGGCGTGGCAGTGTAAACATACAGATAGCTAGAACTGTGCCGCAGTGGATTTTAGCGCCAAAGACATTATTCTACGTCCATTCCTGCTGTTTCTGTCTAATGTCGGAAGTATGTCGTATCGGGCCAACCCCCTTCTCTAAACTGGTCGACGTCCTGCTATATCTGGAGAAGGATTGGCGCCTAGTGTCTCCACCTTCGGTGGTTCCGGGCAGATCACTAGGTACACCATGTTCTCGACATAGTGGTTCAGCGAATTAATAGACTGTCTTCAAGCGCTGTGTCTGGAGGCGTAATCGCCGTTGCTCGCTTTGATAAAACTCCTACGATCAGATTAAGGCAAGGCGAATGACTTGTGAGAGCGGAGCATTGATCCTGCGGAACATGTCATGTACAGGAAACCTGCACCAATTGACTCTGTCATGGTCCACTCCATCGGCAAATCGGTGGACGTTGATCCTTGTCCGCTGATTTCCACATTTGTCTCGCTCATGTCCAGGTTTTGTCCGTCCATGCCAACGCTCCTATCCCACACGTTCCACTGCTGCTTGAGGGCATGCATGTCGAAAGTTTAGATGGTAAATAATAGACTGGCTACAACTAATGTAGTCTATTCGACCCAGAGTGGACTTTAGGATTCTTTGATAATAATTCACTAAATTAGATTACAATAGCCGTTGATATTTTATCATAAATAGGACATATTACCTCACCCCTACCACTCGGATACTTCCTCCCGCTTTGGAACCTGCATCCGGATCACTTTGTCGCAATTCAACAGACACAGGGGATCAAAGGCTTGTTTCATCTACAGCGTAATTAGCCAAATAGATGCATAATAGGAGAGAAGGAAAAGAAAACAGGCTGAAACATACCTTGCGCATTGCATCAACGGTGGACTCACCGACTTCATGCGGTAAATAATCTCGCTTGACTAGCCCAATACCGTGCTCTCCGGTACATGTTCCCTCCATTTCAATCGCGCGCTTTACCATGCGATGGATGAGTTCCTCGACTATTTTTTGTTCCTGATTGCTGAATACAAGCATTGCTATGAAAAGCAAAGGAGTGATCAGCATAAGTGCTTTGACAGGACATCACGGTGACTTACCATGAAAGTTGCCATCGCCGACATGACCAGCAATGCCGCCGACCACACCAGATTTGTTGATGTCCTCTCTTGTTTCCTCGATGATATCAGGTAGCCGACTGATAGGGACAGCAACATCGGTGGTCCACACGCGATCAGAAGGGTCCTTTTTCCTTTGGACAATACTGTCCAGGACCGACTTCCTCGTGCCCCACAGTTTGTCGACCTCGTCAGGATCGCGAGCAAATTGGAAGGTTTTGACTTTTTCTCTTTCGGCAAGATCTTTGATCATGGAGATCTGCTCCTGGGTCCCGGAGGGAGTGCCCGAAAATTTGAAGAACAACGTTGGAAATTCTTCAAAAGGGTGACTGGTCAGTCCGCTGGCGTTGATGGTCTCCATTTGGACGTCATCGAGGAGTTCAACAGCCGCGATATGCACTCCCTTTCTCACTACTGCTGAAGCACAACCAGCTGCGCTGTGGATGGATGGGAAGGACGCCACAGCCACGGTCTGATTCTCGGGATAATTGGTTAGTTTCAGGGTGGCTTCAGTGACAAGGCCTAGGGTGCCTTCGTTGCCGATGAAAGTTTTGGTCAAGTCATATCCTGCGCTGGATTTGCGAGGTCGCTGCCTCGTTTTTATGACCGTGCCATCCGCGAGAACTATCACCAAGGAAAGCACCCATTCGCGCATGGTGCCATAGTAGTATGCATTGGTTCCAGAGCAGCCAGTAGCGACCATACCTCCAACCTTCGCGCCGCGCCCCGGATCGGGAGGGAAGAAAAGCCCGGTTTGCGCGAGTTCTTCGTTCAATGCCTCCCATTCCACCCCAGGCTGGACCACGACATCTAAATCGTCTTTGTGGAGGGCGACTATTTGATCCATCCGTTGAAAATCGATTGATACTCCGCCTTTGGTGGCAGCAAAATGTCCTTCCAGGCTCGTGCCTCCCGCATATGCGGTCACTGGGATCACTCGCTTATGGCATACTTTCATAATACGGGACACGTCCTCGGTCGAGCCTGGAGTCAACACAATGGCGGGTACCTCGTTCTCTTTCGGGGCATATGATGACCAATCCGATCCGGCATATGACTTCATGATTTCGTGGTCAGTCATGACATTATCTTGTCCAAGAATCTCGATGAATTCTGTCAACGCCGCTTTAAGGTTCTCTGGGGATTTATCATGGCTTGGAGGCTTGGTCATCCGAAGAGGAGTCGTAGAAGCCGTTGATTCTGGCGATGATACTGGTTGTTCGGCTTGTGCGGTATCGATACTGTAACCACCGATGCATACCAAAAGAAATGCTGCTGGTTGGAGTTACCTCCAATCAGCAAAAATGGGCAATCACTACAAAGAGCCTTTTGGGGAAACGGAGGACGATGTCATACCCAGAGTGACAACACCCCGGCGGTCTTGTTTCCAATATTTTGGATCGAACACCCGCTCCGGGGATTCTGTCGCCGAAACTGTCATTAGCGTCCTGGTTCCTTCTCCCTCCCCGATTTTGGCTGACATTGTACTTACTGAGATATTGCTGTGAACTACTACTGATAGAACGCTGTTTCCCGAAAGAGCAGCCATGCCTTTCTATTGGATTTAATACAACACGACGTTGAACAGTCCGAGCATGGTGAAGACAACATCTGCGAGTAGCTGCATTCAACATCATCGTTTCTTCTCTCCTCTTTGAATAAAATTAGTGGATTATATGAAAACATATAAATAAAAAATTGAGTGTTAATTGCAGAACTATTACCCTTAACAAGGCCTGGGAATTTGTCCACGACACACTATTTAACCAATTCTCATGGCCGCTATGACGCCACAAATCTGGAAGGACGGTCCGAATCTGACTGTCATACGGAGAGAGGTTCCGGAGAGAGTACACCGGAGCAGTGCGCCCCGGAGTCGGAACCAGAGGGAAGCTGGAGAGTGTCAAATGCCGTCGGATATTGGTAAGAGGAGGCAAATAGGGGGAGAGAAGGGAATAGAATAAGGCGCATGGAGGACAGGTATCCGGTAGTAGAAGAAATGTGCCTGCAGACAGTGCTCCGATATGTACTCCGTATCCTGTAGCTGTATCCGTTGTTGTGCTTGAAGCGTCATAGCCCCACCATTCTATGACAGTACGAATATGTGACTGACGTAGATATGAAATAAATAGCGGACCACTGGCACAGCAACTTTTCGGAGTTGGATGACGGTTTCCCCGACTGCTGCTGTGTCGGCATCGACACTAGACCCGGTCGATCTTGTTTCCGTCCGAATGTACTCTGTAGATCGTAGTTCTGTAGACTCTCGGACTCTTACAGGTACTCCGTCCGAGTTTCAATAATTGATATCGACAAGACGCTGTATATCGGCCGAGAAAGGAGTATTTGCCGAGTTTTATATCTCATCTGCGGGCTGGCTTGCGGTCCGCATCGTATTCCGGTTCTCGCTCAGAACATGGGAATCAGCTTAAAAAATGCTTGCGTTTCCATGCTGCAAGATTTTTACATTCTGTACCATTTGTGAGAGAAATTTTATTATCATGAATGCCACCCCGAACTCAACGCCGCATTCGTACGAAGTGGACGTTTATCAGGAAGGCCTCCGTGATAAAAGACCGGCAATCACCTTCAATGCCTTTGAATGGGAGAAATTAGCTAAAGAGCGACTTTTGGCAGAGAGTTTTGGATATGTCTGGGGTTCTGCCGGATCTCGCGAAACCGATGGCAACAACCGGGCAGCCTTTAAGAGATGGGGAATTGTGCCCTCCCGTCTGGTGAAATCCGACTTTCCGAGCTTAAAGACTACCTTGTTCGGTGACGAATACAATTATCCAATGGCTATTGCGCCGGTAGGAGTCCAACGGATTGGATTGTGTGGATTCCAACGCTTCTAAAGTGACTAACTGTGTGTAACAGTCATTTGAGGATTTCTACTTCCAGACCATAGGCGAGATATGACGGCCAGAAGCCAGATCAAAAAGCTATTCATTTTTAGCAGTGAGAATTTTCTGAACGGTCCCTTCCTCGGCCTTCACTTAATATTTACATCGCTGAAAGCACTGCCATAATCTGATGACATCAGTAAACGGGAGCCTTGCTAACATGTCTGAAGCAAACTGGCGTATGAAGTATTTAAATTTCGGAAACTGAGATACTTCCTAGGAACATTAATAGTCAACCCGTCTCCGGAGGCGCAGCCCGCCAGTTGTAACAATGTGCCTTGGTTTAGTGCGTCATCAGCTGGCGGCAAGAAGAGCACTCTCATTCGTTACTAGGGATAAGGAGTTAGGCCAATCCATTCTAATTAGCGATTGAAACAGCAGCGCACATCCACTTGTGTCTGGCCTAGCCTGATAACATAAGCCTTCCGTTAGACACGACCTGAATCCTATTGGGCATAGTGTCTGTAGAACGACTGTGCCGCAGTGAATTTTAGCGCCAAAGTATAGTATATCGTCTTACATCCATTCATGCTGTCCTTGTAATGTTGGAAGTGTGTCAGGCTTATCCTTGTCTGGATTGGTCGACGTCCTGCTATATTTAAAAGAAGATTTGGCATGAGTGTCTCCACCTTCCGGGTGGTTCCGGACGGATCAGCAACTACACTGTGTTCCTGGCGCAGTGGTTCAGCAAATCAAGAGACCGTTTTAAGCGATGTGCCTGTGAGGCCAAGTGTGCCGCAATCACTGTGTCGAGCTCGGATAAAATATGGGTCTACTTTATCGGCAAATCAGTGGATGTTAACCTTCTCTGCTCATTCGTACATTTGCCTCGCTCGTGCCCAGTTTTACTTTGTCCGCCCATGCCAATGCTCCTATCTCCAGCACGTTCCGCTGCTGCTTGAGGGCATGCATGTCGAAATTTAGATGGTAAATAATAGACTGGCTACAGCTAATGTAGTCTATTCGACCCCCAGAGTGGATTTTAGGATTCTTTGATAATAATTCACTAGATTAGATTACAGCCTCCATCAACTTGTGTTCCAAAGCGCCAGTCGTAAAAAGAAAAATAATGAATCCCATGCTAAGAAACTCCGGTTCACAACACCCCAGGAACAGATCTTCTCAAACGAATGCTCCAATAATGTACAGTTATCATTAGCAAATAGTACGAGGTCGTTTTGGCTGACGTGCCTCTGCCGCGCACGAAAGCATCCGCTTTCTCTTCGGCCGACGGTCCAATCTAGCCCAATGAAAATCAATAATCAGCGCCTGTTGCAGCTCAGCATTCCATAGAATATTATCCGGTCGAAGGTCCTCATGCAAAACTCCGAGAGAGCGGATCTTCTTCACAGATCTCGAGATTTCACGATTCAATTCTTCAGTGAATTCTGGACAAGAAAGTGCATTCTCGATACTGCTGATAGAATTCCCACCCCACCCCATAAGTAGCATATGCCGAATTGCACCAGCCCCATGGAGGAAGTAGGTCTTCTCCAGGTCAATTGCTCCTAGGAAAACAGGAACTGCAGAAGCCTGAGCCTGCTGCAGGACACGATATACCTCGGCTTCGCGCAAGAGCTCCGGCCACCGGCAGGAGGTCGTGCCTTTTCCAACAACAGTGTACCCATATTTAGCATAGGTGACTTTGAATGGCGCTCCTGATGCTCCACAGCCTCCCATTGGCGTACAGTTGCGATCGATATTTTTATCCAGCTGTTTCTTCACGCCCTGCAAGAAAGTTGTGGATTGAATGGCGTGCCGCCTACCGTCTCCGCCCTGTTTATGGAGCATTACATTCGGGCAGTCATCATCGAGCTGACCACCCTGCTGCAGGCCCAATAGACAGCGCTGTGTACAGAAGTCTGCATCATGCCGCCCATGTTGACCGTCTGACTGTGAAAAATGTCGCGAACCCGCCCGGCGTACCGTCCGTTGGACCGGCGATGAACTGATCTCGCTGAGGCCGCGTTTCTGACCTTTTTGACCTGAAGCTTCAAAATCCGAATCAGGATCTGAAGATTCATCATGGTATGTTGTGGTAGAAGGTGAGCAGCCAGGCCGAGACCGGGTTGGCGCTCGGCGTCCCTCAGCGGTAGGGGATTCCGCTGAGGATGACGATGGCGGCAGAAATTCAGATGTGGTGGACTTGGGGCTAGGATAAGTGTGCTTTGAATTCGGGGTACTTTGTGGCGATTCAAATTCGGAGACTGGAAACCAAGTGCCATCAAAGCTACCAAAGCTAGACTTCCAGATTGGGAGCTGCGCGTCTGCTTCGTTTCGCCACTGTTGGCTACGAGGACGTGAGCGAAAACTCATCAGACAGAGACACAATACCCGAGCGATAGCTGTTGCTGGCTGCAGAAAACTCTGTTCATCTTCTGGGTTCACTTCCTCGTTCGGTTCACACAGATGGTAATACAGGGTGCCTGGGTCTTCATAGGGGACTCGCAGAAGAATTAATGCGAGTCCATTAGTCACATATGAATATTCGAGTCCTTCCTGGATCATCACATGGTACTCTTGGGCGATCACTGATCCAACGACCCTTTCAGCTTTCTCATCTTCGGTATTGGGGACACTGTGAGCCTTGACCACCTGTTCCCAGAAGTCCATGGATTTAAGACCCCTGCGAAGGCTCTCAACAGGTAGCTTGTGGGGAGGCTTGTACTCGACTGTGGTAAGAAGTGTGCTCGTACCGTCGTCAATGCGGTGTATGCAATACTGATCAGGCCTGGAAGACCCGGATCTTGATGGTTGGTTTGTCTGTAAATCAAGGCTATTGGCATGGCTGTCGAACTGGACTCCATCACCCAAACGGAATTCATCTCGAGCGGCAGGTATCTTGCAAAGCTCTGCGATTATGTTCCGTACATGATTCTCAACAGCAGATCGCTCATAGCCCTCAAGGTCCCGTTCGCTGCTTATCGGTCTCTCTTTGACATTTTGTCCCTCATACTCCAGCGCAACGAGGGGTGGAAAAGCCCGACGCGCTGTATCCCCTGTCGATCCAAGATGGTTGCAAACAGAGCGATAAATGTCCTCCTGCTGGGTTTGACATTCCGTCCACGGGCGCAGTTTTACTGGGCACTTTTTCCCGATCGGTGCTGAGATTTTCCCTGAAGTGCAGCGAGATTGGTTTGCGACTCTCAACGATCTAGCGACGTTGTTGTGGCCATATCGAATGAGCTCGCCAAAGGTCGTTGGTCGATTTTGTTCCTCTGCTTGTTTCTGCCGCTCCTCTGCTTGTTTCCGTCGCTGCTCTTCTTGTTTCCGTCGCTCCTCTTCTTGTTTCCGTTGCTTCTCCGCCTCCAGAAAGAGTTTTTTATAATCTGGAATATCGTCACTGGCCATGGGATCCGCAAGACGCGTGTGAAGGAGTGTTGATGCCAAACCAGTTTGGCAGATGTACCGACAATTTTTGGCTCGTATTGAAAAACGTTCGATAGCACAAGCAGATGATAGTGATCAGATGATAGCCCGAAATTGCAAGATATTGGAGGGTAGTGGAGGTGTATTTGAGGTCATTCAACGTACGCAATAATGAAAGGAGATCGTTAGCCGCCTTCCCTATGGCTATGCCTGTTTTGGTGTTCGGAGCGGGTATTAGTAAATCCTAATCCGAGCTAGGTTCCCTTTGCGGCTTTGAAGATTGCTTGTCTTTCAAGAAAGGGTTGAACTCATGCTTGGTGGTCAGGCAATGTCTATCTACACTATCAAATAATCACTTGTGTTCAATGCGATATAGTGGGGGACTTAGGCGTGGACTAATGTGATCCGTAGGGAAATCGGCCTTAGGGGGAATTCGTGAGGGGAAACAGTCCATTAACCAGGTTCGTCAGCTGATGCCAAGACCGACTGTAGTTAGTGTCATCTTATGAGGCCTTAGCAGTAATCCCCCAACCTTCCATTGTCTGCTCAAATTACAGTGACAGGAATTTCAAACATGTCCGCTGCAGCAACTCCTTAGGAGACCAACACATGTCTATTAGACTAAGAGGGAGGTAAGGCGGTCGGGCATCCATGTGTAAGCGCCAGCCTAGTAAGTTAACTAAGTCTTTTACGTGTGCACGGTTCCCTTTACTGAGCCAATTTCTGGAGAGATGCAATCGCCTCGGCCCATGCTACTCACTGAAAATCTGCTCCTGCAAATGTGATGTCGCGCAATAACTTCAATGAAAGATGCCCTGTACTCAAGTATCGCTTAGGGAAGACCAGGAACGCGCGGTTGACCGTAGCGCTAGCACGACCCTCCACCAATGACTCGTAGAAAGGGGAGAGAGAGACCCCATACATCGACGAATCCATAGATGCTGAGAGTAGTGGGACGATTAGAAGTCATATAAGTCTCTACCTTCGGCTGCAGCAATGTGTTGGTGTTCCTAGCCAGTCAAAACAGTATGCGCCAGAGCACAAACAATGCTCATGTTGGAGTAGCTTCTATTTAAATCTCTCAATCTCCCGTAGTAGCTGCGGCGCAGGACCTCCACACACACAAGCGCCTACGATATGGCGGTGATTCGCTGAACCACTATGCTGGGAACACGGCGGAACCGCCGGAAGGTGGAGACACTGGGAGTCTGGACACTCAATTCCTTTCCGGATGTAGCATGGCGTTAACCAGTCCAGATAAGGATTCGATCGGCTGGTATGCCCTTCTTATAGATCCCGCAGCAATTGTTCCAAGCGGTCCCATTAACCCTGCTTTCATTTGTGAAGTTTATTGCATATGTTTTGTAAGAATTTCTCCAATATGAGACATGAAAGGCGAGGAAGTTGCTTGCTGCGGAGTTATTGCATTAGTCTCATGTGATAAAGCGGCGGGTAGTCAGGCCCTTGGACACAGTCGGCGCGAGCTTGGCTGGTTGGGCGTGGGCCAATCAATGGCACTGGGCGTGTGCAAACATTCCGTATGACCTCAAACACTAAACAGTTGTCTGGGGAAATATCTGAGATACATGCTTTTTCGTTAATTGAATTTTCGATGGCTTCGCGAGATTACAATTTATAGTGTATCTTAAATTAGTTGGCTCCTTTCCACAAGATGCCGATCACAAGGCGGAAGCAGGTATTGCGCCTATAGTACCTTTGGCCTACAACTATAAGTGGCTGGACAACATATGCATGTTTGTTGGCCGAAAAGGGGTCTTTGGAATTGTGGACGCGTGGCTTAGCACGTGCGGGGTAAAAAGCACCAATTCCCTCCAGTTCCTTTCAGTCACTCTTGCTCTCAACTTCGCCATCTCAATGACAACAGGAATCATTGAACTTCATCGATATGGGACTTACCGAGAGTAAAATCGTCCTTGAAAGATTTAGTGCCGCATGTTTTGAAGCAGATTGCCATAGGCGTGACGATATCCGCGACCTCCTTTCTGATGATAATGTAAGTTGATCATTCTCTATACAGACTGTCATACTAACATAGAGAAGTTTTTAAGGCTCCTAAATAATCTATGGAAACAAATCCCCCCAGTTTCAAGGAAACGAATCATAAAGGCCAATCGTCGTAAATCTGCGAAATATGCGACGCCCCCAAAAGTTGACAACGTGTCTGACGACGTGCCCGAGAGCTTGATGAAATTTATCCCACAATGGAAAAACAACATTCAAAGCTTTTTCACTGAGGAGGACGCGCTTGACCTCAACTTGGATCATCCTGTAGCTGAGTCGTACAGGCTACTTTTACAACTGGAGAACCGCGGAGAAAGGGATACTTGGCGTACCCGGTTCCTCAAAGTCGTGTTCCACCGTCTTATGAAGCAAATAAGCAGTGGTCAGTACACGCAGTCGGCCGATGTCACGAGAGCCACAACAATAATCAAAAATTCTGGTATTGGTGACAATTCCGAACAAATTGGAGAGCGTTTCATTGCCTGGGGCAAGGCTGGGCAGAGATTAGAGTTACTTTGCAGAGATCTTTTAGATGCTAGGGACAGGTGTGATGATGGCAGAAAAAAAGAAGAGCATCTCGGTTTCTTGTTCCGCTTGCCTAAGTACATGACGGATAACTAGTAAGTGCTCCCTGATGCCGATTATAGCACCATATCTGATCTTTACCAGCTTAAGGAAACTCCCTAAAACTGGAGTCACCCGAAACCAAGAAATCAGACGTTTAAAGGACAGTGGCTTGCATGCAGGAACACAATACAGCACTTTAGGTGATCTTGCTTTCAATATCTTCCATCATCTATGGGGTTTCATTGAAAGATCACTCGCGCAGGAAGCTTTCATAATACAGGAAGGACCAATACTGTCGCGCCAAGCAGTGTCCCGATCTCGAAGCAAAAGAAGCGCGTGCGGAACTGCTGATGCTGTTAGAGATGATATGCCTCTAAGTAATGTCAGCACACGACCTTCATCGGAACAAACTTTGAATTACCAGAGCGCGCCAGAAAGTAAGAGAGTTGATGAAGTGTTTCGTCATAACAGTCCTCCAAGCGCCGCATCTCCTATCTTTGAAGAAGCTGGTGAACAGACCGATTATACCCTACCACATACATCACAGAGGCTGGACGTACCTCAAAATTCACTTCACCAGCAATCACTCATGGTGTCACTTGACTCAAACCACCAGCCCGAGCAAATACAAATGGATACAAGTCCCGATGACTTTAATCAACAAGCAACACCCGAGCCTTCTAGCCAAACCAGTTCGCAGCATGCAGATACGGATCAAAATACATTTATCCAGCAACAACAGCAGCAGCAACACATGAAAATACCGCATTCGGATGGCCAACCTGAGCAGATTCAAACAGACGGGGCTGTGAAGGGGTTTTATCCACAACTTTACCTTCTAGACAACAGTCAAAGCCAATTCAATGCTCAGCAATTGGATGCGGTTCATAATCCATTTCCTCAGCAATCATATATGGCACCCCCATACTCAAATGGCCAGCCTGAGCAGATTCAAACAGAGGGGGCTGTGAAGGGGTTTTATCCACAACTTTACCTGCTAGACGACAGTCCAGGTCAATTCACTCCTCAGCAATCGGATGCGGTTCATAATCCATTTCCTCAACAATCATATATGTCAAGCCCTTATTCAAATGGTCGGCCTGAGCAGATTCAAACAAACGGGGCCGCCAGTGACTTTCACCCACAACTTTACCTGTTAGACGACAGTCCAAGCCAATTCACACCTCAGCAGTCGGATGCGGCTCATAATCCATTTCCTCAGCAATCATATATGGCACCCCCGTACTCAAATGGCCAGCCTGAGCAGATTCAAACAGACGGGGCTGTGAAGGGTTTTTATCCACAACTTTACCTGCTGGACGACAGTCCAGGCCAATTCAATCAACAGTCGGATACAGCTCAGCATGCAATGGATCTCCAGGTACAAGATTCGCTGGTTGAGTCAAATGCACGCTCAAATTACCCTGATGCGCAACGACATCAGCAGCCCTCGAATTTAATGCAAAGATGGGCTAATCAGGCAGTTGGCCAAGTGGGCTCTGGTCGCATAGAAGCGAATGGCTTCGACAGGTTGGATCCATTTCAGAACCATTTATTTCGCACTCAGTCGATGATCACGGGAGTATAATCAACTACTTTTGGGCTACATAATTGGTGCCTTTGAAACGCAGTATTGAGATTTGTCTAGTGATAAGCAAATTCGCATTTAACACACCGATTTTGTATTTGGGATATGAACGCTAACAAGATTGAGAATGAGAGTTTCGCTTCATGAAAATAAGGACAGTCGTTCGTGGACTGAGCATGGAGTTATTAGTGGTACACATAAAAGAGCCTTCAGTCAATGATTCGTCTTGTGGTATGCTTGCGCTGCCGGATAGTGGGACGAGGTACATCGAGGAGTCGTTAATTAGTTCCCTTGGCGCAGGGAAATGCCAGAGGGTCCATCCCCAGTCCTAAGACACAATGAGCCTTGTAAAAAAAGTAATCAGGAGACAAACATACCGGACCAAGACCAAGATAATGGCGCAGGGTGACGACTTGCTTTGCAAGCTCCTCTCCTGCATACATCACTCTCCCATCATCACTGCGAAGGCAGTCCACCTTCTTAAGGTTGCTATTATCTTCTGTAGCAGTCTCTGATATCATCTCTTTGATCTGCTTTCGAACCTTTTCGGCGTCGGGCTCCAGATGGCGGCTCATCTTGGTGTGCGGCGCAAGAACACGAGATTCGTACAAAGGGTTATGCTGACTGCAAAATATATTAGCATTATGACGATATGCATTTTTCGCATAGACAGACCTCTCAAACTAACAGAGATAGTTATTCTTCAGACGAGTGTCATGTTTTACCGTATGAGGGGCATGGAGGGGCTCTTGGGAGGAACAACTTTATAGCTCGCACTTTGATTGATTAGGTGGTCGGTGCGGCCTAACTACCTATGGGGCCTAGTGCCTGTCGGGCCGGCCTATCTACCAATAGGAACCTAAACGAGGGCAGCCTTGGCGTCACATGACTAGACGCCATGGAGTCACGTGCCAGACCTGGAGTATGATGAAGCGGGGTCTCTCGGATCGTAGCTCAAAGGGGAAATCAGGAGTCGATTATTCCGGACTAACGAGATCTATATGGAGAGGACTAGTATGAAGGTAGAGATGTATTGCCTAACGAACGTATGTGCGCGTACGTAGCTGATTGAGTGCTTGATCTACTATATGTGCGCACACATCGACTATATAAAAATCCTCTGACCTCGCTACTCGGGCCAACCATTTATCTGATCGATCCTTATCATATGACGTTTCGAAAGACAGACTCATACTCCTGGTCTCCAACCAGACCGTCCCTTTTGGATGTAGAATGCTCAACTTCTAATGCACAGAATTCGCACCTCATAATCGTGCTAAAGAATCATTGTACTCGATAGATTTCATAGGCTACTCTATGGCTGCTCTGAATTTTTCACGCGCTCGTTGACCACTGGTTGGGTGGATACATATTCCTTGGGAAATAACACTCCGCAGTATTAAACCCTTTTTTGTCATATAGGTCATGAATTTGCAGAGTTCTAATGACAAGCTTGAGAAGAGCGAAGAGTTTATCTCAAAATGTCTATACAATTTACATTGAAAGCTACGGACGACATGGCACTTGTACCGGATATCACTCAACAAGAGGCACATTGGACATGGGAGACACACTCTTCAAAATCAAGATAAGCAATAATTACGGACAGGAAATACGATTCACCATCAAGCCCTTGCAGAGTAGATAATCGTCTAACAGCTCTTTTCCACGCTTTGATCTGCACAGCTCGCCCTCTCCAATAATAATGTACTCTATCCAATTCAATGTAGCTGTATCTCCACCTGAGTTGAAGTAACACTGACTCATTTGGCACGCCACCTGGTATTCGTTGTTCGGAAGTTTTCCTTTTATGTAATGTCTTCGGTAACCGGAGCAGCCATCAATTTGTGTTGGGCCATCTTCGAATACAGGTGCCAAAGCATCTAATGGGTATGAGTGTTATATTCCTGGACAATCCATAGGCAGACAAACCTGGGTTGGATGAATTGGAAGCCTCGCCAGTGTATCCAAAACAATCGTAAAATGGCGAAAAGGCAGTGAGAAAGAAGCTAATTGCCATAGCTATACTTCAGAGGACGACAGAGAGTAACCGGAAGACATGTATGGCACAATGCTGGAAACGAAGGAGGTAGCGCACATATATATATATCAATCAAACCTTCAAACTTCAGATGAATGGACGTATTCCTGGTACGCAATCGCATCGAGCTTCTACTGAAGGATATCTATGATGTGATGGTGGTTGTGTTTGTACCCTGGCTTGACCTAATAACACTTTTTTGAAAGTATATGCGGGCCTTTCTGGTAACTGATCTGTTCCGACGTAAATAAAAATCCCAAAATTCCCAATACGTTTTGCTCATCCAACATCACACATCAAACCTTTCATATCTCGAGGACATAAGCAAGATGGTATCCCGCCCAGGCTGTGGCCGTTTTGTTGCATCAGGCATATAAGCCACGAGGAAATGTCTATCGAGCTGGCGTCGGGTGGGTTGGTGTTCTGAAAAATGCTTCATCTGACAATAATGAACCTTCGACATATTGTTGTTGGCTTTTACAGTGGAGATTAGTGAAATATGAGGTAAGTATCGCTCAAAGACACGTCGTGGCTAGGATTTACCTTTCTTGATCGAAGCGGATGTTGTACCCAGATACGACATTCGCCCTGTTTAGGAAAAGCGTCTAGTTCACCTTTAGGCTAAGTGTCTCTTATTGGACAGATTTGTTGCTGCACGGAGCAGAGATTGAAAGGTAATACGAGTCTGTGGGGCTGAGAACGCTTTTACTAACGGGGCGAATGTTGTACCCGGGTACAATGTTCGCACCGTTTAGGAAAAGCATCTAATCGCTGACTTACTGACCCACTACCCACTACCCGCTATCCGCTCCGATGTGGGCAAAATTATTAGTATCAATGAGATTATATGATCTTAGTTTAGCCCGGAAATTCTAAAGCAGCTGCACTTACCATACTTATGAGTGATATGCAGGCTGCACCGCTGCACCGCTGCAGCAGGCATCAATTGTTATCTATTCTCACCATCTGCTTCTGATCATTTACCCTAGGCCAAACTTATAGCACAAGCAGTAAAAGTTTTTGACCAACCATTTCACTTTCACTGATGCCAAGTATGACCCTAAAAAGGTAATAAGAATAAAGAGCCAGTATGTAATGAAATAAACTGGAATGTCCATCTATATTTACTCCTGGAGATCCTCAATCAATTCGATTCTTTGATGATAGATTACCAACAGTAATTCTACTTCATCTGTGGCAACGGTATGTGCCTTGCTTTCCATCTAATAAAATTGTTTCTAACTCACTAGGCATAATATGGCCTGCTTGGACGGATTATCCCCATGGAAACTACTTCCACGCTGGGTCAAAAGCTTTTTCCAACGCGACTCTGCCTACTCGGACACGAGTTCCTATATAGATACGTTCTCATCGGGAGGGGAAGTGCGTCTGGAGATCCCAGACCCAGAGCCTTCCTATACATCCTCTACAAGACCACTCTCGTCAGACAGCAATTCCAGCATAATCCGCCTTCCAACGCCTCCTCCCCTGTGTGTCCCGTATCGAAGAATCCAGCCAATGCCATCTTCGTACGAGGCACTTAATCGAGAGCCAACGCCAGAGTCAGAGGACAGAGAATTCAAAGGTTGGTCAAAGTTTTTTTTGGACAACAGTAAGTGACTCATGCAACAGTACTTGTGGCTTTTACTGACAATGAATAAAAAGGTGATAATGAAGCAGAAAAATCATGGCTGTCCCATCTTAAACAGAAATCTCTACCGTCGTATTAAAAGCTTTGAAAATTACTGTGGCGTGATATACAGCCCCGGTTCAGAGGCATTCATTATGTTGCATGTCCTCTATCACGATGAGACTACTGGACGTGTACGTTGCTCAGCTGCATATTTTGATGAAGAACCACAATCGTCGGTGCGGTTGGATCTGGGCTTCCTTATACATGCTAAAGAATGGAGGGATTTGAAAAAGCATGGTTTTACTTGGAGATGTTGATATTCATTGTTGCTGTCTGGCTTGTATATATACGCATAATCGATGTTGTCGATCAATGGATTTGATATAATCTCTCGCACGTTCACGTTCTAAATATGATAAGTGGAAGTCCATTCAGCTGGTCAGGGTATCTATACTCGAAGCAAATCTAGTATAGATATGCAGAGAGCTAAAAGAAAGAAAGAGCGGATGAGACAAATCACGACAACACAGGGAAATACTTAATGTACTGAATAGATAAAGATCAACAGTCGTATATGTACGGTATGCAGGCAGCCTCGCTAGTGAAAAGGAACGATTATACCAAGTAATAATCTATGGGTAAGAACTCATCGGAATGAAAAAGATCTTGGTCCAGACAATATACAAAAAGGACCCCTTCCCCGTGCTGTTTCTTGCTTCTCACCATACTTTTTATTTTCTATCTTCCACGTCCACACGTCATTGGTCTTGAGGGTTCCAATATTTTTTTTGGCAATATGGAGTGAGTAGAGTTCTTACAATTACTTCAACTAACATTTGACTGATCAAGGTACCTGGACAGTGGCCGCCCTGGTTCACCTGGCTCCAGTCAGAGTGAGCCCAGTCAGACACAGGATGGCCCTTGGAACATTTCATCGCTGGTGATCTTCTTCTGCGGCAATTGTGGTGAGGAGTTAAAACCGGTAGTCTTTTTATGCAGCAATTGTGGTGGAGATTTAGGGAAAGCTGTCTTTGGTCAAACATTGCATTACCAGACATGTGAAAACAAAGTGTGCTGTTGTTGCAAAAAAAACCACCAATATGGGCTATGTGTAAGTATCCCTAATTATTTTGATTTTCTGTTGTACTTATTTAAGGGTAGGTTCCTGCAGGATGGTTCAGACAAATTGAGAAAGCTCGCGACATGTCCAGGCATCTTGAAGAGTCATATGAAAATTTACAAGCACAGCAGGCTGACGAAAGGTTGTACGTTCCCTTATCTCATAGTCATGTGCGTCACTAACATATGTATTTTTGGATACATAGTGACTGACTGGACAACGCTCCTCTCGAATAACTTTGCAGCATTTAGGAAGTGGCTGTGCTGGAGCCCGAGGGCTTCTGTAGATTGTCACGGGAAAGGCCATCAATCTATAATCTCCAATTCTATAATATAACATAGTATACCTTTTGTAATGATTCATTTGTTTCTGCTTGAAGCCATGAGTAAACAATCAGTCAAGTTCGGCCTTGAAAATTCTGAAGGTAGAAAGCCTCCTTTAGCAT
Source organism: Aspergillus chevalieri (assembly GCF_016861735.1). Classification (NCBI taxonomy): domain Eukaryota; kingdom Fungi; phylum Ascomycota; class Eurotiomycetes; order Eurotiales; family Aspergillaceae; genus Aspergillus; species Aspergillus chevalieri. The sequence continues at coordinate 1,288,023 of NC_057362.1, forward strand.
CATTTTTTATTATATTATTTTAATGAAATGTAGCTCTGACCACACAGGATGCATGTTCTCCACAATCTACTGATATTTGACCTGCTCTGACTAAAAGTGGGAAAATATAATGTTGCTAGATCAAAACCAGCGAGTTGATATAGCTAGAGTTTGAAGAGAAATGGAATGGAAAGAAAAGCAATAAAATGAGTCTGATTGTAAGTGGAACAATAACTTACTGGCTAAGCTGACATCCTTGATTGTCTGAGTTCTTTATTGACAACTTCATCTTACCTACTATTCAGGTTGGGACAGTTATAGTCCGTTTTCGGGTAGTAGCCCTACTTCCGAGTTTCCAGGGTGGTCTCCCAACTACATTATCATAACACAAATCTGTGCAGCATGCTGCACAATATAAAAAGGTATAAGTAAGGAGAAGGTTTTTAAAAAGAAAGAAGAAGAAGAGGTTCACACTTTAATTTCTCCTTTGAATACGTTTCCCAGCCAAGGTTGACCAGTACAAAGAACAAACATGGTAAGCTGTACACCTAATAGGCTTAACAGCAGTGGGCTAATTCTTATGTTCAAGGCGACTCTTCCTAGAGTTTTCCTTTTGCCCCCAGCCAAGTTGGCTTTGAAATCTCTGCAGGCATTGTGTCTATTGTCAGACCGTTTCAAACATAGAATGTCCCTCGATAGTCTTAATTCTGACGGCAAAACGCTCCTGGGCATCTGTTGGAATTTGGAGACAAACGGATATAGCCGAGAAGAAGACATAAACCATCTAAACACCAACTCAATACTTGATGAGCACATCAAATGTGTCTCAAAAGATATCGCTGATGACGACCTCTTCAAGCTAGCCATCCTTACTTGGAGCGTTGATGCAAATTCCCAATTGCTGTCCCAAGAGCTTTTTTACTTTCTCATTAACCTACGTGAGAAAAACGACATCTTATATCCCATACTTCACACAACATACAGCAAGTTCGCCCAAAAGTGTTCAACATACCGGTCATTTAGACGAGATTTCACAAAATGGCTCAACTCCCTCGAGGATTGTTTGACACATGAATGGAATGTCATCTGGAAATACACGTCTTTGGAACGACAAACCCCCGCACCATATCCAAAGTTGTCTCAAGACCATCTGCTAGCTATGGATAACTCTTCCAGCCGTGATGTTGGGGGATGTCATACTATTTCCGCCAGCGCTGTTTATTCTAATCTTCAGAATGAAGGTACCCGTCCAGGACAACCAGAACATCCGGATGTTTTACCATCCAAGGAGGGGGAGGATAATGGTGGAGAGGAGCGAGGATTGAGCAGCAACATCAATGAGGTTCAAAATCACACTGTCCCTGGGGCGGAGCGAGAACAACAGATCCTTCTTCAGCTAGACACTCGGCCGGTAACAGAAAAGCAATTGGCCATTGATGTCCACGGGATCTATGCCGGATTGGTGATGGCGGAGGAGAAATGCATTGAAATGACCAAGCAGCAGGCCGAGTCGCCAGAAAAACCGTCAGATTATCAATGGCAGGCTCTGATTTCTCTGCACCAGACCCTGTTCTGTGAACATCATGACTTCTTTCTCGCCTCGCAGCACCCGTCTGCAAGCCCGGCTTTGAAACGGTCACCTGAGGAGTACGCCATGCCGGCCCGCATGTGGCGCTATGGTATCCATTCATTTCTGGAATTATTGCACCATCGACTTCCAGACTCGCTGGAACATACACTTACATTCCTTTACTGGGCATATTCAATGATGACCCTATTTCTGGAAAGTGTTCCCGCCTTTGAAGATACCTGGATTGAATGTCTTGGTGACTTGGCCCGATACGGCATGGCCGTCGAAGATTCTGTTGCTCGAGATCACGAGAACTGGGCCGGTGTGGCCCGGTACTGGTACCACAAAGCAGCAGATAAGAACCCAAATTTTGGCCGGATCCAATACCACCTTGCCGTTCTCGCCTACCCAGACATACTTCAAGAGCTCTCTTACTACACAAAGAGTCTTGTTAGTGTTGACCCGTTTCCTCCTGCTGGAGAGAGCATTCAATTGTTATTCCGCCCACTTCTCAACGAACCCAAACCCTATAATCAACCTGCAGTTGCTGTGTTTATGACTATTCATGGAAAACTGTTCATGCAACGTCCTCTGTCTGATTTCAAGACGCTCATGAATGCGTATCTGCTCTGTCTGGATGGATACATCCGTCAACATAGGAGTGCATTCAAGATGCATGGCGTTTTTATCGCGTCGTGCAATTTTGCTGCAATTTTCCAGTATGGGTCTACTGATGCTGTGCTATCTAATGAGTTCAAGGAGGGCTTGGCGCAAGATGAGACCAGTCTGACTGCATCAAAGAATTGGACGCCTGTTGGGAACTTGGACACAATTGAGGCTGAGTTTTGTGAGAATCAGAACTCGCAATCCCAAAAAAAACTGGTCTACTATGGTGCTCATCTCACCTTCAAGACTTTGTCTGCCTTACTGGATCAGATTGGCAACAAGAATGTCTTTCCAGCCGTGCACGCCTACTTGGCCTTTATCTGGTGCATGGCCCAAAATAACACCAACATAATGCATATTGAACTAGTTGTGCCATGGAGAAAGCTCACTATATTCCTCAATACAATGATCTGTAGCGACACGGATTCTCGCGTCATGGAAAGAAACGAGTTCCCCGTCGCAGAGGACAGGAAGTGTTTTCCAGAAGATTTCCTTCTCCGTGGGCAGGTCTGGAGTCAGCGATACTTCTCTGCTGACTATTTTGAGGGTTGTCTGGCGGAGGATGATGGACGCTCGATTGAGGTGCCATCTCTGACTGTTGCGAGGATGTATCGATGTTTATGGTTAGGGGTCCGACTTGCGGTGGTTTGTTTCTCTCTCCACTTGATTTGAGGCAAATACTAATATTAGTTGTAGTACAACCGTTGGATCGAGTATATTTCGACCTCCCAAAGATTTTCTGTGAAACCATTTGCCCTAGAGCTTGAAAAACGCGCTCAAAATTGTGAAATATAGAAGTCGACTGTTCTTTATTTGACTCTCAGCCCTTTTTTTTTTTTTTTTTTTTTTGGCCTTCCTTATCATCCTTGGTGTGTGTAAATTGTCCCAAACCTGCCTGTTTTATCTTGAATATTACCTGGTATTGTTCCCATGGATTGGACACTTCTTTTTGCAGCAGCGTTGTATCTCCTCGCAGCGGCTTGATATGCCGTACTGGTACACTTTGAGCGTATTTTCTAAATTTGGGCTACCTCTTTTTGCCTCTGACTCTGGCTGTTGGTCTGTCAATGCTCGCTTTGGAGCCTCCAGTTTGTTGAACGTACGCTTTGCGATTAGATCTAGGAGCCACGGTCAGCCACCCCAGGCTCTCCCAGATGAACCATTCAGTAGGACGGCATGGGAAAGTTCTATGAATATGATGATGCAAACGAATGCTGAAAATTTGCGTATAGCCATGGCATGCCACTTACAACCGTAGCTACAGTCGCTTTGTGACGATATTCGTTTGAGAACCAGGATATTACCAAGGCCAATCCATTAGGGTGCTACAGGCTTGGCTACTCCATTAAACTCCTAGAGCCAGTCCGCAATAGACACTAAACCCGTTTTAGCACACTCACCAGGAGCTGGTCAGAAAAAGATACTAGACCTGTTTTAGCACTCTTACCAGGTACTGGTTAACAAGAGACGCTAACTAATCCTGATATGTCACTCCTATCTCCTAGGAAAACGTTGGCATAGAAACGTTAAGCCCGACACGATGACCTAGGCGACGTCGGTGATGGCTTTATGAAGCATTTAGCCTAAAAGGAGAATTTACCTGTTTCAGAGTATGGCTGACAAAATATAAGTAGAAAACCTCCCTCAGTCTGTTCACAAGCTCTTTAAAATACCAACCAAGTTTGCTGGCTGACAAAGGCTCAGGAATATGCACAGTTTGAGGCTCCTCCAGTCAAGATAGGAAATATCTTTGAGCATCCAGCAGTGTCAGGTGTCGTGTAGGATGGATTTCTTCAACCCCTTAGCTCATTTCTGTACCAGTTGGCCTGTTAGTGGGTGGATCCTACTGCGACGCTTCTGGTCCATAGTCCTATTGTACCTAACTGGACTCAACAACCTGACAGATTTAGGTTATGCGACACACCCTCAATATTGTAACTACTACAATTTATTCTTCGCGAAAGTTCGGCTATTACAAAAGTGCCGATTGTATTGGTGAGTCGCGGAGCGAGATAATTTACCATAGGGTTGAAATGACACAGTCGTGGTCCCTTCTGATTAATTGGCCATGCTATATTGGGCAAAACGCATCATTTTGTTTTCAATGGCTTTGAAATAGTGAAAAGCTGGTCTGAGTCTATAGGTTCTTGCCGGATCTCGTCATCCGTTAAAAGCTCAAGACGGTACATGATTTGCGGAGGGCGGTGGAAAAGGAAAGAATTGAAAAGGTCCTCGTCCTTGAAAAGAGAGCATGGTAGCTGCCGAGCTTCACGGACCATACCTATAACTACATGAGCGTGTTTGGGGGTTAGGTTGCGGTATTTTGTGGCACTGACTGCCGGTGCAGCAGAGTATTGTGCTGGCTTATCAGGTATGAATAGAAGGATACTGCCGCTCCCAGCAGCTTGCACCATAGAATGCCACTCTCAGCCTTGATCATGCCAAGACTGAATCTTCCTTTTCACCAAGTCCAAACCTGAGGGAGCATAGTCTGGTGCTCTTGGACCATTGATCTCAGATGTGGCAATTTGGTTAATAATATGATCGCGGCTTGGATGTCTCGCAATGGCAGGATCCCAAAGACCTCTCTGGGTCTCTATATACTGATAGACATACCATTGAAACAGCCGCATGCTGAACTGGTTGGGGTTGCGTCCTTGGCAGCACTGGACAGCCGTTCGATAAATCCATGTAGGCACAGGCCCATACATCTCTGTTCGGAATTCGGTTTTTTGACGAAGAAATTCAATATGTTTCTTGACTCTCAGCAGGGTTTCCGGTAAAAACAAGGCAAGAGCCAGCTGCAGGAGACGATTTGTGACCTGTGCCCCGATATCAGGCACGAAACGCCGGAAAATTGTAAACAGATTTCCAGCAAAATTGTGCTCATGTTGAAGCTGCTCCCATTTAGTAGCGATCGCCAGGTTTTTACTCTCTTCCTCACCGAGGCATACTCCGCCGCTAATACCTTTCGCGTGAGGTTTGCCCGTGCCCTGTATGTCCTTATCCTTGTTTCCAGCTGTCGTTTCGGTCTCAATTCCAGCCTTGTAATCAGTAAGACCCAATGACTGGTTCGCACAGGATTCGATTGGATACATTGTGTCTACTAATCGGTTGAACTCTTCATCAGAGAGCTCTTCACTTCCCGGGATCCCGCTGAGATTGTTGAACCCAAAGGAGCCCTGTGTCGTTGAGTCATCGTGGCAGTAAAACTGAGCTTCTGCATCATCAGTTCTATACAGCTTCCCGCAGTGTGCTTCAGGAGGCAAAGGTGCAGAAAGAGATCCTGTTTCCTGGTCTGCCCGAAGTGAGTACAACCTTGTCAATATCCGTCGTGAGAGGTAGAATAGGCAAGACGCACCTGGACTCTTTATACTGCCAATATAGAAGCTCCTTGGAAAGTGCGGAGCAAGCCATTCCAACAGGATCAATAGCTGGGACAGTATTCTATGGAACGTGGCTACCTGTAGCATGATATTAAAGATCAGCTGGGAAATCAAGGCGTTGCCAGATTTATTACCTTTTGTTTCACCTCGAATACCATGTCAGGATGCTCGGTATACTTCTCGAGTGGTTCCTAGCAGAATGTAAGTTCTTATGTCAGAGCCGACTATCGTCGAAACAGACCGGTAGATGAATCAATAATGCGAACATGGCTCGTTTCCCTGAATCTGCATATAAGAGATCGGCGGATGTCGAAGTTGCCTGGATAAGCAGTATATTTGCCAACAATAAATGGCAAAAATCTGGGATCACGCGAGCCAACCAAGCAGAGGCTCAAAGCCGAGATGGATGGAAAAGAGCTAGATGAGTGATGAGAATCTCTCCATTTGGCTGGGTGGGAGCAGTCGGGGGGTGGGCGCGAAAGAGGACATGACGATCCCGTCTCATTCTTTCTGGCGTCATCCCTTTGTCAGGCCTGAGCAGAACTGAGCAGAACTGAGCAGAAATAATTGCATGAGTACGGAACAAAGAAGTTAGTCTCTTTATGTGATGTCTAGGAGTCTAAAGGTTTTATGTCCGACGCCTTGACCCTGAGCAGACCTGAGCAGAAACCGAAAGAATATCAAGTGGAGTACTAGTGGTCCAATCAATAATGTATCTGACAATCGGACTGTTCTCGAATTTTCGGGTCAGTGCCCATGGACTATAAATGGAAACGTATCTTATGCCAACCGAGCAAAGGCTGACTGGTGTCTGTCACCAACAGCCCGCGTCTACGCAGGCCAACTTATTCGACGAAGCAGGATGGATCTAATGACGGATGGGTGGGCGTCGATCAGTCAGGTGGCAGCGAGGTTTCCACCTAGCTTGATCGCCCCGCATGTTATCTTCGCGGCCATGATATAGCCGCTTCCTACCCTCTAACTTGTGGTCCTGCAAGCCTATTCAGGCTGCCAGTGGAGAAAGGCCACAGTTTTATTACTATCAGTAGGCCTCATACTATGGTTTTCACTGGCATTATTATGCTCACTCTGCGACACCGTTTGGGCCATCGACCAAAAGGTCATGGTTTCAGTACCAATGGCCTGCGCGCAGCTTTGGTCTTCCCGACCAACCCCCCACCAATAACACCGTCTCTCCATATAGACCTCGTTAGTCCGGAATAAATCGACTCCTGATTCCCCTTTGAGCTACGATCCAAGAGACCCCGCTTCAAAAATGACGGCCTAGTCATGTGGGTTGACGGCACTAGGCTGAAGCGGGTAGCTCAGGTTCGGGGAATCGGGAGCCGATAATCCGACTACACGAGGCTATATGGCGTACAGAAAATGGAGAGTAATATTATACGCCGAAAGGAGTAATATTGAAGTCTATGGTAACCACACGTAGAACAAGTGCTTGAGTGCTTGACTATCTAAATATGTGTAAACGTCGACCTATATAAAGATCCCCTGGCCTCGGTAATCGGGGCCGACTATTTGTCCGATAGATCCTCATCAGGTAGTAATTGCCCTGCGGACGAGTGAGGACCAATGAACCCAACTTCCAATCAGCTTTCGCCTCATGGAAGATGGAACATTAGAGCGACTATCTCGGCAGGATGTGAGAACACATAACATCTTCTATACCAGATAGCAGTAATCCCAATGTAGAATCCATGTTTAGTGTACAAGATAAACAGGTAAATGAACAAGATAACAATCAACGAGAAGTGTCGCAGGTCTTTTTTAGGCCTTTTCATCTCCGGCAGAAGCTGATGCACCTCCCGGATCTGACAAACGCTCAGACTGGGGTATGATATCTTCAATTGCCTCCTTGACCGGGGGAGGGTAGTAAAATGTCTATTGATGTCAGTGGGAGGATAGGAAGGAAATTGGTTAAGCATACTAAGACAGACAATGTACTGAGCCACTGGTTTCGCGAGGATGAATCAAGAATATACATCTGTCCAGTCTTCCGAACTCGTACAGCCACAAACACGTCAGACTCGCATTCATGGCAGAATTCCGCTGCCTTTTTGAAAAGACCTCTCTTACGTCTGTGTCGCTGTTGCGCCTTTGCTCGAGCAGTCTGCAAGCAACGCTTCTTTACCCAGGAAGCTTTCTTGGACATCATGTAGATAGATTTCAGGTGAGATGGAATTACTTGGGAACATCATATCTCAAGATGTTAGAGCCTGTTAAATATGTCGACCCCGGGCATTGAGGGCTGCTGCGGTGGTCCCAAGCCGAATAGCACTCTAATTTCGCAGGCCATGGTATACTGCGGTGAGCTGCACCGCAGCAAGGTCGTCACGCTATCTCTCGTTATAAGAACCCTCTGCCTCGCACGCTGACTCTCCATCCCTCTTTTTCTTTCTCACCCTTCTCTGTTCACTTGTTGATCCCTACGAGTATGAATGCATTGGCCATTTATGCAATTGCCGCTGGCGGTATCTTTGCTGGGCTGTTCTTGATCCGGACCCTCTCCATCCTTACCAATTGGACAAACTTGTTTTCTGTTCTAGCTTCTCGACACTTGACCCTTCCATTTGTTGTTCATAGAAATCGATTGTGGGGCCCGTGGTCCAGAGCCAGTGTTCTTCTTCATGCGTCATATGTCGCGGTTAACGTCTTTCTTGTCCTCTTCAGGATAGAATCGTTTACTGGCGCTGGCCGCCGGGCAGGGGAGTTAGCCCTAGTTAATCTGATTTTCCCTTTATCAGCTACCCATCTCAGTTTCCTAGCTGACCTTCTTGGCATCACCTGGCACACTTGTCGCAGAATCCACCGCGCTGCCGGTTGGATGGCCACTGCTCTGCTGGCATTCCATATCATTGCGGCAGTTCAGGCTCAGCACTTTAACTTCCGGCTCGGTGATTCGCGAAATCTGTTTACCATGATCGTATGCCCCCTTATTAGTCTCATTCAACTCCAGCTAATATCAGCCAGGGTGCTGCATCACTGGGTGTCCTTGCTCTCTTTTCCATCCCATGGTTTCGTCAATGGTCGTATGAGATCTTTCTCCGCGGGCATCAGATCCTGGCCGGGCTTTTTGTCTATGGCACCTGGCGGCATCTTCCGACTAAAAGCAGCTCCCCAAAGCTTTACCTCTGGATTGCGTTGGGACTTTTGGGGTTGACCTCATGCTTACAGCTGGTGACCCTGCTATATCAAAACGGGCTGTTTGCGGGACGCGGTGCTCCCAGAGCCATTGTATCTTTCACCATCAGAAAATCGAAGGAGAACGTCCTTACAACAACAGCTGCACGGATTCGTATCCTCTTGCCTCGGCCAGTAAAAGTTGAAGCGGGGCAATATATCAACCTCTGGATACCATCGGCTAGTTTGTGGTCATGGACACAGACACACCCATTCACAGTCACATCATGGTCTCGGGGTAGGCAGGACACCATGGAACTTCTGATACAACCACGTCGTGGTCTATCCGCGGAGCTTATTCGTCACGCCTCAGTAGCTGCAGAAAACTCGGTGTCTTTCTTGGCCCTGTTCACTGGACCTCATGGAACGAGCGAGGATGTCAGTTAATACGAGAGCGCCTTATTGATCACGAGTGGATTCGGGGTTGCCGCGGCAATCCCCTACCTTAAGAAAATGATCTACGGCTATAACACCTGCACCCTACAGATTCGCCGACTCCACTTGGTATGGCAAGTTAAGTCGATTGGTAAGCGCGCCGTTCCATAAGCGCTGCACCCAGCTAATGAAACAGACATGACAACTGCGGCCCAGGGCCTGCTTAATAATCTCCTTGAGGACGATATCATAGATGAAGGCTATGTTCGTAATAGATCCTAATACCGGAGATGTCCCCCTTGAAGCTGACGGAAACTATGGTTCTAGATCCTCAACATATCTATCTACGTGGAGAATGGCCTTGCACACAACAAAACACCATTTGGGAAGCATGAACGAGTTTGTTTGTACCAAGGTGTGCCCGATTATCGAAGTATTATCTCGCTAGAGGCGTCCGGCGACCAGATCGAAAGGTTGCCGAACATCCGGGACGAGCAAGGCCGGACGCTGGTAATGGGTAAGGATGTCCATCTACTCTGTTCACATCATGTGCTGAACTTCTTTGTCAGTCTCCACGGCAGACGATCTTCGAGACCACATACGGGAGATCGTACGAGGCTACCTCCACCAGGGTGTTAAGCTTTCAGAAATGGAGTACCAGCCTAATGCTGGTTGAGCATCGTCGATCGGGGAAAAGGTGGGTGGGTGGGTTGGAGCGTGTTGGAAATTAGGGAATGAATGGATCGGCAGTATTGTAGATAAAATACGGGAAGATCAGTGCATCATGGCCTGCTTAGCGCTGGATACAGGACTAGCTGTTATTTATGGGGAAAGAGGACCATGAAACATGGACTAGTACTGTAATTCTCGGCAGCCCTGCTGAGACCTTTCGGGCTCGCAGGACGCACGTCATGTTCCTGGGGAGGTTCATGGTTGTGGTGACAGGGACGGGTTGGCAGGTGGGGCAGTGCATTATCCGACCTTTTGGCCTGGTCAGGGGCCACGATTTCCCGTGGCCTTTCAATGTGCTCCCAAGAACCCTCACTTTTCGAGCTCTTTCGCTGTTGAGCCTCATCTCCCCAATAAAAGGAAGTCGGTTTCCTCTTTTCACTCTTTCCATAATGCGTCCACTTACCCAGACCGTTCGGCACCTCCCTCTCTGCCTGTTGAACGGCATCCTTCGTTTGATAAATTCCACATTATCCCTGAGTCCTTTATTCTCTCGTTTATTATTAGTGGTCGTCCTTGCAGGCTGGTCCTGCCAAAATGATCACTATCACGGTCGGCCTTCAGGTAAGTGAAACCGATCCAACCCAGTTACATTCACTCACCCCACTTGAAGGATATCCAGAACAAAGGACCGGATTTGGATGAGGACAGTGGTTCTGATGTCAGTAAACTCTTCTTGACGCCTCCTGTGGATGACGCTTACTCTGATGCAGCTGGTCAACCAGATTGGCAAAAAGCTAGAACATATTGCACGACTAAATGATTCACAGAAGACGGATACCTTCATCCGGGCCCAAAGTGGAGGATTTATACGATGGCACATTTTAAGTGCTGGGGAGACAATCATATCCTCGACACACCGGGATGGCTGTATGGACGTATTTTTTGCCTTGGTCACCCTTGAGGTGAGTTTGCCGTCCACAGACAACTCCAGCGACTAATAGGTTCTGTCGTAGGATCGTTCAAGGGTGATGCCTTTGGATCTGAACAAGACACAACTTTGCCAGGTTAGTTCGCCAAGAGATATTTTCACACTTGATCCTCACTTTATCTAGCTTGTTCGAGGTCTCGGGTCCGATCTGGAGCAGCTTCAGAAACTGAAGAGGTCCCAGGTAGCTGATATCTGGTATGGGCTTGAACATGCTGGCTTTGTGGAACGTGGCTGTGTGGAAAGTTCTCAGGTGCAAGAAGTTATCCAGGACAATTTACAAGGTAACGTGTGTTTCTATCCTGTTCTTCTTACTGGCACTCGTGATCTCTCTAACTGTGCATTGTTTTGAAGGGAACTGTAATACTGATGTAGTGCAACCCACTTTATCACCTCCACTTGCCCTTTCCCTACCCATGAGTGATCCCACAACATCAGACCCGGCAAACGATACCCTACAATTTGATTTCGAGCATGATTCATGGACTCTGTGGACAGACGACATGTACGCCTGTGGTGACTATCCAGGCAGTGTGTTTGACACAGCCTTGGGCACTCGTACACCTGACAATAGCGCGGTTCCCATGGCGTTGAATATGATTCCTCTCGTTAACCCTCACCCTGTCTCCGGAATATCTTCGCCTGCAGAAACCACCTCTACACCTGGACTCCACCAGAGTGTTTCCAGCTACTCGACACCCTCTACTACATATGTTGACTCTCCACATATGGGGGAGCAACTCCTTCCGGGACTAGGGGCCACCATGCTCAACCAGGCAGTCAAGAGGAAGAGACGAGACAGTGACCAATCGATGCAGTCAAAGTCAACAGCGGTCAAGTTGAATCCGACGATCTTCCAGTTGCTGCAATCTTGTGCATTTTACAAAGTGGACAAGCCTGAGGAGGAACGTTTTCAGAAAGCCCTGAGTATCCTTAAGGCGGAAGTCCATCTTTTCATGGACCCTTGCGGAATGCTTCAACCCTTATTGGGTGGGCGGGACAAGAACATGTTGCTCAGTTTTCATGCACTCGGCCTCCCTGCTGTCTGGAGAGGCAAAGAAGGCGCTGTGGATTACATCCGCCTACTTGACAGACATGCGTCCCAGTCGTGTCTTCATCCCATCGCGGAGCGTATTGCACAGGTATTACTCTACTTCAATTATAAGGAGCTCTGTAAACATCCGCAAAAATACCTCCCCCCTGGGTCAAAGCCGAACGTCACCTCTGTACTTAACTGCATCGTTGATGCCTATCATGATGATCCCCGCAAGTCAATGCCACTGCAATCTCGTCGTAATAGGATATCTGGTCACCATGTGCGAGGAGGCAGGAGGTGGTGGGATTTGGCAGGGACCTGGGGAGCGGGCATTTTATTAACAGGAGACGCTTTGTTGATGAGTATCATGTGTGTTTCCCAGTTAGCTCACTGCGTGGCCTCATTGACTTGAGTGTCTAGGTGTAATGACTCGTTTTCCATTCTTCAAACTAATGCTCTTGTCACTTTCGTCTTGAACACTCGACCGGGCACCATTCGCATCTTCCGTGCGTTGGAGCCTGTGGTCAAATCCCTTATGTTTGAACAGGTTACAGACGACCTTACGGCACTTTTCAATGATGAATCTGGCCTTTTGGGGCAAAATGAGTTGACCCATGCTCATGCTGAGGATGAGGCGGCGTTGGCATGCCAGCGGATTGAAAATCCTTGGACAGAGATTGACGCCAATGAATGTGCGATGGCGAAAATGCGTGAATTTGTTAACGTGCTGACCATGTAGTACTAGCCTGACTGCTATTTACCTATCTCTCAGACAGTGGGAGGCTTTTGAGCTTGATTCTGCTAACCCCTCAGGCTTTCATACATCACTTAGCGATCCTCATTTCATTTTCCTTTAGCTGCTGTTTTTGCAAAGAGTTTGATATCATTTACCAGCCCAGGTGGCTCTTCTGTTTTCAATTGCGCTGCAGAATAATAGGCTATCATGAATCTTCGGGATTTTCAGACTAGGATACGAGTAAAATACTAATTTGACGTCAAAGTGGATTATAGAGGGTATCTTGGAGCTATACCACCTCAGTACCTTGGCAGTCGGTACTCTGATCTGAAAGTATCCATACTTTCCATATCAGCATTTATCTACGTTCACCCTAGTCACTTAAAGCCACCTTAAATCAACAGGATTGTCTATCTTTTGCCTATTTCCATGGTCTTTATGTAACCCATGTAGCAATGTCCGAGCCTTATTCATCCTCATCCGGCTGGGGCGCGTATGAGTAGAATGTACGTGCAGATATCAGGGCAAACCATGCCAGGCCAATTAGATCACCAGTGTGACGGCCTGGTCACGTTGGTTGCTTATCACGTGAGGTGTGGTTGTTTGCTTTGTTGCTTTGTTGATAAATATGGCGTTACCTCCTTTCTTCCTTCCTCATGTTGATTATTCTCGTCGATAGCTACCTAGGTAGAACCCATGAGTTGGACGTTCCATTATCCTAGTAGAGCGCCGTGACAACCAGGAGCCCAGCGGATTTCTGCCAAGAGATGCTGCTGGAAACCAGTGAGCAGCTTCCAAGATAAAAAATAATGTGATGACAAACCCTTTTCAATTCCTTGAATGAGCCCGCTGACGTCGTCGCGGAGAGAAATTCAATAGCAGCTGGGCAATTCCGCCAGCGATCAGGATTATCGATCCCAACCGCCCCGTCATCCTTGACGTATTTCTGCATCAGTTCCATCATTACCCGCCCGACGGGAGCCAAATCGTTCACTTGAATCCTACCGGCCGGCTGGATGGCACAGCAATCAATTCGTGCTAGGAGCTCTGGTCAGAAGCCTTTCTGAGCTGGGTTCAAGCAATGGGGTTACCGATCTGGACCTCCCCGTCAAGGCTCATCAGGACGCTGGCACAATCCAGGGAAGTATGCTGGAGACTTTGGGCGTCAAGATATGATAGTCCATCAACAAACTGCGAACGGTTAGTGGCCAAGTATATCCGCGTGGGACTGGGGAACGGACCTGAGACATAATGGCAGCCAGCTGCCGCTGGTCTGGGAAGGCTTTGCAGGCGACGACATGGTCTAGGGTGAGTGGGTGGAACTGGCTGAGCATATATAGAGCATCAGAGGTGCGGAAACATTCGAAAGCCGAGACCACATTTTTATGGCTCGTGGAACGGAGAATCCCCAGGATTCTGTCAGCATCTTTGCAGGGATACTGTCGAATCGCCCAGACACCACGGCGACCGGAGCGCCGGACGCATACGGCAACGGTGCCAGCCAAATCGCATTCGTAGTACTTCTTGAAAGTATCCCATGGTGGCTCCTGTCGTATGACTAGATCTGAACCCGAACTGTTCCCTAACCTGTTGGTCTCTGGAAGAGCCAAAGCTCGTGGTGAGCCCCGGATGACCTTACGGCTGGGCTCCACGAGCGAGGGAGCAAGGGGCCTTTTAGCCAGACGCGCGCTGGATGGGACAGGTCCCTTGTGCTTAGATTTCAGCTCATGCGGCGACGACGGCACCGCTGCTTCAGTATCGGGGGGAGGTTGTTGGAGCAGAGGAACTTGATCCGCCCGGTATTGGGTGGCCCGCTTGTTATCCACCGGCTGCATGATAGATCAAATGATACCAAGTCCAAATGAATAGATGCAGCCATAAGGAAAGGCAATGCGCGCGAGCGGGAGGGCAACTTTAAGTTGGTCTGGAATAGGGCTGCGGGAGCCTGAGGTCGCGGCGGGGAGCCTGCAGGGGCGACAGAAAAGCTCCGCAGTGCCCCTCCCGCAGTGGAGAGGGTATTCCACACACACACATATATATATATCTTGCAGCACGTTGACTTCCCTTCTGTCGCTATCGATATTTGCTTCCGATTCTAGACCTGCAATGCGACGGGCTCTATTTACTGAGGAAGAAATCCGGCTGGCAACAGAGCGTCGCCTGAAATACCTAGGAGCCGCCAAAGTCAATATCTATCAAATTCAATTCAATCCCCCATTGCCTCGCGACCTCGATCCTAAGAACTTGGATCGACTGCGTGAAGTCTTTCATAAAAACCGATGCCGCCGTCTGGATGTCGACAATCATGTCCCTGCGACCGTGTCTCGGCAAGACCTTGCCGATGCGCTGCGGCAGGCGTGGTTGCAGGTGACCTGAGGTCAACTTTCGTGGTTGCAGGTGACCTGAGGTCAACTTTCTCCTCGTGCGGGACAAACTTGCTTATATAATGGTCTTGGCAGTCATGTGACCAACAACCGATCTTTACAAAATTTCCTCCCGCATGATCTCTGTCAGACTGATTACCAACATACTTGTAAAGTAACTACCGTACCATCACCACTACTACCACACTACTCTATATAGCTGCTCTGTCGCTGCTCTATTCAAAAAGAAAAGGATATTACTTTTTAAGCAATTAATAAGCGACAGCTTTATTAAGATCCAGTCTATGAGTTCAGAAATAGTATAGTGCCTCCGTAACAATTGAAACAGTTACCGTCAGTCCGAAATATATTTCTGCATGATACATTATACAGTTGCGCAACTTTTCTATTAAAGTGTTTACCAAGTGCTTGTGAACTGCTTATAAACCAGTTGAGTCATGTTGAGTCATGTTCCTGTATCCGCATTCTTCTCTCCATAAGATCAAGTTCCAACTTCTCATTTTGAAGTTGTTGCAGGCGAATATCCTCCTCTTGCTTTTTGAGATTAGCTTTCTTTTGTTGAAGCTCTATTTCAAGATTCTCTAGCTCAATCACTTGACGTCTCTGTTCAAGATTTAAGACATTTGTTGAAATAGTACGTCGAAGATCACTTGATCTCATTGACCTGATATTTGGTAAGTACTTTTGAAGCACTTTATGACTACTTGCGAAACACTTGTTGGGACTTACTCATTATCACCATTTCTTGAGGAGGTTTGTGACCTTGACCTTGTATTTCCTGGCAGTAAGGGTGAAGCTGATGAGCCTGATTCAATTTCAGATGAAATAGATAAGGCAGACCTGCGGCGCTTTCGGCTCCCTAAGAGTAAGGTAGTTAGCAAGCAGTTCACAAGGACTTGCAGAGCAGTCCTTCAATACATACTTTCCCGACTCATATGCCGAAGGTAGTTAGCTTCCATATTAGAAGTTCGGTATGAATGATGAATATTGAAGTCCTGAAAGTTATTGTACTGCACAATATCATCCCTATCTAGCTTCGCAGAACTAGGGTATATTAGTACTCTTCTTAAACAGTTGACAAGCAATTTGTAGGAGCTTAAGGACTTACTTCTTAACTGCCTGTACCAAAGTTAGATACTTGCCAGATGCATATGATTTCTGATGGGACTGCTCAACAGCATTTGTATGATTTCGCAGCACATCAAAGTAATGAGGTTGGATTTTAGAGCATGCTTTATTCAACCCAGCTTTGATTACTTTGCCTTTCTTTTGAACCGCCCAATTCTGGACATTAGCATTCTCATATGCTGAAGCAGTTAGTAACTCATTGTCAAGTAGTCAATAGGTGGTTACATACTTATCAGAAGATCTAATAATCTATCATAATCATCCTCTGATCTGCAGTCTAAAAGACTCATCATGCGGCTCCAAAGGGGAGAGCCTTGGTTATTGGTTCCAATAGCTTTCAAGATTGACCGTTGGAAATGAACCCTGCAGAAGACAATGATACGCTGTAAATGCCATATAATGTCTTGGTGTTGAGGATCAATTTCAGAAAGATATTGACCAAGTCCTAAGGAGTTAGTATGTGCTTTTCAAGCAGTTGATAGGTACTTACCAGTATATTGTTTCGAATCCATATCGACAATAATACCATGGATTCCAGACCCATGGATGGAATCAAAAAGAACTGGCTGAGAGGAGACCCTCTGGACTAGGTCAAAAACTCGCTTGAAAAGTAAATAATACCCCTCAGTAGAATCAGTACTGGTAAAGACTCGCAGTAAAGTAATAACTAGTGACTGAGTGGTTAGTAACTGCATACTAAGTGGTTAGGAATAATACTTACTTTTGCATTGGTCTGGCAGGAATGTAGCAAAAAGCACCTCATTAATATCTTTTGACCGTATTCGTTTATAAGACATATCAATCTCAAAAGATGAGAGACGTGAAAGAAGTTGAATTTGCTCTCTAAAAGCACATAGAACCATAATACCCTGGGGATCATGATAATATTCTTGGATATAATCCTAAGTGCTTGTTTAGTGCTTTCCAGTTGTCTTGAAAGTGCTTTAGAAATACTTACTTTTAAATGCCGGTCAGTATTTTGAAGGAAAATAAGGCCATTAATATCCTGTCCATTAGGATATGAAATAAGACGCTGCTTTTGAATTATTGCTGCAATTCGATCTTTATTACAAAAGCTAGAGTGAATCTCTGCTAATGTAGAAGCATTGTACTGCCGACAGAATTCTTCAAGTTGTGGATTTCGAAGAAATTGAGCTATGTAACTGGTTATCAACTACTCCACAGGTGGTTGGCTAGTACTTACCTGTTGTTAAATTAGGATCCCGAATTTGTTCAATAATCCTTTTCACACCCCCTAGAATCCTTTCAGGTGCCTTGCTTGGTGGTGGTGGTGGATGTTTATGAACCCCATGTGAAGTAAATATTATATATGGACATTGCTCTATATTTGTGGGTACTAGAGCATTGAAAATAACATCACAAGGGGTGTGCTTCAACCGACCAGACCCCTGAGGATGATCTCGATCTAATAACTGCTTAGTAACTGGTTATAAAGTGGTTAGCAAGCACTTACCGCAGTACTTTCGGCGGCTTGAGAGAGGTTCAAAAACACCACATTCTTCAGTAGCTGGCAAGATCTCTTTATTAAAAAGATCTTCAAGAAACTGCAAGTCTATGGCTGTATGTCCTTGAATTTGCCCCATATGATGTTTAGTTAAACCTCCATATGATCCATTTATACAGCCAATGAATGGGGCGTATTCTCCATGAACATCCTGAAGTAGTTAGCAATTACTCATTAACTCCTTGAGAAGCAATTATCACATACCATCTGGTTATATCTTTTAAAAACCGCTTTGCATGTTGGAAGTTGATCAATACAGGCATGGCCCTTCTTAAAGAAAGAAGCCTTTGACCGATAATAACTAAGACTGTATAAGTACTTGATAAGTAGTTAACGAGTAGTTAAGAGTACCTATATGCATTGCGCTTTCTGATATCAGACTCTAAGATCTGGACATCTTTCTGAGACTTTTGAATTTCTTGCCAAGTACCTTCATCAACAGATGTATGATGATAGGACTGGAGAAATGGGCTCAGGAATTCACATGCATAAATCCCAGAGCATTTCCATGTCCATTTCTTAACTTGAAATCCAAGAAATGGGCAGTAAACAGGTCTTTTTCGTCCAAAAGGCTGTCGTTTTGCATATTGAATCTAGAAATACTTAGTATCTGATTATTAAGTACTTGAAAAGTACTTACAGTATCTGGAAGATGTTCCATTTCAACCTGTGTTCGTCCTTTGGAAGCAATAACATATGTATAACCATGTATATGAGTTGTGGGATACTCTGGAAGATCATCAATATACTCAATATTCAATGTTGTAAGACCAGAACCTTTAGCTCTTGTAAGTGGAATAAGCATATCCGGTTCCTTTATCTAACTGGTTAGCAAGCAGTTGACAGCTGATTTGGAGGCAATCGGATAATTATACCTTGATTTCAGGGGGAGATCTCAGCGCTTGGCTCGACAAAATTATTGCTGATATCGAATGGAGGCCCCTGGGAGTCCCAAGGGTTGAAAGAGTCCATTATTGCAACCGTTTGGTAACTAATTCCCAACTGCTTGGATATTCTTTGAATAGCAAAGAATTAAGAACGGAAATTGAATTTCATGCCTAAAGTTCAGTATTTAATTACCTCGTGCGGGATAAATCGGCTTAATAAGAGACTTGGCGCTCACGTGCGGGGGGTCTAGGCCGCATGAGCTCACCGCTTGGCTCATGCGACCTGCGTACACGCGGCAGGCGAATGTTCCGCAGCGATCTCTGCTGACTAACAATCCTCACCATTTTCCCCAACTGGGATTCGCGCCGGGACAACTACAGGCCCTCCATGGCCGTCACCGCGTGCAGGCCGGGGCCGAGGTGCTTCCCCCAGCTGACCGCTGGTGGACGGTAGATCTCTACTTGGACGGCATGTAAAAATCATCTCTTCAATATCTATAGCGCTGACCATCAAGGTAGATATCGGCAACGAACTGAGAACCTCCCTGGTAGAAGAATATGCCAATCAGAAGAAGCCGACTGATGGAGAGATATATCGCAAGATCCGACAGTATGAGGGCGAGGGCAATGAAGCCTTCCGGGAGCGGTGGTTTGTTCGACTGTCGCCCAGCAATCAGGACCGCTTGGATCAGTTGGACAATAAGAAAAACCGTCGTCTTCGGCGGGCTTTCGATCGATTACTACCAATCCCCGGGCTTTGGCCACATGGGATGAGAATCAGCATGCTCCACCGGTTGATCGCCACGGGTTGTGTTGAAGTGAGTTCAAAATCCAGGGCTTGTTTCCCGCCCTGCTGATCCCATTGCTCACCGCTCTGTAGGAGATCCTTACCTACCTAGACCATATCGAAGACTTCTGGTCATCCTTGGTTGGATCGGATCCTGTTTTAATGAAAAAGATTGATCGGGATACCATCGATGCACTGCAGCTGTTGGCGCCGGGGAAATCCCGAACCGACGGAAAAACAGCCTGTGGGCGGGTCTTGAGTGGCCAGGCATTCGCAGAATTCAGCGATGAAGAACGAAGGATTATATGGGACCGAATGAAGGATTTTGACGGGCTGGTTCCGTCCTTGTACACCTTTTTTGAAGACTTCAAGTACCTGGAAAGCTGCGCTCATTGTGTGAAGCGACTGTTTGGCCCGTTGACTGAGTCTGTCTGGGAAACTATGAAGTCAATTTTTATTCCATCCTCAAATTCAGAAGCTGAGAGTGTTATTCAAACTTCTGAGTCCACGTTCCGGCGTCAGCGTGCGACCGACCTGGAGCGTCTGGAGAGGGGATACTTGCAGGTGTGGCTGTATACAATGCGACATTACCCTCTGATGCCCCCGGACCCAAAGAAGGATGATGACCTGTTGGCAAAGCCAGCTCGTGCCAAAGCCGATGAGAGAGCGATCTATGAGATGGCTGAACTTGCTCGCCGGCTCGGATTCAAGTCCCCAGAAATCGATGCATTAATTGATGGTTCCCCAGACCACCAGATCGCACAAGCGGCTCTGCTGCAAGCCAGGAAACCTGGTCGGTTCCGATATGACGCCCAGCAGTTTGATATTTTGGTCAGTCGAATTGTCGATTGTTTCGCAGAGGCGGTTCCCGATCAGCCTGACATGGGACATGACCTTCTTGCGGACAGCGCCATGAAACCCCGGGCTCGCTGCGGGATGCCAAGAATACGAACGCATAAGCAAGATAGCCCTTTGCTCTTCCTGGACCGTTTACACGCCGATGATGCTGGGGTTAGCGACACGACCACTAGCTTTTTCGTCCGCCGCTGTGTCTATTTCGCCTTCTTCGGAAAACCTACACAACCTGGACTTACTGACAGCGACCCGACCGGAGGGTCTCCTGGGGATATGCCTTGGTCGCCGTTGTTCGTCACAGAGGATGATCCATCCGGCGGCCATGGATTTGCTATGCAAGCTGCTTTGCCAAGGGAGCCACCCCAACAAGACCGAGAAGAGCCACAGGGCCAGCGGGCCCGACAGGATAGGGAGCAACGTACTCTGCGCTGCCAGCAGTCACTGAGGCGCGAAAGGGGACGGGAGGTTTTGAAACGACGACGAACGCGGAAGGCTCAGATGCGCAGACGTCAATTGCGCCCAATGGCCGGAAGCGACCAAGAGCCCATGGAGTTAGAATGGCTGAGCACGGAGCCCTCGGATCAGGATATGTCCGACCAAGGACGTTCATCCCCGGAACTTCCTATCGAAGGTCTCCAAGATGAATCAATACCGTTCGATCCAGCGACCGCCCTTACGCTGCACTCGACACATGGCCCTGCCGGCCCGGGAGAAGCAGATACCTTTAGCTATTGCACGAGAATTTCGCTGGAAGCAACCCCGCTTGAGCGGGTCTCAGAAGACAGACCAACGGTAGAAGGCCAGAATCATGACGAGGGTCTTGAGGAGCAGGCGCAAGTTGATCATCCATCACAGCGACAGTCCACGAAAGCTGAGGATGGCAATTCTTCAAGTGTTGGCGATACAGGTGGGCAACAACCGGTCTTGGAGGAATACCTTGACCAACTGATGAGGGCCCAGGAAGAGCAGGAAAAGTTGGAGGCGGAGTTAGAACGTGAGCGACTCGAGGAAGAGCTTGGTCTTTCTAACCAAGAGCAGCCAGCTCCGGATCTATCACCTAGACCTCAAGAAGGACAAAATTCACCAGCGAGACCACCTGACAAGCAACTGACGGAGGTGACACACACTAGGGATCCAGATTTAGCACAGGCTGCTCTTCCAGAACCTACTCAAGACCCTTCGCCAGGGTCTCGCCTTGAAGGACAGCCAGAGCCCCCAGCGGAGAATCTCGAACTTGTAGCACTTACTACCCGGGATGGGGACAGCAACCCCGAAAGTCAGAATCCTCCAGCAGATGATGCTGGTCCTCTAACCATGATGGAAGCACCACCACCAACTCTTGTTGAGATTTCCTTCTGGACTTTTGAACAAGAGGAGTGGAAGCAGTCAGACCGTCTCCAAGTGGATCCTTCAGATCCATCGCCGGTGGAACGAGTTGCGAGGAAGTACACGTGGAAGAACTACTCCCTGTATGATTGGAAACTACAAAGCCTCAGCCCTGCCCAATGTTATCGTGCAGCCACCGTCGACGGCAATAATGCTATATTCCTGATTTCTGAGCATGAAGAGCAGAAGCTCGCGGCCGAGGGCCGATTTGTCAAGGACAGGAAGCTTCTATCGTTGGTCTCTCGAGTCCTGAATCGGACTGAACCCAAGTCTACTACCAAACGTCACCGTCTACAGCACTGAAGAGAACATGAATACCCTTTTAGGTCTTTACCAGGAATATGTGGCTCAACATGAGATGGTTTGGCAGACATGAGCCATGTTGCTCTGAGAGGTTTCTCTCAGAGCAGTTTGACCCATGAGAAACACTTCTTGTATTATCTTACAGGATATGGAGACCTTTTTGTGTGTTATATCATATGTAGATGTTCACGATAATACATTTATGGTTAGAGCATCATAGGGCCTAAAATGACTTGGGAGTAGTGGATCAAAAAGCCTCTCCTATGAGGGCAGCCTTCTTGTGAGAATCCTCTTGTGAGGAAATTAGCCACGTGAGGGTCCACTTAAAAGTAAAAGCCAGACAAGAGGGCTGGAATCATGTGAAACATCTCATAGAAATATATACCTTCTAGGACAATCGTCTCATTCCTAATGCGATCACAATAGATTCATATATGCCTACTGACAGAGTGTGCTCTATCAGCGCGGATGTACCAGAATGACTGCCAAAACCATGACTCCGCTTCCGAACCATTCAATTATACTGATCAATCATATGTGTGCACATAAAGAAATCGTGGCTTCACGTTCGTGCATGGCTCGCATGTGACTTTCTGTGTCTGCACCAGCAAACATTGTAGGGATCAAGTAGCCCAATAGTTCACTGCGGTGCTCAAGTATCGGTATGCTGCTGGGCCTGGTCTCGCTGGCTTAATGAGGCGAGTTTCCATTGGGTTGAAAATGTTTTCGGTAGTTGCCCTGAGGCGAATGATGTCTTAGCGCCGCAGTGACTCTTCCAATAATCGAGCAATGAGGCTTCATTGGCCTCCTGCTACCATCGCCAGAAAAAATGGGCCACCACTAAGGCACATCCCACAGTGGCCCTCCATTTGCGTCGTTTTGGACCGCTGCGGGCCGACAAGGCTCTCGGCGGATACTTGGGTAGATTCTAAGTGGGACTGGACCAGACTAACATTGACAACGGGCCAATAGGACCAACATATTCCCCCGCAGACAGAGCGACTGCGGCGCTAGAACTGCAGCCCTTGACGGCCTGCCTCAGGGCAACCTACTCTTGTGTCAAAGCAGTGGCCTACTGTGGCCAAAGCTCCCGAGGCCGAAACATTAAAGCTCCTGAGGCGCTAGCGCCCCATGCCCTGAGGCAGTGGCTCATGGAATAAGGCCCACCCCTGTAGTTTCCACGGTCTTCTGGCACTGCATTGCCTCTTCCTAGGCATGTCTAAGGTCAACTGAGCTGATATCCTTGGCAAATTAAGTGTTATAAATTTTATCCTCCTGACATATATAAACTCCTTGCTTTTGGCAACCTTCGTGCTACCAACATCAGTCCTCTGTTCATCAAAGACACGCACTTTCCTTGAAGGTCTTCATACGAACTTCTTCTATAAACTCTTTTTCGTTATAAGCAATTCGATATTGCTACCACGAAGAAAAGCAGAGTGCTGCATCCTCATTCCATCTATGGAAGCGGAGAACACAAAGAAAACGAGATTTCCACTGTAAGGGCACTCTTCGCCTACTGGGTGGCCTGTGTCATCAAAACTGCCATTGATTGCTTAACCAATACATGTCAAGGTATCCGACCAAGATGACGCCAATGGGCAAGGATACAGACGCACACATTCGTCAACCTCCAGGAGATCAGAAGGAGCAGATGCTGTCAGGTAAACAGCACAAGAAGGAAGTTGCATTAGACTCCCAGTCCTATTCTGAGGATGATTGCTCAGTCGGGGAAGACATTCGTCTGTGTCTTTTAACACTTTCTTGGGTTACTTTTCAGTTGTGTTTGGTCTGGTTTGGCTTTCTGTGAATGTTTTTCTTCATTGCACTTAAGTGCCTGACAATTACCTGTGTTTGGATCACTTGACTGTCCAAGACGAGCACCGATCGCAAGGTGGGAGGGAACCTGGAGCTCTTGAGCAACCCGCTGAAGAATACAGACAGATGCAAAACCAGTTTCACCACTACATACATAAGGATTAGGATTAGGATTAGAATTTTATTCATACACCGATCCAGCCGCCTTTTCCGAGCAGCTGTGCGGGTACTGTTGGTAACATCTTTGGTCTTGTCAACATGTGGAGAACAGATTCGCCAAGGCTGAGGTTCAACAATCCTCCTATTCTCTTCAATATACCAAAAGGTTTGGTCTCCACCATCGTCCTAGATCGACAACTTTAACCTCCCTGATGTGGCTTTGTATCCGTGCTGATGAGTGGTGAGGCTTGATTCAAATGCTTGCTCTTCAAATTTAATACTAGACCTTCCAAAAAAAGGCGGTCTTGAACAATCTTCTTGATGAATGGGGTGGCCGTGACAGCCATGAAGATGGTGTTTGTCCCGTCCTCGATCACTGCATCACACTATGCGGGGCTACCTATGCGCAGGTCTGTCGTGAAGGGCCGCCCGTTGATCCCTCCTATTTTTCCTAGCCAGTTGTTCAATGGCAGCCGGGTCGGATGACAGCCCAACCTTCCACTGTAGTGCTCTAATCTCGGTAGGGTGGTGAGTTCTAGTCTTGCTGACGTAGTGAGGCTTTGCTGAGGTCAAAGCAAAAGCCTTAGCGCCGCAGTCGACCATGCCAAGTATAGAAGAAGGGCTGTCATTGGCTTATTGCGTCAACCGCCTAGAGCTGCGGGTTCTGCGGGAGGTACAGCAGCGGGCTATAAATCGGTTTGGGACTATTCTAAGTTCTTTGTACTGTACCTTTTGAACATCGTAATCTGACATTAAATAATGAATATTTGATCGGCTTCATGTGATGCTTGTCACCATGACAGACTATTGGGTGCACGTACGCAGAGCTCAACTTAGCGCCGCAGTGCCTAGTATTTTAGGCGGGGGTAGGGTGACTGCGGCACTAAGATCTCGCCTCCGAAATCTGCCCAATAGTCTGTGCTGCTGCTGGCAAGCCTGCGGCGCTAGCGGGTCACGAGGTGACGAGAAATCTCCAGTGCAAAGCAATCTAAGATAGCACCTTGTTCAGCCGCAGCATCAGGGAATAGACGTGGCGCCAGGCACAGTGATCACAATCACCTTCTTCTAAGTCGTATATTTAGCGTTAGATGGTTTGTGTTGGTAGTGCATTGTTTTTAGTGCTTGAGCATCGTTTGCTTTAAGTGATATGATCTTATATAAAAAGGTAAATGTTGTATTAAGGACCAGCCTTCGGCACATGAGAAGGTTCGAGATCTACCTACAAACTATAAACAAAATTGCTTTGTACTATCAATGAGGGTTCAATCGTTGGGACCGACGGCAGGTCTCATTGTATTTGGTATTCGAGGCTGCAAGTAAACGTGGGTCAATCTTCCCTATTTCAATACCAACGGAGGAAGCGGGAGTCTCGGTGGCCGATCGGCTCGACCTTAACGACATGCTGGAGCTGCTGAAAGACGGTGTTTCATCCCGAGACGGCTTTTGTCTCTTGGGAATACGTTCCAGCTTGATATGGAGGTCATAGTGATGAATATTGGCGGCATGTGCTAAAAATTCAGCAATATCGATGAAAGTAGGGAGTTTGCTGCAAGTTTCCCAGGTGCAGCGTACTCCGTCGTGTGCGTTCATAAGGTGACCGATCAGATGACGACGGAGAGAATCCTTCCTTTTTGATGGAAAATTGTGTGGATGAGGATTAGAAGGTGAGCGGCGGGATATACCGCAACAGATGATACATACATCCATGGGGCACTCCGGGGATTTTTCTTCTGACAGGAAGGCTTCCTTTCCCCCAGATGTCTCGCTCTGCTCATCGTCCCCATCCCAGTTGGCTCGTTTGCCTCGACGATTTGGTTCACAGAGGTGCGAGAGTGCGACCAGGTCCTCAGTAACTTGGATACGTTTTGCAAGTAGTCTATCCTCGTCAAAACACTCTCCCTCCGGACCGTAGAATGATTCCACTAGACGAGCTCTTTCAGGAAAAACGTAATCCGGGATGGGGGGCTGCCAATCTTCATCGCCATCCTTGGTACTGTCATCATCACAATTTTCTGCACCAGATTTACCCAAGAGTTGCTGGATTTGTCTGTCGATTTCTAGTACGGGTGCCGTATGGAAATAATCTTTTCTGGCAGTCTGCCGAGTATTATCTCGTAGGGCCTTTCTTAACTTGGTGAGCTTCCTGCTGATTTCGTCATGCCTCTGATAGAGGTCAGGGAAGTGATTTCGAGCGTTCTGAATGGTGCCAGCCAGGGATCGCATTTCTTCCTTTAACTCCCGTTTCTCTCGCCTGAGTTCCAGAATTTCAGGATGTCGACGAATAGCCCGTAGCTGCTCGTCAGTAATGTTTGAAGGGGCCAGTGGATCTCTGTTCCTAAGCATGCCCGCTGCTCTCTGAAGAAGACCCTCCTGAGGGGGCCGAAGGAGGACCACATGTTGGAGATCTCGCTGGATAAATTCCGCTTGGTAATGCTTTTCAAAAATAAAGTCTCCGGACTGGCCAAGAACCCTCTTCCGCTCTTGACTGGTAAAGTGGCCTGTTCCAAGCACGTTAGGTAAATCCAATAATTCATTTAAAGCCCCCATACCCATCGGAATCACAGAGGTCCTATGAAGGGCAATACGGTCACATGCAGAGATACTTACGATTGGCTTCGTTTGCAGTCCAACGCCGGAAGTTGTAATGACCTAGGTTGTCCTCAAATCCTCCATCCTCTCCCAGATCTTTGAGTGCCAGCCGGCTCGAGTCATAAGTCATTGGTAGCGTCGGATGAACCCCATAGCCATACTGAGTTCGAACCACACGTCGAAGTAGGGGAAGGTTCAACTTATCCTTTTTCCACCGAAGCGGAAGAGCTCTGGTACGCTTCGGAACCTTAATCCGCCAGATCAACTCAGGGGTCAGCTCATTTTCGAAAGCGTCATCGCGGAAGGCTAGTGACACAATTTGAACAATTGGACAGTATGCCAATTGATAATCTCCATGCATGAAGAACTTCGTCCTTCGTCCCAGCAATGTCAGTAGACATTAAAGTTTGCTGAAAAAAATTGGGAAAACTTACCCATCAGCACCCTCTGGCCGGCCCTTAAGATTACGAAATTCAATGATGGCACAGAGAACGTCTCGACCATCATCTGGGTTTCTGAGGTAAAAGAGCTCGATATCCCTGTAACATATAGTGTTGGGAAGGTCGTCGGGTGAAATCCGTTGAGGAAGATCACTCTTAAACGAATCACCCCGCTTGCGCTTTCTTGGGCCGAGCGAAAGCGAGCCATCTTGCGATGCATTGGGATCATTTGTAGCATCTCGCTGCGGAAGTAGCACGCCTGGTCGAGTCCCTGTGATGGAGGACCAGAGCATGATCACAGCTTGCTGGATAATCATGCTCCCATGACGGAAGAAAGAAGAATGGACCCAGTGGTGGCGTAAAAGGACGCAGAAATCATCTATGTCCAGTGTGCTCTTCTTTTTCACGCGCCTATTGATCTTGCGCTCTGCAGGAAAAACTTGTTCAAGGTACTGTTGTCTATTGAGTATCCAGGTGTAAGAATGGAACAGGAAGCTTAAACATACTCGTCGCATCTGCTCATGAACATGATGATTTACAGGCCGGCGGGCAAACAAGCCAAAGTATTGGCACAAGCGCCGCCAATATTCATCATAGGTCTGAAGTCTTTTCTCACGCGAGGTCCTTGACATCCAGTCAAGAAAGTTCATATAGATGGCTTTGTCTTCCGACAGTAGATATTCCACATAGTCCTCGTTTGAATGTGCACAATATCTGCAGGCTGTTAGTTTTATTGGAACATCCTCTGGTCCACCGTGAGAGTGAAGGGATGACGTGCCTTCGCCAGTACCGTTCGACAACTGCAAGACCTTCAAGTGTCCTGGGCTTGTAGTTAGGGGGAAGCCATCCCAGATTTCGGAAATGCTCAAGTCTGGTCCGAGTCTCCTCGCACAGGATAGGATCGGTCCAGTACTGGTGCTCGTCGGGGTTCGCAGGAGGAAGAGGAGGCGGCGTCATTGAGACGAACAGATATAATATGAATAAAGAAAAAGGGAGTTTTGAAGGCAGTGCTCGCAACAGTTGAGGCTGGGTTGGGAAGGAGAGTTCGTCGAGAGGCGTGACAAGAGACAGAGATGGCCAGAAAAAGGAGACAAGGGGAAGAGAGAAAGTGACATTTTATACGGTCGCCCAGGGAAGCCTGTAGGAATCAGGGAGCAGCTGTATTTCGCAGCGAGGGAAGCCATTTTCGGCAGCGATTCGATCATGAGTCGAAGAGGTTCGCAGGGTAAGCCAACAGCACGGGGTGCGGTACTACAAAGAAAAACGGGCTTGGCGGGTGCAGAATAGTGGCCGGATCACGTGTGTAAATCGTTCAAGCAGCAACCGGTCGCTGAAACGCCGTGTGGAAATGACGCCGTAAACGGCCTCACTGGCGGTCATTTTCGGCGTCGATTTCACAGGTACTCACATTCTAGTTGTTATTCCCGAGGAATGCTTTAGAAAAAAAGAAAAATGCGCCTTTCTATATCCTGCGATTCTTGTCGGTATGTAAATCCATTGTCATGATCTGCGCATTTCCACTGAAATTGATTGTAGGAAAGCGAAAGTCAAATGTTTCCATGAGGGTCATCCTCCATGCCGTCGATGTCAACGAGGAAATCGACATGGTTGTGTGCTCACAGATCCGCGGGCGTCGCCGTTACGACCACGGGTAGACTCATTGCGAGTCCAGCGCAAGACAAAATCCGCTTCTAGGGCTGCAGTCGACACTTTTACCGTCGATGCCATGGGCTCCAGTGATGATGACCCCCAAATTGCGTCCTCCAACCCGGTTGCTTCTCTATCTCCGTCCACCCTCATCAGCGCCTGTGATACCTACCGTAAGAAATTTCCTGTAGCGAACTTTCTTCACTACCCGTCACTTATTGCCAACATCTCGACCAATCCCTCTTCTGTGGACCCGGTTTTCGTGGCCGCATTGCTCTCCCTCTGTGCCCGCTTCCTCCCGGAGCATAATCTGGATTCTGGCGAAACATATGCAGAATATGCACGATCCGAGCTGGCTCACAAGGCCTTCGAATCTCCTTCACTATCCCTGGCACAATCTTCGGTGATGCTTGTATTCTATGAGTGGGGGTCGGGGCGCCCATATAAAGCGTGGATGTATAGTGGTATGTATGTACCATCTCTTTCAATTGATATATCACTGACACTGTTAGGAATGGCAACTTATATGATACAGTCGCTGTTAAAGACAGCGGACGATAGTATGGAGCACAATCCAGATGAATTTCATGCTTCTCAAATCCAGTATGAGCAGCTTGTCCGCACGTATTGGGTCTGCTTTGCTCAAGATTGCGAGCTAAGCTCAGGAGCTCGTCAGCACTTTGCCCTATCCTTTCGTCATATTTCTGTCCCCCTACCGGTTAGCGATTATGATTATAATTTCGGCCGCCGGGGACCACCTAGATTGATGCCCGCTGATCTTACTCGAGGCTCCCCGCTGTGCGTGAAATTGACTATCGAACACGGCCTGACGGTCGTAACGCGCGGCTTCGATATATTCGTGCGCATCTTACGTTTTGCTAATGAGAGTCGTCGCGGTCGAGTCTCGTTAACGACGACGGCGCTATCATCACCACAGCAAACCTGGCAAGTCCTTAAAGAAGAGCTAGATGAATGGAGGTCCCTGCAAGACTCGACTCTTCAATACCCGGCTACCAGCGTTCAGGTGCATGTTGCTCTCGGATATGGGGAGCTCTTTGCTTATATCAACCTGATTTATTTCATGAGGTAGGCACGGGGATCATCATTCTCCAAGTCTCACGAATACCGTCAACTGAGGTACAAAGTAACTGACTTGCTGAAGCATCCTCTTCCTTTATCGGGATCAGCTTTTGTCTAGCTTAAAGCAAATCCATGATCCACGCCACGATCCTCAGTCTTCAACTAGCTTAGACGGGACCACTTGGAGCGAAGGTGCCATTGACCGTCTCTTTGAAGCAGCACAGAATATTGGAGGTATTTTATCAGTTCTGCAAACCTGTTCAGCGCCTGTTATCACACCATATGCCGGGTTCAGCGTCTTTGTAGCTGCCCATATCAATATGTACGGAACTGTATCACCACTGCAATATCCGGGTGGACAGGGACGCGCAGAGAAAGAGAAAAAAGCTAATTTCTCATATCTTGAGCGGCTGTGCGAATTCTGGCCGGTCGGCCACAACTGGGTAAGTCCACTTACTTCCACGTTATCTACACCGATTAACCATCGGTAGTGGCGGGCTGCACAGGACGCAAACAAGTTCTACGAAACGGCTAGGAATAACCAGGAGCATGCCCTTTCAGGCGACCGCCCTGGTCATATAACGCTGGCAGGGACTCTAGATGAATACGGGGATATACGGTCTTCTCGTCCGCGGAATGAGACGTCCTCGAATACGAGCCACATTACGCTGCCCAGGGGCCAGACTGACTCTCCTACTCAAACACGCTTACCGTTTAATGACCAGTTTATATTGGACGCTCAAGAATTGGAGACGGATATGTTGCAATGGCCATTTATCGATGAGACTTGGTCATCTGGGTTTGATACGGGGTTTGACGCTGCGTGGCCTAATTTTGGCTAACACAAGCGTAAAGGATGCACAACTGGAGTGGTTTGAGGATTATCAAGGCTCTCGATGACTCGAATTTGCATACAATATTTACCGTGACCGCTGGACAATTGAATTTGGAAAGTTCATGCACTTATTTGTCAATCACGGACTTGCGATAGCATAGGAAATCTTAGTCACGTCCTTCTGTCGACTTATCTTCCTCACAACAGTCTCTCCAATGTCTCCGGTGGTAGGAAGATGCGTCCCTCCATAAGGATAGGCCCCGACACCATCAACATCTACAACCCGAACATTGCCATCGTCAGGGATTGAGAACCCTTCTGGTAACGCAGCACAATGAGCCTTTGCCTTCTTCTCATCCCACCAATCAATATTCACCGGAATATTTCTCTGCATCAGCTCGTTCACCCGCTCTTAAATATCACTCTTCTGCTCACCGGAAATCAACCCCCAAACACGAACGCCATCCCGGGAGCATGATTTGCTTTCACCTCAGAAACATCCCTATCCTTTTCCTTCAATTGTCTTCGGATGAAACAATCTGGTCGCGCCTTAATTTCATTTGGCCGTTATCGCTGGGTTGGCCGCCTCGGGGAGTGGAATATTGTCTCGTCAATGGCGATAACATAGTCACTATCTTCGGCATTCTCAAAGAGTGCTCTGTCGGTTTCTGAAAGAGATCTTGTGGATTGACAGGAGACTATATTCGTTACAAGCTCGTGGAGAGAGGATTTAATTTGGTACACTGGTACCGTGCTGGCAATTGCCGGGATTGACTGCTCAAGCGTGAGTACAAATATCCAGACTGGCGCGGATAAACATAACATACCATGTTTCATGGAGCACAACGGCTTGGACGAGAAAATTTGTAAGAAAATGCAAAACTTCTTGAAAGATCACCTTTAAAATAGAATAGCGTTGAATCCATGTGGGTTTTATTACCGATGCGGGCTCGCGAATACGTCTCGCTACGCTATTTCCGCCAATGGCGAAGCCAGACATCTTGATAAGGATCTCAATTTAAAGTTGAATAAAAGAGCATTGATACGGCGATGCTAATGGGTGCAAAGTCTCATGCGCTGGTGATTCCGTTAGCTGGACTTACGATCTGTCAGGAATCAGGGCTCGTTCTATCTAATGAGAGACAACTGTTTGATACCGTGGCAAATAATGCAATAGTCAGGTCTTAAAGATCTTAAAGGCTTTCAGATCTATGTATTTCTGGTATCACTTATTCTGAACAAAGAGTGACCGCACGAGTAGCACGCGGCATCCTCTTTGCCCCCAATAGTAGCAGATTTCTGCGCGTGTTTCGCTTGCTCTTCTCCTATCATGTTCTTCTAGGTAATATTTTTAGAATTGGGGGAATGACTGGTTTGGTGAAGCTATCGCTTCATTGATTTCAACTACGAGCAAATCCATCCCTGCTGAGCTCTCGTCAGATGAAAGCGTAATCAGCGCTGCCACAGAAGATCCACTCCGCTGCCTCCATGCCTACGCCCTACTCAGATGATATGGTTTAAGTCCTCAATACATTCAATAATAATCTACCTGCTCATGGCAAAAAGTCGATACTTCGTCTGATAAATGAGGAAACTTCTGATGGCACGCTTTTCGAGCTTACCCTGCACCTCACTACCGCTATCCTCATACCCAGTAAGTACAATCTTGGGCTGCTTTCATTGTCGATAATCTTTAATGAGATGCTTAAATCGCGGCTGCTCTGTCTACCAAACTAGTAGTCGGATTAGATACCAAAATATGGAAGACTCTAAAACTCCCCGGAAGTTGAGGAAATCTCGCACCTTTGCAAGCGTCTATAAGAGACTAACGTTAGAGCCTTCTACTAAGACTCCAATGATAGGTTGCACAGAAATCACCCACGTATTGATTTATGGCTACGGGTGCTCACCTCTCACACCAATCGTATTCTTCCAGCTACCATGATTACCCGAGCAGAATCTTCCGCGCAAGATTTAGTCTGCAATCCCATGAAAATTACGGGAAATACTAGTAGCTAACTATCCTACATGCTGCAAGTCCAAGCATATGTAACAAACGGATGTTTATTTAGCATGTCTACCGGCCCGGTGGACCTGTTAGCCCTAGCTGCGTAACGGTCGTAGAAAAACAATGCGTACCGCAAGGTAGTACACCGTAGCTAGGCACGCACACGATCCGGCGATATACCTTTATCATCAAGTATACACGTATATATGGCGCTTGTTTTCAGTCGAGCCATAGCACGCGACATCTTGCTCTGATAGATTACCTTATTTGCAGCGTCACACAAAGACATAGAAATCCCCTTTTTATGATTATTCCCGGGCATTGGAAATAATAGCATAGCAGATTCTGTACGACATCCCTCCGGGAGGAATGTATAAGGGAGAGGGTATGTAACTCATCCATCACCGACCACTGACCGACCACCATGGACCCAACATACACAACCCGGCAGTTCCGTGAATACCTCCAGTTTAGCTACCCTGCTGCTACACTGCTAGTATTTTTGATCGGGTTTATCACAAATTCGGTTCTGATCGCTAAAAGCTCCCAAAATGGCGGCGCAGTGCGGTGTGGTCTTGAGGAAAAGCCCTTGTCCAAGGGGTTGAGAAGTACGATACACAAGATTGCAGATGCTCAGAAGCATCAGTTTTCTTCTAGTGCAAGATATGCATTCGTATGGCTTGTGGTTGGTGTCCTGGTGACCCTTGTGGCGGATGTTTCTGTCCATATCAGTCATGCTATTGCGGGCCATGAGGAGAGATGGTGGTGTGGACAAGCGACTGTGGTGAGCTTCTTCAATTCATATGGCTGGAAAATAGCAACCAAGGCTAACCGGTATAGATCTACGTCGTGGGATCATTTTTCTCCCACGTCATCATCTTCCTCTCCCTGCTCGATACAAATCCCGCCCCAACTTTCGCGCAATTTATTCCCTGGTCCATGACGATTCCGTTCGAACTCGCCATAGTCGCTACTTCTTTATCAATCTATACCAATACACACCATGATCCGATCGTCGGGAATGCATTCGGCGGTCCTCTGCGCGAAAGAATCACAAAGTGGGAATTGCTGGAGGTGATATCCGGTGTTATTCGACTTCTTTTTCTGGTTTTCTTGGTTGCTTTGTACGTGCTGCATTTCGTCCGCGCGAATTCGGCCGAGGGCTCTCGCGAAGATAGTCCAATGGAGCAGATTGGACTTCTTGACTCTGAGACAAAGGCTGGGGCCGAGAACAACGAGGGTGACGATGCCCCCGAAAAACCTACAACTGCCCCAAACACCTGGTGGCAGTACCTCAGCGGCTACTCCGTACTATTTCCATACCTATGGCCCTCCAAATCCCGGCGCCTTCAGATTATCGTCATAATCTGCTTTGGCCTCTTAATCCTCCAGCGCATCGTTAACGTCCTAGTCCCATACCAAGTCGGCGTAATCACCGAGGCCCTCTCCATCGAAGGAAACAATATCCACCTCCCCTGGCTCCAAATCTGCCTCTACATCATCTACCGCTGGCTCCAAGGCAGCCAGGGCCTTCTCGAGTCCCTGCGCTCATATCTCTGGATCCCAATTAGTCAATATGCTTACATGGAAACGTCGACTGCGTCGTTTGAGCATGTGCACGGTCTGAGTTTGGATTTTCATTTGAATAAGAAGATTGGGGAGGTGCTTTATGCGTTGAATAAGGGGAGTGATTCCGTAAATACGTTTTTGGAACAGGTTACGTTCCAGGTTGTGCCTATGGTTATTGATCTGGGGGTTGCGGTGGGGTACTTTTTGATTGCGTTTGATGCGTATTATGGGCTTGTTGTTGCTATTGTGACGTTTTTCTATCTCTATGTCACGGTGCGCATAGCGCAGTGGAGGGCTGAAATGCGAAGAAAACAGGTCAATGCCCACAGGCAGGAGAATGCCATCAAGTGAGCCCTCCCCCCTGTACCCTCACTTGGCAGCACGATAGCATGCTAACGACACAGAAACGACTCCCTCTCCTCCTACGAAACAGTAAAACACTTCAACGCCGAACTCCTCGAACACACCCGCTACCGAACAGCAGTCTCCACCTTCCAATCCGCAGAATACCACTCCCTCTACGCGCAGTCCTTCATGACAGCAGCCCAAAACACAGTCTTTACACTAGGCCTGCTACTCACCTGCTTCATAGCCGCGTACCAGGTCTCCATCGGCCAGCGGCCAGTGGGCCAATTCATGACTCTGCTCACGTACATGGCGCAGCTACAGACGCCGCTGAGTTACTTTGGGACGTTTTATCGGTATATCCAGACTGCTATGATTAATTCGGAGCGGTTGTTGGAGTTGTTGAGGGAGAGGGCGTCGGTTGTTGATAGGGTGTCTGCTAGACCTATGGATGCTTGCCAGGGACGGATTACGTTCGAAGATATTGGATTTGCGTATGATGCGAGGAAACACAAGAATGCGTTAAACGGGCTATCATTCCACTGCGAGCCAGGCACAATAACAGCCCTAGTCGGCGAGTCCGGAGGCGGGAAGTCGACTATCTTCCGCCTGCTCTTCCGCTTCTATAACCCCCAAACCGGCCGGATCCTCGTCGACAACAATGACGTCCAGGATATAACCATCGCTTCTCTCCGCGAACACATCGCCATCGTCCCGCAGGACACATCCCTCTTCAATGAATCCCTCCTCTACAATCTCCGCTACGCATCCCCCTCCGCCACAGATGAAGACATCCACAATGCCTGCCGAGCAGCCTGCATCCATGATAAAATCATGACATTCCCAGAAGCCTACGAGACGAAAGTCGGTGATCGGGGACTGCGGCTTAGCGGCGGTGAGAAACAGCGCGTTGCGATTGCGCAGACAATTCTTAAAAATCCGCAAATTATACTCTTGGATGAGGCGACTGCTGCGTTGGATAGTGAGACGGAGGGGCATGTGCAGGAGGCGTTGGGGAACTTGGCAAAGGGGAGGACGGTGATCATGATTGCGCATCGTTTGAGTACTGTTACGGAAGCGAACCAGATATTGGTGTTGCATGAGGGCAGAGTTGTGGAGAGGGGGACGCATGGGGAGTTGTTGGGGTTGGGTGGGAGGTATATGGGGATGTGGCGGAGGCAGAGTCGGCAGGGTGCTGGAGAAGAGTTGCGGAGACGGAATCCACAGCAAAGGTTGCTCTAGTCGACGTGGTGGCATTGTATATAGGCACTTGATTGCATTGCGAGGTAGCATTTTGTTCTATCTGAACTCCTTTTCTTCATAACCATAACCCATAATGCATATACAAATCACTCTACTCATCATCACTTTCCTCTTCCTCATCTTCATCACTATCCTCCTCCTCGGCATTGGCAAGCCAGTCCACAAACTGCTGCGTCTGGACCCTAATTTTCCTCATATCCTCCGTCCCGCTAGACCGCTCATCATCCCACCACTGCTCATAAGCCTCTTCCTCGATCAACTCGAGATCGTAAAGCTCCTTCGCTGTAAACAGCAGTACCGTATCGCCCTTTGGCCGGGTAACGAGGTCCTGTTGGAGTAGGAGTAGTAGGTCCACCTGGTCCGGCTTCGCTGCGGTTTCGCGATCGAACATGCACCGCTCCACGATCTCGCGGTACGTGCCGAAGATGTCACGGACGGCCTGGGAGGCGGATTTCTGGCTCTCGTCTATGAGGTTCTGGATGCGTTTCATGAAGGCTGAGACCACCGCGCGGCGGACTTGGTTGTCAGATGCGTTGGCAGTCATGCGCAGAGAGACGAGCTCGAGTTGCACGACGTCTGGGCTGACGCCTTCGCGGAGACCGTCGTAGAGGCTGACGGCGGCGTCTTGGACGAAGTGGTCTTCTTTTTCTTCTTCGGAGACGGAAGTGCCGTAGCTTCCTGCGCGGGAGCCGGCGAAGTCGGAGGTTTCAGAGGACAGAGTTGAGATGGATTCGGTGGAGAGGGAGAGGTTGGCCATGTTATAGACTAGGCCGGAGGAGGTATCGCTTGCGTCGTCCTCTTCGTCGTCTGAGTCTTCGTCACGGGTGAACTCGTATCCTTCGCCTCCGGCACCGACGACCGCCGGATCGCTCTCAGGCGCAACTTCATCATCTTCCTTCGGAGACTTGGTAATACGGATCCCTTCGCCAATGGTGATTCCATCGGCAATTTTAACTCCGTACGAGAGAAGCGCCCCCGACTCGACCTTGCATTGGTTGCCCACCACGGCACCATTGGCAACAATAGCCTGGTTAACAATCGTGTTATCCCCAATGACAACATTGTCCCAGATATAAGCACCGTTCAGAGTCACGTTCCTGCCGATCTTGCAGTTCCTCCCGAGCACCGTGTTCTTCACCGTCGTCTTCTCGCCGATACTGGTACCTTGTCCGATCACCACCCGACGACCCACGACGCATGACCTCGCTAATGTCACGTTCTGTTCTTGGTATAGGTTGCTCTTGCGGAGCTCGTAGTTGTGTCCGGGGAGCAGGTTCGTGTCTGGGCAGAGGGGGTACGTCCATCTCGAGATGACGTCCTTGCTGATGGCATCGTACGCCTTAAGATTCCGTGCTCTTGCCGCATAGTGGTCCTTGATGATGTACGTGTGGATGGTCTTACCGTTCAACTCGTAATCCTTCAGAACACCAAACAAGAATTGCTTCCGCGGCGCTTGATAGTCGAAGCTGTCGGACCACAAACTCAAAACATCGGGCGTGCAAATGTCGATGCTACAGTCAATCAAATCCTGACGGATATCAATCTCCGGATGCGAAGCAATAATCTCAGTATCGATGTTCAAACGCGCCCCATGCTCCGACTGCTCTGCGTGGTGGTCGATCTCCTCGTAATGAAGACAACGGTCCTTGGTCGGATCGACGACAAACACCGGCGAGACGGACGAGGACTTGGTTCGGTGGTTCCGGCCAGCTTCGCGCAGGACCATGGTCATAATCGCGTTCTTATCGGCTTCACGGCGGGCTCGGTGCGTGGCCAAGGCTCCTTCAATCGGCATGTTGCTGATGACATCTCCGCTCACGACGATAAAGTCTCCTGTAATGACATGTTTCCCGTCAAGATCTCGCATAACATCACCGACCGATGTAGACGTGGACTTGAGGAAGGTCAATTGCTTAAACGGCGACGAGAGTGCTCTCCATTTCGATGCGCTGGTGTCACAAGTTAGCTTGGTCACAGCCACACCCTATTCCTTCCCTCACGTACTTGATATACTTCTCCAACTGGTCGGAGTGAGCACCTCCATAGAGAAACACCTCTTCGACGCCCGCATTGGCAAGAAATTCGAACGTATACTCAATCAACGGCGTGTTGGCCAACGGCAGTAGACACTGTATTCGTTTATCGCATTAGCACCAACCTTTACCCCGGGCATATAAGAGGAAAGAGAACTAACCCTAGGCTTGTCGAGCGTAAATGGCTCGAATCTTGTCTCGAAAGTATCGGCCAGGACCTAAACCAGTCAGCCTCCAGCCCCGCGCCGCGTTGTGCCTGTCGATCTGCGATATCGAGATCTGGGGTGCAGGGGCAAACATACAACGGCCTGAAGTGTCTCCTCGACTTCCTCTGCGGCATTTCGCTGTTTCGGCGCGCCACCACCGCCTTTCTTGGGGGCCATAGTTGCTGCCGACAATCCAAAGAAGTTAGCAAACTAGTTCTCCGTGTGGGCGACCGGAGAATGCACAACGCGGGGAAATGGTACTTACCTCTATCCGTACAGTCGCGAGGTCAAAGGCAACAAATCTTCGCGGATAAAACACAATAATCTAATTCTCTCACAGGTACCTCGTTGACCCAATCGCGACTCTTTCACAGAAAACTCCGCCAAGCCATCGGAGTCATCTCCATCCCACTTTGATTCTGCCAGGCGGTAAGTCTGTTTGCGATATTTGTGTATTTTGCAGTGTTTGCAATTAGAGAATCACGTGAATCACGTGAAAAGCCACAATGACGCCGCGCAGCCCCCGAAAGTCCAGACCCTCGACTCGACCTTGGTCAAGGTCTAGACCGCGTGGAGAATGCAGACCTTGTATTTTTGTTTTCTTTCATGGGTTTGTTTGACGAATCTGTCCCTGCCGCTCGTGTGGAGCCTTACTGGGCTTATTGACTTATTGATAGTAACACACAATATATGGATGCAACTAATTTGTTCATCGAATGCAGGTAGATACATGGGGAAGGAAAAAAAAAGAAAAAAACTCACGCCGCCACTCCCAATTCTTGTACACCAAAAAGCCAAACGCTTCCCCATAGGGAGTATATAAATAAAAACATCTCACGCTGCCAGTCCTCAAAGTCTCGATCCAGAGCTCCGCTGAACGCCCCATATAGTCTATAAGTCACAAAGAATGTAATGAGAAAACCTCCCGGAGAACAATGTAAGAATATTCGCAGTAGAAATAAATCGTAGTCCGGAGACGGTATGAGTGAATCGAATGCTTGAAGCAAATTTGTACGCGAGGTGTATATGTGCAGATAGAAGTGGAATAGAATGCCGCGTTAGACGTTCATGAATCAAGTAGACTAGCCCGTCCGTGCTTGCACCGGATTGACCATCGCCTGTGCAGGCTGAGCATACATGCGCGGTCGCTTCGCCATGTTGGGGTTATCTGGAGCGCTGGACATTTCCGATACTTGTCGTCGGTGCGGTGGCCGTACTGCTGCTGGCGCCGCTCCGGCTGGGGCGAGTGCCACTGCCGGTGCTGGGTACTGGACACCGTTTTGATCGACGGTGTACGCGACTGGAGCAGCCGGCGTGGCGGCAGCATATTGCCCTTGTACATGCGGAATACTGGGATGGACCGCCATGCCATGGAACTGGCCAGGTGACTGCCAGTTACTCATGGACGCAGCTGGCGATTGACCGGGGGAACTGTCCTCCTTGACAGATTGAGCAGCGGAGCCTTGCGCAGCCATTGTGACCGCAGGCGCAGGTTGTGGAGCCTCCATGCCCTGCGGAATAGACTTGAGATGGACGAGATGCTTCTCAAGCATGTCGAGCAAGCTCTTGCGAGTAAACGGTTTGGGAAGCACATCATCCATTCCTAGCTTAATTAGCAGCCGCATGAAAACAGGCATCAGTAACAAAGCGCACTCACCATGCTGGAAGTAAAGCTGAATATCATCACTCCGGATGTTGGATGTCATAGCGATAATAGGAGTCCGGTCGAACTGGCGGATAAGGTGGCAGGCTGAGACACCGTCCAGATTGGGCATGATGATATCCATGAGAATTAGATCGTACTTCGAACCGTCTTGAATTTTGTTCACGGCCTCGAGACCATCAAACTGCGACAGGTTAGTGGACTGTTCTATAATACCAAGGAGACAA
Source organism: Aspergillus chevalieri (assembly GCF_016861735.1). Lineage (NCBI taxonomy): Eukaryota > Fungi > Ascomycota > Eurotiomycetes > Eurotiales > Aspergillaceae > Aspergillus > Aspergillus chevalieri. The sequence continues at coordinate 1,327,763 of NC_057362.1, forward strand.
ACATACCGCAGTATCAATTACACAAGAAAACGAATACAAGAATTTCCCACCAATTTGACGACACGTTGCGTCGTCCTCGACAAGTAGAATGTGCGGGCTGCGCATCCATCCCGGGTCAACGTTGGTGCTCTTCTTTCGATTATCAGGAAACTGCCGGCGGGCATCACTGGATTCGATCTCCGGCTTGGGTGGCATCGGATATGGCACATTGTTAACATGCTCACTGTACATGGGATCAATACCATTGGTTGCACCAACGGGGTAAACCACGGTATCCATCTCGCCATTCATCTTGGGCGTTGTGGTGGGATAAACCAAAGCGCTGGAATTGGCGCCAGTCGTCGGTGCACGCACCATTCCGGTAGTCGGCGTTGATACGACGGGAGTCTGTTTGGCTTCGCCAAGTTGATCGACACCGGTGAGGTTGAACTGCATTTCGGAGTGCAAATCGTTGAGCAGCTTCGAGGCCTGCTGAAGCGGCGATGATGGCTCATCTTCCATCGGGGTGACCTGGGACGGGCTCAGGGTCGAACCAGCTTGTCCTTGTGGTTGGAAGGGGGCAGCCGCCTTGCTGTCGCGTCTCTGCCGGGCATCGACGGACAGTAGGTAGGTCATCAACTGGTGAATGACGTTCTCGTGGTTGAGGACCGTCTTTTGCACGCGCATCACCTCCTGCAGCATGAGCTGATGATCGACGGTGAGTTGAGCGTAGCGGTCGGACAGGTGTTGGATCTGCTGTTGTTGGGCCACGATTTGTTGGTTCAAGAGATCGATCTGCTGTGTCGGGACAGAGTCGTCATGATCGCGAGCCTGTTTACGGGGCGCCGGCGCTTTCCGTCGAATGTTGTCCAACGATTCCTTGCTGTTTGCCCGGAACTCAGGGTGCTTAAACTCCCAAGCCTATACACTATTAGAACATTGTACGTCCGGAAAGAAGTAGATGTCGCCTACGTTGGGACCGTATGGTGATTGCCCATTCTCCTCGTTATTCTGCCGGACTTTGTGGAAATCGTATTTGTTCAGCTGGCGAACGAAACTGGCAAAGTTGCTGTGCTTGAAGTGTCTTGGCAGGATGGTTTTGGTGAATTTTTCGCACTAGAGCAAAAGATCCTCCGGTCAGTCTACTTTCTTGCCAGCGGAACGAACGGGGCGAAATGGGCGCAAATTACCTCCAGGACGACGAAGCTGTCCCCCTCATCACCCCAACGAACGATCTCCGAATATGATGGGTCCTCGAGCATCCTTAAAACGAGTCAGAACACGAACTATTGATGTGATCCATGGTCGCGTCGCAGGTGTTGGGCCGAAAACGCCGGAAATCGACAATGCCGAACAAAGGCAGCAAAAAAAAAAAAAGTAGCGGGGTGGAAAAAGAACTCACTTGTAGAGTTTTCGCACCTGCCATTGTCAGTATTATTGAGAGATAGTAGAATATGAGCATAGTAGAGACGTACAAAATCGCTGGAGTTGCCCGAGGGCCCGGAGTTGGACGAGGTCGAGGTCTGGCCACCCTCCATCGTGGGCTAGACGGGTCGCGACCGATCGAAAAGCAGCAGGGAGGACTATCACAGTAAGTGACGGGAAATAACAAGATATAAGAGAGAAAAAAAAAGATATCAAAAAAATAGAGAAAAAAAGAAAAAGAAAAAGAACGAGAGAAGAAGAAAAAGATTCTAAAGAAGAAAAGAGAACAGAGTGAGTTGGAGGAGAAAAGAGGAAAAGAAGAGGAAGAGGAGAAAAGAGTGGTCAGTGAGTGGGACGGGGCCAGTGGAATTCCGCAGTGACCCCGGATACTATGGACTATCACCACTAGAGCTGTTATATATAGTTGAGTTTTTATATTTAAAGAATGGATAAGACGTATGAGTATAGTTAAAGACTCAGAATTTGTATTCTTGTTCTCCGGGGGGTGGTTCATATCATATATGAACTGACAGCACTCAACTGCGATGTATCGGAGTACTTGTCTGCAGACCAGTGAGAAATAGGGCATCTGATTGGAAGCCTATAGTGATTGACGTTGGTCTAAAATCCCTATGTCAATTGTGTTGTTGTTTTACATACATAGTAGCACTCCGTATAGGAGTGTTGTATACGGGGTTCTCATTCGGGGCACTCGGATGGCCTCCTCCTATTGTTACTCCTCTACTTCCACTACCAGTATATCTATGATTGTAATCCTGGGTACGATCCTTGAAACTCTACATTCACATGCTGATAGCTGCAATATACAACCTGCAGTTATGCAATGCATATTCAAAACAGCTGTCAACCCCTCATCCCCGCTGCGAGTATCGGTACAGTGTAGGCTGAATTTTTTAGCATCTGACATAGAATGTCATCGTAGTACTCCGGAGTAGTCCTGTAGTAGTTTTATACCCCTTGTATACCCCGTACACTAACACCACCTTTTTTTTGATTGTGCCATACAGGGCAGACAGATACTACTAATCAAGCAACGGTCGGCTATGACGAAATCGGTCAGGTCCCCGATATAAGCGGAATACATTCTTCTCCATCTTCTTCAATCTACCACCTCAATTACTCTACAAACCGCACACTACTCCCCTAACTCACCCAGTATTTCACGATGTTCGCCACTCGCCGTGTCGCTACCTCCCTCCCCCGCGCCTTCTCCCAGCGCGCCCTCTTCCACAACACCGCTCCGGCTTTCGTCCAAAAGGGCGACTCCATCCCAGACCTCGACGTCCTGGTTGAGAACTCCCCGGGTAACAAGGTCAACCTCGCCAAGGAGATTAAGGGCAAGGGTGTTATCATTGGCACTCCTGCTGCCTTTAGTAAGTCGCTCTGCTTATCTTCCATGCTGTGAGTAGTGCGACTAACAGAATAGGTCCGGCTTGCTCGAGCACCCACGTCCCCGGTTATATCAACCACCCCAAGCTCAAGGAAGCTGGTCAGGTTTTCGTTGTCTCCGTCAATGATCCTTTTGTGTATGGAGAACCCGTCCGCGCTTTCAATTGAATAACATCAATCTTACTGACCGTAACAGGACCAAGGCTTGGGGAACCTCCCTCGACCCCACCGGCAAGAGCGGCGTATGTTAACTCTCCTCATAACGAGGACAAAGTCCAATTGTTAACTGCTTGGATAGATTCGCTTCCTTGGTGACCCCACTGGTAAATTCTCCGAGGCCCTCGATGTGACCTTTGACAGCACCTCGGTCTTTGGCAACCAGCGCAGCAAGCGCTACGCTCTTACTGTGGAGAACGGCAAGGTCACGGGTACTTACATTGAGCCGGACAACACTGGCGTCAATGGTATGCACATCCTTATAACATCGCTGAGAATACTGCTAACATGCATTAGCCTCCACGGCCGAGAAGGTCCTTGGTTAAACGCTTTAGTATAGATTGAATGTACATTCATGCCACTGTAAATGACCATCTATAACAATGTAGTTATTCATTCAATCATATTCGACAACCATAGTCCCGTTGCCAACATTATCCGTACAATGTACATTTTTATTCCTCCAACGCCTAACAATGGCATCTATGCAATCCGTCCATATCCCATCTTAATGTTATTGTCAAATCACTGCTGCATCATCGACTGCCACTGCTCCGGTGTGTAGCACTTTGGTGTCCAGGCATGAATAGCCGCAATCTCTTCCTTAAGCGCGGCGTTCACCAACCGATGCCGAGCGAGCATGTTCTTGCTTTCGAACTGGGGGGAAACGATAATCGCCATGAACGCTTGACCGCATCCGCCTACACCTCGTCAGTAACCATTCTCTGTCCCTTTTTATTTCCCCTCTTTCTTTTATAGACCCATACCAGACAAATCTTCAATCTCAACATGCTGAGCCTGCAGCTTCTCAATCAACTTGTTGCGTACCAACTCCGCCGTAACACCGGTACTCGAATCTGCCATGGCTGCGTCGACGGCCGCAAAAGAGCGCGCAGAAAGCGAAAAGGGCGATTTCTTAACCTGGGGGTTGTGGATGGGGGCGCGGAGAAGATAGCGGCAACTTCTGCGGAAGATGGTGGTGCTGCGGGAGAACATCAACGCGGTCTATTAGGAGGAGGAAGAAGATAAAAGAAAAGAAAATATAAGGGGTACAAAAGGTAAGACAGTAAATATGTTGTTATCGGATACCGCATCCCAATTCCATTCGAGAGAATGACGGAATTAATCATCCAACGTCGGTCCGTTGCTTACCGTCCATATGCTGGCTTTTCATTGGCGGGTGTGATCGTGGGGTGTGTGGCTGGTGCTGTGGCTTGAGCTCTACAACAATCGGCGTCATCTTTTCTTCCCCCAGATATCAATATTTTCTCTGCGTGGGTTGTCTTTTGATGTCTATTCCCCGCACATTGCGTCGCTTTTCAAACATGCCATCATCATCTCCCGCTTACTGCTCGCCTTTTACGCGGGCAGTGGTGAGCTCCATGAGAAAGCTGTACGCCTGTTCCCCATCAAGCTTGACATTGACTGACGAGACGAAATAGCTATCCCGAGTCATTGGCGGATAAAAGCTGGGACAACACAGGCTGTATGCAACCCCGGAATCTTCCTAATGTGCAAAGTCTAATAACAGCAGTACTCCTCGAAGCTCCCTTTGACGGCTCCCGATACCGCCAACGAAACTCCGTCCTCCTAGCCATTGACCTCACCAAAGCCGTCGTCGATGAAGCCATCAACCGCGGAGACTCGGTCGTCGTGGCCTACCGTATGCCCTTCCCACCAATCACCCACGACCAAATGTCAACCCACTGACAGGTCACTGGCAACGACAGACCCCATCATCTTCCGCGGCCTCAAATCCCTCACCCTAAACGATTCCCAACAAACCTCCCTCCTCCGTCTGGCTCAAGCAGGAATTAGCGTGTACTCCCCGCATACAGCCATCGACGCCGCACCGGGTGGAATGGGCGATTGGCTCTGCGATGTCGTAACGGGATGCTTCATCTCGAAACCACAGGACCTGCCTCCGGCGCCGGCAGAACAAAAACCGATCCCGCAGCTCTACACGAAACCGACCTACCCCCAGCCAACAGGAATCACCGCAAACCCGCCCGAACTCAAACATACCCGCAAGACAATCCACCCCTCTTCCCCGCCCGTACCTGAGGGTTGTGAGAATGCGGGGATGGGCCGTCTCGTTACATTCTCTGAACCGCAGCCGCTGTCTACGATTATCGATCATATTGCCGCTGGAGTGGGTAACCCGGGTGGTATCCCCATTGCCATCCCGCAGGGTTCACAGCTTGAGGACATCCGCATCCGCACTGTGGGCGTCTGTCCGGGGTCAGGGTCCAGTGTGCTCATGAAGGGTGTGAGCGAGATCCCAGATCTAATGTTCACCGGAGAGATGAGTCACCACGAGGCGCTTGCGGCCATTGAAAATGGAAAGGTTGTGGTTTCGTTGAGCCATTCGAATACGGAACGGGGTTATTTGCATGCTGTTATGAAGGAGAAGTTGCAAAGTGCTCTGCGGGGGGAGTGGGAGAGCGTTAGACAAGAGGGTATTAAGGCTTTTGAGGATGGTGGTAGTGTCCAGGAATTGGAGATGTTCGAGGATGGGACATGTGAGGTTGATGTTAGTAAAGCGGACCGGGATCCGTATGGGATTATGATTCGGCGGATATAACGATTTTACGCTTGTGATTGCAATACTAATGCATTTACAATAACAATGAAGAAACATTCTAGCTCAACAACACCCTTATCTCCCCCGTAGTCCTCGGGAACAGCGCCCTCAAACTATACTTCTCCTGGCCCTCTTCACCTTCACCTTCGTACTCGCTCCCACTCCAATCAACATGCTCATTCACGAGTGAAATACCTCTCGCCTCATCCGCCCCAATAATCATCCCCTCTACGAACTCAAAGTCCCGACAAAACGCCTCCACGGCTTCCTCAGTAACACTCTTCACGAATGCCGCACTCTGTACCCTCTTCAAGTTCTCTGTGGCATCCATGAGCGCCGACGGCAGGAAATCATCGAGTTGTTGACTGGCTGCGATGAGGGAGGATGGTTGGAAGGCCGGGAGGGTAGTTATTGAAGCGAGATTGGTGCTTGGTTGGCGTTTGTGATTCGAGGTTTGGGTAGTAGAGGTAGAAGGGGAGTAGGGTTCCAGTGCTTCGAGAAGGACCTGGAGACCTGAGGAGGATAGGAGGTAGCGGTGTTGGATTTCGAGGAGATCGATACGGATGGTTGAGATGGAGGTTGAGAGGGGTTGGAGGTGTGTTGCGCTAGCGAAGGGGTAGGCGGAGATGTTTGTGCGGGTGGTGAGAAGGATGTTTGTTTTGTAGATGGTGCGTGCGGTTTCGTCCTGGAGGTCTTCTGCTGAGGACTCGGCGAGTTTGACGAATGGGTCGAGGGCGACGCGGAGGACGGGGGTGAATTGGTTTCCGCCAGGTGTTTCCGTGTCTTCTGCAAATGAGACTTCGTGAGCTTTCATGAGGGAAGTTAGGCCTTCTAGGGCGTCGAGGAGGAATTGGGGCGCGGAGAGGTCTCGCGACGGTGTTAGGGCGGGATGGTCGTTGGAGAGGGTGGTGGTTTGCTCGTGCATGAGGGCTTCGAAGTGGCTGAAGGTGAACTTTTCCAGTGTTTGCATCAACTCCGCCAAGTTGGAGTGCTGGCCTACTAGCCTGGAGAAGGTCGTCCGGTAGAAGGAGAGTAGGTTGACGACCTTGAAGCAAGTGATGGGATCGTCGTGGCCTTGGATGACAAGTTCAACGCGCTGTCGAAGAGAGCGGGAGACTCCGGTGAGGTCGCGGTTGACGAGGTCGCTAAGGGCTTTGCGGCCATCGAACGCAACTGTCTCTTCGTCTTCGTCGATTCGAGACCATGGTTCGCTGCTCAAGCCGGCTTGGATGCCCTTTGCAAGTTCTTCTCCATCGGCTACGAATAGGGCCTCTAGCGCTTCGCGCTCAGAAACTGCGGTCGAGTGCACCCACGCCAGCATATCACCCACATATCTCATAGGATCGTGGGCCGAGAATTCAATAGGCTTCACACTGCGATCACCACCGGCACCAGAAACCGCATCACTGAGCGCGTAGTGAAACGCCTCAGATAGAATATAGTCTCGTGCCTCTGCAAAGAAGTCCAAGCAGCTATGGAACAGACTAGGCCGCTCAGCCAACACCCGTAGCGCTTGTCGGATCGAGCTGCTGATCCGAGGATCCTCAAGATTCAACGACCGGAACTCCTTCTGAATCCACACGTAGAGCTTCTGATACGCCGAATTGAGATTCCGGGAGCTCCTCTCCATGATCTCCAAACCTAGTCTCTGATTCTCTCCTCCCAGCAAGACCTCGCAGTCATGGTGCACCTGCTTCACTCTGGCGAGCACGTCGAAGAAATGGTCATCAATTGGTACTTCGGCGGACGTCAAAGCCAGCAAGTCCTCGTCGGAAATAATAAAATGCTGCATGAATGCGTTGAGAAGCTGCTGCTTTGTCTCCGCCTCTTGCTTCTGGTTCATCAAGGATGTCGCTTCATCTAGCACGGGGCTGGTATCCTGCTTCGCTAGGACAATATGTTTTCGCATTTCGTCACACGTCTGGTTCAAGCTCGTAATCACCGTTCCAATCCGTTTTAATTGCTGTCATATGTCAACCATCTGTTTATTCCCACAAGACCCAACACCCAACACCCAATACCCGGCTCACCTCCGCGACCTTGCCAAAATCATTAACAACCTCAGCATTGCAATCGACCACCTCCTTCTGCACATCCAAACGTAACTGTCTACGCGTCTCCACCGTATTATGAACACCCCTGAGACTCAGCGTCTCCAGCGCATCGCGTATATCCGAATCCGCGTAGGAAGCCGAAAGGACACTCGTCAGTCGGTTGGAGAGCGCATTGGATCGCTGCGTCGGCGGGGAGAGCGGAGAATTTGCCGGAGAAGGAGTTCGTGTGGACGCATGGCTGAAATTCGCGCCGGGTGGGAAGTAACTTGCCATGTTGTGCGTTGTCGAAATATGGGACAGGAGAAACGGTGGTTGACAGCTTGACGCTTCCGTGGAAGCGGGACCGGATTAATCACCCCGGTTTATTGATCGGATCGACAACATTTCATGCCTAAGAACACAACATCATCAAGGCATAAACGACAAACTAATAATATTTTGACTTCATTATTTTGACGAATCTACGCTTAACGACATCGAATCGCATAATGGACCCCCTCGTCTCTCCCGCCAAAGCGCGACAAGCCGCCATTCAAGCCAAAGACTGGGCCTACGTGAATTCCTGGCTGAGTCGCCAATGCGCCCCAAAGCCTGTCCCTGCTTTTGAACGAAACGAAGATACTCTACGAACCCTGCTCGCATTAGCCGCAGCCAGCGATGCTGCCGACGAGGAAGCCACTTTAGTCCACCGTGCACGGGAGGAAGTAGTGCAGGGATTCAAAGCGCGAGAGGAAGCGGAAGACAAACAGAAACTAGAACTACTGGATGAAGTCGAGATGTGCCTGGATGATAAAGGGAGGCGAAACCTGGATTATCTGGCAGAAACAAGCGCTGTCCTGGGGGCATTGAGCACGGAGGCCCCCAATCTCGGACAGTCCATTATCGAGCTTACGAAGGAGGAATTCGATACTCACGAACAAATTTCGAAGGTGGATGCTTTGCAGAAGTATCTGGAAAAGGAATTGGCTTCGCTGCAGGAACAACTGGAGACACTCAAGTCTGATGAGGCCTACGACACATCCTCGGATCTTCCAGCATTGACGGCGGAATGGACCAGGAATACGAAGCTACTCACTGCGAAAGTGAGAGAATACCGGGATCGAATCGCGTCACTTGAAAGGAGTGAGCATAAAGGGGCTACAATTGAGGAGTTGATAGCTGAAGAGGGAAGTGTACTTCAAATCAAGGGAATGGTTGAGACCCTGGAAAAACGGGTCCGAATGTTCCTTGATTTGCCCGAGGATATACCAAGTGCTCGCTCCCAGTATCGACAATTAGAACGCGAACTGGGACAACTCATCCAGCAGCGGAATTCAATGCTCGAGCCCAGTGGATGAGATACTATGTGAGAGACAGTTGAACAGATGATTGATGAATTGAACGAATTAGGTATTCATCCATTAATTAAAACACGACACAGTGGTATCGTCAAGTCGTAACAGAGTCATAGGCCTAATTATACACATCCGTAACCAATTCCCATTCCAGACGACAAATTATTTGTTGCCGCCAAGTCCCAAGGTGTCCTTGACCTTGTCGCCACTGCAACATAGTTAGCATCTATCCCTGAGATTGCAAATCACAGATTGACGCACATCGACTGGCCGGCACCGCCGTGGTGCTCGTTGTCGTGAACACGCTGGGTCTTATCCCAAGCCTCCTGGGGGGCAGACTTGTCTTTGTCGGACTGGGCGCCACGAGTGAAACGGTCTGTGGTGTCGGTGACGGTCTCCTTAACCTTATCCTGAGTGGACTTAGCCGAGTCAGGAGTGATCTCCTCCTTAGCCTCTTCTCGTTGTTAGCAACTGTATCTCTCTAAGTCTTTCGTGTAAGGACAATACTAGTGGTGAAGTCCTTGCGGCCGTAGTCAGACATTGTGATTGATTGGCGATCGGATTGGTCTTGAAAGAAATAGTAATAGATTGCTTTGTTCAGAGGATATAGATGTTGTTGATGGATTGAAAATTCCGAAGGCGAACAGAAGCACCCTTATATGCCTTTTGATTTCCCCCCTTGAAGTCAAATATTGTACCATGACGTCGTAGAAGATTCCGGCTCAACCTGCTACTCCAAGTTTTGCTTCATTTGAAACCGGAACAGGGAATTCCATGGACACGACACCATCGCAGGCCAATGAAGATCATACTATATGGTGAATAAATGAACCGTGGATGACGTCCGAGACCAAATAAAGTCATCAAGTATGCAGATGACGTCGTGATGGCGCGCAGAACACGTGCAGTTCATGACATTAGCCGAGACTAGTCCGGAACGGGTTAGTCTAATGACCTTGTCTAAATTTGGAGATTTCTTCGGATTATCTGTTACGGCGACTCCCGGAACACTAGTCCATTTCGGGACGGATGATTCAGACTTTTGCATAAATAGAAGGCGGTGCAGCATGGCAGAATAGAGACAGTTCACCGCATCGAGTCATGTCGGGTCTCCTCTTTCTTTCTCATCTCCAATGCTGTGTATGGCATCAAGTTTCTGCCTTCAGGTCTCTTCGACCACCATGTTGAGTTGTCTAATTTCTTTGATCTATGCGAACTCGTCACGATTCTTTGTCTAGTTATCGGTTTTTCTGTTTATCTCTCAGTATTTCCCCTTTTGTTTTTGTCTGCCCCGCATTCAGGAACAGAACGCCTTATCGCAGCCACGGTTTTAAGTTTACAGCGTTTGCTTTGCTTTTTTGAGCTTTATCATCATCAATGCCAGCATCGATTACATCCAACTGGGATTTCACTCCGGTGATTAACCTGCTCCGATCCCCCGCATACACCGCTGGGGACTCCTCGGCCCCGTCTCGCCACTCCGAAGACCATGTCGCTACACCTCCGGCCGAGGAATTGAAGGATATCAACAATGATCCAGGCTGTGTGACACCTAAGAATACCAACAATGTGGACACCACTACACCAAAACTCGGTGATTTCGGCTCTCTGTGGGATTTCTTAGGCCAAGGTACTGCCGTTGCTTCCGCAACCACCATCGCAGTCGAAGGTCCCCAAGGTTCCGAGTCTTCGAATACTACTCCCCGCCCACGGTCACCACAACCATCCACACCGATCAAGATCCTTCAGCGGCCATCACCTAAACCACTCGTTCCCGAAGTTCTAAACAAAGGTCCATCGAGCATTTCGAGACGGATCCTCGTTCCTAAATCTCGCAAGAATAAACTTGAAGTTGGTGTGGAATTCGGCTCAGGCAATGAGCACAATACCCAGAAAGCCACGCTTGAGGCTACTTCGTCTGACAGTACTGCGGAGTCGGATAGTATCTTTGATCCCCCTCTTTCAAAGAAAGGAGGTGTTGCATCCTCCGCACAGCCTGCGAAATCAGAGCTATACGATAGCCCGCCGTCTTCTTTTGACGAGCTTGATGGTGCCTTGACTTCTGAGACCATCAAAAAGTCACATGAGAGTGGTGTGATTCGCGTACAGTCAAATGTATACAAATCAGTGGATGAGCGGAGAGATGGTCTCCATTCCAAGTTACTCAAGAAATTTCCAGACTACGCGGGAATCGTGTCTGGGAAAGGCTCTTCACCCCGACCAGTTCACGTTTTCGTTGACATCTCCAATGTAAGTTTTCCCTGGCAAACGCAATATATCAAGTATAGTCACTAATAAGCGTCCAGATTATGGTTGGATTCCATGACTCGGTTAAGTTGTCACGGAACATTCCAATACCAACTCGAATTCGCCGTCTACCGCTGTCATTTAAGAATTTCTCATTGATCCTGGAGCGTGATCGACCTGCAGCTAAGAGAGTCTTGGTAGGATCAGACCGCTTCGCAGCAATCGACGAAGGCGAAAAACTCGGCTACGAAACAAACATCTTGGATCGCGTTCACAAAGCGAAACAGATAACACGACGCCAGGTCAAGTTCCGAAAGAATGCCCGAACAGCTTCCCAAGAAGCCGCCACCAGTTCTGAAACGAACGAAGTGGCGGCCCAGCGCTGGGTCGAGCAAGGTGTGGACGAAATTCTACACCTAAAGATCCTCGAGTCTCTCCTGGACACGGACGAACCGGCGACGATTGTCCTCGCCACGGGTGATGCGGCGGAAGCTGAATACTCGGGCGGGTTCATGAAGATGGTGGAGCGGGCTCTGCAGCGAGGCTGGACCGTTGAACTGGTGAGCTTCTCGCAGGTGACGAGCCAGGCTTATCGACGGAAGGAATTCCGGTCGAAGTGGGGGAATCGGTTTAGAGTGATTGCGTTGGATGATTATATTGAGGAGCTTTTGGCGATGTGATAGGTTTATGGTTTATTACGATCTATCTTGATCATTAGTTGAGAGTACATAGATCCAGCAGTCCGTGAGTTCTGTCAGATACAAAGATGGAGGATTATCTTGTCTATACCAGGGCCCGAATCTTTGCATTCTGTCAATACTTAACATCCCGTTTACTTATGCGGCGTTCTTGGATTCTTTCAACAAGCCATAGGAGGCATAAGTTACTCATACTCATGCTAGTTGCGGATAATCCCACCGCAGCAGATTTTCAGCCAACATACCCAACTCCACCATTATGTTGAAGATCCGAACCAAATCAATCCATACCCACATCCAGTAGCGTAGCTGAAATTCTCAGCTGCGGCCTCAGTTGAACTACTTTATTGTGCCTATAAATCACAAACCCCTCCCCTTCTGTCCCCTCTCATCAATCAATCTTTCTTTCATCCTACCCAGAAATAAGCCAGACAAACCCAGAACCGGAAAACTCTCAAGATGCCCGTCCCAACCATCCAAGAGTGAGCCTAGGACCTCTTCTTACCTTTCTCCGCCTTACCCCACCAAAGCTAACCCTCACTCACTCTCTATCAGCCCTGGCCATATCTTCAAAACCATCGAAAGAGGTAACACCATCATCCATTACTGACCCCCTTGGCATGGACCACAATCACCTTTACAGCCCATATTCGAAGACGTGACCGATGAGGTTGGAGATGCGCTTCAGTTTTACATTGTGGACAGTGGCTTTGTTCATCCTGAATTCAGCCCTGATGAAATGCCGCTCACGGTCCTATATAAAGATGGTGAGAAGGTGGATACAGCACTGTTTGATCCAAATGCGACTTTTGAGCTTATCCAGAGGGCCGAAAGTCTTTTGGGGTGGAATATGTATCAATCTAACGTCTCACACAATATCGTTCCAAGAAGATTGAATATCATCACCCATGACTATCATTTATGCTAACCAACCAAGCCAAACCAAACCTAACTTGAAACAACCAAGACTCCCCCAACAAAGCATAACCAAGTAAGCATAGCCTAACGTAACGTACATAAAGCATCAACAACATCAAATACATACAGTACAACCAGTGAAAGAAAGTCATACTTTTCAATCTCGACCCACACAATAGAAGGTGATCAACCCCCCCTCTCCCCGAAATTCTTCGCCCACTCCTCATACTGCTTCAGCCCTTCTTGACTGACACTCGGCCTGATAGCGTACAAACTCGCCTCGAAATCAGCGAACCGGATCGGTCTGATCTGGTCCATGGGCGTGTGCAGGAGGGCTTCGCCGAGGTTGCGGAGGGGGCCCATTGCTGCGTCTTTAGCGAGGGCTGTTATGTCGCTGCCGGAGAAGCCTGCCAACATCATATATTAGCATGGTGAGTGGGATGGATGGGTTAAATGAAAAGGATGCACCTTCTGTAACCTGGACAAGAACCTCAATATCATCATCAGCTAACTCGTAGACTTGATGGCTGAGCAATTTCCGTATCTGCTGTTCGCGCACGCCATGCTCAGGAAGCGGGATGTACTGTCTCCTCACGAATCGGCGTCGGGCAGCTTCATCGATATCCCATGGCATATTCGTAGCAGCCAGGACAAGGACCCGACTTGCATCTCCGACCTTCTTATCCGCTTTCCCTTGTTCGCGCCCTGCAGCTGCGCGTTGTAGATCAGACCATTGGATCAGGAATTCCGTCTTTGAGCGACGCGACGCTTCGTTTTCTGCTCCTGATGATCGCGCAGATAGTAAAGAGTCGATCTCGTCGACGAAGATGATAGATGGGGCGAGGGTTTTCGCGAGACCGAATAACGCGCGGACGAGCTTTTCGCTTTCGCCATGCCATTTGGATGTCAGTGTAGAGGCAGATACAGAGAAGAAGGTTGATTTGGATTCGGTGGCTACAGCTCGCGCAAGCATTGTTTTTCCTGTACCAGGGGGTCCGAATAAGAGCATGCCGCGGGCTGGTTCGCGGAGGCCAGAAAATAAATCTGGACGCAGGAATGGGTAGACGACTGCTTCTTTGAGGGCTTTTTTTGCGCCTTCGAGTCCTGCTATATCGTCCCAGTGTACTTCGTCGCCGCGGACGACGATGTCGTTGAGGATCTGGCGGGCTGCCATGGTGTCGACGCCTTTGGGGAGTTTGTTCATGATATCCATAATCGCATCGTCTTCGTCCCCGTCCTCATCCTCATCATCTTCTTCGTTATCCTCGTCTGCATCTGTGGACCGGGGGCCGGGTGATTCGGCATCGCTCGATGGAGGCGTCTCTCTCCGGACCTGCGGTTTCCTTCGAATCGCCGGATCAGAGATATCCATTCGGTCCATAGAACCGGAAAGTCCTGCATCATTATTTCCAGTTGAAGTGGGTGTGATTCGAGTTCTCGGTGCGGGTTGGCTTGTCCGACTAGACCTGGGCGTCCCGGAACCAGACGCTGCGCGATTGAGCTTTGGTCGAACAGGAGCCTGCTGTGACGTTTTCAATTCAGCCGGCTTGGGTTTAACAGAGGGCTTTGGCGACGAACGCGGCGCGGACCCTGAATATGATCGTTCGCGACTCGCAGAATGAGAACGCGCACCACCAGACGCAGCAGACGAGATTGTCACCGGGGTCTTCGCAGGAACCCGTCGTATAGCCTGGTCAGACGTCCGCGGGGAACTCGGCTCAGTCTCATCGGCAAATGTCCTCCTCGTTGGCACTTCTTCTCCCGACGAATACCTCGAATCTGAGACACTAATCCTCGACGACACTAGTGCCGCATCACTGGCCCCTCTGTCCGATGACGACGGCGATCGATAGTTACTATCCCACGCTAAGCCCGCGGCGGCCTGCGAGGCAGCCGGCCTCGAGGTCCGTTCCGGACTAATCCTGGGACTACTGGCCTTCTTCTTGGCCTGTTTCTTGGGATCCTTCTTAGGATCCTTCTTGGGATACCCTTTGCGTAATGTCGATAACATGGGTGGTATATTGTCCGGTGCTTTCCTTTCCGGACTCAAGATGCGCGATTGTGACTGGGGCTTGGGTTTGGGCTTGGACTTGGGTCTGCTGGAGGAATTGGATAGGACCTGGGATGGCGGTGAGACTGCAGATGATGTCGTAGTCGCGTGTCGGGGGGCGATCGACTCGGAGCTGATCCTGGTCTGAGGCTGGGGCCGACCCGGTAATGTGGGGGGTTTGGATAGATCGGCGTAATGAACGGCGGGAATGGTACCGTCACCGATCCAGCCCGGAGTGGTATTATTATGACTAGTATTGTTTGTCGGCGAAGTCGGACTCTTGGACGAGAATTTGCCTTTTAGTGACGATAACCCGGTAGGACTTGTAGGTTTGCTGTTTCCGTTTCCGTTGCCGGTACCGTTGCCGTTAATAGAGGGATTGTTGTCTTTCTGAGCTTCTTTCCTGCTTTCACGGAGAGCTTCGAGGAGATCAACGCGTTCTCGACATTGAGCCTCTAATTGTCGGATGGAGTCTTGGAGGGCCTTTTCGGTTTCGGTTCGCGGGGTGTAGGTAGCAGACAAGCGATAGGCATTATGGTAATTGATGGTTTCGAGGGCGGAGCGCCAGGACCTCAAGGCCTCTGCTTCATTGTTCTAAACCATTGTCGGGTTAGCTGGGGTGAGGCAGAAATGGTGAAAGTTGGAGAGGCTGGAGAGAGTGTGAGAGTGTGTAGGAGTGACGGAGCCAGTGACGGAAGACGAGGATGAAAGGGAACGGAAAAGACAACCCACTTTGCCTTCGAAGTAAACGGCGGTTGAGCACGTGAGATAGCACTCGTCGTAGGTCTTTTGCAGCGAAGAAGTGGTTTTGGCCATTGCGATTGAGCGAGCGATGGTTGTTCAGCGAAATCGTTACCTCGGCGCACCCGCCCGCACCAGCCATAGATCGACAGAGATCCAGGTAGGGCAGTGATAATCCAATGCTCACTGAACAGGGTGTAAGGCGTTGGCTAAACAGGAAAAAAATCTTCCAACCTCGGGTTGTTGAAGTCAATGAGGACAGAAAGCAAATCGAGGAGGGGCGCTCGCGGCGTGACGTCGTTGGTCACCGCTGAGTCGCAGTCTTGGGCGAACCATACTTGTAATTAGTAGTAGTAGTAGTACTCCGGCATACGTTTTCGGACATACTAAGAGGGATATATATGCAATACTCCGTAATGTAGAGAGATGATTGACTCTATCCATAAAATACAAATGGCCTCCAAAGAATCAGCGTTCCAACGCCCGTTATTGGATAATACATTGCAACGAAATGTCAGAAAATGCCCAAAATGAACATAAACAAGTCACGCCCGGTGAACCCAGATCTCTAATAATCAATACATGGCCAGAATTAGAATCATAAATCGGCTGCGGAGGATATCTTATATCATATATCCTTTTTTTTTTTGTCATAACCCGGGGCTCCCTTCACATCGCTAGACAGTCCGGAGTGTCTCGGTTCTTCTGCTCACCCCGAGTTCAAGGAAAGGTATATGTCGGAGAATGAGAGTTCAGGTAGACGAGAGATAGTCAGGTGTAACGAGGGTAACGGGGGAGCAGAAGAAACACAATGCGCCGAACCCATGCAATTGAGCCCGCCAGCAACATTTCTCCCTTCTTTTTCTCTTTTTTGTAGATTCCCTTATCCTCCATCCTGGATCATACCAAGTCTTCACGTAATGCCAACAGGTGATGTCATTCCCGTCAAGTTTCCATTTTTGGCTGGGGTAAGACATGGTGGGTCTTTTTTTTTTTTTTTTTTTTTGAAATTTTTTCTTTGCTGACACCGTTGTCGCTCCGTGAGATCCGTACCGGCTAGTACCAAGGATGAAAGAAGACATGTCGCAGATTCGTGGGCCCATCACAATCGGGTTCGTTGGGATGCTAGGGGAGTATCCTTATTCATTTACCTGGCGCTTAAAGTACGCCTTGGCCATTTCATACGATGTCCTAGGAAATCAATATCTGTGCAGATTAACAGCAGAGGCAATAAAACTCACCAGCAAATCGCCGTACTGGGCATCGTAGAAATAATCCGCGGCCTCGCACCACGCAGGAACCCGCCCCAGCCAAACTGGCGCTTAATAATAGTGGCAGCGTTAATCAACCCCTTGGCCGACCGCACCTCCTCATTTTGTGCCAGGCCACGGGTCTGAAGGAGCGTCTTCACGACGTCCAAAGGAGTGGTGAGACCGGCCGCAAAGGCACCGGCCAGACCACCGGCGATGCAGTGGGTGAAGGGGTCGTATTCCTGCGATGGGTTCATGACCTTGGAAAGCGACTCATATGCGACGAATTGGGTGGCGGTAAAGGGGACTGTCATGCAAAGGGTGGTAGGGTAGGAGACGTAGAAAGCCTGGAGACCTTCTGTGCGGTAGACGGACCGCGCACATTGGGCGAGGGTCTTGTGCACTGAGCCATGAACCTGCATGCGCTGCTTGATCACTGCGGACTGTTAGATCGCGCCATTGAATTAGAGCGCATCGCGCCGTTGAATGGAATGCTCACCATCAAAAGGATTCATCAATGCGTCACTGGCAATGGTCGCAGATGCACCGCTCAGAGCAGCCGCCAGCGGATGATGCCCCTCGTCCACATTCCCCCCTGCGAATTCCTTGACAATCTCATATGTGCCAAAGTACACCGCATGGGCCGGACCAGCACCCACAATCACACTCGAAACGCCCTTCCATAGTGTCCTCCAACCTTCGATCCGGTAGATAGTCGAGACCGCATTGGTCAGACCTGTATAAAGCGCTCCGGAGGGATGTAGGATTTGCATGCGAGTCTTGAGACCAATTAGCAACCATTCCCCATTTCACGATTATGGACAGCCATACCTTCAACAAATCCACCGGATACATCACAGCGTGTTCCTATACCGCGCGTCAGCACCACCCAGTATTTCCGGCGCAATTGACCATATCCATACCGCTATCCCTGCAAAAGCACCGGCAAGCATATTCCGGCCGAGGCCGTAGTTCGAGGGGAGCGCTTCATAGCTAGACGCGACGTTAGCTAAGCTCAATTGATACCGTGAACGATTCCTCGGCAAAATATCAAGACGTGCAATGCAATTGATGTTGACCCAACAAGAACCAAAAGAAGAGAGGCAACTCAATGGAGACAAGACACAAAAAAGAAAACGCGCGGAAAGTCAATCAGGATATGCTGGGGAGGGGGAGCTGGGGACAGCAAGCACGCAAGCATGCAAATGACATACTCGTATTCCTCCCCCGGAACCTGATCTGGGGCTGCCATGGAGAGCTATGCGAGCTCTGTCGCCGGGACACTGAAGGAAGAAAAAAAAGGGAAAAAAAGGAAAGCGGCCGGGAAGAGCGGAGAGGTGACGGCAACCGAACAGTGGCAGCAACAGGTCCCTGGATTCTTTATTTGGTGGTGGTTGTAAAAGGCAGGTTTACAGGGAATTTTAATGAGTGAAAAAAAAAAGTTTCCCGGGCGGCGGGAGCGGAGATTCTCTTGAGGTTTCTTGCTGTTCCCTATTAGGACCGAGTCCGAAGGCCGAATATGTGTCGGGGGCCGAAAATATGAGAGTAGAGAGGAATAACAATAATAGGGCGGGGGAGGCTAATAGGGAAGAAGGAAAGGAGGGAAGCTGAGCTGAAGAAAAATTGTATGTGTGGTGAGGGGAGCCAAGTGGACGAGAGGTTGGCCGACGATGATCCTCAGCGCCCGCCAGTTGGTACGCAGAACAGGTATTGTTTATGCACAACTGCTAGAGATTTGGTTCCCTCTTGGATTCTTTTCTTTTCTTTTTTCCCCTTCTCGCTTACTATCTTTCTTCTAGAATCCCATACAAGAAATCATCATAAATAAACTAGCTTGGTGTGTGCTTATTCAGATGCCTGTCCAGACCGAGGTTTCCGATGACGGAGATTTCCCCAGAGTGCATAACTTTTATGCTGGTAGATCTTGGAAAGGAATTTTAAGGGAGCATTGTTGTCTCCATGGATACAGAATAACTCATCTAATCAGTTTATTAACTAGAGACTAGAACAAAAGAACATACAGAAAAAAGGACACATACCAGACCCTGTACTATGCTCTATATGTGCTCAGTCCGCATCTCCGAACAGCGGAGGATTCTCTTATCAGATCGGATGGCCGCTGCTCATCAGGACTACGAGTGGACATGTCAAACAGGCATGTATCTCCGAATTATCTGATCCATAAATTGATCTATCTCAAGATATCCATCAAGTCCGATCCTCCAGCTCTTCTTTCATAAAATCCCTATCGATACACGAGCAGAAACACATGGTGCACCGTATACAGTCGGCACAGGGCAAGACGCCGGCCTGTTCCCAAACGGTTCACAGTCAAACAGGCCACGCGGATCTGCACGTTCCCGCCTCGTGTAATCCGTAGGAGATGAAAAGGAGCTGTCAAATCAAACATGGTATAGTGCCACCAGCGCCCGCCAAAATGAACTGAAAACAAACACAACCGCACGGCTATCAGTTATATCATAAACAGAAGATGTAATAAAAGTAAAATGAGAAAATATGCTCGATCGCAGAGATACATTCAAGTCCAATTCGCGTATCCGGAAAATGGACGAGATCGATCCGGTATGCTAGAATCATGTACGCTGAAAATGTCATTCACATCGTGAGAAAAAAAATCTTTTCCGCCAGTTATAGCGGGGGATGTAAAGTGAGGTCGGTAACAGGCGTTCTTCACCACTCCACGTTGAATGACCACTCGCCTAGACATCGACATTCGTTAGCTTCAATGCGCCACATTAACCAAAGAAAGGAAAGAGCATTACTCACCATCTTTCAAGTTTTCCGCGGTGTCACTCAACAAGATCACCCGGCGCTTGTTGCAATACGCCGTCTTGTCCAAAATGTCCACCTTGAGATTCGCCAGCTCCGGTACCGGCTTTTCGAACATTTCACTCAGATTCTCTACTGCCAGTTCCAGGTCCTTCTGGTTGTCCTCAAAGATCTCTGTGAGGTTGTTCCGGGCAAGGTAGTAGGCAAATGCGTAGGTCCACTTCAGTGTCTGCCGGCACTGTTGGAGAGCTTGCGATGCAGTGTCGAGGAACTGCACTTCAATCCACGAGAGACCCGACTGCGACTGAAGACTAGTCATCTTCTTCTCGGTCTTCAGATACAGATCTCGATCCAGCTTCGCAGATTGCTCGTGGTTGGCGTATCGGTTGTAATAGTGTAGATACCGTTCCAGCGACGCGCGAGACCGGGCCTGATCTGTGCGAGCCTCTGACCCCGACTTCTCTTCGAATCTGCTGCAGTTATACCAACTCGTGCCATGCTCCGACCATAGACCCATGCACATCCAGCAAAACTCGTGCTTACATTTGCGGCACGTCATGTGATTGCATCCGCCGTTCTTCTCGATCGTGGAGTGGCATTTGGGGCATTCCTTGGTGTTGGCTGAAATCCAGTTTGCTGTTTCCGAATCGTCTTCGCACTTCTTGAGCCACTTCTTCACCAAAGCACAGGGTGTTGGTTGGTGATCGTTGAGCGTGCAGCCAAAGCAAAAGTTATGCTTGCATCCGCATTGCACGGTAGGCACGATGCGGTTGAGTTCCCGCTGTCTGACCGGACAATCAACCGCATATTCGCAGTTCGGAGCAGGGCACCACTTAAGGTTCTCCTTGTCATCGACATAAGTCCGGGTCAGAAGTGTATGATACCTGTCCTTGAGATTCTCTGTAACAAGTAGACTCAAGCTCTTCGAGTCCACGATCATATGGCAGCTGTCTCCCGGACATTGAATCCTTGATGCCTCTCCTTCTTCACGAATCTTCTGGGCCAGATAATGTCGATAGCAATCCACGCAAAAGCGATGCCCGCATCGCATCGCATAAGTCTCTAGATCGTCTCCATCCTCGCAGCAAATGTCGCACATGAATCCCCGTATCACCTCCGTCTTTGCTGCACCTTCGAAATTTGTCCCAAGACCCGCATCTTCCAGTGTCTTTTCCGGGCGATCCATGTAAGATTCAATCACCTTTTCCCGATTCCATCGCCCGTATCGCAATAAAATAGCGCATGACTCCGGCGGCAGGCCCAGGATCGACGAGACCTCGTTGACTTGTACATTCTGCTCCCGCTCGATATCCTCCGGACTTAATACCTTATGATCCACTTCGTATGGCTTCTTTGTCTTCCCGATGATATCCTTGTCTTGGGAAAATCCTACGTCGATATCATCACCAAAATCTAGAAAGCGCAGAAACGTCAGTATCGGAAAAAATTACCTATGGGGTATAGGCTTGCAACGCACCATCCATGCTCTCAATATCACTTCCCTGGTCATCCAAGAAGTCCGCATTCGAGGACGCATCGCTCATGAAATCATCGTCCGAATCCATGCTGGTGGTCGCGGGCGTAGCTAAATCGTATCCCTTCTTCTTATCCTTATCCTTATCAGAAACGGGGACTTTCCCAACAAATGACGAGTCAGAGTCTGATTCTTTCTCGACCGGCTCGAGCTTGCGGGCTTTCCGGGAGCTAGAAGACGAGCGTCTGGAGGTGGCGTTTCGCGTACCGACGGCGACGGGGGACTCGGTGGCGGCAGTGGTTGTGTTCGCCGCCTCGGCCGCCTTCCTCTTCCTCGTTAGAGGAGGCGTGGTGAAGAGCGTGTATTGGTAAGCTTGGATGTGCTGTAGAAGAAGGAAAAGAAGAAATTAGCCTCGAGGTAATAGACCGTCGAGACGTTTCTCTTTTCCCTTTTCTCCTGATCAACACACTTCACAGCCTACCAAGTGGCGGTTTCCCGGATAAAAGATAAGAAAATAAAAGCAACGGGGCTGAATATAGAGAAGATAAAGATAATCTCCAACCGACCGTTGCGAGCGAGGTTTATTAAGAGTCAGAGGGGAGAGGTTAAGTTGGAAGAGGGAGAGTCGAAAAGCGATGAGCAAAGGGCGGGACGTCACGGGAGCGGGGACTTAGAAGTCTTGGTCTAATGAAGAACCCGGATATCGATTGAGCCTCACAGGAAATGACCGCGATTTGCCCTTAATAGATCGTATTATCGCCACTTGGGGTTGGTTGGTTGGCAAACCACGCTTGCTGTCTCCTGAGAATCCGACTCCGCTGTGGTTGTATGGAGAAGGGGAGATACAGATAGAGAATGAATAAAGAAAGGGAGAATAGCAGAAAGCTGGTTAAGTATTTGTAGTGGTTCTTCCCTTTAACAGGCCGCAGGAAGATGCCTATCGTATCTTCAGGCAGCAGGTGAGCAATCATTTCCAATCAGCCTATGTATCACGTGCGCTCAGTCAGCTGACTCGAGACGTCTGTCCATTGAATGCGCGCTGACTCGCGCTCAATGCCATATCAAATATTACGGTTAGAGAGGTTTTCATAGTAGCTTCAGGCTACTGTCCGTTCTGATGACTGCTTTACGAGAAAAGATCTTTTCCTTGATGTTTTGACACTCAGCTCTACATGCAAATATATTCTAATTTAGAATCACTATTGGAACAAAATCTAATCACAAAAGGGCAATCCCAGTAAACGCCCTCGAGTCCTCAAGATACAGCCTCTCCTTACCCTTCCCCTCCAAATCACACCGATAAACACTACCCCCCAGATCCGTCAAATAAACATGCCCCCGCTCAACATCCAACTTCAATCCAATAGCCTCATTCAAATTCCTGGTAAGAATTTCATACTTCCTCTCCTGCACCTCCGCAGTAAACGAAGCAGAAGACGTTACGATCGTCTTTGGCATGCCCGACTCATCCAACCGGGCCCGGTTCAGAGAGTTTCCAAATGGCACTTCTCCACGATCAGTCCAGTATAAAGTGTTAGAAGACTCGTCGAATTCGAGATCGATAGGCTCCGGTAAGCCAGGCAGAACAACTTGGATATCATCCCGCGAAGTCGCCGATTGGCCAGCAGGTGTATCGATGTCGGCAGAGAAGATCCGACCCTGTCCGGACTTCGAGTATCCCTTCTGTGTCCAGAAGAACTTGCCAAGCGAGGGCGCAACAGTGATTCCAACGCACCATTCTGCCACATCCGGTGGCGTCGTAGGTTCACCATTCAGTATCAACGCCTCAAGATCCGAACCGTCAAAATTACACCGATAAACACCAAGCCCCTCACGATCACAGAAGTAAACCTTCTTCGCGGCCTCGTCCAAGGCCAACTGCTTGGGTGTGTTTACTTTCCCTGGTGCCACCAGAGTCTGGACATCACTACCGTCCAAAGCGGACGAGTAGACTGCTCCATCCCATTTACCGGGAAATCCCATGCAGGTCCAGAACATGCGTTGGCTTGCGGAGTCGACGGCGATGCCATCTGGGAGGGATTGGCTGGAGACTAGCACTCGTAGTTGTTTGGTGTTATCGTTGGGATTGAGTTCGAGGACTTGGCCTGCTTGGAGGAGGGGTGGTTCGGCTGAGAGGCCGATGTCGAGGACGAGGATTCGGGGGTAGTCTGTCATGGTGATCTCTTCAAAAGTTGGGTTCGGTATGGTGATTTGAGTTTGAATTGGGAAGTTAAGACACAAGAGGAATCACTACCAACTTATATACAATTCTGGATCTAGTCACCCAGTATGATAGCAGTACGTACTCCGTAGATCACAAATCACACATCAGCCAAAGATTCATAACCAAGCAAGCAAATCCAAGTTCCCTAGGCAAGAAACCTCGGAAGGCAAGCGGATAGACCTGCGGAATTGCGGGAGTATCTCGGATTCGAGTCGGTGGGCCAGACGCCCCCGAGTCAGTACAGCAAGCCAATTAGCCAGTGGGTTTGGATGCAATCAGATCAGATTGGCTTACCGGCTTCGTGAGTACTGTGTAGGATTTATCAAGTATTGAGCCACACATCAATCATCCCTGTGTATATTTTATGCACGATTCATGTAAATTCTCACATCGTGCGGCAAGTATACTTCGGGGTGGGGGTGGTGAAGTGACCCGAGTGTCTGTACTAGGGCTTCTTTGGACGTTCCAGAAACATTTCCGAGTTGATCCGGTGGATCGTTACTGGGATTACCATACGTCATGTATTTCCGACCTCGGAGCGGCACTCTTCCTCGGATAACTTGCGGAGCGGCGATCAATGCCCTATTCCGTCGTATTGTTCTAGAAGAGGAACCCTGCTCTATAAACAGCTGTGACCCCGGTATCTCATAGGCTCCAAATTGCATTATTCTCATTTAACACATCACGGAACATGAATACTATCAAAACAATCGGCGTCGTCGGAACTGGTGTCATCGGCGCCAGTTGGACAGCCCTATTCCTAGCCAAAGGATACAAGGTTATCGTGACAGACCCGGCACCTGGTGCGGAAGAGAAGCTGCAAGCCTACCTACAGAAAGAATGGCCGACATTAACCAAAATCGGACTCGTACCCGGCGCATCATTGCAAAACTACCAATTCGTCGAAAACATTGACGAGTACCTCGGAGAAGTTGATTACATTCAAGAGGTCCTACCTTTCTCAACCCTCATCAAAAGGATAATGTTGATAGTGTATAGAATGGCCCTGAACGACTAGACATCAAACGTCCCCTCATCACCCACCTCGACGCCAACACCCGGCCAGACATCACCATCGCATCCTCATCATCCGGTCTCCCCTCTTCGCAATTCGTCACAGACTGTACCAAGAACCCATCCCGCATCCTGATCGGTCATCCATTCAACCCACCACATCTTATTCCCCTGGTCGAGGTGGTACCCCACCCAGGTACAAATGCGGAAACCATCTCGACCGCGATGAACTTCTACCCAAAACTGGGCAAAGATCCTGTGCTTGTGAAGCAGGAAACACCGGGGTTCATTGCCAATCGTCTTCAGGCGGCTGTTTGTAACGAGGCGTATAGTCTTGTTGGGAGAGGTGTTATTTCTGCTGAGGATTTGGGTAAGTCGTCCTCCCCCCGGTCTCCCGTTGAAAAGCTTCTATATACTAACAAAACAGACAAAACAATGACATCCGGCCTCGGTCTCCGCTGGGCCGTGAACGGTCCCCTGATGACGAATGCCCTCGGCGGTGGTAGAAGTTTCCGGCACTTTATTGACCATATTGGACCTGCGGTGAAGTCTTGGGGTGATGATATGAAGCAGTATGAGTTTGGGCATGAACCGGAGAAGAGGGATAAGGTGACTGAGAAGGTTGAGGAGTATGTAGGGGGTGTTGATTTGGACGAAGTTGAGAAGAGGAGGGATGAGTTTATTCTTAATTCTATTCAGTTTAAGTCTAGTGCTAGGGGTGCTTAGATAGGATTACCATTGATATTGTCCATTCGTTCATGATCTATCGTCAAGAAATATCTCTTGACACGACGGCCAGATAAAAGCGGCTTTCAAAACCAGGGAAAGCTCGAATGCAAGCACAAGTTCGAAGGCGTGATCGATACTGATGCTAAGGCAATCACCAGGATACTACGGCAAGTCCATGCCATGCCGTCCTCTTCGGATCTGAACCCGGAGGCGACACTGACTCCTTAAAACGGCTTTCCTCGGAAGAAACGATGTGGCGTTGTAATAGTTACAATACATAACTAGACCCACAATCCGAAATCCTCGGCATGCCGTGCAGTTGTTCCGCTAGCGGACAACGGTCAACTCGACCTTGTTGAATATTACACTGAACAATTGTTATCGTTACCGCGATGAAGCTTAGCCTTGCACATCTATCAAACTCTATAGTCTTTTTGGCTGTTGGGAAGCATACTGATCCGAACGGCACTGTCTGGCCCTACTTGCCATGACTCGAGTTATGATACAATTATGGAGCTCGGAACGTCTAGATTACTTGTATCCTCACGCCATGATATTTTTGATCCGACCCGCGGGCCGCAGCGGAGATATATCATATATAAAAGTAGGGCTGTTTATCATCTAGCAGCCAGATAGATGTCTTGGTGTTGATACAAAAAAATTCAATCCAATTCTAGGAGAGGCAATTACAAAATGGCAACCCACACAGTAATCCCCGGCGACGACATCTACGGCCCGGGCTCATACATCGACAAACAACCCATCCCCGTCCCCCAAGACGCTCGTCGCATCTTTGAATACCTAGCCAAAACCACCCCCGGGTTCACTCAAGACCAGCGACACTGGGACAATGTCACCTTCAACGGTCGTCCAGAGCCCTCAATCCCAGGCCCTATCAAAGCACCCGTGGTAGCGGCTGCGCTGCACGCCATGTGTGGTGTTGTTGCAAATGAGATTGTCGAAGACCGCGATAACCAAAAGCAATCGAGTGAGCAGGCAAAAGTGTCTGTGAACACGGACCACGCGGCGATCTGGATGGGAAGTATCTTCACGCCGCACATCAACGGGACGGATGTACAGGATTTGTTCAAGGCGAATAAATTGGGTGCCTTGTTTGAGAAAGATCTTGAACACGGATGGATGGATAGTTTTATGAACTTGCGCACCACTGCGATTTACAAGACTGCTACGCCTGGTGTGTGGTACCAGCTTCACGGCTCGCTGGATGCAGCCCCAGTCCTGCGCTCAATGGGCATGGACCCAGAGTACCCAGCCAAGACGCCGTACGAAGCATATGAGTACATCGCCTCGCACGTTGAGAAATGGATGGCCGACGAGCTGGAGATGCACAATGTGCGGAACGGTTTCTGTGGTGAAATCTGCTACACGCCCGGTGACTGGCGCAAGACGGAAATGGGCAAGCGGCTCGCTGAACACCCGCTCATCAACTATAAGCGCCAGTCGCACGCTATTCCCACGCCGCCCACCCCATTTCCTTCACGCATTGGATCAAGTGACCGTCGCCCGCTTGCCGGTGTCAAGGTCGTGGAACTTGTCCGCATCATTGCGGGCCCCGTCATCGGAAACACACTCGCAGCTTTTGGTGCAGATGTGATCCGTGTCGGATGCGACAAGCTCCGTGATCTGAACGTGCTGCAACTCTCCTTGAACACGGGAAAGCGGACCATCAACCTCGACCTCAACAGTCCCGAAGACAAGCAACGTCTTCACGACCTCCTCCAAGACGCCGATGTCTTCGTGCAGGGTTTCCGCCCCAAGACCATCGCCCGCAAGGGCTTCGGTCTGAATGACTTGCTCTCTCTCGCCGGCACCCGCGGCAAGGGCATCGTTTACGTCGAGGAGAACGCCTTCGGGCCGGATGGCATCTTCCACGAGCGTCCCGGATGGCAGCAAATCGGCGACGCCGCGTCGGGATCGTCGTACGTCACCGGCCGCTCCCTAGGCTACACGGACGGAACCAGCGTGCTGCCGCCGCTGCCCATCTCCGACATGACAACCGGTCTGCTCGGTGCGTTGGGCACCATGCTCGCCCTCCGTGACCGCGCGCGCACCGGGGGTTCCTACCACGTGCTGAGCTCGCTTGTTGCTGCTGATGAGATTGCTCTCCGGCCCGAAATCGGCCTGTACAGCCCTGAAGTCGTGGCGAAGAATGTGGAAACGTTCAAGTGGGGAACTATGGGACCTTCGCAGTATGTCACTGAGGTGTTGAATTTGGTTATGGATGGGTGGAAAAGGGTGTTTCCGGAGCATTTGACGCCGGGGACGGAGCAGTCGTTTATGGTGGGTTTTGAGGAAAGTGTTTGGGGGAAGATGGAGATGTTGAAGCCGGTTGTAAAGATTGGGGATGAGGCGGTTAGCCCGAGGTGGGAGACGCCTACGGTGCCAAATTGTGGGCAGGATAAGGGTATTACTTGGCTGTAGTCGTTTTACATGTGTATAACTATTGTAATATTTTCTCAATTTCCACCGCCAGGGTTTCTAACAAATAAATTAATACCTCGCCTGTCCACATTCACCGTTCTCATCATTTTCCATCGCCCACAAGCTACATGGCTAATTCCTTCTTCCCAGTAATGAGGTCGAATGGCCGTGCTGCACCCCAACGGCCTGCGCCGACGCGCTTGACGCTAACTTCTTGGTACCCTCGTCTGCTCCAGTATGCACCAGCAAGTTCACGGATTGCTTGGATCCATATAGTGATTTTCTCGGGCATGCCTCTGTCGTCTTGCTGTTTTGACCTCTCATCCCGAAACCGGTTGACGAGAGCTGACTCGACCTTAGTACAGCAGCGAGCCGCAAAGCCTTTCCTTGCATATCTCGCGTCATCCTGAACGACCACACTGGACAATTCCCAGTCAATGATCGAGTACCAATGTGTAGGCCTCGATCCAGAATAATCCACATCGCCTCCCACTTCCAGCCTGAAATGTTCCTTGTATGGTTTCACACCAGCATAAGCAATCGGAGTATATGTATCATCGGCAATGAATAGCACGCAGCACAAGCCGTGTGGGCCAAGATCGCTGATGACATCCTGCGGCGTCTGGAAACGGTCGCTATCTCTGTGTGATGGTTGCAAGAATCCTTTCCGGTGGGAGATGAAGGCGCTATTAATCATGGACCAGAGAGATAACAAACATGGGTGTTCCTGCAGTTCCTGTGACGTGAACACCTGGAATTCATACTGTGAGTCGGCAGACATGGCGGTTCAAATTTTATGGAAGAACATAGAAATGTGTTATACTGGGAAGGAAAGCTTTTGAGTGACTGTTGATAAACCTGGGCAAGTGGGCACCCTTAAGACCTGGTTGGACAGTATGAGTCAAATGTTGCGGGAGGGCGCAAGGCAGTGGATCAGCTTAACGATTGCATTGGCTACTTCATGGAGCCTTTAAATGCACTAAGAATAAGGCTAACGGGTTAAAATTCTGTAAGATCATCACTAACGGCAATTAGTCTAGGGCTTAATGGTACAGTAACCATAACCCATTTACCACTTGGCCTGGAAACCCTTTAGACTAATGTAATCTTCATTGAACATAAATCATAATATTTCACTTTTCCAACATAAACCATCAAAATTCAAAAAAAAAAAAAAAAATCATTCCGCAATATTAACAAACTGGAAAGTCGGCTGCCCAGGCACCGCATTTTCAGCCGAAATCCCCTCCCTCTTTTCACCAGTACCAACAACCTCACCACTCTTACCACCCTCATCAACAGCAACGATCTCAATCTCCTTGGCACCAGTAATCCGCTTCAAGTTACCAATCATCTCAGTAAGGACGGCGAACTCGTCAAACGGCAGCTTCCGCTCGAAGACGGCATCGGGCTGCTCGCGGCTCGTGATCAGGCGCTTCTTGAGGGTTTGCACGAACGGCATGGCCTTCTTCATCTCGCCCAGCTTGCCAACCTTGGCGTTGAGTTCCTTGTCGTTGATCGAGATGCTGACGGCGTCAAAGGCCTCGCGGACAAGGTCGATGTACTTCTCTTGCCACTCGGGGTATTTCTTGGCGGCGTAGATGGTGATCTTCTTAGGCTTGCGGGGGTCGAAGGTCGAGCCCTTGCCCTTGGAGAGCTTCTTGGCGAGGGTGGCCTCCGAGGAGGTGATGGTGGAAGAGGTGCTGCGGACGTAGTTGGTGGCAGCCGTGAGCTCAGGAGAGGGCTCAGGGACTTCGGGGAAGCGGGCGAAGTGGATGGATTCGGGCTTCTTGAGGACCTCGAGCCAGATGTACTCGGCCCAGTGAGGAGCGATGGGAGAGAGCAGGAGAGCCTGGAGCTCAAAGTAGCGGAAGACCATGTCACGGTGCAATCCAATACCGGCACCGGTCGCTGCTTCACGGTAGGTGTCACGGGCGTGAGTCAGGTCATACAGACCGCTCTTCAGGGCAAGCTTGAAGTTGGTGCTAAACATGGTTAGTAAATTGTGATCGTAAGAAATGAATTGTCGCAACTTACTCAGAGTAGTGCTGTCTGGTCTCACGGACAAGGCTGTTAAGCTCGTTGTCAAACACCTTGTCGAAGAAGGTGTCGGCAGGACCGGTACGCAAGGACTGATCCTTAGCGGTCTCCTCAATCCAGTCCTTGAGTGTGTACAATCTCAGGATGTTGCTGTTTGCAACAGTTTCCTCGAAGTTAGCATCCTCAATACCGTCACCAGCATCAGCGAACGCGATACGAGTAGCGTCAGCACCGAACTTGTCAACGGCGTCCCGCAAGGTAAGGAAGTTGCCGGAACTCTTGCTCATCTTGTCACCATTCAGGAGCAAGTGACCGTTGGCACGGACACCACGGGGCCAGTACTCGGAGGGGAAGAGGGCAAGGTGGAT
This sequence comes from Aspergillus chevalieri, assembly GCF_016861735.1. Classification (NCBI taxonomy): domain Eukaryota; kingdom Fungi; phylum Ascomycota; class Eurotiomycetes; order Eurotiales; family Aspergillaceae; genus Aspergillus; species Aspergillus chevalieri. Next base: position 1,357,750 of record NC_057362.1, read on the forward strand.
GTAGAGGAAGAAGGTCAGGTGGTTCTGGATCAGGTCCTTGCCCGAGATTCTGACGTCAAGAGGGTAGAAGTATTCAAACTCTCTGCGCATGACCTGCAGAGACTCCTTGCTGATTCCGCTCTTGGAGACGAGCTCGTCGCTGAGCTCACGTCTCGTGAAGACGTAGTCCCAGACCTCGTCGGTCATCTGCTCGGGCTTCAGGCCCAGAAGACCGGGCTGGGAACCGTAGCGGTCACCGTGCAGCAAGTGCGCAATGGTGTAGTACGCCATGTAGACAGTACTGTCACTCAAACTCTCGACAAGGAATTGAGGGTCCCAAGGGAGCTTGGAGCCCAAACCATAGGTTCTGGCACATGCCCAGCGGTTGAGCCAAGAAAGGTTCTTCTCGAAACCGTTCTTAGTCTCGTTCGAGTAGGTGTTGAGTGTGTTGACAACGTGGTTGAGAGTGTCCTGTTGCCATTGAGCGTCGTTTTCACCGTAGTTCAAGAACCACTGACCGAGGTAGGCCACGACGCAGTCGTCACCGCTACGGCTAGTAACCTTGCCCATAGGGTCGGCAAACGGGATAGCATCACCGCTCTTGTAGAGGGACTGGCGGATCTTGTCCTTGACGCTGCTGACTGGCTCGCCCTTGAACTCACCGACAATCATGGTACCCTTGTAGAATGCTTCACCATAAGCCAGCTCCTTGGCCTTGGCGAGCTGGTTGACATCCTTAGGCGAGTTGATCTTGAGCTGCTTCACCAGAGTAGGAGCTGTCAGGTTACCGTAGTTGGGGGTATCGATGAGAGGGAGGATCTCGAGCTCGGCCCATTCCTTCTTGATTCCGTAGAATTCGGGCTTCTTGGCCAGGTCCATCAGGGTGGCGTAGTCGTCAGGGCTGTCCGAGGGGACCGAGGTGACAACACCAGTACCCTTGGTAGCGGAGACAGTGTCCATGGGCAGGATACGGACACCCTCAGTGTGGAGCGAAAGAGGTGCGTTAACCAGGGTGCCGACGAAAGCAGATCCAGGAGCCTCCACAACGAGCGGCAGCTGGTCCTGAGACTTGGGGAAGTTCTCGCTGTCAAAGAAGTGACCCTGGAAAGCCATGTTCCAGGCAGCCCGCTTGGTCACAACGAAATATTCCTTCTCGCTGACCTTGTACAGACCGTAGTTGATCTTAGGGCCGACAAAGCAGCAAGTCTGACCGTACATGGTCTCAGGACGCAGGGTAGCGGGAACGAAGTAGACCTTGGCATCGTCCTCAATCTTGCCCTTTACCAGCTCAGCAAGTTCCGGAGCCCACTCCTTGACCTGCAGCTTCATAGCGGTGTACTCCTGAGGGCCGATACCCTCACCCTCAGTCCGGTCGTGATCCATGCAGGGCTGGCCGTCCTTGGGCGAGTAGATGGTGTAACGGTTGCCGTACATAATCTTGCCCAGTTCGTGGAGGCGGTTCATCTGCCAGCGCACAAAAGCGTCGTAATAAGGGTTCGCATCAGTAGTGACGAACTGTCTTCTCCAGTCAACACGCGCACCCAAGCTGTCAAGATCCCGGATAGCCAGCGGGGGGAAGTGCTGAAGCCAGTGGTCCGCATCGGCGAACTTGTGAATCTCCTCAATCGGAAGTCCAATAGCCAACATAATCTGGAACTGGTACTTCATCTTCACAGTCTTAGCGGCGGCCTTGCTCTTCTTTCCGGAGAACTTCTCCTGCTCAGCCTTGACCTCCTGCGTGGGGGCTGCAGTCTCCTCCACCTGCTCACTCTCCTCCTTATAGCCCTCGAAGTTCTGTCCGAACTTCTGGACCTCGTCGCGCAGTTTGTCCGCACAGGCCTTGATGGGCATACCGGTACAGTGGAAACCGAGGGGAAAGAGGGCCCGCTTGCCCTCCATACGGGCGAAACCGGTCATGAACTCGACCTTGCTGGCAGTGAAACTGTGGCCAGCGTGCAGGGTACCGTTCATGTAGGGGTAGGCCATGGTTCCGAAGAACTTGGGGTACTTCTCACGGAGTTCGGCCGCAGTCATCGAGCCCGCGGGGACCTCAGAGAGGGAGGGCGCGTTGACCTCGAAGACCTTCTCGTTCTTCCATTTTTCTTGGTACTTCTTCTCGAGCTCGATGAGGGCGTCTCTCCGTTGGGTCTATCAACACGAAAACTGATTAGTTACATATCCTTTCTTCAACACTGAGGGGGAGGGGCAGGTATCGAACATTTTCGAGCTTCAGAGTGTTCTTGCTGCTGTTGCCCGGATCGAGCGCAGCTGCGGACGCAGCGGCGGCTGCCATGGCTCAGGTTCTATTAGTTTGACTGCGGAAAAGAAGGGAGCCGTGAAGGCGAAGTGGATTGAGAGAGAATCGAAAATCTATCTCCCGCGGGGTCTTATCCAAAGCGAAAACAGCATTTTACGGCACGTGACATCTGCAAAGTTGAGTCACTACAGTAGCGAACATGACTTGTTTGAGATTCAGAGTGATACACTATAAAGATAGCTATTTGAAGTCTTACTGTAACAGAAAATACAACCATACACTTTCTAGAGTGCCAGTAAACAACCATCAAATCGAATTCAAGTCACGTGACGTATATGGCACTTCCGCCGAACCAAAAATCGACGTCCAGAACTCCGAGCCAGCACCGCAAGACTCGAGCCTCGCATCAACACGATTCGGGCTGGATTCAATTCTCCAGTCTGCTTTTGATATTTCAATTTTATTCCTTATATCGGTTGACTTCTGAGAGTGCCGTGCTCCCTGGTCCGCAATCATGGTGAACCTTTTCAAGCGAATGCGGAAGTTGAGATCAGTATGTTGATGGATTGAACCCTTTCCCTCGGAACTAAGCTGGTATTGAGAACAATAGTTAATCGTCATGAATCTATAGAAAGTAAATACTATCCTATTTCGTCCTCACATGTCCCATTGACTACCTCGTTATCCACCCGGATCCCCGACTCCACGCCGCGAAACACATGCACATATACATACACACACCATATCGAAGATACACTAACAGCAAAAACAGATCCTCCATGTCACTGTCGGCCCCGGCGCCGCAATTCTCCCATCCCCCCAAACAGCAACAAAAGAATTCCCCGCCATCACCCGCCTGCACCTAACCTACGCCCAAAAAATCTACAACGGCCACCAAGGCGCGCGCCACTTCTGGCGCCAATGCCTCCCGCGCCTGAAATACCACAACCCGTCCATCCCGATGACAGTTAAGCAAACGCAAGACCAAGATGGCCCCGCGGCACTGACGATTTACTTCGCCGAGCAAGTGAGTAACGCTGCCACACTGAACGCTGCGAAGGATGTGAATGATAAGTATGCGCCTGCGGCGGGGGAGAGTGAGAAGACGGCTGTTGTGGATTTGAAGGATTTGGATTGGAAAAGGATTTGGGATAAGGTGCGGATCATGACGGGGGCGAAAGAGGTGCAGGCTAGTCAAAAGGAGGAGGAGGAGGTTAAGAAATTAGAGCAGATGGCGGTGCAGTCCGTGAAGGATCGGGAGCGGAATGCGAAGATTCGGCAGGCAAAGAAGGATCAGGAGAGAATGTTGCAGGAGGCTAGGGGCGAGGTTGAGAGGTTGAGGCAGACCTGAGTTTGTTTTGATGTCGTTTGGTTTTTCTTTGTTCTGATGGGAATTGTGGAAAGGGGAAAGACTTCGTCATGGCCAATTATGTATCATAGCATCTTGTCTTTAGATTCATATATTTCTGGGAATCTCTCTCGTTTTTATGAAGCTGGCCATGAAGTAGGCCGATACGAAACAGTATGGGTATATCATGGACCATATTCCTACCAATACCAAGCAAGCACCTCTCCCTTCATATTCAACGTGTAAGTGTTTGATTCCAAATTTGGAACAACCTAAATCCACAAGACTCCTATCCCATGCAAAGAAAAGCTCGACGACTTTTTTTTTTTTTCTTTTCCCTTTTTCTCAAGCGTTATCCGGCGTGTAGTTGGTGCCTCCTAACATTCCCTGTCCTGCTGATACTGTAGGTGTTGCAGCGCGGGTAGGTTGGCTAGATGCTGCCGACGACGGCGAGTGAGACTGCGCTCTTCCTGCAGCTGCCGCCTGAAGACGCTGGTCCAGAGCCCTGAGAGCCAGGGCTCGTCGTCGTTCTGCCTCCTCGCGCTTACCCGTACCTCGCATGCTACTAGCCCGATGGCTGCTGAGTAGCGTCGGGAGGCCGGCCTCCCCTCTGGCAAGGACCTGCTGGTTCCCCGAAGCGATAGCCTCCTCCGAGAACGGGGTACAGATCTTGAGAGAGACGAGCAGATTGTAGATTTGGTCGGAAATCGCGGCGATCGGCGGTTGGATCACATCGGGGAAAAGACAGGCAAAAGCAAAGGTTTCGCTTGCATCGCCCTTGATGCCCATGCCGTCGGTGGACGTGCCGGTGAGATCAGGCTGCCGCTTGAAGAACCGGAGGTATGTCCAGCTGGTCAAGAGACCAAGCCAGGAGAGAATCGCTGCACTTTCGGTTCCCAGCACCACGCCGCTGATGGTGTTGAGAAAGAGGAAGAGGGCGGGAAAATGTTTGACGCGCATCTGCACCAGACCCTTGAATACAGTGACGGTGTGTTCGGGAACGAGCTGCTTGAAAGCGACAAGGAAGGAGGCTTGGATCGATATTCCACCGCAGATTTGAGTGAGGCTATTCACCGAGAGCACGTCAGTATGTATTTGAATGGGATGAGGGGATGACCAACGTACCCTATCGACGGGTCACCCCTGATGGCTGCCCACAACAGATAGAATGGCACGATGACCACATTGGGGATGACGGCGATGGTGACAATGAATTTGGCGAACTCCCGAGAACTCCAGGCACGCTCAAGGTACTTGCCGCCATAGAAGAGGGTAGCCAGGTTCAGAAGGACGGTGAAGATGTTTTGCTCGACAAAGGTGGCCGTGAGGAGGGTCCATGGGTAGTAGAAGAGTCGCAAGGGAACGAGAGTTAGGTAGGGGACGACGATAGGCATAGTCAGCTGGGTTTTGCCGGTGGTGCCACTGATGCTGCTTATTTGGCGCCATCGGGCGATGTTGTAGAGCAGGGAAAGGGTGAGGAGACTGACGAGACAGATGCGGGTTGCCGGAGGAATGTTAACTCGGACCATTTTGAGGGAAAGAAAAAAATAGAAAATAATAACAGAGAAGTAAAAAGCGGAGATAAAACAGGAGAAAAGAGAGAGAAAGCAAAAGCATTTGCGGCTGCTGAACGAAGCGCAGGCCGCGGGCTGAGGTTGAGAGCCCAACTGGTGGTTGGAAGTGGGAGAAAAGAAGTGAAAGATGGTTGAAAGGGGAATGTGGAGGGACTGCGGTGGTGGTATTATAGGCAACCCACGCCTACATAACCTCTAGCTATATATATATTTATATATATATCATGTATAACGGCGTAGAGTAGTATTCATTATTTGAATGGATATAAAAAAAACACTGAACAGTGCTTAGTTCTTCAGTAGTCCTCTGTAGTGGTGTCTCGGGGATTATTGCAGAATCGAGGGATTATTGACAGACAGAAGGAGCACACGAGCTGTCTACTAATACAAAGGATGATATAGGTCATTTTTCTTTCTTCGCTTTTTGGTTGTTTCTCTTCTTCATAGTAAATAATACTTATTGTAATTATGTCTAAAATCCTGAATGCTGGTCAGTTGTCGACATGCAGAATTCCAGACAACAATGAACGGATTCATGATCCACGCATTGTCGATCTGTCCACTGTAAGTTGCCGGTACTGCATGGCTGGGAGGATCTGAGAGTACCAAGCAGACACATATTTGAAGATATCTCTTTCTTTCTAATGAAAAGTGATTATATCCAAATGTTAAATATCACTGCCACTTACATAAGGCTAGGTCTGAATAACCATCAGCCTCTCCGGCAGAGGATCTTCCCCGGGGACTGTGCGCCGTTGACACAACATAAAAATAGGAGGCTGTAGCTGTTTTATCGTAATAACAATGATTATTGAGAAATGAAGAGGAAATCAACAAAATATCCGAATAGAGCGATAGAGCTCTAACTATCAATGTATTTATCTCTACAGAATAATCCGCCCCCAGAGCTGGAAGTGGAAGTGGATATGGGAGAAAGTCCCTTGGGTGGATCTCGACCATTTTTGACTTCCGTTCGTTTCTCTTCTTCCTCCAGATCCGACTTCTCCATTCTCCGTTGCACTTGCAGTGTACTGTATTTGTACTTTGTATCTTGCTCTTCTGCTCTCTCACTATTACAACCATCGTCCTTCAGTTCCAGAGTATTATTGTGGTTCTGTTGTTGCGGTGGTCTCGACTACCCGCGGTCGTCATTCCTCCATTGACCCATTTCCCATTTCATTTCCTCTCTTGAATTTCAACCTTCCTCTCTTCTTGTCTGTCTTTTTTTTTTTTTTTTTTTTTGCACCTTTTGTCTCTTCTGCAACAGCTTCTCTTTCTGTCTCTCTTTACCTTTCACTCTTCCAGACGATCAGATCTCTTCTTTACTTCACCCCTGCGACATAGTCTAAGAGACACGACGACCACCACCATCATCACCACTGGCGGTCCTTAGATGTCCTGCAGTTGCCCGGGACCTTTAAATCACCACCACCTGACCATCTTCAACTGCTTCAATCACTTTCCGCTTCTCGCTGCGACTCTATCTGTCAACCGCTTGGCTGCGTCCTTCCCCGGTCTTTCTGCCCGCGAAAAAAGCAACGATAGGCCAACGCCTCCCGATTTCAACGCATCTCCAGAGTACTTCCGCAGAGCCTGTCTCTATCCCTCCCTCTCTTCCCATTGTTTCGATCTTCCATCTTTTGACTCCCTCTTGCTCCTCACTCCTTTCTCTATTCTATATTATATTCTCAGTCTTCTTCTCCTTCTCTCTCCACTCCCTCTCTCCGTTCCCCATCCCCTCACCAATCGAAAGAATCCTGTTTTGGCATGCGAGCGGTTCCTGCGCCATAGCTCCCTCCCACACATGTAACAATGTCGCACCCCGATTTAACCTCGCATCATGTCAATTATTTAATATGGAGGTACGTATTACAATCTCCAAAATAATCTCCAACGTGGATGCATTGACCAATGGGTTTCCTACTTTTCTGGATTGGATCGCTAATTGAGCTTCTCACAGGTATCTCCAGGAGTCGGGTTGGTGATCACTTTTCTACTTATCACTCCCTTTCCCGTGGCTAACAAGCTATTCCAGGTCTTGGTGATGCTGCTGTAATGCTACAGCGCGCATGGAACCATGATCCGCAGAGTTTACCATTTGCTCCCTACATCAGAACTCATGCGCTGGTGTCCTTGGTCCAGAAAGGTCTACAGTATCATGAACTCGAGAAGTCTCTCGACAAGGTATAGTCTGATTTATTCCGTGATGATTTGCGACTTCTAATCAACAATCACAGGAGGGAAACCCGGTCCCTTTCACCCCATCCAGTTATTTCTTCGGGCCACAACCACTCGAATCGGATTTGCTGCGTACTCCAGCTGGCCCGGCTGAAGCCGCGGACCACGCGGCGCTTGTCTCGCCAACCAGCAAAGTGGCGCGAGACGCCGCGACCAACGGTCACCTGACAGCCGAGACTGGCAAAAAGTCACGCAAGGGAGATCGCGCGGACACTGCTGTGGCTGCTGCGAACGGTGAGGAGAGTTCTATGGAAATCGACACCAATGGCATCCACAAGGATCACGATGAATCCCCTGTCGCCGATGCGACCATCGACGGTGACGGGGATGTAAGCATGATTCGGTCGGAATCGCAAGGTCAGGAACCAGCCGCGCCGCCACCGCCGCCCCCACCGCCTACCTTGGCGACCGGCCACAGCGTTGGCGTCCAGATCAGCCCCGCCAAGGCCGCTGACCTCAGCCCCGGCACTGCGCTACTGAATGTGGCTGGTAAGGACCACGTGACACGAACCTTGTGGCGCCCCCGCGATCCCACCGTTGTCGTAGCAGCCGGTGATACCTTTTGCAGCCTGTGGAAGCTGTCCTCCTCGTCACAGCCAGCGCCAGAAAACCTGGTTGATGGCTCCCGGGAGGACACTTGCGTCTCTGCCGTGGCATGGGACCCAACCGGTCAGAAGCTGGCCGTCGCAACCTACAATGACATGCGCGGCTCAATTACCATGTACGATGTGCATGGCCATGCAGTCGACCTTTTGCCCGAGGTGCCTCGCATGATTACGGGCTTGCATTGGGCAGAAAGCGGCTCGCATCTGGTTGTTGTTGCGTCGGACAGTCGAGTCTCCGAGCTGGCTCTCTGGGACGATTCATTACGGCCGGATGTGTTTCCCGCGCCGCAAGTGATTGATGGGTCTATCTATGACCTGAGCTGGATTGGACCAAACCAAGCCTTCGCATGCAGCGACGGTTCGGTCTATCAATGTCAGGTCGACTCAAGCATTCATATCACCCGGACGTTCTCGTCTGGTGCACCTGACACCACATGGACATTTATCCGCTGCGCCAGTGCCGGGCCCTCCTCTTCCATGGCCGTAGCTGCATCCTCGTCCACCGCTTCGTTCTGGATTCCCACGCATGATATGCGCCTAGACGAAGCGCACCAGGGCGACATTACGGCTATTGAACTTCGTGCTGATTCTCGGCAATCTCCATTTGTCCTGGCTTCTTCTTCGGCTGATGACACCGTTAAGATTTGGCATATTGACCCGGGGTCGAAACGTTTCGAGTGCATCCACCGCTTATTCCTTGGGCCGTCTATTCCCGCTCTTGCTGGATGCTTTTCACCGGATGGTTATGCCCTGGCGGCCGCCAGCAAGGAAAGATTGTACATTTGGAATGCTGAGCGTGGCGGCTCGGCGATGGCCACCTGGGCGCTTCCAAGTTCAGAAGATGCCAAAGAAGGCCCGGACCAGGCTGTCAATGGACACAATGGGACGGGTGATTCATTACCTGATCGGTCCCTTTCCTGGGATACTAATGGGAAGAAGCTTGCCTTTGGTGTTGGCCATCAGGTTTGTTACAAACCCCACCGATATTAGAAAATGTGCCCGTTTAACAACTAATCATTGTGATCTTCTATCAGATGGCTATTGTGAATTTGCAACGTTGAAAACAGTTCAACCATCTTACGTCTTTTATTGAAAGCGAAGCATGTTGTCATTTGGCTTTAGCATGTCCGGAACTTATGAACATATGTACGAAACCGGTACTCGATGACAGTTCTGCTCCCATGAAACGGACTAAACAACTTGGGATGTGTCACAATCCGCTCTTAAGACTTATACAGGACTCAGTTGTCTTAGGGTCACTTGGCCCTTCGCCCGATTTGGCGACTCTCGGATTCACCGACGTACAGAGCTTCTGGATTTCTTTCTATGCATTTCACGTTTTGCACTCGAATTGAGGTTATTGGCTTTGGGTAGACAACACAAAACGGCGCGGGTTGGCGAAGGAGGCAGGCGATCTCGGCGAATCATGCGGTTTGGGGGATGTCTTTTTTTCTATTTTGCTAATATGGATTATTTGCTGATCGATCACAACACTTTCTGGACCCATTATACCATTTATCGAATGTCAGAATATCTTATATGTCTCTGTTTCTTTGTGGATCACTGATTGGTTTTACAATGGACTCCTATGGTTGGCGTTTGCTTGCTCATCGAGGTGGAGTTGACACAGCAGGCTGAGAATATCAACATTATGTTTATAACTCTCAAGGGTTTTATTATTTTTTTCTCGATATCGATATTCAACTGTTCTCACCTGTACTAGACAATGGAAGGCAGTTATCACGAATGGTGTCCAATGACTGCTGCTTCTGTCTTTTATCCCGTCGCTGTTCACGCTCACGTTCCCGAGCTTGAAAGCCTTCCTCGACATCCTTCCACCCACGCATCCACGCGGTTATACCATCGAACAAGGCATCAGCGTCATCTTCTCTCCGGGCGGGTTTGCGCTTCGTCCATCCCTTTCGTGCTTCTCGTGCTTGGATTATTGCCAACTCGTGATCGCGCTGCCATCCGACTACCCAGTTTTGCAGACCGTAAACCGTTCCCCGGAATCCTTCGCGTTCTATCGAGTTTTCCAAGATGTCTGCTTGTCTGCAGTGGCATTACAGTTAGCCTGACCATGACATATCTATATAATGACGGGGTCCACTCACAACTCGCAAACCTCACCCTCCAGCCCAGCAATCCTCCGCTCCAACCCTTGACATTTCTGAGTATACAGCTCATAGATCTGAAAAGTCTCACGACGTCTCTTGTCCAATTCGGAACCCAGCGCTGTCACTTCCTCCAGAACAGCGGTGAGTTGCGATTCGGTCGGGTGCGGCTCTGATCTCGGTTCAGTAGTATGCGACACTGCGGGCGGTGATGGTTCCGCTACTGTCGACGATGGAGGCGATGGGTAATGCGGAGTAAGATTAAGGCTCTGGGGTCGATGCTTGGCGATTTCTTGCGTTAGAGTTGGACGGGGATCATCATCGTCGTCGTCGTCGTCGGGTAGAGATAGCGTGTTCTCGATAGTTTCCAAACAGCGGTGGAGAATCGCCGTATCGGTTTTTGAGAACGATCGCGATTTGATACCGTTATCGCTCTTTCTCGCATTCATCGCAAGTTTCGCTAGTCGCGCGGCAAGGTGGAGACTCTCCGTTTCTGTTTCACCAGCGTCGAAGTTTGTATCAGGTTCTGTTGACGCTTCGGAGGTCTGGATGTGCGTTTGAGTCTGGGGAAGCTCCGTCTCGAGCTCCATATCTATGCCGGAATCTGCGAAAGAGGGGGAAAGTGGACCGTTGTCGTGGTTTTGAGGGTGACGAGTAAGCGTAGGAGGTAGATCCATATCATATGTAGTCCTATGCATGCATATATGTATGTATGTACGTCGATAAAGATGTTGGACAGGTGGACAATGACTTGGTTGTCGGTGGTTCGCGGCGCAATCATCGTCTCCGTCCGGCTAAGTTACAGGGGTGACAGGGGCTCCGCCTGCTATTTCCGGTTGAGATAGTGGCCTGAATACTTAGGCATGAGAGTCGAAGGCCCAGGCATCAACGCAGACTTGGCATTTGGCTGCCTTTCCCAAAAAGAACGACGCTAAACCCAAGTGGGCACTGTAGCTGAAAGTGAGTCTTTCTCCAGCTGACTGCTTAATTCACGGCGTGCATACATAAACCCTCGTTGGACCAGCTCACTGAGCCAGTTGTCTGACCAATTCTTGTGTGACGGACGCATTTTGGCTTTCTTTCATTGACTCTCTTTCCTTTCAATTCCCCCTCCGCTAACTTTCTTGCCTCTCTTCTCTTTGTCTTCTGCCCTTCCTCTTCTCTCTCCTCTAATTCTCCTTTTCTTCATTCCTCTACTACAGAAACTACTCTACCAGACCGACAAGATGGCGCCTCCTGTGAGTCTCTCTTTGTTCTGCCTCTCAATGGCTTGAAGAAATCAATGCTAATGAGTCAGGCGATTGTGCCCACCCTAGAGACCGCGGCCGATGTGATCACGAGCACGAGGAACACTACATTCCCCCCGAACCTGCTTCCCTTGACGGCTTCGATTCCTGCAGACCTTTTGACCCCTACATTGGCATACTTGAAGATCTCGGAGAAGTGAGTTGCGAGGACAATCCGCGTGGTGGGGTGTGGGGTAGAAAAGAAAGAAAGGACTAACAATGAATTGCGCGATAGGTCGAAATTGTCGTTCCTCTACGAGAGTGCTGCGACCACGGAAACCATTGGGAGGTACAGTTTTGTCGGTGCAGGTGCGTTCTTTTTCTCTCTATCGTTTCTTGGTTTGGGCGCAGAATCTGACCGATATCGCGATGTCTAGACCCCCATAAAGTCCTCAAGACCGGCCCCGGCCATGGTCCCGCATGCGACCCTCTTCCTGCCCTGGAGAGCGAACTCTCCCAATATCGTGTTGCGACAGTCCCTGGTTTGGTCTTGCCGCCTCTCACCGGAGGAGCCATCGGTTACGTGGGGTACGATTGTGTCAAGTACTTCGAGCCCAAGACGGAGCGGCCGCTTAAGGATGTGCTGGGCATTCCGGAGTCGTTTTTCATGATGTACAACACCATCGTCGCCTTTGACCACTTCTTCCAGGTTGTGAAGGTTATCACCTTCATCTCGATCCCAAACTCCAATGCCGAGCTGGAAGCCGAATACCGCAAGGGTGCAGAGGTCATTCAGCGTACCATTGATACCCTGCTTCAGCCCGAATACCCTCTGCCTCTGCAAGGTCCGATTGTTCCGAACCAAGAATACACGTCTAACATTGGTCGCGAGGGTTACGAGAGCCATGTGACGAAACTCAAGGAGCATATCGGCAAGGGTGACATTTTCCAGACGGTGCCGTCGCAGCGGCTGTCGCGCCCGACTTCTCTTCATCCGTTCAACCTTTACCGCCATCTTCGTACTGTCAACCCTTCGCCATACCTTTTCTACATTGATTGCGAGGCATTCCAGCTTGTTGGTGCCAGTCCGGAACTGTTGGCCAAGGAGGAGAAGGGTCGCATTATCTCGCACCCGATTGCAGGTACGGTGAAGCGCGGTAAGACCGTCGAGGAAGATGAGGCGCTGGCGGACGAGCTGCGCGGAAGTCTGAAGGACCGCGCTGAGCACGTCATGCTGGTTGACTTGGCGCGCAACGATGTCAACCGGGTGTGCGACCCAATGACTACGCAGGTGGACCGTCTGATGGTTGTCGAGAAGTTCTCGCACGTGCAGCATTTGGTGTCGCAGGTGTCGGGAGTGCTACGACCAGAGAAGACACGCTTCGACGCCTTCCGCTCCATCTTCCCGGCAGGAACGGTGTCCGGAGCTCCCAAGGTGCGCGCGATGCAGCTGATTGCGGAACTGGAGGGCGAGAAGCGTGGAGTCTACGCGGGAGCCGTGGGATACTTTGGATTTAACATGTCCAGCACGGACGGTTCGAAAGAGCTACCTGGCGCGATGGACACGTGCATTGCGCTGCGGACGATGATGCTGAAAGACGGTGTCGCGTATCTCCAAGCGGGTGGTGGTATTGTGTTCGACTCTGACCCGTACGATGAGTACGTGGAGACGTTGAACAAGCTGGGAGCTAATATCCAGTGCATCAAGGGGGCGGAAGCGAAGTATTTGAGTCTTGAGCGGGAGGCATAGTTTCAATTTCTGGTTCCTTTTGGTTTCGCATGTTGGTTATGTTTTATTTACTTCTCTATGTCTGGATATGTGCAATGATGGATATGAATACATAGTCTGAATACAAGTTACTACAGCTGTGGCGGTGCAGGTCAAAGCGGTGACGTAGGAGGACCCTTTTCCTTTTCTGACAGACAATTTTATTCCACGGACTTTAAGGCCTATTTTGGCAGTCGAGGGTTACGCGGCCTCGCCACGATTCCAACGGTATGGCTTTGGGCCGTAGTGCATCTTTTCTACCTTGTAGCTAGCTACAAAGTATATCAATTGTGGCAGTTGGGATATTTATAACAAAGACCGCTAGTTTCACGGGACAGGACTCTCCTGGAAAGACCACTACTACTGGCAATACTGCTCTGCACTGCGTCGTCATAGTCATTCTCCGCTGAGCCTCCATTTCTTTATCCATCCCCTTTTCCTCTTCCTCACTACTACTACCTCTACCTCTACACTACGAGTGTACAGACATTATACTGCAATAATAATTCTCTTAATACTCTGTACATCCCTGACTCCGGATTCCGAATCCCTTTCCAGCTTTCCCCCCGAACGCGGCACCAGCCACTCGCCCAACGCCGCGCGATAACGACCGTTCATCGGCGCTTCTTTGCCTCTACTACCATCTACCCTCACTCACCACACTACCTTTGAGTCTGAACCGCTCCGGACAATAGTCCTGGTCATAGTTTTAGTCCTATTCTCCCTCCCACGTTATTGAATTCGCGCAATTTAATCCCATAATCTGAGGGGGTTACGGATCGGTTTCACCTGCGTCGTATTCTCGCTGCCTGGTACAGCATCTCACCACCACCACCACCACCACCACCACCACCACCACCACCATGTCTAAAGTCGTGCGAAGCGTCAAGAACGTTACCAAGGGTTATTCGGGTGTGCAGGTGAAGGTTCGAAATGGTATGTTCATTCCAGAGAGAAAGGCGTTCATGAGAAATACTGACCTCTACAGCCACAAGTAATGACCCCTGGGGCCCAACGGGCACCGACATGGCTGAAATCGCCGCCATGACGTTTGGCAGGTAAGTCTTCATATGCTTCTCTACGCGATTTGGTGGGAATAAAGCTGATGGTCTTTCAGTCCTACAGATTTCTACGAAATCATGGATATGCTGGATAAGCGGTTGAACGACAAGGGCAAGAATTGGCGCCACGTCTTGAAATCGCTAAAGGTTCTCGATTACTGTCTGCACGAGGGTTCCGAACTGTCTGTTACATGGGCGAGGAAGAATGTGTATATTATCAAGACTCTGCGCGAGTTTCAATACGTTGATGAGGAGGGGAGGGATGTTGGTCAGAATGGTTAGTCTTGTTCTGCGACTTTGGGTTTTATTGATTTGCTAATCTATACAGTCCGCGTCGCCGCAAAGGAACTTACTTCTCTCATCATGGACGAAGACAGACTGCGCAGTGAACGCTCCGACCGTAAACTCTGGAAATCGCGCGTCAGTGGACTTGACGACTATCAACAAATGGGCTACGAGCCTCCGCGACGGGCAGAACGGCCGCGTCGGCGACAACACGATGACGAGGATGATACCGAGTATCGTCTGGCTATCGAGGCAAGCAAGGCAGAGGCCGAGGAGGAACGGAGACGACGCGCAAAGGCCATGGAAGCGGCAGAGGATGACGAGGACCTGGCCCGAGCTATCCGACTCAGCAAGGAAGAGGAGGAACTTCGCAAGCGCGAGTTGGAAGAGAGCAACGCACAGTCGCTTTTCGATGATACCCCCATGCAGGCCGCTCCCGCCCAGGCGACCGGATACAACCAGGGTTACCAGCAGCAGAACGCGGTGGACTGGTTCGGTAACCCAATCAACCCGCAACAACCGCTGACGACTGGCTACTTGAACAACCAATATGCGCAACCGACCGGTTTCCAGAGCCAGCCCACCGGCATGAATGGGTATGGGACCAGCGTTTTCGACCAGAACCCATACGGTCAACAGAACAACTTTTTGCAGCCGCAAGCGACGCTCCAGCCCCAGCATACGGCATTCAACACGAACAACCCCTATGGAATGGACGTGTACTCGCAGCAGGCGCAGCAGCAGCAGCAAATGATGCTCCAGCAGCAACAGCAACAGCAACAGCAGGAGAGTTACCCTTCAGCCGGTAGCAATAACCCCTGGGCCAGCTCGCAACCTGCTGATGCCCTAAAACCCATGCCAACTGGCTCCAACAACCCCTTCGCGGGTCGTACACAGTTCCGACCCACTTCACCATTGACGCAAGGCCCTCCATCCCTCAACACCCTCGCCGAAGACCGCGCCACCACGCAATTCACCGCCAGCACCACCAACCCCATCGCCAACTTCCAGCCCTCGCCAATGGCCGCCCCTCAACCCCCCAAGTCCACTCCCCCACAGCTGAACAACCCTCACCACGCTCGTCTGAACGCGCTTCTTTCTTCGGGCGAAGGTCAGGACACCTTCGGAAACGTGGGCGACCTCCGTATTCCCGCGCAGCACACCGCGCCGGGAACATTTGTCAACTCTGCGGGTCAGGGACTGTCGCGCTTGCAGGCTACGCAGACAGGGAACAACCCATTCTTTGGCCAACAACAGCAGCAACAGCAGTTTGTGCCGCAGCAGACGGGGTTTGTTAACAATCCTTGGGGCGGACAGCCTCCGCAACAGCAACAACAGGGTGGGAGTTTGATTGATCTGTGATCCTGCGGTTTTAGAATTTTCCTTTCAATTTGCTGGTTGTTGCTTTGGTTGGGGGTTGCAATGTCAGATTCCGGATACCAGAGTTGTTTAGTTTCTGTTATGTTTTTTGTGTTTTTTTTTGTTTCTGGTTTGACCTGGTTTGCTTCTCTGCATATGAAGAAAGAGAATCTATCGATCTAGTATACCTAGTATTCCTACTTCTATTCCCTCCTTTGCCTGTACTCTTCTTTTTCTTCCCTCTTTTTAAAGATTAACCCCCAGTTTGTTGCTATGAATTGGTATTTCCTTTGTGTTGAATAAGTTCTTGTTTTTTATAGGTCATGTCCTCCTATATTATATTACATACTAGTACTTATCTACCGAGTATATTATATTTCACAGAGTACTCACCGACTGACAGAAAAGGCAACTCCATAAGGGTATCCTCATAAGTGACAAGATTTTTATGTGGGGGACGAAACCGGGGATCGCGCTATCCCGGGGCTCCGGTATTTTTAACCCCGCCACCTGATGTAAGCAGTCAAAACCGGCGGTGACATTGAAAAGCTGCTCTCGCCGATTCAGTCGCAGCAAACCCTTCATCTTTCAATTCATTTTTTCTAATCACGATAATGGCACCCCTCAAGCTCAACAGCAAGAACCTGTCGCAAATCTCGGCGGCAGGTGAGGCCCAAGTCAAGGTCCCATCCTACCAGCGCGGTGGCGCTGTCAAGGAGGGAATCGTCCACGTCGGTGTCGGCGGCTTCCACAGAGCTCACCTGGCTGTCTATGTCGACCAATTGATGCAGAACCATGGTGTTAATGACTATGCAATTGCCGGTGTTGGCTTGCAGCCCTTCGATGTCGCCATGCGCGACGCCTTGGGATCGCAGGACCACCTGTACACCGTCATCGAGCGTTCGGCCAAGGGAAGCTTTGCCAACGTCGTTGGCAGCATCAATTCCTTCCTCTTTGCCCCTGATGACCGCGAGGCCGTCATCGCCAAGATGGCGCACCCTGATACCCACATTGTGTCGCTCACTATCACCGAGAGCGGTTACTACTACAACGAGAACTCGCACGAGCTGCAAAGTGAGCACCCTGACATTCAGTTCGACCTCGACCCGGCCAACGACAAGGCCCCACGCACCACTTTCGGCTTCCTCTACGCCGCTCTGGCACGGCGCTACCAGCAGGGACTCAAGCCCTTCACCGTCATGTCGTGCGACAACATGCAGAAGAACGGCTCCATCACACGCCACATGCTCGAGTCGTTTGCCCGCCTGCGCAACAACCCCGAGATCGCCAACTGGATTGCCGAGCAAGGCGCCTTCCCCAACGCCATGGTCGACCGTATCACACCTCAGACATCCGCCGCCGACAAGACGGCACTCGTAGACACATTTGGCATCGAGGACTCATGGCCAGTCGTCACGGAGCCCTTCATGCAATGGGTTATCGAGGACCAGTTCTCCGACGGCCGCCCACCGTTCGAAAAGGTCGGCGTCCAGGTTGTCAAGGATGTCCACGCTGTCGAGGAGTTCGAGAAGCACAAGCTGCGCCTGCTCAACGGCAGCCACTCGGCCATTGGCTACCCAGGTCAACTGGCAGGCTTCAAATACGTCCACGAGGTCATGGAGAACCCAGTGTTCCACAAGTTTGTGTGGCAGATGATGCAGGAAGAGGTGAAGCCGCTCCTGCCCGAGATCCCGGGCGTCAACATCGATGAATACTGTAACACGCTCATCGAGCGCTTCTCCAACCCCACAATTATGGACCAGCTGCCCCGCATCTGCCTCAACGCTTCTGGCAAGATCCCACAGTTTATCATGCCGTCGATTGCCGAATCGATTTGGGTTACTGGCCCGTTCCGCCGCCTGTGCTTCGTCGCGGCCGCTTGGTTCCGTTACGTCAACGGCGTCGATGACAACGGCAACACATTCGCCGTCGACGACCCGATGCGCGAGGAGCTTCAGGCCAAGGCTCGTGCGGGAGGCACCAACCCGGCCGAGTTGCTCAGCATAAAGAGCCTCTTCGGTGACGACTTGCGCGGCGACAAGAGATTCCTCCAGGAAATCACCACGGCTATGGAGGACATCGCCCGGGACGGCATCTTGAAGACGCTTCCCAAGTACGTTGACTGAGTGCCACCGCTGGGAGCTGTTGGCTTTGGCGAAAAAAAGGTATATCTGCGTTTGGCTTGTGAGTGATGTTTATGCTTTTTTTTTTTTTTTTTTCATTTTCTTTCCATGCGTGAGATTTTACGGGAAAAGGCACGGCATAGAGATAGATGGTAATAGACAAAATCCATTCCATTGCACGTCCTGACATTCAGGTCACGGCGCGGGTCTCTGTGATTCGTTCCACTGATTGGAGCACCCCACGCAAATTGAAGAGTTGGCTCGATCGACTAGAGGTTCGGAGAGTAAGCTATAGAACACCGGTAGGCAGCAGTGCGGTTACCGTTGGAACAAGTGAGGGACAAAAGTTGAATGGGCCGGTCAGAGTGAGTATTGAAGGGGTAAGATTTAGTTTGGTGAGAGTTGTGAGAGTGTCATGAGGAATGGTGAGGGGAAGTTCTTAGCAAACATGTAGTACTCGAAATAGTGACGCATGACTAATATCTATATATACAATAACTATAACCGAGGTTACACCTGACGCAAAGACCCCAAAACACCAACGAACCTATACCAATTAGCTCTCGTTCCACTACAGAACCAATCAAGATAACTCACCTCCTCAACCCCTCCTCCAAAACCTCTTCTTCATGCGAGAACACCAAGCGGAACCATCCCGGTGCCTTCCCATGTTCTTCCCCGGGATGCAAGAATACGCCTGCATCGAGGAACTTCTGCGCTAGGGTGACTTCGCGGTTCGTTCCTGTACCTGCTTTTGAAGTGCCGTTGATACCGTTGGTAATGGTGTCTGGGAGAAGGGCAAGGTACGGGGAGAGGTCTATATAGATGAAGAAACCTGCATTTCTGTTTTGCGTTGTGGGCTGTTGTTCATATACTAGGGAAGAAGGGGTGGCTTACCCTCCCTTAACATAATTGATACCCTCCTTTTCCAAAGTCGAGGTGGTGATCTTGTATGTCGAGGCGAGATGTTGGCTGGCTTTGGCAAAGAAATTCGACACAAACTCTCTATCTTCAAGGATTGTTGCGCCGATTGTTACGGCGGCGGTGGAGGTGTTGTGTAGGCGTCTGTATCTTAGTATGGAATTCTCGGATCAGACTATATAGAAGGAGGGCATACAAAATAGCCTGACAAGCACGACGAAGCTCCTTGTTCTGGGAAATTAGGAAACCAAGACGGAGACCGCCGGAGGCGAGGTCCTATCATATTTAGCTAACATGGCAGATATATAGATGGAAAGGAGTGAAATACCTTGCTAAACCCGTACAGCAAATGTACAAGGTTAGGGTCTATCAGCGCCGGTAGATCCAATGACAGAACTGAGGTGAACGGAACAGCATCTGGATGCCCCGAGTTAAATATACAAGAAGCATAGACCTCGTCACTGATAAGATGCAGTTGGTATCGACTGCAGAACTTGACTATTTCACTCAAAGTCTCGGCCGGGTAGCACCGTCCTGAGCCTTGTCAGTCCATATACATATATATCCATTGAGAACCGAGATCAAGGATAAACATACCAACAGGATTATGCGGATTCACAATCAAAACGCCCCTAATCCTAACCCCCCTCTCCCCAGCCTCCTTCAGCGAACTCTCAAACTTCTCAACCACCCCTGGGGTGAAACCCTCCTCAACATCATTATCCGCATACACCATCTCCACACCCGCCTCAACACCATAGTCCAGTTCAAACCGGCCATAAACTGGCCGACTGACCAGAATCCCATCTCCGGGCTCAGCAATCGAAAATCCCAGCATGTGACCTAGGGCCGTGGGAGAGCTGGCGACGAAGATGGTTTCTGGGGTGATAGGGGTGTTGGAGGGATGCGGGTGGAGGATTTCATTGAGGTGGGTTGAGAGAGCTGCTGGGAGGCGGGTTGAGGAGAGGGGTGAGGGGCGGTAGCCTACTGAGTCTGTGGTGAAGGTTACCTGGGATTGTTAGGTTGTCTCTTTAGATGTATGTATATGTGTGTGTGTGGGTGTGGTGTGCGAAGCGGACCTTTTGGTTTATATAGTTGGCGATTTCGGTCCGCATTGGGCTCTGCTTGCGTTAGTATTTTTTTTTTTTTTTTTATTTCAAGGGAGTTTTGGAAACATACATGCTCTGCCATTCCAAAAGATATAGTTCCATTGGGGTTCGTTTCCTTGTCGTATGTGTGGGGAGCTGCATAGCGCCATGGGATATCGAGCATTTCTGCTCTTGAAGTGCCGCGGGAGGACAGCATCTCGGCCACTAATAATTTAACATCAAAATTGAGAGAGGGAGACCGGATTGTATGAAATAAGAAAGGAAATGTTGAGGGACGAGTTAATATAGAAGGTCCCCACAGAAAAATGTGCTCAAGTGTCAATAGTGATAATTAGCGAAATGCCTAGAAAATACCGTTGATCGTTGATCAGTTGAGTATAAACGCATGCAAGGAGAAAGAGTAGAGTATTGTACACAACCATATATCCCACATAAAACACCAATCGCTATGCTACAGCTATTTAACAGAAAAAAGACACGTATATCAACATGACAACATAACATCCAACCTATATTCTATGCCAACTATACTACCGAGCCCGCCTCTGCAGACCGATATTCTGCCGACCCCGAGGCCCTCGCTTGCGCTTGTCAGACGCCTTCTTTTGAGCGATGAATTCCCAACACTCAATCGGCATCCGCGATCCAATGTGTTGACCGTTCGGGCTGAACACGTCGACCTGGGGCAAGGACCTTGGTGACCCCGCGTCCGCCGACATCGACTTGGCCCGAACCTGCACCGTGAGCTCGACCCATCCGCAGCCCTCGATCAAAAGATCGGTCGACATCACTTTGTACGGTAAGGGAGGCGGTGAAGCTTTGTTGTCTTTCACGGCTTTGGCAATTGAGGTTGGCAGGTGGGATTTTGTCACGTCGTGTTTTAGGTCGAAGGTTCCGGCGGATTTGATCACTTGGCTGAGTCCTTCCTTGGCGATGACTTTGCCGGGGTATGGCCGTGTTTCGGCTTGCATTTCGATTGCCTTGTCGGTCTTCGTGATGTGGGTATCCAGAGGGACGAAGCAGGCGGCCATTAACACGTCGTCTGGATTTACCGGTGTGATTCTGATGAGTCCGCCGCCGAGAAGGAGAGATTGACCTCCTTTGATCGAAAGGCGTTCCGGCTTCGGTCGCTTGGACATGATCAGGTCGCGCTTGTGCTCGTCGCGTACGTAGTCTTCTAGCTGGCCACGGTCGAGTCCGGGCAGATCAATCATCTCACCCTTGCCGCGACCAAACGGAATACGGATGGGCGAAACGGTAGTCCCAGGGAGCGATGACACCACCGGGAGGACAGGATAGAGATCCTCCCGAGGAGCAGGTGGCAAAAGACTGTCAGGACCAAGAACGGGAGCTTGAGCTTGGCTCTGATCCGCAACGCCCAACCCTTCCTGACGACGGCGTTCAACCAGCTCTGTAATCTTCTCGAGATTCCTTGAGTCCTTGGGGAAACAAGCTTCAATGAAACTACTCTTCCCGACATTGGCTTTGCCAACCACCCAAATCCCCTGGCCGTGGTCCTGAATCTCATCCTTGACCTTCCTAGTCCACCAGCCCCGATGAGCACTAATCATATGCACATTCCCTAGCCGCACATCTTCCGCTTCTTTCCCCAATGCCTGACGTAGCACAGAGCGCATGTATTCCATCTTCGTATCCACCTGTTCTTTCGTCGCGCCCAAGAGATCGGAGCGTGTTATAATGAACGATATCGTAGGCAACTTTCTGTTTCCTCGGTACTTGTTGTCCGTGGCTCTTCGGTTCCGCGCGCGCTGTTCCTGGAGCGAAAGGGCTTCGTAAATATTGGGAATGACGGACATGGGAAAATCCGCCGCGTCGAGAATATGATAGACACGATTATGCTTGTACGGCGATTCGTCTAGGAATTCGCGGACGGAGTCGATCGTAGGCGAGGGTGCGGATACCGCTTTATTATGGTGCACTAAGTCGTGGCATCTGTCACAAACCGGCGCGCGAGAGGCAGACGCTTCGAGGTATCGACTGGCTGTACTAGCTGCTTCCTCAATCATGGCTCCATCTAAAAGAATCCATAGTTAGCAAAAGGGACAGACAACACGGCGCAGCACAGATCCCCACATACGTCTAGGCGCAGGTTTGTTGTATCCTTTTTCTTCTGCATCCCGAAGCACCTTCTCAATTCTTTCTGCGGCAGCTTCCCCCTCAGTCTTCAATTCCTCGGTAATCTCCGCATCTTCGTCTCCCTCCTTGGGTGCTTGCTGCTCCTTGGCAGCAAACTTCCGCCGTCTACCCTCGCTATAGTAGCCCAGTTCGTCGGGTTCGATTGTTTGCGCATAGGCACCGCATCCGGGACAGCAGATAGGAAGAGTGTCCGTCGCCGTATCTAAATTTGCGCATGGTTGGGTGGTCGAAGAGAAGCTGCGTTGCTGGTTGATTGTGCTGTGACCGGGTGATTGTATCTTCGGCGATGAGAGAAGTGACCGCGATGGTAACACTCTGGGGATAAGTCGGGTTCGGTATAAAGGGGTTGAAATAATATGACGCGGCTTTATTGCCCTCGAGGCTATTCCTCTTAGACACGGCGCCATAATGGCACTTGGTTTGGTAAGTGTTGTGGGGATAGAAGAGCAATACTTTTTTTTATCGCCGCGGCAGTTTGATAACACCGATCCCGCCGCAGTGGCGAGCAAAGGCCATTCTACGGAATAGTTCTAGGGATTATACTCGTTCTGATGAGAGTAACTAATTTTAAATATACGCGATTGAAGCAAGCCGTAAAGAAATGTTGTTCAAAAATTATAACTATGTACATGAGAACCTCAAATCCTCATAGTATGCAAACCTAGAAACAACGCCGCTAATTAGAGAAACTAAATGCTCTGTATTGCCTGGCAGATTATGCCTTGCCTTTGCCTTTGCCTTTACCCTCGGATTCTTCCTCTTCCTCCTCAGAATCACTCATGAATTCGTCATCGTCGTCGAAACCGATGAACTTCCTGGGAGCCGCGGAGGTCTGATTGGACCCAGACGAGCTTTCAGCTTTGTTCTCTTCCTCGCTTTCTGCTTCAGAGCTAGACGATGCCGCATTCTCACTGCCCTCACTGGCACTCGTACTCGATCCACCCATGATCGTATCGCGAAGGTTATCAGTCCAAGCACCTTCCTTCATAGCCAACAGCACAGCCTCGCGCGCCTTCTCGTTCATCTCCTCCTTATCATCCATCCACTGACCATCAATCTTATGCTTCCCACCCCCGTTCTTCAGCTCCTCCTGACGCTTCTCCGCAACCTCCACGACAGACTGCCATCTGCGCCGACGCTCTTCCTTCTCCTTCTGGTCCATCTCAGGCTTAACAGCAAGATACTCGGCTAACGCTTTGGCTTCATTGACGGTGCGAATACGTCGACCGTCGAGGTTGCGGCTGGATGCATTGTCGTCGCCTTGAGTGCGCTTGCGCTTACTGGACATGCGCCCACCGGCAGCACGAAGCTGGGATCCAAAACCACCCTTTCCTCCGCATAACGGGACGGTGAGGCGGAGGGGGAGGAGATTTGACGTGATTGCGGATTCGCCATCGCGGGCAACGAGGAGGGACTGTAGACGGTCTGACGACGGGACCACTTGTTTGTTGTTGGTTGTGGTCAATGAGAGCGACTGAAACGGCACAGACGATGGAAGGAGAGAGACAACCTTCTCGGTGAGGTCTGAAATGGTCGAGATGGATGGGAGGGAGAAGGAGACGGTTGAGTGAAGCGAGAGTCCTGGAAAGGACGAAAGAAGAACGTTGACTCGTTCGGCCATGTTGGAATAGTGTATACAGTTTCGTGAGATCGTAAAGCGTATGAGATCGGGGTCCAAATTTCGACTAACAGCGTGTCCGTAGGATTGCCGCGCGACGGCGAAGTTGTCTGGATCCAGAGGCGATGTTGAAGTCAGGATGCGTGGTTGCAGATGACGAGGCCTCGTTTTTTGGGTCGCGTGTCACGTTCCTGCTGATTAATGGCCTTGGCGGTCATGTGACTAAAATACAGACGGAAACGGCCTGTGTAAAGTTTCAGTCCGCGTCACTAATTTCAACTACCTTACATGACTTCCCTATCCATCGAAACGTCTATGGATTTAATAAAAACCAATGTACATGCGATTGGAATATAGATTCTAATCAATTGATTCAGAGGTGCTATATTTGGTACCTGTATGAGACAGCCAATAGCTACCTGAAGTTGTTTGCCGGCAAAAATATATATATTTGTTGCGGAATAAATTAGGGTCACAAATCTCACATATAGATTGTTCTTCAGCACTTGCTGGCTACTGATAAAAAGATACAATGGAAAAATAAAAGGCAGTGAGATGATGAAGGCTCAACATTACTATATAAACAGTTTCTGGATGCTTGTTGAGTACTTGCTAATCAGTTTGCTGCTGTTCCTGAATTTGAATCCGCTGCCTCATAAGTGTAACGGGCTAGGCCCGAAAGGCACCTCGAACCATAAATGGTTCTCGATTGAAGCTATTCACAAGAGCGTGCCGAAGTCAGGTGATCGTAGATCACCTGATCACGAGTATATAAATCCACCGCCAGCGTGTCTTTCTTTCTTTCTTTCTTTCCTTTCCCCAACGAGTTCTTTTGTACATATCTATATATTAGATAGCAAGGCTTCGGCCCATTACATTAGAACTCGTTCGCCCTCATCTATCTACTTATTTATTGAACAACGGATTACGCATCGGATTGAACGCGCAACGGATCGTACATCGCACACTGGACACACTGGACACACTGGACACACTGGAAACACTGGACACACTGGACACATTGAACGATTGGACATACCGGATAACTGGATACATTGGACATCGGATATCAGACATCGAAATTCACGGATAGTTGAGCTATTTACAAACAAATCAATAGTCAAGTCAGTCATATGACCACATTTTCAGCGGAAATCAGCGACCACGAGTCAAACGACCAAACCGACGGCAACATGGGAGACAATATACACTCAGGAGGGACCACCACTCCTGTCCCACAAGATCTTGTCGCAGTTATTGCAGGACTTCAACGACAACTGCAACAAATGGAAGAACGGCGGATTGAAGATCTTCGTCGTCTCAAAGAAGAGTTGACGAGCCCACCCAGAGAGCCCTTGCCACAACCGACTATTGAAGAGATAGCCCCCCAACCAATGGCGGACCCTGTTAGGAGACCTCGACCCAAGCTGACAGACCCAGAAGTCTTTGATGGTCGAAACCGAAGTCTCTACCGTCCGTTTCGGAAGCAAGCTGCGCGCTAAACTTGAGGTCGATAAAGAAGCCTTGGGCAATGCCTATGATCGTATGTGGTATGCTTTTGGCCGTCTAACAGATGGGGCTGCTATGCAGGTGCTGCCCTGGATGGAGCGGTTTGCTAAGAAAGGAGCTACTGAGAGCCAGCTGGACGGAATGCTTGATCAAATGGACTTCATCTTTCTGGACCGGAATCTGGAGGAGAAGGCTGTACGAGACCTTGCAAGCTTGAAACAGAACAACAAGCCCTTCACAGTCTTTCTCACTGAGTTCAACCGACTACTCATGGAAGCTGATGGCCATAACTGGCCTGAAAACACAAAAAGGTCCTACCTAGACAATGCATTAAACCGTGAGATGAACACACGCCTTGAAACTGTTGAAAAGAAAAATGGATTTGAAGACTATTGCCGCCAGCTACAGCAGATTGCGGACCGGATGGAGAAGAACCAATTGCGGTACTCACGGAACAATAAGCATACCACCTCAACTTCTCCAGCTCACCCTGTGAATACCACCCGTGCTTCCTCTCCACCCCAAGATATGGACTGGGAACCCACAACAACAACTTCTGCACGCAGCCAACCTCGACGCGTGGCTAAGCATGTATCACGAGAAGAAATGGAACGCCGCAGACAAGAACGACGTTGCCTTCGTTGTGGTGACTCCACGCATTTTATCTCCCATTGCCCCTACGACAGTCCTAGGAACAGTACCCGCATGGCTCGCTCACACATTCATGGGCCGGAACTCGAAGATGAAGAAGAGCAGTTGAGGGAACAACCCAAGCTGGGAAAAGAATAGCTCCTGCAAAAAGTCTCTTGCAGGAGCACCACCAGCAGTTGATGGATCTACCTACATGGCGACCGGCCCCAGCAGCTCAGATAGACCTTCAGAAGGAGTGGAACGACTTCCGAAAAAGAGTCAAGTTTGACAGACCTGAATTCAGAGTATCCGCATTAGTCAATGGAGAACAGGTCAGCAGAACGTTAGTGGACACCGGTTGTACTACATATGGTATGGTTTCTGAGAATTTTACCCGAAAACATCAACTGGAGCGTGTAACCATCAAACCACGAACTATCGACGACTACAAGGGCCCAACGGATGATTGTATAAGGGAGGTAGCGAAAATCTCATTGAACGTGGGGGAAACCACCAAAACACTGCATGGCTGTATGTTGTTCCTAAACTGGGTAGGGGACTCGACATGATTTTAGGCCTTGCATGGATAGACGACCAACAAGTGTTTATCGACCCGAATGGTCCGAAATTGCGCTTCACAAATGGCATTGTTGTTAGTAGCATGGAAGATCAACCACAAATGGATATCCAGCCCATCGGGGCGAACGCTTTTGCACTATGGAACCGACAAAAGAAAAAGGACAGCAGCGTACAGATTTTCGCCGCAAGTTTAAAGGACATTGAGAAAGCATTACGACCCAAATTGCTGACAGACCCCCGCACCAAACTACCACCTCATTACCATAAATTCCTATCAGTATTTGACCGGAAGGAAGCTGACAAGCAACCACCATATCGAGGACCAAATATCGACCATAAGATTGAACTCAATAAGAACGCTGATGGAACGACCCCTGAACCTCCATGGGGCCCCCTTTATAATATGTCAAGGGATGAACTGCTTGTGCTACGGAAGACATTGACAGAGTTGTTGGAAAAGAACTTCATACGTGTTAGCAATTCGCCTGCTGCAGCACCTGTATTGCTTGTCAAGAAACCTGGTGGAGGCTTGCGATTTTGTGTTGACTACCGAGCACTGAACGCCATTACAAAGAAGGACCGCTACCCCCTACCACTAATTAATGAAACATTGGAAAGAATTGGGAAAGCAAAATGGTTCACCAAGTTGGATGTTATTGCTGCTTTTCACAAGATTCGTGTCGCTGCCGGCGATGAATGGTTGACCGCATTCCGAACTCGATTTGGGCTGTTTGAATGGCTTGTAACACCATTTGGACTAGCCAATGCACCGAGCACCTTCCAACGCTATGTTAATTGGGTCCTACGAGATTTCCTAGATGAATTTGCTTCTGCTTACCTTGACGACATCTTGATATTTACGGATGGAACATTGTCAGAGCATCAAGAGCATGTCTGCAAAGTATTAGGCCGTCTCCAAGAGGCTGGCTTACAGATTGATATTGATAAATGCGAATTTGAAGTGAAGTCAACAAAATATTTAGGATTCATTATTGAGGCAGGAAAAGGTGTCAGCATGGATCCAGCAAAGGTTGAAGCAATCATGAACTGGGCTGCCCCTACCACTGTGAAAGGTGTCAGGTCATTTTTGGGATTCGCGAACTTCTACAGACGTTTCATCCGAAACTATTCTGAACTTACAACTCCACTAACAGCGTTGACTCAAAAAGATAAACCCTTTGTGTGGGATGATAAATGCAAGGAAAGCTTCCAACAGTTAAAAAGGATGTTTACAACGGCACCAATCCTCATGCAATTTGATCCAGACCGCGAGACTGTCGTCGAGACTGACTCATCAGGG
Source organism: Aspergillus chevalieri (assembly GCF_016861735.1). NCBI lineage: Eukaryota > Fungi > Ascomycota > Eurotiomycetes > Eurotiales > Aspergillaceae > Aspergillus > Aspergillus chevalieri. The sequence continues at coordinate 1,385,510 of NC_057362.1, forward strand.
TGGGCCACTGGTGGCGTACTTTCACAGTATGATGATGATGGTGTATTACGACCTTGCGCGTACTTTTCCAAGAAAAACACTCCTGCAGAGTGCAACTACCAGATTCATGACAAGGAACTTTTGGCGATCATCAATGCATTGAAAGAGTGGGAATCAGAGCTCATATCAGTGGTAAATTTCCAGATACTGACAGACCATCGCAATCTCCGTTATTTTACTACCATGAGACGACTGAATGAGAGACAGATGAGATGGGCAGATCTATTGAGCCGATACAACTTCACACTTCATTACCGACCAGGGAAGCTTGCAGGGCGCCCTGATGCACTGTCTCGACGAGAGCAGGATGTTCCTGTATTGGGTGATGAACGGCTAAAGCATCGCGAACAACGACTATTCGATCCTGAGATCCTCAAGGACGGACCAGTGGAAGGAAGCAGCAAAAGAGGACTAGTTGAAGAACCCCATCCTATTAATGTGTCCCGGATCCTTCTAGCACCAGTCGGCATGGAGCCCTATAACAGTGAGCCAAGCGCACCTCAAGGATATGAACAGGCGAACGAACCTACCAATCTCAATAGTGAGCGACCATCGTTGGAAGAGCTACTGGATATGACTCTTGATGAACATTGGGCTCGGGTAGAGCCACTAGATGAAAAGTATGGTCGTATACGAGAAGCAGTGCAAGTAGGAGCACATCAATTCCCACGTGAACTGGGGATCAAAGCCTCAATCTCAGAATGCTCTATTGAACCGAACAACCGCTTGTGCTACCGAGGCCGGCGATGGGTCCCTGACATTGAATCTCTGAGGACAAGGTTGCTACAAGAAACACATGACTCAGTACTTACAGGCCATCCAGGGAGGAGCGCAATGTATGCTATCCTGGCACGAAGGGTCTACTGGCCTGCAATCTCTGAGGATGTCAGACGATTTGTACGGAACTGTGACAAATGCAGTGCCAACAATGTATGGAGAGACCGCCGACAAGGCCTACTGAAGCCTCTACCAATTCCAGACCGAAAATGGAGATATATTGCAATTGACTTCATCGAGAAGTTACCAATCTCAAATGGTTATGAAAACATCATGGTTATTGTCGATCGCCTTGGAAAAGGTGTCATCCCCATACCCTGTGAGAAGATCGACACCTACACAGTAGCACAGAAGCTTATTCAGAGTTTCATTGGCTATCATGGCATTCCAGCCAGTATTGTATCAGACAGAGGAAGACAATTCACCAATGAGATGTGGAAGCGTTTTTGTGAGCTACTGGGGATCAAACGACAATTATCAACTGCCTACCACGCTGAAACCGATGGCCAAACTGAGCGAATGAATGCTACTATTGAACTATTCTTGCGCTCATTCTGTGATCACACACAATCGAACTGGGCGTCATTGCTACCAATGGCACAGCTTGCAATATGCAGCCGGGATGCTGCCTCCACAGGTGTCAGTCCATTCTTCCTTGACCACGGCTACCACGTCGATCCCTTTCAGTTAGAAGAGGATGTTGAAATCAACCTTTCAGCACCAGACCTGGGCACCATGCGTGAACGAGGTGAACGAATTGCAGCCAAGCTAAGGGGAGCTCTTGACATCGCCACAACAGAACTGGCTGTCGCCCAACAGAAACAAGAAGACTATGCCAATCGTCAAAGAGATGTCGCCCCTGAATACCAGGTTGGGCAGAAAGTCTGGCTTGACCTGCGCAATATACAAACAGAACGCCCTAGCAAGAAACTGGGAAGCAGGCAGGCAAAATTTACTGTGTTGGAAAAGATTGGATCCCACACCTACCGCCTCAACACACCAGGCACAATCCACAACGTGTTTCATACAGCGCTCCTCCGCCCAGCGGCAATGGATCCCTTCCCTAGCCAACGGAAAGATGACTACCAACCTCCTGCAGAAATGATCAATGGGAATGAAGAATATATGGTCGAACGAATACTAGATGAGCGTTTTCGACGGTGGGGACGAGGCGAAAGACATGAGTTTTTAGTCAAATACATTGGCTGGCAGGAACCGGAATGGAACGATGCGAGGAACATGGAGGATACCATAGCATTGGATGACTGGGAAACCTACAAAACGATGAATGGGATTGTTGTCCAATCGGCCTTGAGTATACCAAATGAGCCACCCCACGCCGGGGGGCGATCGCGGAGGCGACGAGGAAGGGGGTAATGTAACGGGCTAGGCCCGAAAGGCACCTCGAACCATAAATGGTTCTCGATTGAAGCTATTCACAAGAGCGTGCCGAAGTCAGGTGATCGTAGATCACCTGATCACGAGTATATAAATCCACCGCCAGCGTGTCTTTCTTTCTTTCTTTCTTTCCTTTCCCCAACGAGTTCTTTTGTACATATCTATATATTAGATAGCAAGGCTTCGGCCCATTACAATAAGTTCCAGCTCTAATTGCTCATTTTGAAGCTGTTTCAAGCGAACTTCTTCTTCTTTCCTTTTGACTTCTGCCTCCAGGTCTCGTAATTCTAATTCTTGACGGCGTTGTTCAATTGTCAGTATGTTTGTTGAAGCCACTCGGCGAAGATTCCGTGATGAGGTTGTAGATCTAAGTAGTTATCAACTAGTCAGTAACTGCTCAAGAAGCACTTGACATGAAAGTATACTTACTCATTATCAGCAACCTGAGAAGAAGAACCTCTTGAATTTTCATGTGAGATTTCAAAATTTTGACTGCTTGCTTGCCTCTCTGATTCAGCTGTTGAAGATAATCGCTGACGTTTATGGCCTCTTCCTATATTAAATTAAGTACTTGTCAATTACTTAAGAAGTACTTATATAACTTACTTTCCCGACTCATGTGTCGCAGATAGTTTGCCTCCATTGTAGAAGCTCGATATGAATGATGAATATTGAACTGCTGAAAATTATGATATTGAAGAATATCATCTTTGTCAAGTTTTGCAGAACTAAGATAGTTAGTGTTGTATCAAGCAGTTGATGAGTAGTTGGTAAGTACTTCCGAGCTGCTTCAGCCAAAGTCAAATATTTCCCTGAAGCATATGATTTTTGGTGTGATTGCTCAACAGCATTTGTATGGTTTCGTAGAATATTAAAATAATGTGGCTGAATTTTTGAGCATGATTCATTTAGACCTGCCTTAATAACTGCACTCTTTTTTTGTATGGCCCAGGTCTGGACTGCTGGCGATTCATATTCTATTCGATAGTTAGCAAGTACTTATTGAGTGGTTTATTACCACTTCAATACTAACGTATCAGTAGTTTAATCAACTCATCATACTCAGCCTCTGACTGGCAATCTAGGAGACTCATCATGCGACTCCAAAGGCCTGATCCTTTATTTTTAGTCCCAATTGCCTTTAAAATTGAGCGTTGAAAATGAACACGACAGAATATGATAATATGCTGTAACTGCCATGTAGGATCTTGGTGTTGAGGATCAATTTCAGAAAGATATTGCCCAAGCCCTGATTACTTAGTAACTGCATCAAAAGTACTTCAGGAGTGCTTACCTGTGTACTGTTTTGTGTCCATATCAACAATAATACCATGAATCCCAGATCCATGAATTGGATCAAATAGAACTGGTCGTCCAGAAACCTTCTCAATAAGATGGAATGCTCGCTTGAAAAGTAAATAGTAACCTTCAGTAGAATCCTCACTGGTAAAGACTCGAAGTAAAGTTATGACTAGTTGCCAAGTGGTTAGCAAGTAGCTCTCAAGCAGTTATGCAGATACTAACTTTTGCATTGATCTGGCATGAATGTTGCAAAAAGAACCTCATTCATCTCTTTGGATCGAATTCGCTTGAAAGACATATCAATTTCAAATGAAGATAAAGTTGATAATAAGTCAATCTGATCCTTGAAGGCACAAAATACCATTGTACCTTGAGAATCATGATATTTCTCTTGAATGTATTCCTAGGCACTTCATTAGCATTCTAATAGTCATTCAATGAGGCAATGGATGATTAGAACCACTTACATTGATTAGCGAATCCCGGTTCTGTAGGAATAGCAACCCATTAATATCCTGTCCATTAGGGTATGAAAGAAGTCGTTGTTTCTGGATAATTGTTGCAATTCGGTCTTTATTACAGAAGCTAGAGTGGATCTCTGCTAATGTAGAAGCACCATACTGCTGACAAAATGCCTCTAGTTGTGGACTTCGAAGAAATTGTGCTAACACTAGTTAGTATGTATTATTCAATCACTTGAGAACCAACCACTTACCTGTGGTCAAACTCGGGTCTTGTATTTGTTGGATAATCCTTTTAACCCCTTGTAAAATTCGTTCTGGTGCCTTGCTTGGTGGTGGAGGTGGATGCTGGTGAATTCCATGGGATGTAAAGAGGATATATGGACATTCATTGATATCAACTGGCACTAAAGCAGTAAAAATAACACCACAGGAAGTATGCTGTAGTCTGCCTGGCCCCTGAAGGTGATCTCGATCTTTAACCAGTTAATAGGTGATTGACAATCACTTAAAAAACACTTACCGCAATACTTTCGTCGGGATGCTAATGATTCAAAAACACCACATTCTTCAGTTGGTGGCATAATATCATGATTAAAAAGGTCCTCAAGGAACTGTAGATCAATTGATGTATGGCCTTGAATAGATCCTCGATGATGTTTTGTTAAAAACTCATTGGATCCATTACTACAGCCAATATATGGTGGAAATTCACCATGGACATTCTATGACTAGTTAGAAATCACTTGGAGCATTGTAAAAAGATTTAACCAACCATTTGGGTATGCCGCTTAAAAACTGGCTTGCAAGTTGGAAGCTGGTCAATGCATGCATAACCCTTATTGAAAAATTCATTTTTTGACCGATAATAGCTAGAAGTACTTAGTAATTGCTTCAAAGCTGTTTAGGAGATGTTTAAATACCTGTATGCATTTCGTTTTCCAATATTTGCCTCCAGGATTTGGATATTCCTCTGAGTATTTCGAATCACATCCCAACAATCCTCATCAACAAATGTATGATGATAGGATTGAAGAAATGGATTCAAAAATTCACATGCGTAGATACCAGAGCATTTCCAAGTCCATCTTTTAACTAAACAGTTGAAAAATGGGCATTTGACTGGTCTCCTTGGTCCATGTTGTTGACGCCGTGAGTATTGAATCTGTAACTGATTAGCAAGCACTTTAAAAGCAATTAGAAAGTACTCAACAGTACCTCATGAACAAGCTGCTCCATTTCATTCTGTGATCGCCCTCTAGATGCAACAACATATGAATATCCATGAATATGACTTGTCGGATACTCTGGTAAGTCATCAATATATTCAATTTTTGATGTCTGGAGAGAATGGCTTTTTGAATTTGTGAGTTGTACAGGAATGCCCTATTTCCGCATTGAGCCGTTAGCAATCAGTTAACAAATACTCAATTAAAATAAATACCTCGACATTGGGATCAGTCTCTGGACTTGATGAAGTAAAATCTTCTAAATTGAAGATTTCAGGCTGAGGATCCATAGTAATGAGAAGATCAACGTATACTTTGAAATCACATACAACTGTAACATAAGAAGAAAATTGAAATTGAAATTCAGAGTAATGGGTATTGTATTTGAATAAATCGCGTGTCACGTCCTCGCTGATTAATGGTCTTGGCGGTCATAAGTGTCACGCGTCCACGTTTTTGAGGTGGCGTGATCTGTGGACACTCAGGATGCGGAGACTTCGATAAGGCTCAGCTGAGTCAACTTTTTTATGCCCAATAATTCAGGCAATAAAGGACAAGTCATGTGATAGGGCGCCAACCCTAGCAAGCGCTCCGAAACGGGAAGATCGCACTTTTCTCGAGAGGTTCCCGCTCCACTCTGATCATTCCTATCATTTAAACAAACCACTTTTCCTCGCGTTGTCTGAGCGATTCCCCGAATAGCGCTAGGAACTCGCGACAATGTAAGTATACCTATGTCGTTGTCCCAATGCTTGAAATTGAAAAAAAAAAAAAAGGAAATAACTGACAATCCTCAAGGCTTATCCCTAAGGACGACCGCAAGAAGATCCACGAGTACCTCTTCCGCGGTATGTGAACGACCGACGAATCCTCAATCGTTCGAAGTTGCTTCGATGGTTTATAAATTGTTATATGCCTGGACAACTTGAGCCGATCAAACCTAACAAAAGATAATCGCTGACTTGGAATAGAGGGTGTGCTCGTGGCCAAGAAGGACTTCAACCTTCCCAAGCATGGCGACATTGACACCAAGAACCTCTACGTGATCAAGGCCTGCCAGTCGCTCAACTCCCGCGGCTACGTCAAGACCCAGTTCTCGTGGCAGTACTACTACTACACCCTCACCCCCGAGGTATGTTTCGCCATCTTCGCATCATAACACAAGCGAACAGAAGCCTGACAATATCCCAGGGTCTTGACTACCTCCGTGAGTGGCTCCACCTCCCCGCTGAGGTTGTCCCCGCCACCCACATCAAGCAGCAGCGCTCTCACGCTCCCCCCCGCGGCATGCTCGGTGGTGAGGAGCGCGAGCGCCGTCCCCGCGCTCCCCGTGAGGGTGGCTACCGCCGCCGCGAGGAAGGTGGTAAGGAGGGTGGTGCCCCCGGCGAGTTCAACCCTAGCTTCCGTGGTGGCTTCGGCCGTGGCCGTGGTGCGCCCGCTTCTTAAGAAGGTGTTGTCCGCTCCTAGGTCTCCTTCATGGGATTAATGGTGGATGGTACAGATGCAGTTTGAGTAGGCTTTGAAAGAGGTTCGAAACGAACTGCATTGTTGTACATCTACTATTTTCTGAATAAAAAAGGGAATATTTCAAAAATTTAACATCGTGTTATGAGTAGCTATGTAATTACAGTATCCCGTCATGACATGATACCACCCACTACCTGTAAAAGATCATGTTGGTGCGAACCTCTTGCGATCATATCGAATAACTGCTTGCAGTATCACAGATGTACCCGTCGCACAATCCTCAGCAGAACAAAACTCCTCCGGATGATGACTGAGACCGTCCCTACACGGGACAAAGATCATGCTCGTCGGGGCCCTCTTCGAAGTAAACACACTGTCATGACCAGCACCGCTCATAATCGTGCGCACCAGCGACTTTGGCTCTAGCGTTTCAGCATCAGCAATGACCGCTTCAGCAGACTGCTGCACACAGTCGATACAGCTCTCATGGAATTTGACTGCCGGTGAATCAAAATCCAGAGTCCATTCGACACGGCACGGTTTCCCAATTCCCTTTCCTTCCTCTGCAGCAATGGCATCGAATTCCTTTCTCAGTTCTACTTCGACTGCTTGAACCATATCGGTCTCAGGTCCGCGAATATCAAGCGTGAAGCTGACCAGCCCAGGGACGGTGTTCACGCTGCCGGGCTTCGCTTCTACGATGCCAACGCTGGCAAGACAACTCTTTGCTGCTGCGACTTCGCGAGCACGTACCATCATACGCGCGAAAGCGTATAGGGCATCTGCGCGGTGTTCAAACGATGTCGTTCCCGTGTGGGTGTCTCTGCCCACTATGTTAAGCCGAAACCAGCGGTACGCTTGCACTGCTGTCACGACGCCGATTCGCTGGCCTGCGGAGACAAGATGAGGGCCCTGTTCGATGTGTAGCTCGAAGTGTGCGGCCATTGGTGTTTCTTTGTATGAACATGGCACGGTACCGAGGTAGTTTATCTTCTCGAGGGCTGATTTCATGGTCTCAGGGGCTGAGGAGGCTGTTGGGAGTGAGGCGACTGTGGGCACTTCTTTAAGGTCATGGGCTCGAGAAAGTGGGATGCATTCTGCCCATACGCCGGAAGAGATCATACTTATGGGGAAACGGGCGCCTTCTTCACTGTAAGACGTTAGTGATGGCAGTTGTCTTTAATGGTGAGTAGGGCTTACTTTGTCCAATTCACAACACCAATGCCTCCCTCTGTTTCTAGGCCCATCTCGTCAATGACCTTCAGAGTCTCGATGCCGGACAAAACACCCAGTATACCGTCATATCGACCGCCTGTTGGTTGCGTGTCTAGATGGCTACCGATGAATGTTGGAGAGACGTCCTTTCTTCGACCAGGCCGGACAGCGAAGATGTTGCCCATTTCATCCACGATGACGTTGCATTTCAACGCCTTTGTTGTCTCGATGAACCAATCTCGCACCTGCTTGTCCTCCTGGGATAAGGAAAGGCGTTGCATGCCCGTGTCTGTCGATCCACTATAAAATCATGTATTAGCCCGGTGCATATCATGACACAATTCCAACAGCGTGTGATACGACGATGAAATGCTGAATACTCACTCTCCCCATCGAATTCCATATCCCCATTGACAACTATGGTGAAGGTCCTTGGCCAACCGCTCCTTATTAGCCTTCAAGGCCGATACCTCTGCCTCAGACAACTCCGTCGATAACATGGCTAGCTTTCGAGAGACGGAGAACGTCCGGTATTGCTGGATAGCACTCTTTGTAGGTTGGGATAGCGACCTAAATGGTATTCTTTTTGATGTCCTAACTGTACGAGACAGAGACATCATGTTGATTCGAAGCGCGGTGTCCTGATAACGCTGTCTTATATAGGTCCTGGCAGTCGGGGTTGACCTGGGGTTTTTGGAGACAGTTGCCGAATCAGGAAGCTCTAGTGAGACTGGAGATAAGCGTTAAAGCGGGGTCAGTGCCCATGCATGCTCCTTTAGCCGATGTCGAGAGATTGGAGGTTCATTTCAAAGTAGAAGGTACAGTCGGTTGTCAATTCGGGGGTTTTTATTAATCATGCACGTCAATTGGAGGGCAGAATACTGAATGTCATAGAATTGGTCGTATACTCCGCAAAATAGTGTCAATATAGCCTAGCCATGGCCATGGCTCGGGCTCGAACGCATGTCTTCGGGAGGGCGTGTGCCGTACATTCGGGACACGGGCATCGGCCTGCAAAGTACACGCACTATTGACTTCAAAAAGATGGATTTTTGGTGATAAGATTTGGGGAAAAAAAGAGAGAACAATAAAATAAAGATCCAAATGACCGAGAAGCAAAAATAAAATGGCAGAAATCGACTACTATGTCGATGGAAGGATTCCAAAGATTGTGGAGAGGAGTATTTTGGGCAAGCCACGGCCATCTCTGGTAAAAGGCAAGAAATGGGTTCTGAGCTAGCCTGTCCCACTCCTCACAAGTTATGTTTTACAATGACCTACATACCAATTTTAGCAAAAACATCGCGCGTTCGAATCCCTTCATCTCCGTCATTTTCATTTTTCCTTCCAGCCGCCAGCGACCCCGCATCGTTCCGGATAACCTCACAACTGTCTGTTCTGCTGTCTGTACATAATAACTGTTGTCCATCCTTGTGTTATTCTATCTAGTTATCCGCACAACACAAAATGTCTTCTTCTGCCGCGTGTATCTTCTGCAAGATCATCAAGGGTATATAGTTCCATTTCTCCCTTGTCGACTTGTTGCTACTTGAGCTCGTCGCCTTGAAGACAGCTATTCCGGCAGCTTTCAATGGACGCAATTCGCTAAGTTTGTGTCAATGACAGGTGACATCCCTTCATTCAAGCTCTACGACAGCGAGAAAGTCTTTGCTTTCCTTGACATCGGCCCTCTGAGCCGTGGCCACGCGGTGAGTTCTCCTTCCCCCGCACCGCACCGACGCTTGATTGAACGCATATTGTACACTGATCGAGCAGCGAGGAAGCTCCGTGATGGGCTTCCCTGCATGTCAATCAATCTATCGTCTTCAATTCCGTACCTGGAGTAGGAGAAGCAATGGCTAACGATCTGCAATCATCCCAACAGCTCGTAATCCCCAAGTTCCACGGCAAGAAGCTTACCGATATCCCTGACGAGGACCTCCTTGAGATTCTGGTATGTTGATATGTCAAATCAAGCAGTGACAGAACCGGGGAATATTTAGTTTTATATAATCTTCCGGCTGGCGTCAATCCTCGGGGACCTTGGGTGATATGATGCAGCTGGGCCAGATTCCCCTCACATGGTTATGCAAGTATGCTTGGTTGGTGGTGGACAGATGATGCTAACGGATGTCTTTTTAATAGCCCGTCGCAAAGAAGATCGCCCAGGCTAGCGGTGCCGAGGACTTCAATATCCTGCAGAACAACGGCCGCATTGCCCACCAGGTTGTTGACCATGTAAGGCTCTATCAATATGCAGCACCTGGCAGACAGAACAGATGCTAACATACATTGCTTCATATAGGTCCACTTCCACATGGTATGTCCCTCATGACGCCTTCACGCCGAATACCGTCCACTCCTGAGCCACATAACCTATTAACCACCGGAACAGATCCCTAAACCCAACGAGACAGAGGGTCTTGGTGTAGGCTGGCCCTCCCAGCCCGCAGACATGGACAAGCTCAAGGCCCTCCACGAGGAGCTCAAGGCTAAGATGTAAAGACATTACGCTCCCGACAAAGAATACCCAAAATAATGAGATGAGATGAAACGAAATCAAATGTGCACTTCACCAGAATGTGCGTCTTCAAGCAGGATATGCAGTAGAATCGAACGTATAGTGTGAATTTACCAACAAAATGCAATTATCTAGATCTAGAATGCTTAAGTCACCATGCACACATTTAGACAATCTACCTCATCACACCATGCATGTCAATTCTTCCTTAAGCGCCAGGGTAGAAGTCAACCTTTCCATCGCCCTTGATCACATTGGTTCGGTCATACAATGACCGAGACCGGATGTAGGGATCAAGCACCCAGTAGTGCTCCCGCAACCGGTTGATGAGACCGTTTCTCCGCTCCTCAGCTAGGCTAATAGCATCCTTGTCCTTGCTGGCGCTGGCGGAGAGCCAGGAAACAGTGGCGTCCTGAATCTCCTTGGCCATCTCCTGTCTCTCGGCGATCAGGGCGTCGCGCTTGGCTATGTCTTCCATCGCCTTGTTCTCGTCGGGTTGGGGCTCGACGTATTTGTAGTCCCAGTTCTCGTCGCCTTCGAGTTCCTTTACGATGCGGTCCCGGGGAATGAATTTCTCGAGATCGTTGGCGTTCTTGGTGAAGTGGACTTTGCCGGCAACCACAGGGTCGAGCCAGCCCTTGATGATGCTCCAGACCCCAGAGAAGAGCCAGGGAGCCTTGTGGACGAGAACTGCGCCCAGGGACTCGGGGTAGTTTGCTTCGAAGCATTTGATCATGAACTTGACGGGGGCATAGTCCTGAAAATCGATCATTAGCGATTGAACTAACTTTTTGACAAGCACCCGACTTACCATATTTGCCAAAGAAAAGTTGCTCATGTCAAAGACGATGGTCTAGTTTTTGTTAGAGCTCCGTCTTGACCATCTTTACAATGATGATTACTTACCGCTGTCTCAACCGGAGGAGGCAACATCATACGGGTCGTCTCGATCACGTAGACAGTGAAACGCTCCAAGGACTCTTCGCTCTGCTCGCCTGCCTTATGCATTCGCACTCTAACAACGCAGATAGGCCGGCCATTCTTATCCACGCCGTGCAGATAGCTTTTACCCAGACGCATCTGGTCCAGGAAATCCTGACCCTTCTTCTTCTCCGCAGGGTCGGCACTCTGTGACTGCTTCTGAGCAAGGGCCTCGCCGTTTCTCATTATATCATCATCGACCTTGATCTCCTTGCTCCTCCAGCGTATTGTCGAGATGAACATGATGAAGGCCTTGTTGACGTTCCACTTCCGTGCCCGCAGGAATCGCAGGAACAGGGAGTCGGGGTTATCGTGCTTCACCATGTTCCAGAAGGTTATCCGGATCTCCTCCGCCGACATGTCGGCAAGCGCTTGCTGGAACTCCTTCGACTGTCCATGCTTATCGTCATCGGCGGCAACGTTGAGGGAAGAAACGCTCGATTGTTCTGTCTCGCGGGACTTGACACCAAACGTCTTGAGGGCCAACTGCCAGAATTCCTGCAATTTGGCTTCTTGTTCGTGGGTGAGGTTACCCACGGTCCCAGGGGGCTGCTCGACAGGCATGTTCTGTAGGAGATCAACGATTCCAAGGAAGGGTTCTTGCGACTGGTCCGGTGGGGATTTTTCGGAATTGGATGGTTGTAGCGAATCCTTTTCGGGGTCAAAGTATATCCAGGATCCTCCGCCGATGAGAAGAACAGTGAAAGCGAAAGCCCAGAAGGATTGCGAAGCCCGTTTCGGTGCTCTGACAAAGGGTAATGGAAAAGTGGAGAAGGGTCGTGTGGGCGGAGTGCGCCGGGTTGGGGAACGCTTCAGGGGTCTAGACGGACTAGAGAGACTAGGGAATTGAGCACGTCGAGGTACAGATGATGACGAACGAATGGTATTGGCCGAAAATTTGACGAGACGGCGGCGTGGGAATAAGCAATTGTGCATCTGCCGCTGCTCTGAAAATGCAAGGGAAGTTGTTTGCGTGAGAGGATGGGAGAGGCGATAGGAGGGAAAACAGATGTAATTGACTAAATAGGAATGGTCAATTCTCTCAATAGCGTTAATAACAAGGCTGGACAATAAACCGAGAGATCCGCTTTCTTTACCTGGCGAGTTAGCAGGCTGCTGTCTATATTTGTATGGGTCGAGATGAAGCCGGAGATCTCGGTCAGGTGAGCGTCGGCGGATAAAGGCGGGGGATCTTCCACCAAAACAAACCGGTCAACAACCGTTTTTCTTCCCGCAGACACTCATACACCATACCAATTAGAAACGAGCAGAGAAGATGGATCCAAGTACGTCCCGTTCATCCTCGCGCCAACGACTTCCCTCTAGGCCCACGACACCTCTGCGCCCAAGCTCCCGGTCATCATTTCGCGAAGCCCATGGCTACGGAGGTAGCATCAGCAATGCAGGATACTCGCAGCCTGCTATCAATGCCCTGGAACCCCAATTCGCGGAATTGGCAGACTCAATGGCGGATCTTGAGGCAAACTTTATGCACCTGCAGCTGTTACACGAGAGTTTATCACGGTTCAGTGAGAGCTTCGCCAGTTTTCTCTACGGATTGAATATGAACGCATTTTGTGTGGACTTTCCAGAGGTACAATTACTCAGGCCTAGACTTTCCCAGGTGTCTAAAGTGGTAAAACACTAACTCGTGGTTTTGTTCAGGCTCCTATTCCTGATTCCTTCCGAAGAGCAAAGCAAACAGAGGCTGAAAAAGAGAGGGGTACGGTCAATTTGCACCATTTCCGAGTACAAGGACTGCAATTGCTAACGCTCACGCAGAGGCTGAAGCTGAAGAAGCCCGACCGACGGTGAACGATGGAGAAACGACGTTTATGTGAGTAGGAGACTCAGAGGTCGTGCAAGATCATTGCTAACAAAGGGGTAACAACAGGACAACGGACACCTCCTTCCTCGAAAACCCCCCTACCACAGTCTCTTCGAAACCGACTCCCAAATATTCCGTTCCTCGCACAAGAGGCTCTTCTACTCGTGGAACTACTCGTGAGACAGCTGGTGGTCGCTATACTACACGAGGCACGAGCCGAGCTCGTCCCAGTGCGTTGCCTCGAGGAAGGGGAATGCGTTGAACGCATGCGATTCGCCATTGCAATAGCATGAAGCAATTGATTGGAATGAGAGTACGAATGGGATATCATAGCAAGGGAATAGCGTCCATCGAGCGTATATCGCATGGTCTGGTCTATCCAGTTACCAATGTACATCCGCACGGTCATTGGCAGCTTGAAACGAGACATGAAGGATGACAAAGAACGTTTCGTTGCTAGGCCATGATCACTCCTATCGTCTGATGCGGAGGACTACAATCGTCTGGCACAGAATGAAGGCACGCGACTTCAATTTCCCCATGAAATATAGCGTTTTGTGGTGAAGAGGTATTGATAGGAATGGGATATGGCGATTGCAATCTCCCTTGGTGGCGTCACGATGGGAGTCGCATACGTCTACAGTAGCTGTTAGCACTCATATTAGAATGTACCATGAGTTATATGTCTCCAATTATTTTCTTAACTAGTTGAGCGCAGTTAAGTACTTTTCTGAATAATATCTGACTATCCCTACGGGGTCGCGGATCAAACCCCGTCCCGAATCCTTATCACCTTCGAAACCCGGGATCGCTCTTTTCTTGTCCCATCGCAACGAGTGAAAAGCTGAGGGCCACTGGCTTTTCGCAACACCAGAGACCATACAATAATCTACGATACTCCAGGGAAATATCGTCCGGTTGATTGGAGCTGTCTATACGTTCCGTTGCCACGCGCATCGCTCGTCGCCAGCCTTGTGACCTCTCCGCGGTGCTCGTCCCGGTCTCCGACGCCGAACATCCCCAAAGTGGCCATTGAATGGCGTTGATATTCACTCTCTACGACCAGCGGTTTCTATTATTGAAGTGGATGCCTTTTGAATAAATTGGGGAACAATGTGGTTGTGAATTGCACAAATTGTTTTTCAGCTCCTGCGCTTTGTCTGGTTTATGGGTTAATTCCCTGCCGCCGTCGCTATTGCCTTCCTTCGTTCCAAAAAGAGGCTCTGGACCATTTACAGAGGTTACTTGAGCCGCTGACGATCCTTCTTTTACCTACATTCTCTTTCGTCTACCTTGGCCGGTGCAACTTGCGAGTTACGATTCACCCGCGGACTATACATCGACTGCCGCCCCGTGATCACTCGACATTTCTGATATTCGACATTCACAATGGCTAGTATCAACTCAGTATCTCTCCTGTCGGAGGCGGCGTTTGGCTGCGGTATGCGACTTTTTGAAGACTCCTTGGACCTCCCATTTGCCTCATGCTGACCTACGCAAAGAGCATCTTGCTACCGTCATGAAAAGTGGACAGACTGCTGGACAGTTCAAAGAATCATTCATTAAGGCGAACAGGGCGTTAGCTCCACTGGGAGACTCTCCAGCAGCTTTGCTTCCCTCGAAATCTCGTTTCCAGTCTTCCGCTCTCCTTAGACCCAGGTACATTTGCTTGTCGTGCTCTGAGCCTTGCTTGAGTAACGAACGGCGCGCGCACACAGAGAAGACCGGGCATCAGTTTTGTATGCACCCATGCGTCTGTTTTTGACGCAGGTAACCCGTTTGCTAATGGACTATTCGATCAGATATGGACTCAAGAGCGCGAAACGTGTATTGTCAAGGTTGTGATGACTTTGTCTACGACCATGAATTGGAACGGCTACGGTCTCCAGCGCCAGAGGTGTCGCTCAAAGGTTCGAGATCCGTTCTAAATCTCTTTAATTCTGCTTACTGACATTCAAATAGCCTCCAAGCGCAAGATCGAAAACTCAGCAGACGAGCTCTTTGTAAGGAGTAACGCTAGCAAGCGTCCCTGTGCAAGACAAGGCGTTAGGGGCCTTTGGAATCTCGGGCAGTCTTGCTTTATGAATGTCATCTTGCAAGCCTTGCTGCATGACCCCATCCTCCATGCCCACTTTCTAGGAAATGGTCACCAGACCCAAGAGTGTACTATTGCCGACTGTGTTGGGTGTTCAGTTGCTGAGGCTTTTACGGAATTCAACACCACCGACAAACCCGAATCATTCGTGATTTTGAACTTATTAGCCGCAACTTGGCGAGGAAGCGATGTCAGTTGTTGCGCCGTCTCTTTTTGATATCGATGGCTCGAATGCTGACTGGCTTCTTAGGCATTGGCTGGATATCGTCAACAAGATGCACATGAATTCTATCAGTTCCTCGTCGACAAGTTACATTCAAGTGATGATGATCATGTGGATGACTACGAATGTCCGTGCTTCTTCCACAAGACGTTCCACGGCAAATTGCGAAGCACAGTTACTTGCGACAAATGCGGCAACGTCACCCAAACCGAAGACCCCATGGTCGATCTAAGCCTTGACGTACAAGTGCAGGCGAAGAAACGCGCCATGGGCAGTGGCATCGGTCCCTCATCCACCGCGACTCTGAAGGGCTGCTTAGATAGTTTCACATCACCTGAACATCTCATGGCCGATGCGTATAACTGCGATCAGTGCGGCACTCCTCAGAAAGCAACGAAACAGCTGCGAATCAAGAAGTTACCAGCTATACTATGCTTACAGTTGAAGGTGATTTTCTCTTTAATTCTTCTCAAGGCGCCAAATTGGCTAACCTGATGCAGCGCTACGAGCATACATTCGCCGTCTCTGAGAAAGTCGAAGGACGAATTGATTTTCCTCTATCACTCAACATGCTCCCATACACCACAAATCCGGACGTACGAGTCGACAGAAGCAAATACGTCTACGATCTATCGACGGCTGTGGTTCATAAAGGAAAGCTGGACGCAGGACACTACTACGCCTACTGCCGGCAGGGTGACCAGGTTAGTCGACATCTCTGCTTACTTCTCTGACTTGCGTAAGCTAACTCTATGAATTACTAGTGGGTGCTCTTCAACGACGACCGTGTGACTGTTGCATCCGAAGCCGAAGTCCTCAACGCAGATGCGTACCTTCTGTTCTACAACCTCCGAACATTGGCGGCCACTGCAGGATCATAATCATAGTCACAGTAATCATTGTTCGGGAGATCTATGAGGTTCACTTCTACTTTGCTTTTTATTTTATCATTACAGATACCATTGATTGCGGGCAAGGAGGGAAGGGGTTCGTTTCTCAATATTCAGAATTTTGCATATTCGGTATCAGTTCACTTGGAGTCAACTTGGTGAAATTGGAAAAGGGGGACATGTCGTTTTTTTTTTCTTGTGATAGTTTTGTTTTTTTTCTATGGATAGACCATCAGTATATCAGCCAACGCTTGGTTTGGTTTGGGGCTTCTTCTACATAGATGGATTCGAATGGTGGTTGAACGGGTGCGCTTGCAATAAGATAGATTCAGCTACAGTAATAAACTACAACACTCGCGCAGCAGTTGAGTATGGCTACGTTTAACGCGAGTCCGTGCCGATCTGGACTAGGACTGGGAGTACGCGTCAAACGTGGATCCTCGGGGACACTATGGCATGTTGCTGTATTAGGAGAGGGCGTTGCAAGTCTGTCGTAAGGAGAATGATGCGGCATTGCTCGCCATGATTTTCCCACTCGCATTAGCAATTCCCAGCGACGATGTCGAACCAGTATCGGAAACGGCGAAAGATACCAAAGTTAACAGATAAATCAAAACATATTTGTCTTTCCCTCATTTCAAACGTAGCGAGAAATAAAAAAGGAAAAGGATAGCAAAAAAAGAGGAGGGGATATTTGATTCGACATATTGCTGACACCATCGATCAAATTGTCCACGCCGGTATCCTGGAATTATGATTCATATTTCCACCCCTCCGTCAATTTTTCCCTAATCCTTTTTTGATATTTGCCTTTTATTCCATCCACCCCATCGGGAAAACTCAGGTAAATCGGATCCCCTTTTTTTCCTCCCATGGTTGATACCAAGCGCCGAGCACGTAACGGAAATCGTGAAACACGAACGGATCGAGAAAAGAGACGAGCAGGAATGGATTTAACGGTACTGTAGTGCGAGAAAAAAGACATGGTTAGAATATCTGGACGGTCCCGGGTGCACTTTTCGTGTTTCTGTTGTCGTTTGGGAATGCGTGTAGAGATATCGTGTGAAAACGAACCTTGTTGAAACCGATGTCCTGAGCCTTCTCACGGAAGCACTGACGGCAGATGTTCATCTGTGAATCGCCCCTGTCAGCCAAATTGTCCACATGTATTGTATCATGTCATGTCTATCCAAAACATAATATTTCAAAGGTTGTAAATATTCCATACCCCGTACTTGCGGATGAGACCACCGCGGTTCGAGCAGACACGGCTGAATTCAGAGTATCCATATTAGCATCTTTGTCTTTTCGGTCGCCCATTTTTCGCCTTCCTGTCATCTTTATTCTCGGGGGTTTATTTGGTCACACACCATCCACGGGATCCCTTGCCGTACCTAAACAAATAGAAAAAAAATCATGTCAGCATCAAATTCTCAAACCATCTCATCGCCATATGTCCAATACCCAACACCTTCAAAGGGGCACAACAGCAAAAGGGGAAGCCTTACTTGCGGGGCCGGCTGTACCACACGGACTCGTGAGTCATCTTGAAAAATCGGAGGCGAGGAAAAGACCTGAGTGAGGTTTGACGGTGGTTATGCGGCGGGTGGTGATGATGGTCGTCGTCGCGGTCGTTCGCTGGGCGATTGGGGAGGATTGGGCGGAGGTCGAAAAGGTTAGGGTTCAATTTGCGAAAATTGCGGTTTGTGTGCTTTTCCCGACGCCGAGGTGGGGCCGTTAGCTCGCTTGAAGGTGCGCTAATCCGTTTTGGGTTACGTTTCGTTGAACTGGGGTCATGTGATTGGCGGGTCGGTTTAGGTTGGAGATCCGGGGGTTGGTTTTTCCGGCGCTTGGGTAACACTTCTATGTTTTAACATGTCAAAGGGGGGTACTACCATTCTCGATTTCGATCGATGGTGAGCTGCAGGATACTATTCAGACGAGCTTGGCTGGCTTACGCGACTCGGACGCGGCTACCATGTAGGCTATCTAGGCTATCCACTTGGCTTGGAGCACATCCAGAGTGAGGGAGTTAAACGTCTCATAATGAAGTAGCTGTAGCCTGGTCATTCTTTGGCTTCAATGACAGTCCAAGATTGTCGATTTAGACAGAAATTGGAGGCTACCTGGGAGTTTCTTTGGCTTATCAGCCAATGGATTTGATCGCCTACCTTGTTCTGCTTTTTCTCTTCGTCTTCCTCAAGCTTGGCGACTTTGATGGTGAATGATGGTTTATGCGTGCGATCGTTTGCTCATACGCGAAAAGACTTACAGTCAACAACCTTCACTGACCTTTCCCATTTTGCAACAACCGCCTTGAGGCGATAGTCCATATCCCACTCGGTGTAAGTGCACTAGCTTCCCATATCAAGGTTGGACCGCAGTCGCTTAGCATGTCGTCGCCACTTCGCCTTGAACCAATCCAGCTTCCTGCTTCTGGCTCATCCATCCCCCAGGGTAAGCGCGTTGACAAGGAACTCTGGTCGACTTACGACTATAAACGCTACTACCCAGCTAATCCTAGAGAGACACTTGATGACCAGTATCAGTTGCTGGTGAAAGTCGGTTGGGGAAGACACTCAACAGTATGACTCGCGCGAGACGTCAAGAGGCGTGTTCTGAGCCCTTCCATACCAACTGCAGCTTCCAAGACTAACAAGCCATCGGGCTTGATACAGATACAAAGGGCAATCTGAACGGAAAATGACGTTGAAAATCAACAATACCAGAAGCCCTGAGATCTCCAATCGTGAGCGTGACATCGAAGAACCCATTGCTCAACAAGACCCACCACATCCCGGTCATGTGTTCAATCGAACATGGCTTGAGAGCTTTGTGGTGGAAGGTCCAGAGGGGAACCATCTATGCTTGGTATACGAGCGGATGCGAGAGCCGCTCTGCATCCTTCCGTATCGCTTCGTGAGCCAAGAAAGTTCCCATCTCGATTGCAAAGGCATACATTCGCGCTATCCTCTTCGGTCTTGACTATCTATACGCAGAATACAAGGTTTGTTCACACTGGTAAGTGACCTGTTTTCGCCGGACTTGGAATGGGACACTAATATGTATTGCGGTGCTCAGATCTGAAACTGGACAATATCTTGCTGATTATCGAGAGCGAAAACACTCTTTCTGATTTCGTCGAAGAGCATACTACTAAGGTCTCATGGGATACAAAACGAACCCCACCACTAGCCGGACGGTCTACCGCTGTGAAAAGGACTTGGGCCCATGGACGTGAAGGAGGCTAATAACATGTTTCCCAAGATTATTGACTTTGATCTGGCGACAAGGCTTGGCAGTGACAATTCGCTAGTGGAGGCAATTGGCACTCATCCCATACAGCCAAATCACTATCGTGCTCCGGAGGTCATGCTTGGTTGTGGCTGGGACTATAGCGCTGATATTTGGAACTTGGGTGTTCTGATAAGACATTCCATCTTCCCAGGTGTCTATCACTGGATGGAACTGCGTTTAGGACGATTTTGACAGGTATGGGATATCATTGATCGCATGCGGTTGTTCCAACAAGTGCATGACACTGAAGGTCGCCATGATATCAAGGCACATCTAGCGGAAATGATCGCTCTACTTGGTCTGCCTCCTAGAGAATTACTGAAAATATCGAATCTCACTGGGTATTCAAAATGACGCGGGAAAGCTCTGCAGACCCCGCAAGTTTACTTCGGCTGACCAATTCTCAACGGAGAAGGTAGGAGATTAATATACCAGGCCGTTAGCATCCTACTGATCGGTTCGTTGTGCAGGCAAATTCCTTTACGAAAGTTTGATACCAGTCTGGACCCTTGAATTGGCAGTTCTGTCGTCTTTGGGGGAAGAGGAGAGACAAAACTTCTTGTGATTTTTTGTCAGATGCTTGGCTTCCGGAAGAGAGGAAGACGGCTCGTGAGTTGATTGAGCACCCTTTCTCGAGCTGGAGAATTAAGAGACCTGTACGCGGTTCTACAATTGTCATTCTGTCAGGCACGCCATTTTATTTAGTTCGTCGGTATGGAAACTTGATTGGATGTTAGTCGGACTTAATACCACAGCTTCTTGCATTTTGAAGAGGAAGGTAAGGGCCAAAAAAAAAAAAGTCATGGAAATAAAAAAAAATGCGTTAGCTGGGAGTCGAACCCAGATCTAGTGCTTGGAAGGCACCAATGCTAGCCGCTACACCACTAACGCGGTGGATATTTTGTTTTTTCCTTTATTGATATATGTTAAAATACGCTGTTACCATGGCTGAACCTGAACCATCGCATCGACACCAAACAAAACCATCTTTATACCGTATGGAACACCCGGACACAAATTAAATCCACCTGGCCATATATTCGGCAATAAAATCATCCATTGACCAATCACTTTTATACCGATCAGCACTACCCAATGCACATCATCCTCGGTAGTGTCGCAAAAACTAATGGTCCAATACGGGACCATCCGCCCTATCGGCCTGGATCAAATTTTTTGGACCTCCGCCATCGGACAACGGCACAACGGCAGGCGGCAGGGCTGGAAAGCGAGCCGGACAGCCGCCAGAAAAATAAAAAGAAAGTTTAATAATCAACAATAATATGCATCCTCTACGGTGACGGAACTTCCCATGTGCCGTGTACAAAGAGTGGATATGGGCAGTTATTGGCTGGGCTTGGTGGAAAGGACTTTCCATATGGACCGGAGTGTCGATGGATTGGTCGAGGTTGCTGAATGCCGGATATCCGACTTTGGCTTGATGCAGATTACTAGGAGGGGTAATTTGGCACGGCGCTTAGTCGATGCTATACGGACGGGATGTGTCTGGGTTCTAGGCGTGGATTAATCAAGATTCCATGCATTTCGAGTGTTGAAGACCTTCTTTGGCATGATTTGTTACGTCAATAGTGTGTTTGTTTGTGTTTGTTTATGGGCAGCTGCATGCTCACTATGTATCAGAGGACTGTACAGGGGTAACGTTACTATCAAGCAATCATGTATACTTGAATGCCCTTCAAGGGGCGAGAAGAGAAGAGGCGAAAGAAAACCGGATGTCAAAAAGCATCAAGCTTGAGCAAATCCCAAGCTGAATAAAACCGGATGATTGATCGGAAATTTGACCCCACTACAACAAGTATACAGGTGGAGTAGGTTGGGTACGATGCTCGGAATTCGCTAAGAAGGCCAATTAACGGCCATAGGTTGTACTATGCTATCACAAGGTCATGGTTGGGTTTGATAGAGTGCTTGTTATGTTCTTGAGTCAATGTGCTACTTGTGCTACGTAGGAATACATTCAACCAAAGAGGACGTGCTCGATGGGACTTTCCTTTCAGCTGTTCAGCTGTGGGGAGAGGATAAACTATACGCTACCGACTAGTTTAGGTAGGTGCGCTTTATATCGCACATCTTCTACTCTGTATCTATCCGTACTCTTGACCCGACTAGACGACTAGATGAATCGTATGTTCATTTTACCAACCACGGATAAGCTAAGATCAGCAAATATTTAATAATGAGTCATAATAGGACAGACAACCGGGATTCGGACATCAGGTGCCTAACGCCGATTCCTCCGGGATCCGTAGATTTGAGAGCTTGGATGTGTGCACAAAGAAAGTGCGTGGACGACAGGCGCGTTATGCACACAGGGTTGGATAATGAGCGCCCGATGACCTCACGGAAGGTCGCGGATAGCACCGATTCACGCCGAGAGGATCGTCATTCGGCGCTTCCCCTCGTCTTTGTAGAAATGAAAGAAGTGCCGTGATTCTACGAGCACCAGATGCAATAATCAGGTAAAATAACTGACTATTGAATCCTTTCTGAGCCGTGGTCTAGCCGGTTATCATTCATCAAACTGCTACTTCGTAGTGGCGATATTGATAGGGAAGGATGTTTGTTTATATGACAGCATAACTGACCACCCAGGCGGCACCACGATGTCATGCTACGGAGACACCAGCTGCAGAAAGGAAGGATGGCCCCGGCATACCAGTATTTCTGCCTGGAGGGCAGCCACACTCGTACAAAGTACACGGACAGCCAGTTGACGGCTACTTTATTTGATCTGTGAGGGGCACAATGATATTCAGATGATCTTCTTCTGTCCTCCAATAGATCTCAACCTACTCTGCAAGTCTCAGGGTGCACAGAACGAAGTTTTCTCTATTCCGTAGAGCATTATCTAAGGGGACCTTGCTTGGCCAACTCATACTCGTAAAATCATGTGCCAGCCATGCCAGGCTCGTGTCAGACTCTGCATACCATCTGACACGGAGGGAGGATGCCCAACGTCATTCGTGGCTGACTGCGGCCATGGATAGATAGCCTATCATGCCATCGCGTTTTTATGCGTGCTTCGTAGTGGGATGTCAAGTCTCCAGATTCCACCATCCTGCCCTTGTAGTCCATACGTACTCTATGCCTGGATGGGAAGCCGTTCCACTGCCAAGATTGCCTAGAGAGTGACCTAGAGAGCAGGTTCCCGTGACTGCCGATTTCCGAGATTTCTCTGTTCATAATGAATACAGAAGAGTGCACGGTACAGTGTACTCCGTACTCAGTCTCAGTACAGTGACATACCACGAGTAGAAAGTATAGAACTGAATCAATCTCTAGTAGCAAGATTCAAAGCGCATCATGATGGAGTATCCAACAGAGTGTAACCCGACTCGTACTCAAAGAACTCAAAGACGTACAATACGGCCTCCATAATTATACTGCTTATTTCCACGGCCTGCCCGTTGTGATCCCCGCTCGGAATACTGAACGAGCTGGAAGTTCGGATGCTCAGGATAAAAAAAAAAAAAAGGTGATGAATTTCTAAGGCCTTGTTTTCTTCTCTTCTTCTTTTTCTTCTCCTTTCTCCCTTGCTATTTCTCTGTTTCTGATTTCATTTCATTTGGTCTCTTATCCTTCTTTCATTTTTCTTCGTCTCCTTGTTCTGCTCTTTGAGTAGCTCATACATCGCTCCGTGCTCTCAGCCCTACCGCGGTATACTACACGCTTCGCCGATCGGTCTCTTCCCCTCCCGTGTATAACACGGTCGTGCACTTGCTTATAAGCGACAACCTCTCTCGTTCGTTCTGTCCTACTTCAGTGTGCTACCTTCACGCAGACGATCAGGAGGAGATTTGGAAAAAAAAAAAAAAAAAAAAGGAGCTTCATACGGTACTTGATACAGCTCTTTACAGCTATCCGGAGTTGGCGGAGTGTGATATCATCAGTTCTGGGTACCGTCATAGCACAATCATTGCTCCCCCAGAATAAAAGGGGAAAACGCAAAGGTCGTACTCAAATAGTTTCTCAAATCAACCCCCTCGTCCATGTGGCGCAAAACCGCAAATGCCGCGTTCAACGCGGCCTTCTTACTCGCGTCGCTCGCGAACGCTCTTCCTCACGGTGATGGTCACTCGATAGATGATATGAATATGGACATGGGTGGCCATGGTCATAATGCAACTTCAGAATCGTCAGAACCAGCTGAAGACTCGCCCATGAGCTATTTCGCGTATGGGAAGCACTCGGGCACCATCATCGCGCACATCGGTCTGATGGTTTTGGCTTGGTGCTTTATTCTTCCCGCAGGTGAGAAGCCCTTCGCAAACCCGATGATCTCGTGAGTATCAATTCTAACATGAAAACCAACAGGTGTTATGCTCAGTGTTGCGCGCTCGCGGTTGGCGCTTCCTACTCAGTTCGCGTTCTTGGTTTTCAATGCCGTTGGTCTGTTAATCGGAATCATCTACAACAGCCAGACTCCCGATCTTTACGAGAACAATGCGCACCACAAGGTTGGCTGGATCGTGACCTGGGTCGCTAGCGCACAAGTTGTCATGACCTTGCTCTTTGCTTATGCTGGACGGGGCGAGACTGAGGTGTCCTCCCATGAACGCGCTGCGTTTCTTCCCGTGGCGACTGAGGACACACCCAGTCCGCTGCAATCCTACCCGTCCGGCTCGTTCCACGACTACCGGTGGTCCAGAGATAGTGGCCAAGGATCGGAGCGGAACTCGTCCTCCCTGCACAGCCGCCCTGGGTCGCCTTCGGACGAATATGATGGTTTCGAGAAGCCGGAAGAGGACCACGCGAAGCCCGCCGAGAGCCGGCGTTGGTTCGAGGGCACGGTTGTCGACCGATTTTTGTCTAGTCGTGTGCCCTCCATGGTATCTAGCCGTGTTCTCCGGACCTTGAACATCATTCACATGGTTATCGAGCGGATTATCATGCCTTTCGGTTTCGCTGCTATTGCTACTGGAGGTGTGACCTACGGTGGTATTATGGTAAGGACAAAATTCTTTTTGGACTTTCAGTTTCCACAAAAGGACGGCTGACTAACGCATATTTTTATCACAGAGAGGCCACGAAGTTTTCAACGGACTCGCTCACTTTATCAAGGGAGGAATCTTCTTCTGGTACGGTCTGCTCACTCTTGGTCGCTGGATGGGCTGCTGGGCCGACTTGGGTTGGGCCTGGAACGTGAAACCTAAATCTCCCATTGTGTCTAAGTGGAAGGCCAACATTGCCAGCGGCGAGTTCACCGAATCGAGTGTGATTTTCACATATGGTATCACCAACGTCTTCCTGGAACACCTTGCGGGTTGGGGTAAGGAATGGTCTGCCACGGACTTGGAACATGTGTCCATTTCCATCATGTTCCTCGGCGGCGGTCTGTGCGGTATGCTTTTCGAGTCTAAGCGCATCAAGAGCTGGTTGAACGAGACGATTTTGCAAGCTCCTGGCCGCGGATCAATGGATTCCACCTGGAAGCTCCCTGACACTCAGGGTGTATCGCTCAACCCGATGCCGGCTCTGGTGATTTTGCTTTTGGGTATGATGATGGGCTCGCACCACCAGGATAGCATGGTGTCCACTATGATACACAAGCAATGGGGCAACCTTCTCGTGGGATTTGCCTTGGCTCGTGGCGCGACTTATGTCTTGCTCTACATCAAGCCGCCAACTTCCTACTTGCCCGCACGTCCTCCGACTGAGATCATCTCTTCTTTCTGCTTGATCGCCGGTGGACTGATTTTCATGCTGAGTGTAAGTCACAATGTTCATGTTTATTGAAGAAAGCAACTAAGCTAACTATCTTCTGCAGACCCGCACCGTTGTCGAGTCCATCGAGTACTACCAATTGGATGCCATGTTCACCTTCACCGTGGGCATGGGATTCACGGCTTTCATCATGGCCTGCGCTATCTTGTCCATTGCTCTCAAGGCGTGGGCTGTGAAGCGCGAGTCCAAGCCGCAGCTGCCGCCTTTCCAATTCCCGGCCACAGCGTGAGTTCTATCCCGACAGGCTGACATCGACACACTCTGCTCTTCACTCCGCTGTCTTGCTGAAATTACGTGCAAGATAATAATTTTCTCTGCTTTTTTGTTTGTGTCTTTTGTTGCTATCGAAGACGACAACGGAAACAGATGTCTGGACCCCGTTGATCGACTTCGCAGCTTGCAGCTTTATACCCCATACATTATTGCTTTCTTCGGCCCAGAGTCGGAATTAGCCTTATTCGCAAAGGCATAATACCACGAGTACCGACGTACCGACGCGAGGAGTTTGCTATTTACACGATTTTTCTTCCTGTTTTATGGAAATGATATCCCACGGATTATGGTTGAAATAATGAGGTGGTTAATCTGACGACCGGGCTTGATTTTTGTGATTATTGCGCTATAGGTGGTCTTTGGACACACGGTTAATAGTATTGTCTATCTGAATATACGTTATCAAGCTATGGTTGTTCTATGTAGATGTTTAACGCAAGAGCGAATTTTTACTCGTTCCTCAGTAGCATTAAGGTGGAAGAGGATGTCTATCAGTATCTGTCACGGCCTCGGCAAGTTGCGACGGTCAACGACACGGCCAATACTGGCAAACACCACCGACAAGGCAAACGATGCCCTAGCCCTGCCACACATTCTATACATATGTCCCTTTATCCTGTAAATAGCATGCCCGACCCTCCTCCCAATCCCCAATTTGTAGCAACGGGGGTTCATTTGTCTGTGGCATATTCCTTTGAGGAGCCGTGTAGTTAATGCCGAACGGGTCAATGTCGGTAGGACTGAGACTAGAGGGCGAGGCAGGGGTACGGCTAAAGTTGGTGGGGGTTAATGCATACTATGACGACTCATCTCATTGCCCAAATGGTTCAAATGGATCCACACGATCAACGGCCTTCCTGCCGCATTTCATCGAACATCCCTCTAATAGCCATTGGACCAAACGCTGTCATGAGAATACGACGAGCAATACCCCAATTCTCTTCTTCTTCGCCTTTGGACTAATCAGAATCATGTCAGCAATTGTTATCCGTGGAAATCTCTCGATCATCTACTTACCGTGAAAAGACCATCATTTACAGCAGATCGCAGCTCCTGGATCATTCTGTGTCAGCTTTTGACTTGACATATTGGTTTCGATGCATACCTCAAGGTCACCTTCAGTACACTTTTTGAACCATCCATCATCACAAACTTCCCTCACGAAGTCCCAGGATAATACTATCACCTCTTGTAACCACCAATGACAAATCATAGATTGGCCCTGGAAGATAAGTCAGTCTTTTAAGTAAATAATAAACTCGAGCTGAAACCTCTACCATATTTTTTTTCGCCAAGTGCATCATTGATGCTAAAGGAAACTCCAGGTTCCACATCTTTCAAGTTTCCTAAGGAAGGTATCATGGGTGGTTATGAGATGGAGACTGGCTTCTTTTCCGAAGTTCGAGTCATATTTATACCTCACAAGGGACAAAATGGGTAATCAGTAAGGTTATGAACCAAAACTTCACCGGGCTACGGAGTATTTAAACAAGGCTCTCTATATACATATATGCTTAAGCTTGAATGAATGCGCTTAGCAGGAAGCAACCTATGGAAAAGGCAGGCACCCACATAGTGCAACGGTTCCCGCGGGTTTCAGCGTGATGCTTAGATATGCTTCACCTCCTACAGCAACTACGGCTCGGAGTCCCAGAACTTCTTGATCTGGGAACCGGCCCTCAAGATTGTGTTCACTTCCAACACTTCCCCTATCTTTTCTTTTCTCTTCCTTTTATCCTTCACCCCTCTTCCTTTGAAAAATTGAACCGTCTCTCGATTGAGTGACACTGTAATGGAAACGGCTGTATTCGGACCTAATGGTAGTCGCTTATCGAGAAATCCACCGTCATATCTAAAGGACCCACGTCAAACCCTCGGGTGTTCGGTTGCTCTGCAATACTCCGTACAAAGCAAAAACTTCTTACAAGAGGTACTCTGTAGATCTACGTCGGCTATTACAGGCTCTGACCACCTGCTAGGCAGAAGCGGGGTCCGGTCCAACACAATATCATTTCTGTAACCTCTCACATCGGATATTTGATTCATGAGCCTGAAGGACGCCCCCTTTCCGAACAAGTGCCAATGCCTCGGAGTCTAAACATGATATTCATGCCTAATTAAGACCTTCGTTGTTCAGGTATCGGCGCACTATGTCCGTAGGATTCTGCACGGAGTGCTGTGACTGCGTTACTCTAAAAGCCAGGTCCTAGCCAGCCATTCGGACAATCCAGTCAGTACTTTCGATCGGCGGCCGGTGCGTTCCCCGCCCTTCCCTTTGCCAAAGGAAGATTACCCATCAAAACTCTCAGACGAGGGGCTTCTTGTACGACTACACAAGCTCTAGACGACATAGTATTAACTGAAAATGGGGGAAGGGGCTATTGTACCAGTTCTGCACACACCAGCTCCTTTGAAGGTCAAGGCACCATAATCCCAAATTTAGGCACAGTCTTTGAAGTTTTTCTTCAAATTCAGGCAAGTGAGTTTCTATCGTCATATATTCAAAAATGGAAGCTATCAGCAAAGCATGATCGGCTTTCCAAGGCTCTTCTATTAGCAAAACGTTCACCAGACCTTTGTTCACATCACTTAGTGGTCTATTCGAGTTGACGAATCCCTTCCCAACGAACACACGAGATCCTTCAAGCTTTGATAATAATTCAAATCTCGGCTCTGCACTGTGAAGCGCAAGATCAACCGGTTGCCAGGAAATGCTCGAAGCGGAAAGCCATCCCTCTTCGCTTCCGATTATCCCTTTGAATTTACGAGCCCACAAATGCAGCATAACAATCTACTGGACCATTATTGTTTTTTCGAACTCCATCTTGCCATTAGGTCTGTATTTCGGCATCAGGTACACAACCTCGATGTCCATACAGGACATATTGTCGATAATCACCGCTGTCATTGGGATACCGGCCCTGTGGTCTTGGATATTAAGGAGTTGGAGACTCTGGAGAAACGAGGATGTGAGGCCAATAGCCACTAGGAACAAATTGGCATTTGACTTTCTGGGATGGAACCTACATATTGGTGTTGTATACATCACCGTCGTACTGGTTTGCGCTTGTATATTTTCATCTGGACTCCGCTTGTTTTCATTGATGCTTCCTCTTGTCATTCTTCAGACCTGTGCTCAACTCCTGCTTACAGAAACACTTTTTCTTTTTCGTTTTAAGACACCGTTCCCTATTTCATCGATTCCAGTCGGCTCCAATTTCCCCGCAGCAGTGATGATATTGGCGGAGGATGTCTGTGCAGTTGATGGAAAACTTGGCCGGGGCTTCCGCTATGCTTTGCGTCAAAGGGTTTCAGCAAGCCCACCATTGCAACAGGCCGTGCGGAAATTAGATTGGTGCTGGGGTCTTTCTGGTCTAATACTCGGATGCGCCATGATTGCGATCATTTTCACGATTAAAAACGACGAGATCGGGCTTACGATTGGTAACAATAGTCTCCTTTTCTATGCCATCGCATTCTTGCTAATATCGTTAGCATTCACAGTTCCATGGGTCTGGGCAACAATAATGACTGTCTACACAACACTGTGTATCCGCCAAGCTCTATCAGATGAGTATCAGATATAGATTGTGGATTTTGCGGGCTTGTGACGACTCCGGTGAAAATAGAAACTGCGATCAGAGGAAACTGTGTTAAGCAGTCATACAGAGTTAAATCAATTTTCTTTACTCTGTTCCCAGGAAGTCTGCCATAGGGGGATTTGAGCGATTTGGATATCTGCTTAGTCTAGGTTTATCAACTTTCAAATCAGACCTACTCGAGATGATATGTAAAATTTTATATACATATGTATTGTGATAACTGCTGTATTGGTCCTAGGGCGCACGTATTACACCACTAGTTATCCAAAGTAATAACTTGTGCCATGCATTTCAATGACGCGCCAGCCCATGCAACCCGAGCAGACCCTTGGGTTTCTGCCATACCCACCGAAAGA
This sequence comes from Aspergillus chevalieri, assembly GCF_016861735.1. Classification (NCBI taxonomy): domain Eukaryota; kingdom Fungi; phylum Ascomycota; class Eurotiomycetes; order Eurotiales; family Aspergillaceae; genus Aspergillus; species Aspergillus chevalieri. The sequence continues at coordinate 1,415,209 of NC_057362.1, forward strand.
TTTGTGCGGCCCGTACAAGGATAGGCGGAATAGGCGGCAGAGACTCCATAATTCTATTCTGCTGTTCAACGTCGTCACAGTAAGACGCAATGATAAAAAGGGGCCAGAATGTCGTGTTGATGAAAGGCGTCTGCCAAATGTCCGACAACACTGCGATCATGTTGGTGACTAGGGGTTGCGCCATTCTATGCAAGTAACTTTCATCTTGAGAAAATGACGAGTATAGAAAAAGCAATAGCGCGCTCTGCATGGCGGAACCGGCCCCCTTCCTGCCTCTTTCGTCGATTTTCATGGCTGTTGATGAGAAAGGATACGGCCGGAGTTTGTCTCCAACGGAAATCGTGCATTTCAATTTCTGGAAGGCTGCTGCGCATCCTGGATCGCGGTTCTCAGCAAACTCAGCTCTGCGGTTCAGCGCCAGTTGGCATAATTGCGGGGATAAGCTCAAAGTTTAACAGCGCTTCCAAGCATCACACCAGAGGTACCATAGCAGAACTTCCACGTAGATAACTAAAGGATTTGATGCGGCATCAATATCAGTTGCGCTGGGGGAGGAGTCGTAGACTGGTGTACAACTCGAAGTAGGCGTGCATTTCAAGTAAAACTCCTATCAGAGTCTGCATGAGACTGTCCGTAGAGGCGTAAAGAACCTGTGCGAAATGACGGCCGGCGCTGATGTGATGAAACATATTGCCTTTGTATGCCAGGCCAGCAGAGCTACTATTTAAGTCCTTCTTAGAGACCAGCCATAGACATGCATCCATGGACCAAAGACTTGGAGGGAAACATTATCGCTGACCTCTAAGTGGCAAAGAAGAATTATTGTGAGAAACAGACGAATACAATCCGAGTCGTCTGCAGATCTCTGAACCCAATTGGTCAGTCTCAGATTCGGCTCGTTGATGGCTTTCCCGTAGCACTGCAGTGCCTGCTCCTCCTCTTGACGAGTAGAAGGGCTAGAAGATATGATCGACCCACCCAACGCTAACACGACATTCAGAATAAGAGGATCCGAATGCGCCAAGGGCAACATGTCCTGTGTCAAAGAGTTGGAGAAATTTTCGGGGGTTGATAAGATTTCGGGGCATATACGCCAGAGATAGAGCTGTAGCAGCCGTTGAGACCTTGAACCGGCACGGCGGGTCCTGTCAACGAGGGAGACAGTGTCAAGACCTTGTCAATTCCGGCTGCAGGGGCGAGCCCCCCCCCCCCTTCCTCAATGAACTGCCATCAGTCACGGTTAACCCCATTCGAATTCTCGGTTGAGCTTGGCCAAGAGCATGCCAGTCCCATCTTGCTGCAACCTCCACAAACTGGCCTACGCTCATCACACTTCTTCTTGTGTAGGCGACAGTAGACACCCTGTTTACCAGCGCGTCTTTCTGGAGCGTAGTTCCAGGTGAAGGTCTCTGCGAGGTTTGGTGATGGTTCGCGGCATCTCTATTTTCGCGAACGAGAGGGCTTGAGTGCATACAGTTTAAAATTACATAAATATCGAAGTCGATATTCGGAAGCCGCGGTGAGTATGGAGTAAGGCTTCGAAGATGGTGGATCTATGGGCCCGAGCTAAGACCTTCCTCGTTGGGTTGCGTAATCCACAGCCCTGCCCAAACAGTCTAGCGATCACATGATATACTATACTCATGAACAATGAAAATACACAATCTACAGTCTAGTACTGCTACAGAATGGGGTCTTAACGCAAGGCTCAGTTTGTCTGGCATTGGGAGGTGGCGCAGGCCTCTCTGGATTGCGACCCAGAAGCGATGCAGAAGTGTCTCAAGCATTGTCTGGTACTGTAAAACCTCGCTATAACGAGATAAACACGTTTCCTGAATTAATTTTCCATATAAATAACGAGAAACCTCACCACTACAAGCCTCATTAGTTTCCTCTGGTCCTCCCATACAAATCTCATTATAACAAGGATAATTAGCTAACATGCCACCACGAAAATCCATCCCTATCTCCCAAAAAATCTCCCGCCAAGCTCGAAAGCGCCTCTATCCAAATGCAGGACAAAGAGAACTCCGCAAATGGTTTGAAATTTGAATATAACCATATCCCCTCATTCAGTCCCATCTCCGATATCCTCTCCAGCAAATATAGCCACCTTGATGATGATCTACCCCCTTCAAACAAAGATTTTAAAGTGCCAATGCTGTGAGAACTGGCCGGAGCTGGAGAATGCCTTATATGATTAGATAACACATGTTGAGGGACAAATATCTATATCTGCAGAGGTTATACAGCATAAAGCAGAGAATTTTTGAGATTCTACTTATCCTGGGATGGAGATACCTACATTCAGTAATAGCTGGCCACATCAGTTCCAAGCCCAAAGAGCTATCAAATGGCATGAGCAGTAACTAGATATCTCCAACTGCGGAATTAAGTGTTTAACTCCGAGCTGCAGAAAGCTTAGCCCTACCGAGATGTCGGCAAAGCAACGTTACCATGGAGTAGGGGGTATCAATGCGGCGCATTGAAACTGCACTCCATGGTCATATAGTATACGTGGTAGATTAGAGATGGCAAGTGTCAATGAGAATTGTTTCTTTCTTTTCCCCTCCAAGAATTGGGGTCGGAAACGAATCAGTCTTCCCCGCAGGCTTAGTCATTATCAACGAATATTTCCCGAGGAACGGAGCAGGCAAGTGGGGTGGGAAAGAAAAAAATGGAAAGGAGAGAGGCGTGGGACCTTGCGAATGACGACGTTATATAAGAGGGACTGCCGGGTCGCTCAATGTAGCTTTTCTTCAGCTTAAACTAGATATCCCCATTCCCTACCCTGTACATTTTTAATCTCCATATCTTTCAAAATGGCCTCTAACCCCCCTGGAGCTTGCTGTGCCACTGGCTTTAAGCATGAGGGCACCCCTGTCGGTGAGGTGAAGAACATCGCTGGTGGTAAGTGTCCTCAGCGCCATAACCCCCCCCCCCCCCTTCATGAGCAATACTGACCTTAAAACCGTGCAGTCGACACCTACATCACCTACCCCAAAGACAACAAGAACCCCGACAAGGCCGTCATCATCCTCTCCGACATCTTCGGTCTCTTCGTCAACAGCAAGCTCCTTGCTGACGAGTTCGCCAACAATGGCTACTTGACCATCATCCCCGACCTCTTCCACGGCGACCCCATCCAGATTGGCGACATGGAAGCCGGCAAGGTCAACCTCCCCGAGTGGATTCCCAACCACCAGCCCGGTCGTGTCGACCCCGTTGTCGAGAGCTCCATCAAGTACCTCAGAGAGGAACTGGGTGTTAAGCGTGTTGCTGGTGTTGGCTACTGCTTTGGCGGCAAGTACGTCTGCCGCTTCCTGAAGAACGGCAGGCTCGACGTCGGCTACACTGCTCACCCCTCGTTCGTCACCCACGAGGAACTCGGTGGCATCACTGGTCCTCTGTCCATTGCTGCTTCTGGTATGTTTTACTTGAAGAACCCTGTACACCCTCTTATCTCTTCTGCAGTAACTGAAATCTCTACAGAAATCGACCAGATCTTCACCACCCAGCTCCGTCACGAATCCGAGGACACCCTCATCAAGACCGGCCAGCCCTGGCAGATCAACCTCTACAGCGGTGTCACTCACGGTTTCGCCGTCCGTGCCGACCTGAGCAACCCGCACTTCAAGTTCGCCAAGGAGCAGGCCTTCTGCCAGGCTGTTGTGTGGTTCAACCAGTACCTGTAAATTGATATCGCAGAGTTACATTGTAGATAGCGAAGATCACGAATGATAATAATGAGAAATGTGTAAATCGATTTTTCTTGGCAGTCGTAGATCGTCCAATTCGATAACGGCCTTATCGGGTCACGTGGAACCGAGACCACCTGGAGTTCTGATCCTAATTATCCGAACTTGGGAAGGAGTCAAGCCTCGTTTCAGTCCTTTTGCATTGACTTCACTGGGGGCTATCGGTCGTGGCTCCTTTTACTGGGGTCGACTGTTGCACTCTTTTGTGTTTCCTCAACTTTCCCCCATTCTGGTCGTTGCTGTCTGTTTTGCATAGCCCCTGGTGATCTACCAGGTGTCATTTGTGATAGCCGATTTCGCCTTGTTGTACAGGCGTGGGTTTGACTGTGGGGTTTAGCATTGCCTCTCTTTCTCTCCTTCAGAACTCGCATTTGATCCGTTAAATTCAATCTTTTCGCTATTGATTTCGGCAGCAACGTGTTGTGTTGGCACTCATTGGCGACTTCAACCTCTTCGCTCGCTCGTGACCTCGGTTTCTCTCCAGCGAATCGATCACCCACCAGATCCGGCGTCGTACAACCGATCCATTCGAATCCTCCCGCTGAAACGCGCCGAGAACAAAAAGACCCGGTATCGCGAGACAAACAAACATCTCCCAAACAATGGCTACCCCGGCCGCTCTACCACCGTTACCTTTCAACCCGTCCCGTGTTCGGTCCTACATCCTCCGATTGCCGCTTTTCACGCGCCTCGTGCTTCTGGCGATTCTTGCGTTTTGGATCCTCGAGTTACAGACAATATGGAGTGTTGTACGGTGGGGGTCTTTGACACCGGATGAGATCGGGCTTGGTAGTAGTATGTCCAACACCCCCTGGCATTTTTACAAGGACATGAGAGGTCGAATGGGGCTAACGCGGTGAGATAGTGTATCGGCTTAATACGTATCCATTTATTCATATGGGATTCTTTCACACTTTGTTGAATGTGTTTGCTCTTACTCCGTTGTTGGAACGGTTTGAGGCCGAGCATGGGACGTTGACTTCGCTGGCTTTGTTTATTGGACGTGAGTTTGGCGATTTTGTACGGTTTGATTGAACGACATCATGCTAACCCCCGATTCTAATAGCGCTTTCTACTCTTCCTGCGGGTCTCTATCTCCTCGTGGAGAAGGTGCTTTTGCATCGCAATACTCCGGTTGTGGGCGCAAGGTTTGTGATGATATCAATTCTTGGTTATGTGGTCAACAGGGCTGACTGCTACAAGCGTTTGGGCGTTCCTTCTCTTGGGCTCGGAGGCTGTCAGGACGTTCAAGTCCCACCCGTACTTCAGGTATATTTCCTCAGATACGATGGAAATCAGTTAGCGGTATTCTAATATGCTAACTTTTTAGTATCGGTTCCTACAAAATACCCACCTGGACATCGCCTCTGCTTGCGTGCATTTTCGCATCGGTGCTCATACCAAACACCAGCTTTCTTGGACACCTCTGCGCTGTGCTTGTCGGATACTTGCGTGAGTACTATAACCCTTCTCATATTAGAGCGCATGCGCTGACTCCACATTCTATTTTCAGTTGGCCTCGGATACCTCAAGGTCTTTGTCCCGCCAGAGAAGATCCTCCGATGGATCGAAGGAAAGCTGAATCTCCTGGGAAGATTGCCGCACTATGTGTCAGTGGATCAGAAAACATATGGTCGCTATGGCGTGCTTCCTTCTACAAACCCCGTGGGGGATCGGCCAACACCCTTGAGCTATCTGGGATCTACCCAGCGTCTGGGAAGCTCGGAATGATGACCTTTGGGTTTCGTGTTACATGTGTGCATATGAATGATCTATAATTGTATGATAGTAGAAAAAAAATATAATCTCGAAAAGCCTTCAGAAGCATTGTAAAGTCAAATTGTGCAAATGGTCGCTACCACCGGACGTATATTTATGATGCACGGTCTAAGTACCGTGATCCGCGCGGACCAGTCCAACGTGCACAACTCCGTACAGCATGGAAAGATAACTCGAAAGACCTGAATTTATGTATCAATGGCTTTAAAACGTGAGTATGATCCATTCTAACCCGCGCTCCTCTCAATCCCACCCTCCTACCGACCATAACCATCTCCTCCAAACCCACGGATTTACCTCTCGAACCACCATTCTGAACCCAATCTACTTACACAACAACAATGCCAGTCCCTACCCGCAACTTACGGAGTAACCCTCACATCCTCTTCGTCCGCCTCCCGTACCTCCTCTCGTTCCTTTGCATTGTCGTCGGCGTTATCTGGCTTCTCCTCCTGCCCCTGAACGAATACTCGCGCCGGACGTATATTTCGGAGAATGCGCTGTTGCCCGGTCAAGTGCATGCATATTTCTCGGGTAGTGAGCAGAACATCTTCCGGGGGTACAAGAAGGAGCTTGGGGGGTTGTTGGTAGGTGGGGCTGGCGGTAACGATGGTGAGCATGGAAGCAGAGGGGAGGTGGAAGTGACACCTGAGTATGTCCTGCCCTCCCATCGATATTGGAATAGCGGGGGTTGCTTCTCTAGCGTGAGTGCTGGATGCTGATTACGGGTGAAAAGGGTATCTGAAAAGGTACAATCGATCTTACGAGCCGCCGGGTTGAAAGTCGCGACGCAGAACTACGAGTACACGTCTGCTGGAATCAGACATCGAGGACAGAATACCTATGCGATTATCAATGCGCCGCGCGGTGATGCTACAGAGGCAATTGTGTTGGTTGCGGCTTGGAAGACGGTGGATGGGGAGTTGAATACCAATGGGATTACTCTTGTGTTGACGTTGGCGAGATACTTTAAGAGTGGGTTCTTTTCTCCTTGCCCAGGCAAGAGAGATGATGTGCTAATAAATGCTTGTGACTTTAGGATGGTCCCTCTGGTCCAAGGATATTATCTTCCTAATTACCCCCGACAGCAAGTCTGGAGCGCAGGCATGGATTGATGCATACCATGACATGCACCCGCCCTCTGTCCAACCATTGCCATTGAAGAGTGGAGCATTGCAAGGTGCCCTGGTGGTGGAGTACCCCTTCGACCACCGCTTCGAGTCCCTACACGTCGTCTACGACGGCGTCAACGGCCAATTGCCTAACCTCGACCTTTTCAACACAGCCGTCTCCATCGCCGGCGGACAAATGGGCATTGGAGCCGTCCTGCAAGAAATGTGGGACCACGACGACAGTTACGAAGCCCGACTGGAGACCATCCTTCGGGGAATGGTCAAGCAGGGCTTTGGCTACGCAACCGGTGCGCATAGCAGCTTCATGCCGTACCATGTGGATGCGATTACTTTGCAGACTAAGGGTGAAGGCTGGCAGGATGAGATGGCTCTGGGTCGGACGGTGGAGAGTCTCTGCCGGAGTTTGAATAACTTGTTGGAACATCTGCACCAGAGTTTCTTCTTTTATCTGCTTATGCAGTCAAATCGGTTTGTTAGCATTGGGACGTATTTACCCAGTGCGATGTTGATTGCTGGTAACTTTACTATTATGGCGATTGCTTTGTGGATGCGTACGGGGTATTATGCGGGTTCTTCTTCATCTACCTGCGCGGGTGCGCCAACTGAAGAGAAGAAAGAGACCACCCAGAAAGGATCAGATGCCTGTGGCGTCATGGAACGACAGCTAGCCCTCCCACTTACATTCGTCGTTGGCCTCCATCTCTTGGGCTTACTTCCTCTCTACATCTTCAACAATCTCTCCCACCAGGTAAGACGAGCCCGAACTTAATCCAGTGGAATGAGAATCCAAACTAACAAAAACAGTATTTCTCCTCTGCAGTCTACACCTGCATCATCGCAGACATCGTCCTCCCCCTCACCCTCGCCGCCCTCTTAACTCACCACTCCCCTTCAACCCCTTCTACTCCTGCCAACACAATCCCCCAACACTGCCTCCTCATAAAATCCTTCTCCCTCCTCCTCCTCGGCCTCTTCCTCTCCACCCTCGCGACCCTAAACTTCTCCCTCTCCTTCATGATCGGCCTCCTGTGCGCCCCGCTTACGTTCACAAACCGCACTGCCTCCACTCCTGTTTTACGATACATTATCTCGACGAGCGGGTTGGTGATTCTTAATGTCCTTTCGCCGCCGGTTGTGCTTGTGGGTGGGTGTTGGTATGCGGGTGTGAGTGTAGAGAGTGTGCTTACGCAGGCGGCATTTGGGTGGGATGTTTGGGGGATGTGGACGCAGGTTGTTGTTTGGTGTGTTTGGTGGCCGGCTTGGGTGACTGGGTGTGCATTGTTGGGGTCTTCGATGTTCTAGTTGGCTCGTGGTTTGGGTTATGGTGTGTGATATGTGACTGTATAGATAATACAGGTTTATGTAGTGATATTATCAGTCCTTGACATTGCAACCATCATCAATTACCATCATGCTTTTCCTATGATGATCAGAAAAATCTAATACAGGATTGTACGTAAATGCAAGCAGTACCGTCCCCATTTAGATAATGGATGTAAATAAGAGAACACATCTATGCAGCCCACACATCCTTGCCAACACCCTCGATCCAGTGACCCAACTGGTTAACACCAGCGTCCCAATCCTTAAGCCTATTCCGCATAGCTTCAATCTGCTTCAGATCCAGCACCTTGGGTTGCACCCAGTTGATCTGAGCAACCTGGGCGACCTGGTCGATCGAGCCCCGGAGGAGACCCAACGACAAAGCCTTCATAATCAGATGTTCAATTTCCTCAGGTTTCACCTTTGTCTCGGCGGAGATCGATTCGAAGGTCAGGTTGCGGTCGTGCGGGGGACGGCGGAAGACCATCTCTGTGAGGGCGGCGAGGGAGATCTTTTGATAGAGGAAGATACGGTGCTGCGCCAGGAGGGAGTCCTTGGAGAGGTTGCCGGCCAGCACATCGTATGCGGTTAGGTCGCCACGGTTGAAGGTGAACAAGAGGTCACGCAGCCAGGTGTATTGCGCCTCCGTGAGCGAGTCGAGGATGGGATGCATCAGCAGTTCACCGAAGTTGTAGATCGAATCGGACACTAAAGCGGCGATACTGAGGTTATATGCGCGGGTGGCCCGCTCAGATGCAGACAGGTCCTCCAGGTTTACGCAGGCGAGGTAGAGAAGAGCGTTCTTGTAGAAGGAGGCGAATTCTTGCTTGGCCTATTTTCGCGATTGTCAGTTTTCCATGCAACCAAGTCAAAGACTTTATAGTAAGGTCTTGTACTAACGTGGTAGTAATCTGCGTTTACTTTATAGAACGAAGCGTGCACGACGGTCTCGACCGCGTCAAACGAGTCCAGGATCCGCTGGCACATCTCCAGGTCCTTCTTTGCACCGTCAAAGTCCTGTAGCCGCTGCTTGACATTGGCAACGTCCGCAAGGGCGTAGGCGTAGGCATCTTGTGAGTCGGGCTTGTTGACTTTATCGGCCAATGATGTAAGGAAAGAGAGTCGCTCCTGGTCATCTATACCAACGCGTGCTGTCAGCTTCATCCGTCTCCAATCCAGACATTCAAATAAACTCACCTGCACAACCCGTTGATGCCATCAACCCCAACAACACAAACTTGAGCTGGTTGATCCGGTCCGCAAAGCTGAGGACAAACGTCTTGAAGATTGCTAACCGCTGCGGAGCACTCTCTGGTGTGCGGAAAAAGTCGATCAGGGTATCGGTGAGTTGGTGCCATAACTTTCGCTCCCAGTAGTCTTCGAGGCTGAGGAAGAAGGGTTGGGACTGCTCCGGAGCTTGTGAAAGCTGCTCAGTCAGGAAATCGGAGATCTTCTGGTTCTCCATGGTGGAGAGTGGCAGGGTTAAAGAGGTGAGCTGCGGGCTGAGATGAATCGGTGAATTCAATGGGAGTGAAGCTTTGATAATAGGCGGCGGAATAGAATCAGTCCGTGGTATACAGAATCGAGACCGTGTCTGATGGAGGCAAAAAGACGGTCGTGATGTGTTGAGAGATGACAGACATAGCGATGGCTGGCCGCTTTGGGAGGAGCTCAAGGCGGTGTCTCTGCGGCGCCGTAGTCCGCTGTCGTCAGTAGATCCGCTTCGTCTTTACCCAACTACAACTACTCCCGACTACCACAACGGGTTTCTTCTTCCTTTCTCTTCAACCCTTTTGCGTTGACTCAGAAAAACACTAACTTTCTTATACGAGGGGCTCTGACATGACTCTAGTCCAATCAATGCCTTCCACGCGCAGACGCTATGGAATCCATTTAGAAAGTGTCCGATATCTCTCCGAACCGACATAGGGTACCTTGGGAAATCTTGGTGCTTAAATACCAGATTATTCTCTCATCAAATTGCTCTTCCTTCGTAATTTCTTTGTTCAAAATCTCAATTCAGATACACTCAATTACTTCCATTCGACTTTCTGGACTTTGCAGCCAGCTCAATCCTCATTACAGCCATGGCAGAATTCGCTGAGAAAAACAGACAAGTCTTCGAGTACGTGCACCTTTCTGTGCTGCATTGGATAGAAGCTAATAGTGATTGTAGCAAGAAGGCTGCCTCTTACATGAACGATTTTTCTGGTGTCATCCAGTCCATCTGCAACCAGGTTGAGAACCGCCGGCTTTGGATCAGTGACAAATGGACAGATACCCATGCTGGAAAGGGACAAGAATTTCGGTTGCTCGAATATGCTTGTGGACCAGGTGCCATATCTGTGGTAAGTATAGGCAATGTCCTTCCCCGGCATAAGAATGAATGGCTGACTTGCATAGACACTGGCTCCATTTGTGACAAAGGTCCTTGGATTAGATGTCTCCGATAATATGGTTGCGGAATTCAACAAGAACGCAGAGGCGGCTGGTCTTTCAGACAAAATGAGTGCGCAGAGAGGCGACCTCCTGGCGGACAACGCGTCAACTGAACTGTCTGCTCCGGAATTTTTCAACTTTGATGCTCTTGTTGTCAGCATGGCCCTCCACCACTTCGATGACGCTGGCAAAGCCCTAAAGAGCCTTGCAGAGCGATTGCAGTCGGGTGGCACTTGCGTAATTGTTGATCTCGTGCCTGACCATTCACACGATTTCCGGGAGCAAGTCCGCGAACATTTCAGCCGGGAGACTGCCGAGACCGTCAAGACGCACGGATTCACACTGGAGCAAATGAGGGACTTGTTTGCAGGCGCTGGCTTGACGAACTTTGGCTACCATGTCTTTGAGGAACCAGTGGTATTCCGCAAAAATGGGAAAGAGATCTCAAAGACTCTTTTCTTGGCTAGAGCACAACGCTCATAGAACTGTTGGATTGACAGATAGGATATTTTTTCTATGAATAGATGACGGCGTTATTGAGTACCCCTGATATATTTGCAGTTAATTGCATTCGATGGTATCGCATCCTAATCCGTAGACATTTAAATCAATGTAGTATGTAACAGGCCATCTGATTGGCCAAAACTCAACGGCCAATAATATCAGCTGAATAGTCAGACGTAAATGGCATGGAGGTTCTCAACGTCAACAAAGTAAAGCAATTCAGCTGATAATAACAAAATCAAATCAAACACAATTTCTAACCTCTCACTTCTCATATCATCTAAGAAAATCTACGATGTGGGCTATGATGCGGCGCCAGCAGCTATGTAAAGTATTTCCGAATCGGGTTTAGCGTCACGGTCCCGTGGCCTGCGCCGGGAGTCTCTGGAGAACGGCTTTCGCCAGTCCAGCGTCAAGTCCAGCACCACTTGCTGAGCTCTGCCGGCCCGTCTCCCATTCCCCCCACCATAGTACGTGCCTTTTTCCTTTTGACTGTCGCATTTAATTGGTCTCCTCTAACCTACACGCGAACAGATGACCATGCAGAAGTGCAGGGCTGTCAATTCCGCCCTGGGGTCGAAGGCATTCGTCCCCGCTCCTCGCGTTCAATTCCAGGCGCAGCGCCGATTCCTCCAAGATGTCGCGATTACTAGAACCGGAAAGCCGATTCTGAAGGTCCAGGGTGGACGGTAAGGATGTGTTAGAGCCGGAACGTGCAGGTCAATGGGTTGCTGACAGGTCGTTTTTTTCTTCCACAGGTCGTCTCTTGGAGGTATCAAGCTCTTCCCAACCGGTCCGCGTTGTTTACCAGTCCAATCAATCTGACAATCTGTGATTTAGGTTATACCGCAACCGTCTTCGGTGCCACCGGTTTCCTGGGTCGTTACATTGTCAACAGACTCGGTATGTCAATATGCTGCCAGCAGATGAAGGGAGAAGAAGCTGACAATTTGTCCAGCTTCGCAGGGATGCACGGTTGTTGTTCCCTACCGCGAAGAGATGGCTAAGAGACACCTGAAGCCCACTGGTGACCTTGGCAGAGTTGTTTTCATTGTACGCCGTCAACCCGAGCCAATGCAAAATTATATCCGTGCAGCAAGCTTATGCATTCCTAGGAATACGACCTGCGGAACACCCAGTCGATCGAAGAGAGCGTCCGTCACTCCGACATTGTCTACAACCTTGTTGGCCGTCAATACCCTACCAAGTGAGTAGTCATTGGGAGCTTCGGTCTTGAAGCTAGTGTGTTAATGGCTATGCAGGAACTTCTCCTACGCCGATGTTCATGTCGACGGTACAGAACGCATTGCAGAGGCGACCGCCAAATACGATATCGACCGTTTCATTCATGTCTCTTCTTACAACGCTAACAAGGATTCTCCATCCGAGTATTTCTCTACAAAGGTCCGTCATCCTCTCGGGTGCATACTTCATCTTCTCGGTATACTGAACTGTTATAGGGCTGGGGTGAAGAAGTGGCCCGCTCCATCTATCCCGAGACCACCATTGTCCGACCCGCTCCTATGTTCGGATTCGAAGACAACCTTTTCCACAAGCTCGCTAGCGTGGCCAACCTTTTTACCGCCAATCACATGCAGGAGCGCTTCTGGCCTGTTCACGTAAGATTTTTTGCGAACACATTCTATGGCGGATTATTTGCTGATGTCCATCCAGGCCCCTGATGTTGGCACTGCTCTCGAGCATATGCTTCACGATGACTCCACTACGGGTGAGACCTATGAGCTCTACGGTCCCAAGAACTACTCTACCGCTGAGATTGCCGAGCTCGTGGACCGTGAAATCGTCAAGCGCCGTCGTCACTTGAACTTGCCCAAGCCTGTTCTCAAGTCTTTGGCACACTACCTGAACAAGTACCTCTGGTGGCCCACCATCTCCGCCGACGAGGTCGAGCGGGAGTTCATCGACCAGAGAATCGACCCCACGGCCAAGACCTTCAAGAACCTCGGGATTGAGCCAGCTCAGCTGGAGGACCTCACCTTTCACTACCTGGTAAGTGCTTGTTGTTCTGTCGTGTTGTTATTCAGTAGCTAAATATTGCGCAGAAAGGTTACCGGAGCGCTTCCTACTACGACCTGCCCCCGGCCACAGAGCGGGAGAGACAGGAAGAGAGGAAGTACGTGCATGTTCTCGACGACCAGTAATCGTCTCTGTTTTCATACGTGTGTACATAAACTAGACTCAATCAATTTCCTTGTGTTCTTCAATGACGTAGTTTCGCCAAAGCATAATGTTGCAGCGTGATTGAATTCTCAGGGATAATCCAGGCAATTTAATTCATAATAAGACATCAGTAACCGAGATTAAATCTCTTTTATAGCATAAGAGTAATCTACCTGCTTACCTGCCAAGTTTCTCATTTGAACGAAATCCTCTGCTTCATCCGACATCTCCATCAGTAAACCACCACCAATACAACAAGCAAAATCAACTCCATAAATCAACAGGGACAACGAGTATGACGCACAAAACCCCAATCCTCCTCCTAAAAACCAAATCCACACCCTCCGACGCCTACGATGAATACTTCACCGACAAAAACTACAACCCGCTCTTCATCCCCGTCCTCTCGCACCAATTCCACGCCGCGAACCTCGCACACATCCGCGACCTCTTCAACACCGGCGCCTTGAAACATGATGATACCGAAAGGAAATATGGGGGGTTGATATTTACCAGTCAGCGTGCTGTGGAAGGGTTTACGAGGATGATTGAAGAGGATGCTGATGGTATCCCCTCCTCCCCTCCCCCGCCCCAGGTAATGGATATAGATCGGTGTAATGCAAGATGCTAATGAGATTTGACGGATAGAACAAATAGCATCCGATTCCTCGAAATCCCTCCCCCTGTACACCGTCGGCCCCGCGACATCCCGCTCGCTCTCGTCGCTCGTTACTTCGCACCTCCCGCACGCAACGATCCACGGCACAGATACAGGGAACGGGGAGAATTTGGCACTGTTTATCCTCGAGCACTACAATAATCTCGCTGGGAATAAGAACGGGAGAGGAGAGAAATTACCGCTTTTGTTCCTCGTTGGTGAACAGAGGAGGGATATTATTCCAAAGACGCTTATGTCGGGGAAATTACCGGAGGGGGAGAGAATTGGGGTGGAGGAGGTTGTTGTTTATGAGACGTGTGTTATGGAGTCGTTCGAGGATGACTTTACTAAAGTCATAGACTCTTATAAATCTGAGGATAATGATGGTGGTGGTGAGAAGGTGATGTGGGTGGTCATCTTTTCGCCGGCGGGGTGTGATGCCATGTTACGGGTTCTTGGGCTGGATTCTTCTTCAAATGACAATGGGGACGGCGTATTAGTGGCACCCGGGAAGAGAGTGTTTGTTGCGACCATTGGACCTACGACGAGGGACCACTTGCGCTTGAAGTATGGGTTCAAGCCACATGTTTGTGCTGAGAAGCCTAGTCAGGAGGGGGTGGGGGGTGAAATTGAGAGGTTTATGGAAAGGAGGAATGGTAAATAAGTGTGATTTGGTTGTTTTATAACGGTATACCCATGTGCATTACTCAATACGTATGATGGAATGAATGGAGATATGCTATTCAAATGGCCTTTGAGAGGCTAACAACTATCTTAACGCCATAATCTCAAACAAGATACAGTAACATGACAGAATCAAGAGGCCCAAGATGGATGGTAAAGTGCTCGAATGTATGTATGTCGCCTTAAAAACAAAACTATCCTGACCCATATCCACTTCCTATTCACATGGTCCCTTCTATCTACTCGATGTATGGTCGCAATCATTTATGTACTCGAATAATCTTTAATCGAGGCGTTTACCGCATGATCTCTTCGTAAATCAAGTCTACACGATTGTTAGTTTCATTGTAAACAGGCTCATATGGATGAAGGTGGAGCGTACACTTCAGCTGCTCCTTGCTGAGCGCATCCTTGTTCTTGTCAAAATCAAAGAATCCATCCGGAATTGGGGGAGCAGTGGGCTCATCGTCCGGGTCATGGTACGGCTCCAGGTAGGGGTGCTGGAGGGCTTCTTCGACTGTGATACGCTTGGCAGGGTTGAATGCGAGAAGTCTCTCCAGGAGGTCAAGAGCCTGGTCGTTGCTCTTAGGGAAGAGGGCCTTGAAGGGAATCTTCTTCTTGAAGGGGAGGGAGCGGATGTACTCGCGCGCACGGCGGGACTTGATTCCGTAGTAGTCTTCCATGGTTGGTGTACCCAGGACGTCAAGGATAAGGGTCAATTGGTGGTGATCTTTCCCAAGTTAGCTCATGACGGTTTTCTTTTCCGGCACTCGCTGTCACTTACAATCTTTTCCGGGGAACAAGGGCTTTCCGCTCAGCATCTCGGCCAATATACATCCAACACTCCACACATCAATAGCTTTTGTGTATTCCTTGAAGGTCAACATGATTTCTGGCGCACGGTACCAACGTGTCGCAACGTATTCCGTCATGAATCCGGAATTATCGTCGGTCGACGCGGCAGAACGGGCCAGACCAAAGTCGCAGACTTTCAGGTCGCAGTTTGCGTTGAGTAACAGGTTGGATGGCTTCAGGTCACGGTGGAGAACGTTTGCGGAGTGCATTGCTTTGAGCGCACGGAGGGTCTGGTAGATGAAGTACTGGCAGTGGTCGTCGGAGAGGTCTTGGGTACGGATAACTCGATGCATATCGGTTTCCATCAGCTCCTGCGATAGTTAGCCTGGCTCCCATGGGGATAATAGCAGGAAAAGTAGTACTTGAATGAGATATACTTCATTGAACGAATCATAGCTGCGGGGTCTCTGGATATCCAAGATGGAGATGATGTTTTCGTGGTTGAAATAGCGCAGCAGCTTCATTTCACGCAGGGTCCGCAGACAGAACATCGAGTGGTCGAAGGGGATGATCTTCTTGATCGCGACCTTCTGGCCGGAAGGCTTGTGGATTGCCGAACTAGGAGACACTGTTTAGTACTCAATTATACCTGGTAATCACAAATACATACCAGACAACACCATAGGCACCCTCTCCGATGATGTCAGCAATTTCATACTGTTCGGAGATGTTGAAAGAGATCTTCCTCGACCCTTGCATCTTTGCTGTGATTTAAAACTATAGATCGGCTTGTCAGAGGCCCGATTGACATGGAACCGGCCATGAAGAATCCTGGCATGCCGTTGAATTAAGCTTACATTTGTTTGTGTCACGCGGTTCGTGTAATCCGAGTGTACCAAAAGCAGACGGACTCTTCAAGGTGTACGTCACAATCTGCAAGAAGTATAGCGAGGCAATCAGGGCGTAACCGACGGTTGTTGGTGAATTCAGGAAATTGTAGGATGTGCAATTCTGGCGGATTTCGTTTCCCCCTTATTCCAAAGTAAAGCGGCCCTTCGAACAAGATCGACTGACGTGAGTAGCGGGGACGAGCGGTTAATTGATGACGGATGGTGGTACACTTCACGGGCAGTCACGTTAGAATCAAAAGGCTTCAAGAGGAAGACGAATCAGAGAGACGCCTTAAGCGCTCAGGTCGAGCCATGCCATTCCATTGGAGAAGCCACGGCCATCGACATAGAAGACAAAGCGAACGAATATCCGTACCTGAGCGTGTAGTTCCCCCTGACCTGCAAGTGGTGTTTATCGGGCTGCCGCCGGAGAAGCCGTCGTGAGATCTGTTGTTGGAGACGGTCAGTTGTCTGGAAAATATTGAATATTATAAGTGGGCGGAAAAGGCAGATAAGAGATAATTCTGATAGAGCACACGGACTTTCTTTTCTGAGACGGTCGGCGTGAAGTTGATGGATCTGAGTCTGTCTGTCTGTCGCTCTCTCTTCTTGTCTCAATAGTCTGTCTGCGGAGGGGCTAGAGAGGGGAGAGTGACGCGGGTGTGGGGTGGGGCAGTCAGCAGTAGTAGTAATGCAGGAGTACGTACGAGTAGAGTAGAGTGTAGGGAGAAAAGGTGTATGAGAGAAGCTGAGGAAGAGAAGTCGAAAGATAGAAAAGAAAGAGAAGAGAAGAAGAATAGGAATAGTGAGCGATCAAGCACAGTGATTTTTATCTGGTCCAGACCCTCAAATAATAGTCTACTCTAGAAGCAGGACTATTAAATGGTTGGGGATCAACAGGAAAGATTCAGGGAGATTAACACTTTTCCTAATAAAGTATTCCATGGAGTCCCCTCCATCCATGGTAGAAATACCTGTCATTGACCCTGAAAACCCTCTGCTTCTCTTCTGTCTCAACCAGCGTTTCATCTTCGTCCTTAGTTGCCTCAACATATTCACCAGTCACCCTCCATACTACTTCATACAGAGTAATTACTAAGAGTTGGCACTACTGCTGGGCCAAACTCAATCATCACAGTTCATCACAATTCAAATCACATGGTCTCTCAGCCACCTCTACCTACTCCGCACTCCATGCTCATACAAATAAATACCAGCCAAAAAGGGGAAATACCCTGACTGCCAAATAAGATATCTTTGTAATTGGTGTTGTATCTCTCATAGAAAATAAGGAACCAAAGTATTTTGGAAAAGGGAAGCCATCTTCTACTACTGCACAATCTGTACACGTGTTTTCAACCTCGTCAGCCCAGTGGTCTTTATCGCACCAAGTCGACTGGGAGAAGGGAAGAGAGAGAGAGAGAGAAAGAAAAAAAGGGGATCAAACCTTTTCTCGCAAAGATCCCATCCATTGCACCAAGCTGGCGCTCTGGTCCGACCGGTCCTCAACCAACAGCGTCTGTGCCCACAACCGGAGGCCTGGCTCCCCATCCTCCCTAACCACATATAGATGCGGCACCACGATACTGCCCGCCCCCTTCGCACGGTGGTCCCGGCTCTTCTCAACCACCGCCCGAACTCGCTGGCTGAAGTCGTTGTCCAATTCGGGAAGGTACTGCTTGCCCACGCGGAGTTGCAACTTGTCGGGTAACCCGAACACGTCAAGGATAAGCTGCGGCACCGCATCACGTCCCACCCACAGGAACTGCGTCTGTCCATCATCGATCAGGTAGAGACCATACGACACCATCTGTTCAGACGCCAGGTTGACGGGCGGCGGAAGGATGATTTCGCCCGTCTGCTCATCTGGTAATCCAGCGTTGTCTGGCATGTCGTGTAGCGAGTACATCTTCGGGTAGATGTATTGCATAAGAAGGGGAAGAGGAAGCGTCGAAAGCATACAAAGAGCGGCTGACCGCATATCGGTCGGGATCTGGGCGGATTTCCGGAGACCAAGCTAGAAAAAGTCCGTTATCACCTTGTTTGATAGCGCAACTAGAGGTCAAAGGACTTACGTTCTTGATCATGGCGAGGAAAAGAACAGGGAGTGCTCTCAAGTTGGCAGGGAACTGGAGTCCGCTACCGCTCACGCTTCCACCAGCAAGCTCCTTGCGGTATGTCGACAGAAGTTCCGTGACCTTGGCTTGCAATGCCTCTCGTGCTGGCTCCAGACCACTCGACAGAACCCGCTCAACAGCTTTGTGGCTGAAGTAAGCGGAAATCGCCTGTTGATCTGCTGAAGCATACAGGTCCGCAAGGTTCTGAGTGGTGGGAAGCGCCACGGTCAAAACACGGATCCTCCGCTCACCGTTACACGTAGTGTGAAGAACAGCTGCCTGCATGCACACCACTGGCTTCGTGACAGTCTCGTCAATCGCAACCTCAACAACGTACGCTTGATCACGCGGGAAAGCAGGGAATGCACACAGATCCGAGCTACGGTTGAAGAAGTTACCGTAGAACGTGTTCATCCGCAAACCAGTCGTCGCACGAACACGCAGGACAGCCTCCAGTCCAATCTCTGACGATAGGTACTCAGAGAATTCCCGCGCAAACTTGATGGCATCTTCGGTCCGGGCCGCGTTCCATCCAGGATAGAAGTAAGTCTGACCACCCGTGTATCTCGGAAGGTTGCTCAAGGATGCCACATCTTGATACTGGGAGGAGAACAAGAACATGTCCACCGACACCTGCGCCTTGGAGCACTCGACGGCAAAGCTCTTGTAGAAGCTGTTGGCGGTCTGCAAAAGACCGCTCTCCTTGTTCGTACCTAGGACCTTCTTATCTTCTCTCACGGTAAGGGCACCTTGTCCCACATTAGGGAGCGACGAGCTGAGGACAGTCATCTTTCCACCCACAGGGGAGATCAACTTGTAGCCAGCCCGCAAAGCTGATCCCATAGCACAGCCATTGCTCTGAGTGTTCTGGAACATGTCCTGCAGCTTGTCCAAGAACAGCTCGATGTTCTCCCGGCATTCACTCAGTGGCACCAGAAGATCACCAGGGATGGGTAGGAAAGGTTCGTCGAGATCGCTGACAACAAGCATACGTGGATCTGAGCTCTCGGATCCGTCTCTGGGGATGCTAAAGTAATGAAGGCTGGTATCCACGGCCATAAAGCCCAACCGGGTCCGGCGATCCGCGTTAGGGATCCGGTCAAGGCTCTCCTTGATGCACCGTGCGGTCGTAGCCAAGAGGCCGTTGGCAACCGAAGTATAGCTCACATCAATCAGGAAGAGGTAGACAAGCGGCTGCGGTGGCCGGACCATATATTCTTGAGGTGCGACAAACTCAACGACCGAATGGTTGAGTTCAGGCCGCAGAGCCCGGTCCGCGGGCTTTTGCGCAGCGCTATCCCAATCGAAGGCCTGAGGTACATCGTTGGTCAAGCTGCACATATTGCAACGCCAGCGGTGGCCATTATCCATGAATGTGACGAATGGGTTGATGTAGGATCGGCAGCGCCGGCATCGTGAGATGACTTGATCGGGAATCACTGGGATAGCGTCCTCTGCGTCATGAAGGGCTGCGTATGGCTGAATGACAAGAGAGAAGGGTAATTTAGATTTCTTCAGAAGCGAGTGGTTCGTCGGAACGGCATTCAGTGTCGAGCGCATATACTTCGGAGGGCAGTTTGCGTGGGGAGACGGGAAGACACTGGTCTAAGAGCAAGTCAGCAAGCTCCGACACCAAGTAGCCCAGTATTCTAGGTACATACACCCGGCGGCAAAATAATAGGAGGCGGAGGCAAGTCTAGCTCTGCGACATTAAATGGTTGACTGAGGAGGTCGGTCGGAATGAGTTGGTTGAGAGAAACAGGTCGCGCTTGGGCAGCCTGCGGCGGCATCTGATGCGGATCGGCCATACCCATGGCGCCAAGTTGCTGGGTCATCTGCGCAACTCCAGGTGCGACGGGCGGAGCATAACCTTGGGTCATAGGCTGCATCTGGGCTGCGGCATCTGCTCCGTAGATGGGCTGCGCCACGGGTTGTTGGTATCCCGCAACAGCCTGGGGAGGGTAGCCGTAGCTGCCGCCGGCTGGCATCTGACCTCCCAACGCCGCATTGGCACCGGAACCAAACTCGAAAGACTCGCCAGCATACACCCGCTTCTTCCTACCTCCAGCTTGACCTTGAGGAGGCTGCCCGGGCTGAGGAGAGCCATAGCCAACGGGTTGACCGTACCCTTCGTGGGGAGGGTAACCCCCCTGTGGTGCTTCCATGAGAGACGAAAGTGTGAAATCGGGTAAAGACGGCTGTTGGCGCTGGATAACTTTCTTCGAACGTAATTTTGCGGGGGAGGGTATATGTAAAACGTCGTGCGAATCGTAACTGGTTTACTGCTTGTATCGGTCAGCCACGATATCGACTTGGAGCAGGGAGAGAGGCAGAGCGACTCAGGCCACTCTGCTTGTTAAGGAACAAATTTGCGGATGGGAGACGAACGTATAACAAGGCTATATTAAAAGAAGAATTAATGAGTTCACACGCAAAAGCCGTACACCAGGTCGGTCAACGTGTCCTGGAAGGAGAAGTTATGGTTTATGCTCGAGTAGGCGAAAGTGTACGGTGGCCTTTGCGGCAACCTTGCCTCGGACCAATCAGAGCCCCGCAGGCATCAGTCCCCCAGCCAGACTTCAACGTCGTCTCAACCTCTCATTTTCGGATTTTAATCTTATTGACTATGAAAGTGTTAGTTTAGCTACTAAAATGATTGGTTGTTGTCAGTGAATTACTTGTGCCGTTGAGTGATTGCTGCCCGGAGTTCCATTGATATATATATATCCACACGGTGTTACCGACAGGAACAGGACTCCGTTACACGATATAGGGCTCCTCACCCTCTAAAACGATAAATTGGGTCATAGGGGTCATAGTCAATCGAAAACGGTGCCAGATAGATCCCTGAAGATCCCCTGAACTACATACTACAGTATCGGGTGTCCCCCAAGCTCACAGCAATACACAATGCCACACAGGAACACTCGACTGCTTTTTATGGACCAAGGATTGAAGGCTTTATGAGAAAAGAACAGCGCTTATAATCTAGAGAATAACTGGGACCTTTTGAATGGATTGCAGAATATCTGTCACTCGTCCACACCAGTCATTGATGCTTTTGTTGATCGTATAGGCTCTCCGGGATCTTGCTACAAAGGAAGGATGTCGCCATGTGCAAAAGTGACCTACCCAATGGCGTGAAATGCCATGACTCCATTTCTCACAAACCTTGCAGGAATAGTTCTGAGGCGTTATGCGGTAGATCTCATATGGTAAGATATTGTACCAGAGATAGCAGGACCGAGTGATATGCATAAACCATAGCTATTTTTACGATTGTCGCTTGCGCATATGCATGATAAATGCAATTGATGCTTTCCTATTCCCATCACTAGCCTTTCTTGAGCGTTGAATTCTCATTTTGTATCTCGATGCTATGTTAGGGCGGTCACGGGTTGCCGTGCCAACACAGGGCGGCGGTGGAGCCCACGACAACAACGCATCTTACCCCCATTCTCCTCGGTTTGTCCTCCACTCGAGTGTCACTTTGCGGCTGCCAGTAACTAACCAAACAGGTGTTGCAGGTTTTGCTTGTGGCTTTGTGCTCTTCTTTTATCACGTTCTTCTTTTGTTTTGTATTTCAGCGTCAATTTACAGACAGTTGGCATTCCTTTCCAGTCCGTAGACAGATACCATTGCACCGCATTTCGCCTCTGCTTACTTTTGTCCTTTTGCCCCACTTACTGCTGCGGTGTATTATTATGCAGCAGGTCTAAATCCGAAGACGCGACTGTTGACATCGAAACGGCAACTCGTTCGCCCTCTAGCACCTAGCCGTACACGTCGACGAAGGACACACGGAACTCTCGCTTGAGGAATACAAGGATTGGACGACGAGGACATACAACAATATGAGCGTCAGAGTCGTTGCAAGAATCAGACCACTCTTGAAGTCGGAACGAGAACTGGATGTCATTATTCGGACAGGCTTCAACAACAAAGGAGAGAAGAAGAACACCGAGGACAGTAGATCGTTGGCTGCACTGAGGGATCGTGATACGCTCGTGCGAATTCCGAACCCGAAACATGAGCACGAGGAGTACTCCTTCCAGTTCAATGCAGTCTATGATGCAGATGCCTCTCAGCAGGAGGTCTTCGATGCTGAAGGTCCGCACCATCTTGAAACGCGCCGAAAGCTCTTGATATACTGATTGAATGTGCAGTTGCTCCCACCGTGAAGCATCTTTTCAATGGATTCGACGTCACCTTGTTTGCATACGGCGTTACAGGAACCGGGAAAACCCACACGATGCGAGGTGGTAAAAGCCTTGCCGACAGAGGTGCAATCCCTCGACTCCTCAGCACTATCTATCGACGCGGACGGAAGATCGAGAAGGATAGCGAGGGTGCTACTTCTGTGAAGGTCTCCTTGAGTTATTACGAAATATACAACGACAAAGTCTATGATTTGTTTGAGCCCCCAGAGAAGAGGACATTTGCAGGACTGCCCCTTCGGGACAACGGTGGAAAGACGGTTGTTGTGGGGTTGACAGAAAGGCCATGTACGAGCTTGAAAGAGTTTGAAATCCTTTACGACCAAGCAAACACCAACAGGTCAACCTCTGCTACCAAGGTGAGTTCGCTAGCTGTGGTCATCCTAGCGGGCATACAGTACTAATGGAATATAGCTGAATGCTCATTCTTCCCGATCCCATGCAATCCTTTGCGTTAAACTCACGGTTACTTCCGGCGACAAAACACGAGTTAGCACTGCTTCCGCCATTGACCTTGCAGGCTCCGAGGACAACCGCCGAACGGACAACGGGAAGGAGCGCATGGTGGAGTCAGCAAGCATCAACAAGAGTCTCTTCGTACTAGCCCAGTGCGTCGAAGCAATGACCAAAAAGCAACAGAGGATACCGTATCGAGAGTCGAAGATGACGCGAATTCTATCATTGGGCCAGAATCACGGATTGACGGTCATGATCCTCAACCTCGCCCCTGTTCGATCTTACCACTTGGATACACTGAGCTCACTCAACTTTGCCAACCGGACGAAGAAGATTGAGGTCCGCGAGGTGGAGAATGAACCAATGTTCAAAGGTCCTCCTAGGCCAGCCATGCGGCCTTCTGTAGCTGCCCAGCGACAGCCTCTCCGGCCATTGACGGCTTCAGTCAATGCAAATTTACCAGCACCTGGTACAACAGATGCATCGAAGCCTGCAGACAGCAAGCCTGCTAAGGCGTTCTCTGTTTACTCGGATAAACCCCAGCCAAGTCATTCGGCACAATTCAAGAAGCCTGAAGTTCCCAAGCGGACATCCTTTAGTTCCAATGCTCCTCGAACACAACCATCGAAGATCGGCCGTCCTTCCCAAACAGCAACACAACAGCAGACCAACCACGAAGATATCTCCGCTGCCAAAATTGAGGAAATGGTGCAGAAGAAAGTTGAAGAGATCCTCGCTGTCAGAGCTGTTAGCGAACAGACAAGACAGACACAGGTCCGCGAGCTTAATGAGCAAGTCCAAAAGCGATTGGAATCTCTCGAGCAACGCATCGAAGGCTCCGAGGATGCAAGAGCTGAAGGGCTATCGTATTTACTCATGGCAAAACAACACCAGGGCCGTGGTGAGGACCATTCCGCATTGAAAATGTACCAGTTAGCATTACCATTCTTCCCCAACAACGAGAAGCTGGCCATGAAGATTTCACGCCTGGAAGAGCGTCTGTATGGCTCGCGCGGTCAGGAAAACACATGTTCTGCTACCCCTGCTTCTCCGCCCGCAAAGAGGGGACTGGGAAGCATGCTGTCAATCAAGAAGCAGCCCCAGAAACCCCAAATCAAGCGCGCGGCCGACCATTTGGACAAGGATTACGAGGAGCCCGAGGCTGCCTCTGAAGCTCCTAGCGAAGACGAAATCCAGGATACCTCTCGCGCCCAATGCAGGAAGCGCGCAAGGACCATCAAAGTCGCATCGAGCGACAATGAGGACTCAGATGTAACTGAACGTGATAAAGACGCTCCCTCACCGCGTACAATCCACCTCCTATCTGTCGTCAACTCCCGCGACGTCAACCAAATCAAGTTACTGAAGGGCGTTGGCGTCAAGAAAGCCGAGGCTATTGTTGACTGTCTGTGCGAGATGGACCAGAAAATAGAGGAAGGAGAAGAGGCTCACGCCCAGGTCAAAAACATCTTGGAATTGAGCAATTTGAAAGGTGTTGGGGCAAGGACAGTCCAAAGCATGAGAACCGGTATCTTGATTTAAAAAAAAGAAATTTGCATACTATCGTGCATTTGAAGCGGTCTTATTAGAGAGACTTTCGAGCATCCATTGCATTGGTGCACCGTGCATGCATACCCTTTTGCTTGTTTTTCTCATTTCTTGACTTCATCTATTTTTGTATACATATGGCCATGGCCTGTTTTATCTTGTTTCTTACTTTCGCGTCATTTTGAGCGAAGGCGTTCTTGGGCGTCATTTATACTCGTTCATCTGTTAACATTTTATGATTTTGAGGTGTCTTTGTTGTTACTATGCGAATACCATCTTTTGGCCCTTTCGTTCATTTTGCCGAAGAACTTGGGTAATCCTCGTATTTCCCGGATAGTGTGTGGATGTAGACACTTGATCATTGAACGAAGAGGTCTAATGATATAATACATTGCGGTTGCGGACTGACGGAAATGACAAAAAAGACCCATGTCCATTGCTTGCTATTAACTGCTGCATGAAGCTCAATTCTTCGAAGCCGGCTTATCGAAAATCACCTTCCCCTCCTCCGTAAGCTTCGCGATCCTCTGGTCAATCCCCCTGACCTCCTGGCTCAGACTTTCGACCGAGCGAGCAGGAACAGGCGCAGCGTGGGTTGCTTCTACAGCTTCTTTCCGGAATTTCTCCTCTCCTCTCTTCCTCTCCGCGCTCTGTTGCGAGGGTCCACTTGTGAGGCCGCGAGGCGATCCCGCTATTTCGTTTACTTCGCGTTCGGAGAGGACATCGTTGAGACGGGGACCGCGAGATTGCACAAGGATTTGGGCGGGACCGTCGAATTGGAGGAAGAGCTTTTAGTGATAACATGTTAGTTCCAGAACTGCATATCCATTGTGAGGCAAAGTTTCATACTCTATCACCCCAGATGGTCATGCGGGACCATGTCCGGATCTTGTGGAAGATCTTCATGGCCGTCTCCCATGTGTCGGTCTGTGACATGTTTTGGATAAACCTCGTATTCTGGAGGAAGCTTGGTAACGCCTTGAGGCCCGGCACTTGGAAGTTCAGGGTGGTAGATTTGAATCGGTAGGGTCGAGGAGGGTTGGAGGTCATAGTGTAAGCCACGACGTTGCTATTGTTCTGTTAGCACTCGACCCAACCCAACAGATCAGACAGCCATACCTAGGATGGGCAATGTATTGCTCTCCGGGTTTCACGTCGACGGAGTATAATTGCCCATTGCCGACTAGTGCTAGAAGACCTCGTCCGGTGACTTCAGAGTTACCCCAGTGGGTCACGCTCTTCGCGAATTAGCCTGTGCTTTCCATGCCGTGCGAGAAGTTGGACGAACCATGTTTGTGTTGATAACCGGCTTCACGGAGATAGAACGTCCGGTCCAGGCGAGCAGAGCTCGTTTCTGGGCGATTATCCAATCTTCAGAGCCATTAAGATGGAGGACGGCGAAGGATGTGGTAGGGGACCGAACGGAGATCAGGGCAGTCACGGGGCTGCTAGAGGTTATCTATCCGGCATCAGTTATCTTTCCTGGAGACCGTAGAAATGGGCAACCGCTTGCAGACCTTCTGGTAGAGGAATGGCACGCCGACGGGGGCTCTTCGGACGGGTTCTAGGACGCTCAGCGTCGAAACCACCTGCGCGGAAAGCCAATTGTCAATTGCACAAGATCAGGAGAGCCCTTTGCTGAGCGACAAATGGACCTCATACATTATCCGCCTTCCCACTCAGTCCAACCAATGTCCCTCTGCGAGTGTAGAGATGCTGCGAAGCTGAAAGCGAAACCGACAATAACGAGTATGGGGAGCCGATGATATCGAACCGGGCGTCTGAATGTTTTCAATTTCGTCCATTAGCCCGACTGCCGTTTTGGCACGATCAATCCTTACCAGGGAGAAACATACCAGGCGACTGAGCCGAATTTGGCGTACCGGCTACAGGAAGGTGATCTCCATTGAGTTGCTCCGAAGGCACGGCACGAATCTGAATGCCTCTTTTCGCTTGCTGCAATGGGTCTTGTCGCGCCCACTGCGGAAGGACTCTCGTCCAGGAGAGAGCCCGGACACCTCTCCTTAGGCTTTGGTTCATGGTGGGTGATTGCGCAAAACTGCAGCAGACGGTGCCGGCGGGGAATATACGGACCGGGTTTCTTTTCCCCTTGAAGTGGGTATTTCGTCAGGCTGTCACTTGGTGAGCGTTCGCCTAGGCTGGGACTGGGGAAGTTCAATGACGTTCCAGACAAAATTCAAGCAACACACTCGCTTTCGAAGAACTGTGAAGAGTCAGTAGCTGGACTTGTTTTGCTTCGAACAAGGCGTGAATTGTTGATGCCTAATAACGCCTGATGATTAAGGCATAAATAGTTGGCAATACGTCAATACGTCATCTATAAATCAGCTACGCGAAACTTTCAACCGTTAACATTCTATCCAAAATGCATCACCAATATTTGCCGTTCGAGTTTAGTTTGATAGATAGGTCTCCCTTTGGAATTGGTGTTCCCAAAGCCAGAAGAGAAGTTCTGCTCTCAATGCCGTTAGAATAGCGAAAATGGCATCAAAGCATTTCTAGTCAACAAGTAAATACCAGGGCTTTCATTCAATGAGTTCATACCAGAGGTATCCAGTACCCCAAAACATAAGCCTAATTGCTTCAGGCATATCCAAATCGAAGCCTGTCATGGTCTATCTGATCGTAGGAAGATCTCAGGGCCTGATTACAGACAAACAATGCAAACTAGCAGCGGGGATTTGATTATCAGATTGCGAGCCCTCGCGACATATTGACGATACTGGATCGGAGTGTTTCACTACCGAGAGAACATAAGACAATTTTGCTTTATCCTTAGTCTTCCAAAAGAAGCGCTTTTACCATTACCGATTGCGATACCTCAATAGAAGGCGAAAGACAAGCACTCAATCTCGGAGTTTTCCGCCGACCCTTTTCCTTTCCATCTCCGAACCCGGCGGTCCCCGTCCTAAGTCCCAGCTGGAGGACCTGCGGTTCAATTGCTTCCACAACCTTCACAACCCACAATTATGTGCCATTAGGCCTGGAAGAAGTTACGGTAATACCGATCGGCTCGCTGAAAGAAAGGAAAGGGCACTGTACCGGCCGTCATGCTGCCCCGGGCAGCTCGATCGCCTTGCTGGCGTACTACAACGCCGTTCATGCATCCGGCTCGCGTTGTTCCGCGCTCAACCCCGTGGAGGTCTGCCTATTATGGCTCACAATTCCGAGTATTCACATCGGGCCAAAGTCCGCTGCGGAGGCAAGCAGCGGGGGATAAACCTATGACAACCACGAACACCCGAACCGCGGTGAAAGCGGCTCCAGATGAGAAGAATGCCCAGAATGCGACGGCTACGAAGAAGAAGGACCTGCTGGGCGAGGCGAGTATAGGGAATAAAGAGCAGCGCAAAGCTGACTGGGCTATCATGAAGGAAATGGCGAAATACCTTTGGCCGAAGGTGAGGACGGTTTGATCGCGCGGCAGAGAATAGGCTGATGCTGACCGGATACTACGATGCAGGAGGACTGGGGTACTAAGCTTCGTGTTGGGAGTGCGTTATCACTACTTGTTGGCGCAAAGGTGTGTTTCTGATCTCGAGATCTTATGCGACTTGGTTACTTATGGTCACGGACTAGATTCTGAACGTCGAGGTGCCATTCTACTTCAAGAGCATTGTTGATTCGATGAACATCGACTTTGCGGCCGTTGGAGGAACAGCTTATACCGTTGCCGGCTCAATGATTATAGCTTGTAAGCGAAACACTTTGGTCAACCGCTTCAAGGAACACTGGATTTAACAGTTCCCATTTCAGATGGTGTCACTAGGATTGGAGCAACGCTATTCCAGGAACTGCGGAACGCCGTGTTTGCTAGCGTGGCCCAGAAGGCTATTCGCAGAGTCGCAGGGAATGTCTTCGAACATTTGCTACGGCTTGATCTCAACTTCCACCTTACCCGTCAGACCGGTGGACTGACGAGAGCGATTGATCGCGGTACTAAGGGTATCAGCTTCCTGCTGACATCCATGGTGTTTCACATTGTTCCCACGGCTTTGGAAATCTCGCTCGTCTGTGGTATTTTGGTATGGCACATGACAGGTGATCGACTCTATTAGTGTTCTACTAACACAGGCATTAGACTTACCAGTATGGTGCTCAATTTGCGGCTATCACGGCTGCCACGATGCTCGCATACAGTGCATTTACTATCACCACCACTGCCTGGAGAACCAAGTTCCGCAAGCGAGCCAACGCAGCGGATAACCGCGGTGCGACAGTCGCTGTTGATTCCCTTATCAACTACGAGGCTGTCAAGTACTTTAACAACGAGAAGTTCGAAGCTGCACGATATGACAAGGCTCTTAAGGCCTACGAAGAAGCGTCCATTAAGGTCACAACGTCTCTGGCTTTCCTCAACTCCGGTCAAAATATGATATTCTCCAGCGCGCTTGCCGGTATGATGTACCTCGCTGCTAATGGAGTGGCTGAGGGTGCCTTGACTGTCGGTGATTTGGTCATGGTCAACCAGCTTGTCTTCCAACTCTCGGTTCCGCTGAACTTCTTGGGCTCTGTGTACCGTGAGCTGCGCCAGTCGTTGCTGGACATGGAGACCCTGTTCAACCTGCAGAAAGTCAACGTGAACATCAAGGAGCTCCCCGACGCGAAGCCGCTCGAGGTCAAGCGAGGAGGCGAAATCCGGTTCGAGAACGTGACATTCGGCTATCACCCCGACCGACCTATCCTGAAGAACGCTAGCTTTACAATTCCTGCTGGTCAGAAGTTTGCTATCGTGGGACCGAGCGGCTGCGGGAAGTCGACGATTTTGAGGTTACTGTTCAGATTTTATGATGTTCAAGAAGGCCGCATTCTGGTCGACGGCCAGGACGTGCGCCATGTGACTTTGGATAGTCTCCGGAAGGCAATTGGAGTGGTTCCGCAGGACACGCCTTTGTTCAACGACACTATCGAGCACAACATTCGCTACGGCCGGATTGATGCATCTGATGAGGAAGTCCGTAGGGCTTCCCAGCGCGCTCAGATTCACGAGCTTGTCCAGAGACTCCCCGATGGCTACAAGACTGCCGTTGGTGAAAGAGGTATGATGATCTCTGGTGGTGAGAAGCAGCGGATGGCGATTTCTCGTCTGTTGCTGAAGGACCCTCAGATATTGTTCTTCGATGAAGCGGTAAGTATCCTTTAATATTAACATTGACAGCTATCTGAACGTTGAAAACAGACTTCTGCCCTCGACACCTACACTGAACAGGCTCTGCTGCAGAACATCAACAGCATTCTGAAGGAGAAGGGCCGTACTAGCGTCTTTGTTGCCCACCGGCTGCGAACTATCTACGATTGCGACCAGATCCTGGTACTGAAGGCAGGCGAGGTTGCCGAATCGGGATCGCACCGTGAACTCCTGGAGCAGAATGGGATCTATGCTGAGTTGTGGAATGGTGAGTGATTACTAGATACCAAATTTCGAAGATATGAAATACTAATTGATAAAATAGCGCAAGAAACATCGCTCGCAGAGGATGTGGAGCCTGATGAGGTCAAAGAGGCTGAGGAGAAGAGGGAGAGTACCCCGGATCGTAGATAGACGGGTTCTCGTTTCTTTGTTATAGATTTCCAGCATTTGAGTATATACTTTGTCTGTATAGTAGACGAATCGCATTGTGAAGGAACAGAGGGCAGTGCAGGAGTACGAATCCATCGCTATATCAGGAAATTCGCGCTGTTCCATCATAACGGCTCCCCCTCACCTGAAGGACCCCGACAACGGCAACGATAACAGCATTGTTTACCACGCGTCACGAGTTAATTAAAAAAGAACAGGGGCTCTCGGGGCGGTTACCGGGCAAAGCTTACCGCGGGCTTAACTGAATCTGGCCTAACGAGGTCCCGCTAGAAGGGTCTACTTCGGAGTACAGTACTTCTGATACTAGTCTCGATGGTTCAATTTGTTTCTCCGCTCACGTTCCCGAACCAGATTTATTTGGTACACAAGATCCATTTGTGCCTGAAAGTTAAATAGATGACGGTGTATAGCCGGTGGCACTATTGGAAGCCCTTTTATATTAAGATGTTCTGAATACGAAAGAGAGAGAAAAGCAACAGAAGAAGTTTACTAGGGATAGTCAGTTGAACTATTGATAGATCCCGCACCCCTGGGCCAGAAGTACAACTAAAGTACGGTGCCTTGACAGCCGAAATACAGAGTACAAGCGGTATTTTTGGGCCGACGGATTCCCCACACGCAGTCCCAGAATCAGGAGAACTCGAGATCGCTTGGAGATACTCGCGTGTGTTTTTTTCCCTCTTTTCATCTTCTGTTCTTCCCTTTCTGCTTGTTTACTTTTATTCTCTACACTCTTTTGTGCATTCCTTCGTTAAAATCATTCGCTTCTATACACTCTTTTAATCAGGCAGTTGCATTAGTGCAACAGCCAAGCTTTCCATACAACACTCGATAACCATCCATTCGTTTATCCTAGACGCTGCTCTACATACTCAAACAATCACTAGCCTCGTTCTTTTCGCAATAATCTATTCGATTCTTCATTCTCATCATTTCGTCTAGCCCTGCAATTAATTGCTTACACAACCACTGGGTCCCCGGAGTAATAGCTTTGCCAGCCACCGGATTCCGTGCTCGCCGTCACTTACCTTAATTTCTCATCGACTTATCCCACGTCAGCCCACGAATTGCTGTTGTCTCTCTTAAACTGGAGAATTGAAGTGAAGAAAGTGGAAGGTGATGTTTGTGGTTTATTGTACTTGGTACGTCGCAGCATTTGCATTTTTCTCCCTTGGGGGTCGATGTGACGTCCGAAAGCGATGCGTTGAATCCATAAACAAAAAAGTATATATGAGATCCGTGATCTGACTTGCATCACAGATACTCTATTTTCAATATTTCTCAGCATCCCTGGCACCCGAAGATTCCGACAAACGAAGTCAACAAACGACGAGAGACCTACCACTAGGCACAATGGGTATTATCGAGAAGTTGCAAGCCAGTATGCCTACAAAACATTACCTTGACACAACTAGAGCCGATTCAGAACTAACGTTTCTTAAGAAATCGAACTCTACCGCCTGGAGCAGCGCTACGCTCGTCGCAAGCACCGCACCTCTTTTCATGACGTCCAGTATGTCGATGGAGAGTACGTCTTCAACGGTTCATTGAACTCGCCCACATCCAGCGTCTCCAAGCACTCCACAGGAGGCCAGTATAAATCGTCAACCTGGAGCGCATCGAACGACTCGCGGTGGCGTTGATGACTTCTTTCTTTCCGTTTCCTGCCTTGAATGCGCCCGTTGATTTCGTCTAGCTCTCCCTCGTACGACTTCCTCACATCCTTTCTCCACATCATGTTTCATGTGGACTTTTTAACGATGTCTCCAAGTGAGCGGGAACAAGTTTCATCATGCTGTCGAATATACCCATAGCCACATTTGATTGGAGGTCGATATTGATTTGATTTGCCTGGTTTGACACTCGAATCCGAGACCTGAGGCAGAGGTGTCTTGGCCATTATCACGTCCTGCTAGATCCCGATCTCGTGGGGTAAAATCTGGCAGGTTAGTCTCTTTGTCTCAAATATCGATTCGATATTGTCTGCAATCTGATCGAGTCGTTCGTTGTTTGAGTTTGAATCTTCCCAAGCATCGTGCTGTCATTCCCTAGAAGCGAAGCAAGTTACGAATGTTTCTTTTTCTGGATTTTTGTTTGATGAATCTTTCAAATACCTGCGTGTCTAGCGATTTTGCCTTGATTTTATGGTGGCTGTTCTGATTCTTTATTTTAACCCCTTGTACATAGGTTCACATTTCGGGTTGTTAAATAGAAAGTATAGATAACTTCTTGCCAATTTCTGCGCCTTTACTCCCTTTACTAACAATAGAATAAGATATACATAAGAACCTCTCTGCAAGCAACATCTCTTCATATCAACGTTTAGACTTCCGGCTCCCAATCCCAAGCCGTCCGAGATTAGGAAGACTTGATTTATGCCGATGCGCACCCCCTAGAATAGAGCCTCCCCCACCATTCCCACCAACCCCCTTCTGTGTCCCAGAACTATCCACTGAATTCATCCGGCCGGTCCCTCCTGCATTTCCACCACGCAGGGACTCTCCACCCTCAGCAAACCCCCGATCCTTACGAGTCTGGTCCGATGTCGCGGCCGCAGAAAGCGCAGCGGTTAGAGAGGGGTTCTGGGGTCCCGTTCGGATACCATCGTGGTCGAGTTGGCGCTGGTAAGCGGCGCGTTGGGCTCGTCGGGCTTTTTCTTGCACGGATTTGAATTTGTCTAGGAGATCGGCCCAGCGGATGGAGGAATCGTCGCGGGATTTCAGGCGCGCGCCGGTTGGGCGTTCAAAGGTGGATATTGGGGCCGTGCTGATGCTTTGATGAGTGAGTTGTTTTTGGTTAAATAGGTGGATGTGAAGATGGTTGCTGGCTTACAGTCGTGGACTAGCGTGGAGGAGGCCGATATTGCTGACGCTGTTAAGACGGTTTTTGAGCGCTGCGAATGCGGAGCTCTGCGGGAGTAGCATGAGGACGCCGTAGAGGCATTTATATAGGTATGGGTATTTTTCTGGTTCCAGGAGTTGGAGACGGAGGTCTGGACGAAAGTTAGCATTGAGCAGCCGCATAGGAAGGCTGAACCAACAGGTAAAGACAGGTGATTCTAAGAGCTGGACCAGCTTGTCGATTTGTATTAACATATTAACGGTCATTTCGAGTTCAGCACTAGTAACGCGTCAGTCAGCAGGGCATAGACGTGAACACTGCATGAGATACTAACAAGACTTGCAGAAGGTTATATGCTTGCTCATAAGCTTGAGCGAGAAGACATAGGGAAAATGTAGAGACTGCATTATGGCACCATGACCTGAAAAGAGCCACAAAGAACATTTGGCCTTCCTAGAAACGAGAAACCTCGTTAGCTGCTCTTCCTAGTTTCAATTTGCAGTATCGTTCACCTTTGAATCGATATTCCTTAATCTCTTTCGAAGATCGGAGAGTTCAGGTGCGGTGATTAGGTTGTTATTCAAATTCTGGACCATGATGCTAGCAAACTCGATATCCTGACGATTGGTTAGATCAGACTCAGTCATCCTTTCGTTGGAATACTCACCTCTTCCTTTTCAAGGCAATCTGCTAGGGTCCGATAGATACGTTCCGGACTCAAACTAATGCAAAGCTGCCGAATGATGAGATTTCCACGAACCTCAAGCAAATTCCGGTCCGTCGAGAACAATTGCAGCAAGTTCACCATGAAAGATGCAAAGTAGCTATCCTCACTGTTCTTTGAAATTTGCGACAGAAGTTGGAGATCCTTGGTAACAACAGCTTCCGCAGGGTCCGACAATGTTTTGAGAAGTGCAGGAAAGGTTCCGTCATTGAAAGCAACAACCTTGCGTGGAGCCTTCCGATGTAGCATGATTAACCAGGACAGTGCAGCTACTCTTGTGGCTTCATTCTCATTCAAAAATTGCAATGTAAGTGAATTGACGGCTGCAGCATAATCAAGATCTGCTGGAGGAGCTGGCGCGGACACAATGCCACTTCGGGGCGTTTGATCGATTGACGGTTCTTGTTGAGAAATCTGCTTCCTAAGTTCACTTCCCTGGGTATCAGAGGGTTTGCCGCCTGGTGTCGATGACCTTCTTTCAGAATTTTCCTTGTTATTTGGGGCGGGCGGTAATTTCGAGGTCGCGGCTGGACGATTTTCCTCTGAGGTGTCTTCAGACAGGGTGACTATATACTCCAATAAAGAAGTGTTGACTCGATTAGCTGCCTGTCGTACCTGGTCCGAGCCACTGGACATTGCAGGAAGAACCTGAGTCAGAAGACATGGGACGAAAGGGAGGATATCTTCAGGGCTGATATCAAAGAAGTTATCAATCCAGCGCAGCGCAGTCAGTTGCATCTCCTCATCTAAGGCTTAGGAGTTAGCGAGAGCTCGTACGATGAGGATATTCGAGTGGAACTCACCAAACGACGTGTCGACGAATCCCACAAGAATGTCCAGGATCTTAGGATAATCAATATGGACATCTTGGCCCGGAACCCAGTCACCATCAACCTGGGCGCCATCTTCTTCTTCAATGATGGATTCAGATGCCGAATCTTCAATAGCATTTTCATCTTTGTCCTCTTCTGGGGCAACAGCCTGGTCGGTAATTGCGCTCACATCGTCACTCGCAGCCGATTGTCTTTTGCTTTCTTGTTCCTTTCTGCTATCTTCGATACCCTTTTTGAGACGTGCAATCCTCTTTATTTCCGATAAAAATCGATCAAGAAGGCCTTGTGTGGCGACATGCACATCCCTACTTGGGTCACCCAGGAATTTAACTAAACCCCCAAGAAATTCCGGCAAGTAAGAGACGAGTTCCAGGTCAGGAATTGTATCCAATAATGTCAACCATTGTACCAAGAAGATTCGAGTGAATGGGCTGATCACATGTATGCGATCCTTAAGCAAAGGTATGAATTTCGCGAGAGAAAACGCGGTCGGCAGATCTGCTTCTTCCAGCGTATCTGAATCTAACGCATCCTTCTCAGAAAGTTGCAGAACCGAGATATACGTGGCAGCAGACTCCGAAACAATATCCTTCACAAGGCGATCAAGAAGCTCAGCACCATTCTTCACGGAGAGCTCCGAGTCCGAAGCTAACTAGAACACATTGTCAATAGACGCACTTTTACAGTCTGATTACCAGCGCACTCACTTTGCTCAGCGCATCGAAAATCTCGTTAAAGAATAACAGTATTTCTCCTTTGGCGACCTTGGCAATGTTGTACATGCTTTCGCATGCATAGTACCTGACCCGCGCATCTTGGTCGGAGAAACAGGCAAGAACCGGCGGTACGATTTCCTTGAGATGAGGAGCAACACCCTCCTAAACCAATCTCAGCATTTCACATTTACCAAATTACCCAGATCCAATATCATCGATTTCACTCACGGATCCCAATGCTATCGAGGCGGCAGCCAGCCCAATTAAACCACCATTTCTGGCGTGAGGCTGGTGTACGGCGTAAGCGTAGTCATGGCAAAGCTGGTCAACTATCTTCTGGATCTCCTCAATCTCTCCTTTGAAAGCGGCATTTCGGACAATTTTTTCAAGCCTGGATGTTTTACCTCTGTGGTTAGCATATGGTTTGGTTTATTTGGTATATTCGTCCGATCCGCGGGCATTTCTCGATCATACTCTAGAGCTCCCTGTTTCCTCCTATCGTAGAGCTTATCGTTCAGCAGGCGTTGGATAGAGTGATCCATCGCTCAGACAGATACGATGCACCACACAGCTCAAAGGCCTCGGTAGTCGTCATTCAAGTCGTGCTCATTGTTGAGGGGGCGTCTAGATTCGGTGCAGCTGGGCGGTGAATCGGGAAACTCCTTTGACTATTATCGCGCTATCAGTATCTTTCTATTTCGCAACTTTTGTGTGTGCACAGCTAGAATGCTTAAAGGGACTTACCACCTTCTAAGCTGAACTAATAACGGGCGAGTGGGGAGTTGGTTAGTTGCTTACAGCGAAGATGCGTTGTCAACGTGGGCATGATGTGACGTCGTTCCCGCCGAGCGTTATCGCAAAGTACTTGGCGCCTGCTCCATATATATTGGCGCTGATCGACGCAGCACTTTTGACCTCAAAATGATTGCTAATTTGCTATGAGAAGAGAATAACGCCATCAGAAATCCCAACATGGCATACAAAAGAGCTTCATTCCATCCATTGTTGCCTAGCTTCTGTGCCAATAAATATAAGCATTGTATACACTCTATGGTTGGCACTCGATAAAATAAGACCTATACCTAGAGTGAAGCGATCATTTTGACGAACTTCTGCCACATATCAGATAAGCGTTGCTATTTATTTTTAGCATTGGCTGTTTTCAACCATCTAACCATCACGAAGTCTCTTATCAAGAATCTAAAGCATGTTTTCGCGGACTCTCCTCGCCACTTGCCGGATGGGTTGCTCCATGTCATATAAACAAAATCAACAATCATCCTAGAATGTTTGGGCATTGATAAAGATGGTGGCATGATAATGAACCGGCTGTCTACCAGCCATCCCATGTTCCAAGGGCCCCATTTGAGGTAGGTTGAAAAGTCATTAATTTATGATAGAAAATAGGATAACCAACTCGAAAACGTTCTTCTAACTTGTATATGTCAGTCATCAGCGTTGCTATCACAGCATTGCAGTTTTATTTCAGAATATCATCCATGGTTTTCTCCCCACGGTTGACTTCCATGTTGATATGGCCATGAAAGCATCTTTCAATAATTTGCATTAAAGGAACATGGAAAGTTTCAGGCATTGGGCTATGACAAAGTGGGCCTGAGACATCTGCAACACATGTTGTGACGGCTCAGCTCAGTGCCTTTATGGACGTTCATTGTCAATATGGCAAACAATGCCATGAAAGCAATTGAGACAAACAGCTGCTTAGCGAGGCCACACACAACCATATATAAGACTTCTTTGTGTAAATAGACTCTTCTTTCTTTTCTTTTCCTCTTCAGATTCGATATTCTCGTCGATGGCTACAATAGTTTAGATAGGAATATCATTTCGTTATTATCTACTATTCTGAGCTCGTGACACATGTCTGGCAGAAGACATCAGGTGTGAATTCCCCTGTTGGGTAGTATGATCCGATACGCAATGTCATAGCAGTCCATTCCAGAATGACAGCAGAAAGATCATCATCTAAGAAAGTTCTGAGAGACAGAGACAATAATGTCGATTTTGCATGATGATGTGACCAGCAGATCGGGACGCTCTTCATACAGCCATACGGCAATGATGGGCACGCCCCCATGTGCACAGTATGGGTTGACTGGTTGGGGCCGGCACAAAGATATGAAATGGTCTACACCTTTGGCTGTTAGATCCAGGACCCAGGATGGGAGGTGATTGAGTATTTTGCTGGAATGACCATTGTTGATGCTGCAAATTGCAAATGAGGCCAATTCCATGATGCAGACTTTTGCTGCATCAAGGAAAACCTCCTATATGGGTTTCTTGTAGTTGACTTCAACCTGGTGCGAATCAGTGGACTTAGATCTGGCACTCCAGACTCCAAGCACAGAGTACACCATGTCTCAGGGATCAGACACTTTGAACAGGATGGTGGAATAGAGTAGAATTTGCAAGGAATTCTGCTTTAGAACATGAAAGTCCTCTCAGAGACTGTTCATTATTACTACATTATTGAAGCCAGGAGTTTTGATGCTCCCTGGTGAAGGATCTGATGGTGATGAGATCAGACCCGTGTATCTATTCTTCAGTCGATTTTGTGGTAGTTTCATGACCCAGGATTGGTGGCAGAGAGTTTGAGCAACCTTCACTAGGTCTACCCACCCAATACAGAGTTTTCCACAGTGAAGAATGAGCTGTTGGGCAGCAATGACTTCTCGGATCAGCCAGCAGCGGCTGAAAACAGGACGATCAAATAAGTTCAGCACTGATATCCAAACATCCAATTTGAAGGGGGGAAATGGTAATTGGGAATCTGCCATTAATTGATCTGGATCAGGTGGAATGCCACACCTCTTGAATGCTTGAGCAATCTTCTCCAAGATGGCGAAGACTTTGGTGGTGTCGTCTTCTTCTTCTCTGACCCAGAGTGTTACTGTTACAGACCTTGTCGTGTCAGACTCACGTGATGACGCGGGGAGTTAAGACAGAATTATTGGATAATGGTTGATGATGGATGCAGGAAGCGACAGGGATCAAGTTGATATCCGAACGGGACACGTGATATGGTATATGGTATACGGCACGGTATACAGGATGGTATATGGTATATGATATACGGTATACACCGTGGCACATGAACTGGTATACAGACCAAAGGATATATAAGGACGCTCATTCATGTACTTAGCTGAGTTCTTCACGATCAATTCTCGTCAATCAAGCATTGGTTACATTCTAGTTTCTGACTCGTCCGCACTTAACCAACAACCCAGTATACGTACTCGGTTGGCCTTGTTTCTCTATTCGTTACCTTTATCGTTTCTACTTGTTGATTATCTTACGGAGCCTGGAGGGGGCGATATACCCATCGACGCATATAACTTACTGAACCGGACCCGGAGGGGCATTGAGCATACGAATACTTGGAAGACACTTAGGGTAAGTGTCCTGTCTCGAAATACAACTAACTAGAACCCTAGGTACGATACGAGAGAAGCCAGGTTGTGACAGGTGGATGTATGAAAAGCAGAAAGACAGCACCAGTGAGACTGTGGATACTTAGATACTAGCCTTACAGCCTTACTAGGTAGTGATTCCATTCCAGGTGAGAGAATAATAGAGAGCCAATTCCATCCTAGTACTTTTATTATAAATCATTAATTCTCCTCCGCCTGATTCACCTGTGAAAAGATCTCCGAAAAGGTCTCAGGCCTATCAGCCCCTTCCACCGCATACATGCCCTGCACCATGAAATACGGCATCCTGGCCACCAACTGTCATTATGCCTTTTCCGCCTCCGCATCCACCTCCTTCCCACCCTCCTCCTGGCCAACACCTCCCACCCCGGGTTACAGAGCTCGCCAGATATCCTTGCTTCATCTGTACAACCTGCCCAGTTGTCTCCGCACCATCTTGGCTGTAGTAACAGTGTGTCGACTTTAAACCCGCCTTCCCTTGATACCTTTTGAGTCTGGATCTCCAATTTTGGCTCTGTTTTCAGGAGCTAATTGAAACAAGAGATATCATATGGCGCAAGCAGCTTATTCACTCCTTTGCCCTTATTGCTGTTAAAACCGCACATTCGCTTAGAACACTCTGTTAGGTAGCTACAGTTTTATATAGGATCCTAGATAGCTTCATTTGCACAAATCAGAGACCTCGACCATATACGCTTGATACGTACTTTCGACCCTGACTAAGCCGCAACTCCGACAAAGGTCCATGCTCCGTGACAAGAATATCAGCCCTGGAGAGGAAAGAAAAGGAGAAGAAGCCATACAGGCAAGACAAAGGAAACCAGGTGAATAAATCTG
Source organism: Aspergillus chevalieri (assembly GCF_016861735.1). Taxonomy (NCBI): domain Eukaryota; kingdom Fungi; phylum Ascomycota; class Eurotiomycetes; order Eurotiales; family Aspergillaceae; genus Aspergillus; species Aspergillus chevalieri. The sequence continues at coordinate 1,454,699 of NC_057362.1, forward strand.
ATTTATTGATAATTGAGAAGTTGGCTACAGCTAATAAAGATACCACAATAAAAGACAAATGCAAGTAAGCAGTGTAATAGCCATACCATCCCCGCTGATTCTCAATTATATAGATGCACAGACATCATAAGAACTTTCTGATGGTCATACAGCTGCAATTCAGAATAATCATTGATAAACACAGCATGCCACAGCTTAGGCTCAGAGAACTCTGTCAAGTTGTTAGCGGAATAAACCATGGCTACTAAATTAAACACCGAGTAAGAACACACCTTTGGTTGGTAAAGAAGTTGCACAATCAATTATGATCCAATCCTCAATCATCTTCTCCTCCAGCCAGGGATGATACTTTCCGCCGGCCTTGAATCGAGAGATATGTTCATCAACTTCTCCATGATCTCTCAACAATTCAATCGCCCATTTCTTTTCAGGGATATAGAAATCCACTCGACCATCCTTGGTCCTTGACCATTCACTGGATATCGGTACACCTCGCCCTGCTACATGGACAAATCCCCTGTAGAACTCATCTTGGTATTGGGCTTCCACAGGTCTGGGTTGTGATGCACTTGACATTTTTTTGCCCTCAGCTGAATGCCTTAAGTTCATGATGGAGAATTTGCTGAGGATTTCTTTGCATAATGTTGGCAGTGAGTTGAATCTGACAGGCAGGCGTTGTGACATTGTGCCAATTGAATATTCAATGTATCTAAGATGGTCAGAACAGAACAACAATAGGGGCATGTGAGAAGAATTACTTTTCATGTAAGCGTGATGGCAGAACTGCAATATCACAGCTACCCAGAGCTACTCTGTGAATCCAACCTTTCTGATAACAGAATTTGATGCTTGCATCATTGATATCAAATGGAATACTTCCTTCCTCTGTAATTTTGTTCAACATGTCTGAAATCCCATCAGTAGCTTCTGGTATTTTTGGGAAAGAGCGATTAACTGGCTGTGTGCTTAGTTTTTGAAAAACTGTGGCGGTGTCCTCCAGGAACCAGATGACATGATCTTCTGTCAAAGCCCTAATATGTCCATGCTTGATGTCATGGTGATAGGCCTGAAACTGTTAGCTTCTTGGTTCAGATAAAGCTTCTCAACATGCCCCACTATAGGAATACCCAAAGAATCCCAAAATTATTTGAAATCATATTTGACACGTACCTGGAAAAGTGTGCTGAGTATGGATTCGACCGCTCCTGGATGGCCATTTGATAATGCAAATATGTAATCCTGGGCACATTCACCAAAAGTGAACCTTTTTCGATATTCAAATGGGATTGACCGTGAAGCAACATCCTTGAACTCTTCTTTGTCATAAAATAAACCAATAGGTGGTGCACCTTGCTGACTTTGTGGTGTCAATGAGATGCATTGTTGGTTAGAAAGCCTGACTGGAGTGAAGAATGTTTGATCTGGACCTGCTTCTGGACTGCCGTAGGAGCAGAAAAGACATAGTCGAAAATTATAACCAAGAAAAGATGACTGTCTCTTTTTGAGAATTGTGTTCCAGAGCGCACTATCATTGTAGGTCAACTGTGCCTCATCCACAAGGATCACAGTGTTTGATGTCAGAACCCAAGAGAGATCCTGTTCTGATTGTGATGAAGTTGTGGTGGGAGCATCCTGTGCTTCTTCATTCCATTTCTCAACAAGCTTGACAAGACTGTCCCAAGGATTCTTGTGATTGAGTTTTTCCCATTCCTTGATCAAGGAAACTCTTCTTCCCCTATTGCGATAGTGGTAACTCAGAAGTTCAGAGAGATATGTTTTCCCACTGGCTGGAGTTCCACGCACATGGACTATGTTCACTTCATCCAAAATGGCTGCAAGTTCTAACACTGTACGCTCTCGAGGACATACGTGTGGATCCTCTGTGATGGGCCGTTCCGGAGCCAAATTCACTATCATATATAAATGTAAATTATAAGCATGAAAAGATCATTAAAAATGGATATTCTCACCATTTTGTGATTCCAAGCACTTCAGTTTCTGTGGAGTGGCACCTCCGCTCACAACAACAACAATATCCACATCTGGATCCTTGCTTTTGGGGAAGAGTGGGTTGGACGTGACCATTCGGCGTGGATGTAGGAATTCACTATCATCAATCCTGAACTTCTGTTCATGATTGAGTTGCACCACAGGGCTGTAGAGGATGAGATCACCATAGTCAGATGCATCTTTCTTGGCGTGTGCTGGTGCATGGTCCCAAATCTTCTTCATGAGTGTCTCAATATCGTCTTGGTCTGCAACACACTCTATAGAGAATGGCCGCCCAAGATTGCCAGGGACAGCGCACCATAATTTGCGAGTACGTGGTCGAGACATTGTCAAAGATTGGATTGGGTTGAGCACCCAGCTGGTGATGGCAGCAGCCATTGTAAGATAAGGACTAGAAGTGCACCTGCCTGATGAGAACAAGAATTGCACCTGCCTGACGAAAACAAGGATTGCACCTGCCTAATAAGGGCGAGACATGCACCTGCCTGACAAACAATACTGTACAAAGAGGGGTTGCCGATGGCCTTGTTACACATACAGGCAAGCAACATGTGTTAGTTTTCTATTCAGAACTATTTCAAGTCAATCGGGTAAGGACTTGGCAGGGGATAGGATGTAGTAAGATGAGGACAAGATGATCATTAGAGATGGGGTTTGGAAATGAAGACGTACGGAATATACTACCGCCGCTGCCGTTGCTGCCAAGGTGAACATGTGATATTAGTGTGCTGATTGGTTGATCGATTGATTATGTCATACATCATCCAGCGGCGGGACATGACACTTATTGTACAGAGTACATCTATGGTTGAGTTATCATTGGTCCAGTCTAAACATCCTTTAGGCGTCACTGTGGGACAGAAGCCCATCATCACTGCATCTTTTATCCACTTATTTTCAATATTCTCTGTTAAATATTGACAACCATCCCCCCTCATACACCATACGTCACAAGTGTATAGCAACTCCTCCCAGCAACAGTTATTGGAGGAGTTGTGCGAAGCAGTAGTATAGGCTAAATCGACAATTATCCTGGAATGGTTGGATATCAATCCTGCTACCAGCGAAAAGGTTACCAACCATCTTCTTGGAAGACCCACTGTTTGAAAGTTTGAACATGAGGTAGGCTGCGGAGCTCTATCGGACCTTGGAATATGAACTGACTTCAAGATGCTCTTAGACTATCATACAACAGCGTCACTCGTCGATTTAAAAAAAAATTCTCATCCGGCAAACTTTCTTACACAATGTTTTCTTCTCGTGGATGCATCATGTCCTCTGCAAGTGGGATCTCACAAAGGAGGAGGATGATCTCCTTACACTTTGGTCTGGGGAATGTGACAGACAAAACTATCGACTGTAACGGTATTCTGTTTACTTATGTGTTCTTATAGCTATAACCGACTTCAAGGCTCCATATGAGAAATCCATGAAGGATGCGGATGTATGTATTCATAGGAAGGCTCAACTTCTACCACAGGTCGTGGTCGAGTGTGGTTATGCAGATTGCCCTGACCACCTGAATGACGATCTCATTCTTTGGTTCAAAGGTGCATCGCAACCCATACCAGTCATAATCATCGTTGTATGGAAGGGGCTGACCGAAAGTAAGGTTGCGGAGCATACACTGTCTACCGATATGCTGAGCCGGGGCAAATCACCCATCAAGAACGAGTGGTAATGCCTTCTTGCTACCTGTTGTTTCTGGAAACGAGTATCTAACGTAATTCACTATGTATAGGAAATATTCCCCGTTCCGGCTTCCGTCCCAGAGACGATCAAAATCACTCGTCGTGATATATTCGGTTCTGAGGTTTCCGAAAGCAATGACCCTCTTGATAAACTTCCTCTTAATATCAAGCAGCTGCGTAAGAGGGTGACAAAATCATTAGAAAAGATTGGGTTGACTCCTGCATGAACCAGATGGCTTGTTTGCCAAATAACTGTGAAGGGGAAGCACAGAGTATAACATGTCTTAGCTCATGAGGCCCAATTCTAAACAGCTATTTCCTCTTTGTTATATTGCTCTAACCTAAACAAAAATATCAAATTGCAAATAAGATATGCCTGACGGAACCAGAACTCCCAAATCATTGTCATAAGAAATGTATGCCAAAACATAAGCGGTCCCCTGAAATAACGCCTTCGCCTTCAATCAATGACTGATATATTGGAAGACCGCAGAAACGTCCCTTTCTGTAGTCTCCTGACGAATGAGCAAATCTTGAATCTTCCCAAGCTGACCCTTCTCTCCATCGTTGACAAAATGATTCCAGGTACTAGTGTCACCATACAGCATGGCCGGAGATTTGATAAACTGGGACTCCTTCGGTCTACACCTCTTGCACTTGATTGTATCGTGCGTGTCGCTCCGGGTCTCTGGCTTGAACTGGAAGAGCTCACGAAGGGATTCCAGTGAGAAGTGGCGTTCGACATCTTCCGCAGAATCAACCACAGCAGAAGAGAGTGATTGTTTATGCGACTGGCGCTGGAAGATCTTCTCCTCGATTGATCCAGTGGCGATGAAGCGATAGACGAAACAGTTTTTCTTTTGTCCGTCACGCCATACACGAGCCAGTGCTTGTTGGTCTGCAGCAGGGTTCCAGTCGGGATCGAAAAGTACGAGACGGTTTGCACCGATCAAGTTCAAACCGCACCCACCGGCTTTGCTACTAAGAAGAAAGACAAATTCCTCTCCGTCGGGGTCATTGAACTTATTGACTAGCTTCTGTCGTTTATTGACGTTCATGGTGCCGTCCAACCGCAGCGAGCCGTATCCTCTTGCTCTGCAGAGCTTTTCGAAGAGATCCAAAGTTTGAGTATAATTGCTAATAAGAACGATCTTGTCATTCGTATCCTGGCGAATGCGTGCCAGCATGCGATCAAGGACCATCATCTTCCCGGAGTACCAGGACTTAATTTCCCGGTCACGACCTCTGCCTTCAGGGGGTACATAGTCGTCTGGGAATACATGTTCACATCCCGGGAGGTCCGCAGAAAGATTGAGCAGGTCTGGGTGGTTACAGAGCTTCTTCAAGATTCCAATAGCCTTCAAAGGCTGACTTCCCTTTCCCCTCAGCAAGCTCCTGATTTCGGGACTCTGGATGAAATGATTGTACAGTCCAAGTTGGAATTGCGACATGTTGCAGAACACCACATGTTCGTACTTGACTGTCAGATACTTCGACAAGATGTCGTTTGTCCGACGGATGATGAATTTGTTGACAATGCCCGAAAGTTCTGACAGACGCTCGTTTCCTTTCTTTTGCTCATCTTCTGTTCCCGCCGCATCTCGACCTTTGAGAATTGGTAATTCGAATCTCTTTCGAAACTCGTTCTGCGATCCAAGCAAGTCTGGATTGGCAAAGTTTAGGAGAGCAAAGTATTCAGACAGGTCATTCTGGATGGGAGTACCAGATAGAATAACCCGGCGGCTCACATTCAAACTGTTCAGCGCAGTCCACGTCAAACTGTCTTTATTCTTGAGGCGATGACCCTCATCACACAACAATAGGCCGATTGGTGAATCCTTCAGCGCATCAACGTACATGCGCAGCGTCTCATAAGACACGATTAGGACAGGTCTAACCACGGAGCGTCCAGAAGCGATTGCCCATTGCTTTATCTGCATGGTAAGCTCTGTTTTCGATGCCTTACCGTCTACTGCAAACGGAGTAATGGTGCCCTCCCCAAGCCATTTCCCTATGGTCGTCAGCAGGAGCACAAGATGCAATTTACCATAATACTTACCAAGCTCATTGGCCCAGTTTCCAACCAAACTTGACGGGCAAGCAATAATGCATTTTTGAATCGTACTCTTCCCGGCTTCTGGGGACTGCTTGAGCAGAGTCCACATCAAGGCAATGCATTGAAGCTGCAAGCGTTAATTTCGATTTTTTTTTTAAAAAAAAATTGTCTCTGTACATACCGTTTTGCCTAACCCCATCCCGTCTGCCATGATGCAGCCGTGCGCGTTCTTATCCACCATCCCAGTTGTGCAGCGATATAAGAACTATTGGTAGTCAATCAAACTATTCGCTGTGGTGTAGTGCACAGAAGAGCGTACCTTGACACCTTCAACTTGATGTGGACGTAGAATCTTTGCCAATTTCGGATCTATCACAACAGGGACCTTGGGGCGGGTATCAACCTCCTTCTTCAGACCTAGAATATCCGCCAAGCTCTTATGCATGATCGGCTCGTCCAACTTCTGTTGCTCGGATTGATCCTCTACTTTTGATTCGGGTTTCTCTTCAACATCGTCAACGGTCGGGTCATATAACACAATTGCAAATTCTCCACTAGGATCATGCAAAGGCTTCACGACAAACGTCGCGCCTCTTCTCATTCCGAGCGTTGGTGCTGGCCGCGAGGCATTGTAGGCGTCGGAAGTCTTATTAACGAGCGGAACTTTGAATCTCTGCTTGAATGTCGTATCCTTGTCTTTGGGCTTGAACACGGGGAATCTGTTCACGTCTCTGGTAGTCAGGGCTAGGCGTTCTTCGTTCGTGTATGGCTTTTCTCCTTCATCCGCGTTTCCGTCGGCGCCCGTATAGTTGACTTTTCTTCTCTTTCTCGCCGGCTTATCTGAGGCTCGGGTTGGGGTAGCAGATCCGGGGCATCTAAACGGCTTCGAGAGGCGATCGAGGGGATTATGAGGACTGTTATGGAGTGATTTAGATGACGGCGTCGTTCCACCATTCTCCGTTGCGGCCGGTCGAGGTCGATACCTAGGGTCGTTAGTGGGCGCCTCTTCGGGACCAAGATGCGTTTCCTCACATTGATTCAGAAAGATCTCAAGATAAAGACTCAATGAAAGTCTTTTTTCTGAATGCTTTCCATATGATACTGGTCGTGGTCGACGCCAATAATCGGAACGCGTAGTCGCCGCTTGACGCGTCTGCCGTTACCGACCAGACACTAAAGTATCGCGATATCACGTGAGATCACCGCATCCGAGGTAAAAATGGAACCCTAAACGGAGCCCCGCTGCCGTCCTGCCGAAGACAGGCGAGTACAGAAGATCATGAAGATGTAACAGCACCTCAGCAAATCAGTAAAACCCTCATGGCGTCCGATTTCTGCGCTGGATACCTCAGCGGCGCGATTGGGATTATCATCGGGAACCCGCTAGATGTGATTAAGGTTCGGTTACAAGCCGGTCACAACTCTGCAGATGCAGCTGCAGCTGCAGCATCGAAGCAACGCTTGAGCCGCTTCGAGCTTGCGCGAGGTATGATAAGCAGCCCTGCATACATCTTCAAGTTGATGATTGACTTCATTGACTTCTTTCTATGATCAACAGGAGCTGCAGCTCCTATCCTTGGATATGGGGCTCTCAATGCCGTCCTTTTCGTCGCCTATAACCGGTCGTTGAAGTTTATGGATAGCTCAGTCACGGACCCTACAAACCCGCAGGGCATTCCTCTTTACAGGCTCTGGATTGCCGGTGCTGTAGGCGGCCTGGCTAGTTGGACCATATCATCTCCGACAGAATATATAAAATGCCGTGCCCAATTAGATAATCGGCCCGAGGTCTCATCGTGGACCGTTGCGAAAGACATTGCTCAAACCCGTGGCTGGAGGGGCCTCTATTACGGAGGGGGGATTACTAGTGCCAGGGATTCTATTGGTTATGGCTTTTAGTATGGAAACCGTCTTCCCCAGATTTTCTCCGCTCATCCACATATCCGTGCTCCGTTTAACGCATGCTACAAAACAGTTTCTGGTCCTACGAGTATTGCAAACGACTTGTGGCCTCTGAAAATGATGATGTTCATCAAGCCGCGATAAAGGTGCTTCTCTGCGGAGGCATTGCTGGCGTCGCTACCTGGGCGTCGGTTTTTCCACTGGATGTGATCAAAACCAGACTACAAGCGCAAACCAGCGGGATATGTCCTGAGAGCCGGCCGCTTCTGCCGTCGCAGAACAACAGGCGGGAACTGAACTCCTTCCAGATTGCCAGGGAAGCATATCGGAACGAAGGCATGAAAGTCTTCTATCGCGGTCTTGGGGTTTGCAGTATCAGAGCATTCATAGTAAATGCGGTCCAGGTACGTTTGTCCAGTATATTGAAAACGCACAATTACTTATCGTATACTAGTGGGCCACATACGAATGGCTTATGAAAGCCTTCACTAATGTCGCTTGGAATGAAAGTTTCATGCCCGAAAATGCTCAGGCACACAGATGAGTTGTACTCGTACTGTACTTATAACTAAAATGAGATATTTCGACCCATTTCAATCATACCCCGTACGGCTTTGTATTGCAGCTAGTAACTAAATTTCGTCCTAAATAGAAAGCGCCGGACAAAGGAAAGCGATACAATATCCGAAATGCGGCGACTTGCGTTGTTCGCCGCACACCGGAAGAATCGCACTCGGTAAGACAAAATTGCGACAATCGGCACTTGTAGTCTCACGTGCAGGCTATCCCTTTTCGGGAGAAAAGCTTTTTCTATTGGAGCTCAGCCAATCAGAATGCTTTCAGAGCAACGACGGCATATCGAAAATTTTTGCCCATCGACAACCCTTTACTCGCAGATTGCTGTAGCGAGGCCCTTTTCCTGATGGAAGGAATGCGACTTTATCCTTCTTGTATGCTTCATGTCCGAGCTTATTCCCATACTTCGTAGATATCATTGGAACACATGCGGGGTAGGTAGTTAATCCTCCATGGCGATTTCAGATTCCTGTGGTCGCTTGCCGTTGTCTGTTCCCAACCCAACAGCGGCTTCGGCCATCTTCTGTGTATGAGGATCCTCGCGTAATAGGCGGAGTCTATCGTTCAGGAAGCCCCTTCTGTCAGTTTCAATCCCATGTGACGAAAGTTGGCTGCGGGGTTTCAGTTTCCATACCTTCGTTTGTGGTTCTTGCCCTTGGTGTGGGCGACCAAATTGTATTCGCTCTCAAACCATTTTGCGCATTCGACACAATAGTGCTTTCCTAGGCCTGGAAGATCGTCTGCGTCTTTGGTGGCTTTGTACTGCGCAAGGTGTTTGGGGGACTCGAGGTCTTCGCGCACTTGATCGTAGCCTCTGGAAATAAAAGATCAGCATACCAAGGCAGATGCGACACCATCCCAGATATAAACTAGGACATACCTTGTCAGGCGCTTAGTCTTCACTCTTCTCAGCGCACCCATCTTCACGGTCTATCAGCCAGAAAGGACCAGCCGAAAATTTTTCCCGATGCGTCGTTGGTATCAAAGTCCTTATCACCGATATACGGAAAGACTCTTGTCAAGAGAGCGGGTCACGGGGTTTCGCAAAATTACGGAGTGTTCCGCCCTTGTGTGCGAAGAACAAAATGTTGAAACACGTTGTGTCTGATTGGGCAAGCACCACACATTGCTTGGCAATCGGCCCGCGGGAGGTAAGTATCGGTAGGCCTCGGCTTAGGCTCGGTTTCGTCAGCGGATACATGGATACATGAGGCGTAATTTATGACGTTTGCAGATTTCGGCTCATTGCTCCGGAAGAGCAACAAGGTGTTGTCTATGATTTCATCCCCCAGTCGGGTTGCAGGCGATAATAATAACACCTCAGTCCTCCAATTTTCACCATAATAAAACAGATTCAATACAAAGACAGGATTTAAGACTTACAGAGCAAGAGCAATATACCTCAATACTAGCCACGATATCTGGACAAATGTAATTTCGGTAATACTGCTGTGTACAAGTTAGGTATGGAGAATGGGGTAATCAACCGCCCCATGATTGGCCCAAGCGGTCCATTTCTTAACCTCACATGCGCTCATTGCCGCACTGGTTCATTCTTCTCCGGAGTCTGCGGCTAAGCATACTGTAACGGTATGTAATGGTATTTCGGAGGCAGGGAGATTCTCTACCTCAGGGAACTGTGATTCCTACGAGAGAGCTTCCAGAGGGTCAACGAGAAGCCATTGAGAGTGAGAGTTATTCAAATTCAAAATTATCTGAACGCTGAATGGTAGATACAATACGAGTTAACGTTGATGGCGAATGGGACATATACGCAAATACCGTTCGATCTGTGCTTCCTTGTGTCCGGGAAAAACAATAGGGCGGACCGAATGCGTAAATAAATTACAAAAACTGTATTACTGTCAGATGCGGTTACGGGTCCTCTGCTCCGGTCTCCCCCAGTGGAGTAGTCGCTGTTGGTAACAAGAATCTTTCCATTCCCATACGCCTATTCTTTTTTATCTGCTCTCATCCCTCCGTCTTCTCTTTCTTTCTCTTCTCTCCTTCTTTTCCACTCTCCACTCCATACTTGCTCCGGCTCTCCTTGGATGTGTTGCAGCCGTGTTTACACATAGAGAGCTTTCATCATGATCTCCTCAAGGCTCGCGCGCATGGGTGCGCTGGTAAGTTGCTGCTCCTAATCCCACTTTGCTGCATCGACCTGTGAAAGCAGGAACGGCAGCTAAGCACGACCTGCGGTCCAAGCTCCGACGTTGACTGCTTGCCTTTTCTGTTGATCGAGTTGAATGTTAACTGTTATCTGCTTAATAGGCCCCTAAGTCCCGTGCTGTAAGCTAACCCGACCACATTGCACCTCGCCCATAGAAATTGATATACAGTTGTTGGATGGTTCTGGACAGAAGATGATTAACATGCTATGCAGTTCTTCGGAAACCGGGGCATGGCCACCGTCACTGACAGCCCTCTCGACAAGAAGGTCGAGATGACCCATTGGGAGAAGGTATGTGCATTTGGTTAGCCCACTATGGAGGGGCATCCTACGTATTGTGGTGACATAACCGCTAACCGTCTTCAATTAGGGTAACTACATCAACTACAAGTAAGACAGAGCCGATATACCCAAAAGCAGCAGCATTTGCAGCCGTCTGCTTGGGATACTATTGGCGGATTACTGACATGACCTGCGTTTTTACAGGAAGATGTCAGAGAACCTTGACATTGTCCGCCAGCGCCTGAGCCGTCCTCTCACCTATGCTGAGAAGATCCTGTACTCTCACCTTGACGACCCTCACGGCCAGGACATCGAGCGTGGCAAGTCGTACCTGAAAATGCGCCCCGACCGTGTTGCTTGCCAGGATGCCACTGCTCAGATGGCCATCCTTCAGTTCATGTCGGCTGGTATGCCGTCCGTCGCCACTCCCACCACCGTCCACTGTGACCACTTGATCGAGGCCCAGGTTGGTGGTGACCAGGATCTTGCGCGTGCCAATGATATCAACAAGGAAGTCTACGACTTCCTTTCCACTGCTACCGGCAAGTACAACATTGGTTTCTGGAAGCCCGGCTCCGGTATCATTCACCAAATTGTCCTGGAGAATTACGCTTTCCCGGGTGGTCTGATGATCGGTACCGACTCTCATACCCCTAACGCCGGTGGTCTCGCCATGTCTGCCATTGGTGTCGGTGGTGCTGATGCTGTCGACGTCATGGCTGGTCTTCCTTGGGAGTTGAAGGCTCCTAAGGTCATTGGTGTCCGCCTGACCGGTCAGATGTCCGGCTGGACTGCTCCTAAGGGTAAGCTATTCAACAATGACTTGCGATTTTCGCTCGATACTAACACCATGGATTTCCAGACATTATCCTTAAGGTTGCTGGTCTCCTTACCGTCAAGGGTGGTACTGGTGCCATCATTGAGTACCACGGTCCTGGTGTCGACTCTCTGTCTTGCACTGGTATGGGTACCATCTGTAACATGGGTGCCGAAATTGGTGCCACCACCTCGCTCTTCCCCTACAACGACCGCATGTACGACTACCTCAAGGCCACCAAGCGTCAGAACATTGCCGACTTCGCCCGGAGCTACGGCAAGGAGCTCCGCGAGGACGAGGGTGCTGAGTACGACCAGCTGATTGAGATCAACCTCTCCGAGCTCGAGCCTCACATCAACGGCCCCTTCACTCCTGACCTTGCTACCCCCATCTCCAAGTTTAAGGAGGCTGTTGACACCAACAAGTGGCCTGAGGACCTCAAGGTTGGTCTGATTGGTTCTTGCACCAACTCCTCGTATGAGGACATGTCCCGTGCCGCCTCCATTGCGCGTGACGCTCTTGACCACGGTATCAAGTCCAAGTCTCTCTTCACTGTCACCCCTGGTTCTGAGCAGATCCGCGCCACCATTGAGCGTGACGGTCAGCTTCAGACCCTTGAGGAGTTCGGTGGTGTCATCCTTGCCAACGCTTGCGGTCCCTGCATTGGCCAGTGGGACCGTAAGGATGTGAAGAAGGGCGAGCCCAACTCCATCATCTCTTCCTACAACCGTAACTTCACCGGTCGTAATGACGCTAACCCCGCCACCCACGCCTTCGTTACCTCCCCTGACCTTGTCGTTGCCATGACCATTGCCGGTACCCTCAAGTTCAACCCTCTTACCGACACCCTCAAGGACAAGGACGGCAAGGAGTTCATGCTCAAGGCTCCCTCTGGTGAGGGTCTCCCTGCCCAGGGCTACGACCCCGGCCGTGACACCTACCAGGCTCCCCCCGCGGACCGTGAGTCCATCAGCGTCGCTGTCTCTCCCGAGAGTGACCGTCTCCAGCTCCTGGCCGGATTCAAGGCCTGGGATGGCAAGGATGCCACCAACCTCCCCATCCTTATCAAGTGTGAGGGCAAGACCACTACCGACCACATCTCCATGGCCGGTCCTTGGTTGAAGTACCGTGGTCACCTTGACAACATCTCCAACAACATGTTGATCGGTGCCGTCAACGCCGAGAACGGTGAGGCCAACAAGGTCAAGAACGCCTTCACTGGCGACTACGATGCTGTCCCTGCTACTGCTCGTGATTACAAGGCTCGGGGTGTCAAGTGGGTTGTCATTGGTGACTGGAACTACGGTGAGGGTAGCTCTCGTGAGCACGCTGCCCTTGAGCCTCGTCACCTTGGTGGTCTTGCTATCATTACTCGCAGCTTCGCCCGTATCCACGAAACCAACTTGAAGAAGCAGGGTATGCTTCCTCTCACCTTCTCTGACCCCGCCGACTACGACAAGATCCAGCCCACCGACACTGTCGATCTCCTCTGCACTGAGCTCGAGGTTGGCAAGCCTATGACCCTCCGTGTCCACCCCAAGGACGGTGCCACCTACGACATCAAGCTCAGCCACACTTTCAACGAGTCCCAGATCGAGTGGTTCCACGATGGCTCTGCTCTCAACACCATGGCTCGCAAGTCTGCCAGCTAAATGCGAGAACCCTTATTGAATCGACCTTGAGATAAGCCCTTGGTTGATAAGGGTTTTGTAAATTATGTGTGTTTCTATTTCACTGACGGAAACATCCTTCCTGTTATGAGGAAGGGTTAGGTATGATGGGGAAAATGGAGTCCAGCCGCGAAAAATTTCTTTTAACGATTTCCTTTTTCTGTTATTTCCCTTCCGTGTTTGGGTGGGTTTTATGGATATAGTTTTTGTGTGGTGTTTTTCTATATCATCTATTCCTGTATCTTAGGAGTGAGCGCATACCATATTTCTTTTTCTTGTTCAACTTTTTGGTCTTGGTCATTATCGTAGCTTTCTGCATCGTAGCCAACTATCTTGAACCATATAATTACCTCAGCACTGCTGACAAAGATGGCGTGCTGTAACTACCGAGGCCCAGTATTGATTTGCCCCGCTCTTCGGAAGGGGCTTGGGGCGATCGTGAATCTGGGCGTAGATAAAGGTGTGTAGTTGGATGTGTTACTGATGCATATACGATTCTGTGTTTCTGCGTGATAACTTGTACAAGTCCCATAACCATTTCTTCTAACGCTGAATGCATTGCTGTCAGACTCGGTTGCTTTGTTGTAGCACTGGGGATAAATATATCTTTACCACCTGTTTATCAGTCCCAAAAGTTGGTCAATTTTCAACTGAGATCCCTACTGCAGCACCAGCACAATTACCACATCATGGCTACACAATTGATTCCACTGCCTGAAGTGGAACGACTCAGTGCTTCTGTGGTGCGGATTTTGGGGGGCAACCCTGGAAAGGTAGGCCAGCATTTATCTCGGCAGTCGGCGGTCGTATGGCTAACAGCTTATTGCCGTGAGAAATAGTTTACATTACAAGGTAATCCTGTTTACACCCTTGTAAGTGTTTTTGAATACACTGAACTGATCAATCACACCAGGAACAAATACATATCTGATCGGTCGAGGACGCCAAAGGATCCTCATCGATACGGGCGAAGGCAAACCCACCTGGGCAACAAGTCTTAGGAACGTCTTATCATCGGAGAACGCAACTGTGCAAAGAGCGCTTATCACACATTGGCACGTGGACCACGTTGGTGGCATTCTTGATCTCAAGCGTCTCTGTCCCCAAGTGATTGTCCACAAGCGTGAACCTGAAGAAGGGGAAGCGGACATCGAAGATGGGCAGGTATTTAGTGTTGAGGGTGCGACGCTGAGGGCCAGCTATACGCCCGGTCACGCTTTTGACCACATGGCGTTTGTTTTGGAGGAAGAGGATGCGCTTATTACTGGTGATAGTAAGTTCATCTTCTCTATCATCCGTTTGGTGCTGGATGCTCATGCAGCCCGTGTTCGGCAGATGTCTTGGGATATGGGACGAGTGTCTTCGAAGACCTGAAAGCCTACATATCTAGCCTGCAGAGGATGCACAGTCTAGCCTCCGGCCGCGGATACCCCGGTCACGGGCCAGTGATCGAAAAAGTGCAAAGTAAAGTCACTGAATACCTAAGGCACCGTCAACAACGCGAGGATGAGGTCGTCCGAGTCCTCCGATATGGCAAGCTTGACGTGGGCGATGACGAGAAATCTCCGGAGCGCAAGGGATGGTGGACTCCACTAGAGTTGGTGAAGGTAATCTATAAGGGTGTACCTGAGAGTCTGCACCTGCCTGCGTCACATGGAGTGTTGCAGGTGCTTATGAAATTGGAAGATGAGGCTAGGACAGTTCACGACTCGGTATCGGGGAAATGGCGTTTAATAGATGGGAGGTCTGCTCTGTGAATACCGGTTATCTGAAGATTTCGTATAGCGTATATGAAGTCGGGGCTTTCTGGTATATGTTCATGTCATTATTGTATCATTTCGACCAGAATTTGTCTCCGGATTTAATGCTAATTATACCATGTCTCTGAGAGATCCTTGCCATCGGTTTACGCAGATTGAGCTGATCTCGAGTAGAAAGTACTAAATGAAAAAATGTCATTTTCCTAGATAAATATGGTGTTATCCAAGGTCGTAGCGGTAGTAACGGCATCATCCATTGCTGGATCCACCCAACTAAAACTCCTCCGCTGACCTCATCGCCATCTCATATCTCTAGATGCCTATTCAACTTCAGCCATCCCTCATATCAAGTTGGAATCAATTTATGAATTTGTTATTGAGGAGCGCATTCGATTTTTCTGTTCATTTTTTAGATTCGTAGTGTAGTCAGCCCGCGGCGCTCTAGATTGCGTTGGTCCACGCGCATTGGCTCTGAGGTCACTCTTCCCCGCCGCCGACGACTTTCCAGCTTGTTTCGGTCTTACGATTCGAATAACGACCTTGCGAATCCTATTTCTCTTTTCTCTCCTGAATATCAGCCTATTTCATCTTTATAATTGGGCGAATTTCACATTTGGAATCTTCTGGACTCATTTTGTCCGGCTTGTCTTCCGCTTGGCCTGATTCTTTCGGCATTGGTTTGTACTAATCCTAGTTGCTTTGCGCTTGGCTCCTTCCCCCCCCCCCCCTCTTCTGATATCTCTTATTAATATATTTTT
Source organism: Aspergillus chevalieri (assembly GCF_016861735.1). Lineage (NCBI taxonomy): Eukaryota > Fungi > Ascomycota > Eurotiomycetes > Eurotiales > Aspergillaceae > Aspergillus > Aspergillus chevalieri. Next base: position 1,470,394 of record NC_057362.1, read on the forward strand.
CCCCTTCGTTCGTAACATTTCTTTCAAAAGCAGAGCCTTGCTGCGATCAGTACCCTTCTGAATATACGGATACTCAGACGCCGTCGCAAACGATAACGTACCTACGATCTTCCGTCGTGATGCCGTCCATTGATAACGATGGTAACGAGGCACGGCTGCTCCTCGTCTCGAACCGGTTACCCATCACCATAAAACGCTCTGAAGATGGCAAATATGACTTTTCCATGTCTTCCGGTGGCCTGGTTAGTGGTCTGAGCGGCCTGTCGAAGTCGACAACCTTCCAGTGGTACGGGTGGCCCGGCTTGGAGGTTCCCGAGGAGGAAGTTCCACATGTCAAGGAGCGACTGAGGGACGAGTATGGAGCGGTTCCGGTGTTCATCGATGATGAACTGGCAGATCGGCATTATAATGGGTTTTCCAGTTAGTCTATCTTACAATACCCAGGCGGGTCGAGAAGCTGAAGGGCTCGGGTATGCTGACGGCATCATCTTGTGTTGATTAGATTCGATCCTTTGGCCGCTCTTCCATTACCACCCTGGTGAGATAACATTCGATGAATCCGCATGGGAGGCATACAAGGATGCAAATCGCCTATTCGCCAAGGCTGTCGCAAAGGAAGTTAAAGATGGGGATCTGATTTGGGTACACGACTACCACTTGATGCTACTTCCGGAAATGCTTCGGGAAGAGATTGGCGACAGCAAGGAGAACGTCAAGATTGGTTTCTTCCTGCATACGCCTTTTCCCAGTAGCGAGATCTACCGAATTCTGCCCGTTCGGAACGAGCTGCTGCTTGGTGTCCTTCACTGCGACCTCATTGGGTTCCATACCTATGACTATACCAGACATTTCTTGAGCGCTTGCTCACGGTTACTGTAAGCTTGAAATTCTTTTTCTCGACAGACTTCTAAGCGGTGCTAATCTTTGTGCGAAGGGGATTGGCAACAACCCCGAATGGCATTGAGTTCCAAGGCAAGATCATCGCCTGTGGTGCTTTCCCAATTGGTATCGACCCGGAGAAGTTCCAAGAGGGTCTTAAGAAGGAGAAGGTTCAGAAACGGATAGCTATGCTTGAACAGAAATTCCAGGGCGTGAAGCTCATGGTCGGAGTAGACCGACTTGACTACATCAAAGGCGTACCCCAAAAGTTACATGCGCTTGAAGTCTTCCTCAGTGATCACCCTGAATGGGTCGGAAAAGTTGTCTTGGTTCAGGTTGCTGTACCCAGTCGACAGGATGTTGAAGAGTATCAGAACCTTAGAGCTGTTGTCAATGAGCTTGTTGGCAGGATCAACGGCAAATTTGGTGAGCTTTTTGTCATGCCGATGCATTTATCCGTTACTGACGGTCTCAGGGACGGTCGAGTTTATGCCGATTCACTTCCTTCACAAGTCAGTTAACTTTGACGAGCTTATTGCGCTATACGCAGTATCGGACGCCTGCATTGTTTCGTCTACCCGAGACGGTATGAACCTGGTAGCATACGAATACATTGCGTCGCAACAAAAACGTCATGGTGTCCTGGTGCTTTCAGAATTTGCCGGTGCAGCCCAGAGCCTCAACGGCAGTATAATCGTTAACCCTTGGAATACGGAAGAGCTAGCAGGAGCCTATCAAGAGGCCGTCACAATGGGTGATGAACAACGGGCTCTGAACTTTTCCAAATTGGACAAATATGTTTCCAAGTATACTAGGTGCGACTTCATTCGTTCCACTACTGTTGAAGCATTTCACAGTTGCTGACCCATTGTAGCGCCTTCTGGGGCCAATCGTTTGTTAATGAGTTGACCAGAATATCTGCGGCAGCGGAGAAATTCCAGTCGAAACCAGCCACGCCAGGGCCGAGCTCGCAGGTCGATGGTGTCAACGGTGCTGAGGCCAATTGAGCATTGAATATCTATATATGCTCATTCATTCTAATTAGCTTGTAAAAGGGATTGCATAATATTGATATCTTTGGTTGCTTAAGACTTTGGCGTGTTAGGAACTGTTTTCTTTGTGTTTGCTTGTACTAAATAATTAACTTTATAATGCATATGAAAGGCCTCGAGAAGTTGCTTATGAAGCAACGTTTCGACTTTGTTCAACCTCGATAATGGAGTAAGACCTAGGGCATCCCATTGTAGAGGTGGCTGCAAACGTTGCAAACACTCACTTGAGAAATTCTCCCATCTGCCGATTGAGACCGTGAGTTCGATATGGCACGACGCTGGTCCCACGGCGGTTATTCAATCTTCCAGCAGTTTTTTGCTCGCTTTTATCTGTGGCCGTCGGAGCCAACAATTCTGTCTTCTCTTCTAATCTTGCCTCGAATTACCGCCGAGGTGTCTGAAAACGGCCCGCCACGAGTCTCCGATTTTACCGTCGTTTGATCCAGAACGAGACGATTCAATTCGGCTGAGCCTGGTGGTATTTGAGCCTAGTACACCAATTTTCATTTTTATATCGAGAATACAGAGAGGACGAAATGTCTCCGAGCAACACCATCCTCCGGGCAATGCTGCCCCCCCGATCTTCCATGACCGGCTTGAGGACCAAGTCCTCTTCTACGGCAACCCTTCTCCCTCAATTAGCACGGACAAAATTGATGATTTCCGGCTCTCAACGAGCAGCTTCCACCTCCGCCGAAAATCAACAACGATCGCAACAGCAAATACCAACCCCTCCTTCGACACCCACACCCACAACCGCAGCAGAAACCAAAGCCGCACCTCCCTCCCTCCGCAGTTACCCCTACACTCTCAAAGTCGGCACCGTATCCTCCGTCGGCAAGATGGACCGCACTGTTCGCGTCGCCCACCGTCACACCTTCTGGGACAAGCACCTTCGCAAGACCTACCCGCAAGTCACCAACTACCTTGTCTCGGACCCGCACAACTCCCTGCGCGAGGGCGACGTGATTGAGTTCTCTTCTGGGTTCCCAAAGAGCCGCACAGTGCACCATGTTGTTGAGCGGATCATTGCGCCGTTCGGGAGTGCGATTGAGGAGCGGCCGCCGGTGATGTCGCGGGAGGAACGCGAGGCGGTCCGTGAGCAAAAGAGGGCTGCTAAGTGGGAGCGGAGGGAGCAGAGACGGTTGGAGAGTGGTAATGAGGATTCGGGGGTGAAGGAGCATGTTGGTAGGATCCGGGGGTTGATTCTGGAGAGGGAAGCGTATAGGTGAACTACTGCATTTGGGTTCCTTCCCTGATTTCCTCCCCATATCTTGGATTCTGCTCGTGGCACGGAGTTTGCCTATCTTGATTCTCGATTTCATGTACCTAGTGTATTATATTGTACCGTGCTATTCAATTGGGCCTGTGGATTTTATGCAAAACAAAACAAAGCAACTGGAAGATGCGAATGAATTCGTCCACGAAATGACTTTCTAAGACCTACGATATACATTCAAAGAAAAGAAAGACATTGCTGTAGTTATACTCCGTGCGTTGCGGGCATTTTTAATCTAAAAATGCCAAGACTTGGGTCGCCAAAAGAGTCACCACAGCGACTATTTACTTTGTTTTTCCTCATCGCCCTCGAACATCATCGCATGCCCAACGACGCTCCCTACTGTTAATCGCTCGAACTCCCCAGATTTGAACTTGCCTGGAAACGAATTTATACACTTCTGAAGTTCCGCACGATTGGACTCGAGCATACACACTGTTCATCTCACCGACCGTCTTCTGCGTCAAATCCCCTCCCTCCACAAACGGATTCAATCTTCAGCTGCGATTGTACGTCTCTCTCCGTCCGTGTCTGCGCCTTGGTGCGACGAGAAGACTATTTCATTCTTCTCGTCCTCTGCCTATTACTATCATCAATTCCTTTCTCTACTTATACCAAGTCCCGCGATCCGGTATCGCATTTGAGATACGGATGGAGTGTTAACCATATTCCTGTGCCCCTCCAGTGACGTTACGAACAAATTATCGCTTAACGAAAACGAAGACTATCTTTCTATACCGCTACCCTTTCAAGTATGGCTGAAGGAGAGGAAGATCTTTCGTCGTTACCATTGCCGGACCGATTCTCTCACAAGGTGAGCCGCCGTCTTCGCTCGAAACCATTGAACTCGGGAGGTTTGTCTAGGCGGGAAGAAGAGCGCTGACAGTTAATCACTTTAATATAGAATTGGAAAGTCAGAAAGGAAGGTTACGAAGATGCGAAGCAGCAGTTTGAAAAGACACCCGACGAGTCGCATCCAATATTCGCTCCGTTTATACAAGATCCCAGTCTTTGGAAAGGCGCCGTCGCAGATTCCAACGTCGCCGCTCAACAAGAAGGTCTCGGGTCATATTGTTCGTTCTTGAAGTTCGGTGGTGTTCAAGCTTGCACAAGGTGCGCCATGATCTGTTCTGTCCCCAAAAGGCTTCAGGGGAAATACTAAGGGAAGGGGCCTGTATAGCTGACTTGTCGAATTTCTTCAGAACTCGCGGATATACCGTCTCCGCCATCGTTGAGAAAGGTCTCCCATCAACACGACCCGCGGCCAAAACGAACGCCTTGGAAGCGCTTTTATTATGCGTCGAGTTCGACAAAGCAGACCCAGTTATCGAAGAGATTGTCCCCGCACTCTCGCACAAAGTACCCAAGGTGATTGCGGCGGCATTGGTGGGGTTGAGAGCGATTTACCATAACTTTGGGTGCAAGATTGTGGATCCCAAACCAGTCCTTAAGGCGCTCCCCAAGGTATTTGGACACGCGGATAAGAATGTCCGTGCTGAGGCTCAGAACCTCACCGTCGAGCTTTACCGGTGGCTGAAAGAAGCTATTAAACCGCTTTTCTGGGGTGAATTGAAGCCCGTGCAACAACAGGATCTGGACAAACTCTTCGAGAACGTCAAACAAGAACCTGCACCTAAACAAGAACGCCTTACAAAGGCCCAGCAAGATGCCATGGCAGCGGCTAGTGCAGCCCCTGACGACGACGAGGGTGAAGGTGAAGGTGGTGAGGAAGATGCGGACGAGGATGATGGGGAGATCGACGCATTTGATCTCGCAGAGCCCGTTGATGTGCTTTCGAAGATTCCCAAGGACTTCCATGACAACCTGTCATCTTCCAAGTGGAAAGACAGGAAAGAAGCTTTGGACGCACTCTATTCGATTATCAACGTCCCTCGGATTAAGGACGGCCCATTCGATGATATTGTTAGGGCATTGGCCAAGTGTATGAAAGACGCCAACATCGCGGTAGTGACCGTTGCTGCCAACTGTATTGATCTGCTGGCAAAGGGTCTGAAGTCTAGCTTTGGCAAACATCGCGCAACAATCATGGCACCCATCATGGAACGTTTGAAAGAAAAGAAGCAGAGCATCGCAGATGCCTTGGGCCAAGCTCTCGACTCTGTATTTGCATCAACGAATTTGTCGGAATGTCTAGAAGAGATCCTCGAATTCCTCAAACACAAGAACCCTCAAGTGAAGCAGGAAACCGTGAAGTTCCTTGTCCGCTGTCTCCGAACCACCAGAGATGTTCCGTCTAAGCCAGAACAAAAACTGATCGCGGAGGCTGGTACCAAACTCCTTACCGATTCCAGTGAAGTTAACCGTGCAGGAGGTGCTGAAGCGCTTGGAACGTTGATGAAGATTATTGGAGAGCGCGCTATGAACCCCTTCATGGACGGCCTTGATGATATCAGGAAAACAAAGATCAAGGAATATTTTGAAACCGCCGAAGTCAAGGCCAAGGAGCGGCCCAAGCCTATTGTTGGCCCACCCAAGACCGCTGCTGGACCTGCTGGAAAGAAGCCAGTAGCAAAGAAACCGGCATTGGGTGCGAAGAAACCAGCGCCTGCTGCTGCCGCACCTCCTCCGGAAGAACCAGCCCCAGCCCCAGCGACAAAGCCTGCTGCCAAGGCTCCGGCGAGACCAGGTGGTGTTCCCAAACCTGGTGCTCTTCCTACGCCGGGATCTGGCCTCAAGAAGAGGCTTGCCGGTCCAGGGGCAGCTGCCTCTCCGCAACGACGAGTCGCATCTCCACCCCAGGATGAGCAACCACCACCGCCCGCTGCGCCTAAGTTTGGTCTTGGACGAGGCCTTGCTGGCCGTCCTATCGCGAAACCGTCTCCTTCTCCCTCCGCTGAGCCTACTCCCCCGCCAGCCCCTGAAATGAGCGGAATGTCCAGCTCTGACCGGGCGGAATTAGAAGAGCTCCGGCTGGAGAAGGACCGGTTCATGCGCATGATCGAAGACATGAAGTACGAGCGCACCAAGCTGAACTCCCAAGTCACAGAGCTGCAGAATCAAAACGCACAACTCATCGAAGACCACACAAGAGACGTCCTAAGCGTCAAGGCCAAGGAGACGCAACTGGTCCGCGCACGCAGTGACGCAGAATCAGCAGAGCAAACCGTCCAGAAGCAAACGCGGGAAATCGAACGTCTCAAGCGTGAACTTGCCCGCGCCCTTCGCGCCAGCGCCATGAGCCCTCCCAACACAATCGCAGACAACATCAGCATGCCCGTCCCAGATTGTACCCCAGACACAGGCAGTAACGGCAACGGCACCGGCCACGGCGCGACCCCGCGCGTAAGCAGCCTCCAAATGGGATCCCGCCTCGAAAGTTCCCGCCCACGCAGTTTTGCCTCTACCTCTCCCATCGAAGACAACCAGAACAACATCAACAACGGCTTAGAATCCCCCGGTGGCCCGAACAGCAGGGATAGCGCCCTTGGACGACGCAAATTCAGCCCTACCTTTGGCACGAGCCAGTCCGGTCTTGCTAGCCCAACGAGGTCATCGCGGGTTGGATCTGGTAGTTATTCGGGGGAGGAGCAGGGTCAACGAAACGCGGAGCCGGCGGAGAACTGGAAGAGGGCCGCGGAGGTTACGAGTCAGTTGAAGGCTAGGATAGAGGCTATGAAGGTTAGTCCTCTATCAACTACGAGAATGTCGATGGTTGCTGACATGGAAACTCTAGGCACGACAAGGCATTTCACGACCGGCTGGTCGCTAATGACTGAGTACGATTGCATATATTCTGTCCTTTTCGTTTCTTTTCTCTTTTCCACCCTATTGTTACATGTTCCTTCATGATTCATCTTTTGGGCGGGTTCTTGGTCTTGTTTTTGCTTTTATATGATTACTGAAAATATCCACTGATTTTTTGCTGTTCTCGTCTTTCTCATCAACGGGATCAGATTGGGGGGAGTTTCCATATATCCAGGTTCTTCGTCATCATTCTCATCATTATTGCTATTGCGCGTTTCTCGTGTATAAAACTTTGTATCATTGCTTGCTTGTGTTGGGTTGTGGCTTTGTTCGTATTGTATGAGCATAATTCAATGAAATGAATCGAGTCAAGTTGCGGGTTGCCTTTCGCGTAGCAAATACTGCAGCATTACTCCGCTTACTATGATATCTTCGGCAAATAACGGGACGCCTACGGTAAACTATGAAGACTAATGATGAAGACGGAAGAAGGTACAGAAACAGACTCCACATGAATGCTCATTCCTCAACACTACATGTACATCCAGGTTGACAAGGTAAAAATGCATTCATGGGTATCTGTAACGTTGTACATGAAGAGTAATAAATAAAAGGAAACGAGATTTGCAAGGTGCCAGACTTTTTCGTTGGATTATAGAAGCTTTTGAAATTAGACCACAAGATCGTGAAGTTCGTCGTAAAAGAAAAATTTCTCGTTTTTCAGCTAGACAAGCTTAGACCTTGATAGAGGCCTCGAGGGCCTTGCGCTTCTTCTCAGTGCGGGCAACGGACTTGGCACCGAGGATACCACCACCCCAGTGGCGGCGAGACTCCTCGTACTTGTCGGTGTAGCCCTCCTTGATGGCGGAGAGGAGCTTGGAGAGCTCAGCCTTGTCCTCGTCACGGGTCTCAGTCAGAGCAAGGACAGCAGCGGTCTGGTGATTGAATTAGCAAATGCACATCAAGTATAAGATGGGCTGATAAACATACCTTCTTGTGGACAACAGTTCCCAGACGGGCCTTGCCCTTTACGATGGCGTAAGGGACACCCATCTTGCGGCAGAGGGCGGGAAGGAAGACAACCAACTCAATGGGGTCAACGTCGTGGGCGATGAGGACAAGAGAAGCCTTCTTGTTCTCAACGAGACCAACAACGTGGTTGAGACCGTACTTGACATTGTAGGGCTTCTTGCTGACGTCCTCCTTCTTCTTGCCCTCGGTGATGGCGGTGGCCTCACGCTGGAGACGCTCCTTCTTCTCGGCCTTGGTCTCAGGGCGGTACTTGTTGAGGAACTTGAAGGTCTGGGCAGCGGTGTTGCGGTCCAGTGTGTTCTGGAACTGGGCGATCGAAGGGGGAACCTTGAGACGGAGGTTCAAGATCTTCTTCTGACGCTGCAGACGGACGTACTCGGGCCACTTGACGAAGCGGGACAAGTTGCGCTTAGGCTGAATGTCCTGGCCGATACCGAAGTTGCGGGGGCGCTTCTCGATGAGAGGGTTCTATTGATGGTTAGCATTTTCATGCTAGTGCAATTTGAGGGTTAGAGGAAAGCCTACCTTGGGGCCCTTCTTGCTAGCACCAGCCTTACCCTGGGGGTAGGGCATGGCGGCGACCTTCTTACCGGACTTGGGAGGCTATCATTGAGAAAAGAAGATCAGCTACATGTTCCTCCAATGCTGCATCTTCCTTGAACTCTAGGGAGAATGCAAGCGAGTCTTTCGACTACACTCGCATTTCCAGCCATATCATCACCGCTGCACGCATCCCTATTACCAGGATTTGTGCGAACGATGGAAAATGCTTCGAAACTTGCGACACTGAAGATTTTACCCTCACAGTATCTTGCAGAGGTTTTACGAAGACTTCTTCGAAATCGCAACGAAGCAAATCAGAACACTGGAAGTTAACTGCTTACCATTGTTGTCGACTGAGATCCGCTGGGCTGGGTGACGGGGTTGACGAAGAAGAGAAGAAAGAGAAAATCGGAGGTGAAATTCAAGCTTGAAAAAGAAAAGCGGCCGTCGCTTTCGTGGGCCGCGCTAGTGCGGAAAAACAAGCGAGCCGGCGCCGCGGGTGGGGCATCACGTGCGCAGGGTTAACCCTGCGATATCAATCTAGTCTAGACTTACCTGGGAGTTGACTACGAGCCTGGTAAGCATTGGCATCGATTGAAATGAGATTAAAAAAGTCGTATTTGAATGAGTATGGTCTTCGCTATCAGATATTCGAAAAAAATAAATTCCCAAACGCAAACCGAAACTCCCGTAAATGGACCTTGGCATATCAGCAGTGTATCCGGCCATAACATGTGTAATGCAAGCACAAACATAACTTCAAAACAAAATACGGGATATACGAGGAACAAAGACACTGCGACATCACCGCCACGCTCCCAGCCCCGGAAATGCACCCCGCCCAACACTCGAACTCGCTGCCTGTATAGCCTTCCTTTTCCCATAATCCCCTTCCTGGATCTTTACACCCCCAACAATCTTCTCAATATTCGTTTCCACCACAATACCTCCAACAATGATCTCAGCCAGTACAGCGTGCATGGTTTCGTAGCCGAAGATAAGGTCCAGTTCGCAGACGTTCTCGAAGACGCGGTCTAAAGCTTCGACAAAAACCTGGATCAGGTCGATAAGCGCAAGCGGGGACTCGGTGGATGTGGAGATCATGATGAATGAAAGCGTAGCATATGTCCGGTAGGTGATTTGTGTAGGAGCGTCCGAGGGACCAAGAGCTGCGCTGGAGCGGGCACCACGCGCGAGGAGGGGAGGGAGAGGGAGGAAGTTGCAAGCGCTTGCTGGACGTTGGGCGACTAGGTCGTAGATCTGTGCAATGAGAGATTGTTTTGTTTGGGTATCCTTGTTGTAATGGATGTTAGTTCAAGCTGCGGTGTCTGTTGTCATCGCGCGGACTTACAATTTCTGTGTAGAACTTGGTAAGGCGCGCTTGCCCGGTATTGTTGAAGACGAGCACGGCGTTGATCATTTTTTGTCAGCCTCAAAGGGATGTACTGAGAAGAAGAAGAAGAGGTAGGTTTCCAGACCGCAAGATCGACGTCGCGTTGCTCCCAAGCGTCGTTCCTGGGATTAGCTTATCGGCGGGGCGGAGGAGACTCGGCAGAAATACCATGATATCGGCGCCTCGGGAGACTTGCCAATCATAGAAAATCTCTGGAGAAGCTTCACATTCGCGATTGCGAACTGCACTTTCTACACCAGAATACGACACTCAACCAACATCATGAGACCACGAAATTACATCTGCGCTACCTGCCTCCGCAAAAGAACGCCATACCTCCGCCATCGCACCGTCGCAACAACATCAACACAACCAACCACCGCAAAACCCCCCAATCCGAACCTACTCCCCTTCCACGCCCTCACACCCTCCCAAATCTCCTGCTACTGGGAGACACACATCCCCAATGAACCCCAACTCGCCTACGCCAACTCTCTCTTCACCCCCTCACGCCATTCCCCCATAAAATTATGGTCCGCCAACCGATTCCGCACATTGCCCATGTCCTCTCTAGAACCCGAAGTCGCGTTCCTGGGTCGCTCGAATGTTGGAAAAAGCTCATTGCTGAATGCGATTATGGGGAAGGAGATATGTTGGACATCGTCGAAGCCGGGGCGCACGAGGGAGATGAATGCATTTGGGATTGGAGGGACGAAAGGTGGGGAGAATAAGATTGTGTTGTTGGATATGCCGGGGTATGGTAAAGGTAGTAGGACGGGGTGGGGGGTGGAGATTATGAAATATTTGCAGGGGAGGAGGCAGTGAGTACCCCTTTCTCTTCTTGTCCTCGGAGCTAATAGAAAGTGCTTAGACTTCGCCGCGCCTTCGTCCTAATAGACTGCGATCACGGCCTCAAACGAACAGACCATGACATCCTAGCCCTATTCCGCCAATACGCCATCCCTCACCAAGTAGTATTATCCAAAGTCGACAAACTTCTTAGATCCAAGTCCGGTGCGTCGGTAGCAAGCCTCACCGCGCTGCAAGACAGACTACAAAGTCTACGATCCGTTGTCCAACCAGACGGTCGATTCGAGGGGCCCGGTGCTTTGGGTGAGATTCTCACATGCAGTACGGAGCCGCGGATGCGCGTTGCGCCAGGGCAGGGACAGTTTTTGGGAATTAGTGCGTTGCGGTGGGCGATCTTGTCGGCTGCGGGTTATGGGGGCAGTGTGGAGGTGAAAGAAGATCCTGTTGTGTCTTCTGAGAAATTGGGGCAGAAAGTACCTGATTTTCGATTCTGATGTCATGCTGGAGATTGGAATCTCTCCGGCTACCGAGAGACAGCCAGGCGTCATGATGCCGGGGGTTGTCTAATATGCAGCTATTAAAGTGGCATGCTGACGGCCTCGCTCGGCCTGATCAGATCAAGCCTGTGCTGCACCAAAGGGGCAGTTGTAGTTTGCTATGCAATGTCATCCATCTATTCTAGCTTGGATTCGTGACCGCCACCTGCAACTGAACCCAACTCTTTTTGTGGTTTCCGGGTTCTTGGGTCTTAAATGACCAAAAGGAAAGCACAGCTGTACAATGGTTTCGTGTAAAATCACTGTCGCGCAACGTACATCATGATTTAGAATGGCGTAAAAGATTTGTACCCTGTCCACTGTGTTCGTCTTTCAGATTCAACCTATGCATCGGAAGCATATACCGTTGGCAATGCAGAATTCTCCCGATTAGACTGCAGATAGTCTTGATATTGCAACAGAATTCTAAACCTCTGACCTTGAGATATGAACATCGAAATACACACATAAAACACTGAATAACAGGAAAAAAAAAAAAAAAACATATGCACCATGACTTGATTGAAAATATGAAGAGCGTGGCACCACCACGCAAATTAAACGCCTTGTCCACTGTAAAACACTGCAATGATGAGATGCATGCTGACCGCGCTATGCAAGCTTTCATTAAAATGTAAAAAACAAATGATCGTGAGTATGGGTATCGCAAAATGAAGTTATATGTCGAAATCCGCATAAAAAAAGTTGTCCGCCTGTAGCCGAAATTGTGGCGTTCGAAGTCACTATGCTCCACGAGCAAGGCCGCTGCCTGATAATGTGATGTTAAAATCCGGTAAGATAGGATAAACATATTTAACCGTCCGACATGTCGTAATCTTCCTCGGCATAATCGCCGGTTTCTAGACCTCTTCGATTCACGACAATACGTTTCCCCAATTTCTCGGGTGGCTCTCCGTCACGGGAAGCGCCAAAGTCAAGGACCTGAAGAATCCGTTAGCATGTAGCCGTCAAAAAAGATATTCTCCCTGACTGACCTCGATGTAGGTTAAACTATCACGCTGCACTGCGGCAACGCACCTCCGATCATTGAACTTGACTTGCCAGACCCCGCTGAGGTCAGTGAGCAAGTTTCGGACGTGTTCTCCAGTCTGCACATCCCACATTTTCAGAGTTTGATCAGAACCCGAGATGACTTTTTGGCCATCGTGCTGAAAACATGTGATCGCACCGGTGTGGGCGCTCAACATGCTCTTACACCGGCCGGTTTCGGGGTCCCAAATTCTCAAAGTCGAATCCGCCGCTGCAGAGACAAGACGATCACATTTAAGATCAAGAAGACCGACAAGAGAAGTATGACCCTCAAGGTTGTACAGAAGAGATCCAGTCTCCAGCGACCACACCTTTACCAGGTTATCCATCGATCCACTGATACAACGGTTTCGCTCGTGGTCAAGAACCACGCTATACACCTTGGAAGTGTGTCCCTGAAGTCTGTGCACAGTTTCTCCGGTAGATATCCTCCAGACTCTCACAGTGCAATCATAGCTCCCACTCACTAGAGTATCTCCGTGAGCGGCGATGGCACGAACTGAGTGTTGATGGCCTGTGAGAGCACGAACAAAATAGGGGCAATCGGCATCGTCGACGTGAGGTCCGCTTTGGAAATAAAGCTGATCACCTGGCCGGGGAAGCTTCCACACCCGTAGGTTAGAATCACGGGAGCCAGTGATGATCAACGGCACCTTGGGCATCATTTCAACGGTGCCATCGGCCCTTTTCCCGACCTCTGATGGCAGTACGATCTGCAGACATCGCACGGTGGAAGTGTGACCATGGAAGATCTGGGTACATCTTGCTCTCTCGATGTCCCAAACCCTCACAGAGCGATCGGTAGACCCGGAAACAAGGGTATTGCCGTAATATTCGAGAGCCCAAACACCGCCTTCGTGGCCCTCTAAAGTGTTTCTCAAAGCGCCGGTCTTCGTATCATAAACGTTGATATTGGTGTCATCGCTTCCCGTAAGAATCTTGTCCGTATCGAATTGGAGACACGTGACAACGTGGCGATCATGCGCACGGAAGGCAAAATGTTTCGGCCGAACGTCCGGCCTCATCCAACCTTTATGAATGCAATGATGCCGCTGGTAAAGAGATTTGTACAGGTGAAGGCTACGGAGAGATGGCAAACCAACATCGGGGTATGGTACGGCTGCTGCGGCAGCACTAGCAGCAGCATATGGGCCTTCCGCCGTTGCAATATCGACTCTCAAGTCAGGGGTCTCCGAACGATCTGTCCCACTGGACGAGATCTTTCGCTTCGCATATTTGCGGGTTGATGTGCGAGTGGCAGCCTTTCTCTTCGACTGCCGAGTGACCAATATTCTGTCATTGTGCCCTGCTGCCTGCAACGAAGCCGAAGCAGAAGAGCCTGGACCGGAATTCAGAGGGAGAGATGTAGATAAATCCTTCTCGAAATCTTCATCTCCATTCGGGAACTGCCATCCCCAACCTTCTCTAATAGCGCGTTCTAACTCCCCTTCAGGGAGAACATAGCCATCCTGGTCCAGGAGCCCTTTCCAAGTCTTCTCATCGGAATTGATGATATGTCTCCATTTCTTTGACACCTGAGCCGCACGACACATGGTCGGAGCATCAAAATATTTGACGATGTTGAGACTCAATTCAAGCGGAAGCATGGATAAAAAGTCGCATTTCAGGGCCGGATTAACGACATTAGCGACAAAACGGAGAGTGGGTTTAGGACATCGACGGAGCAATTGGTACATGAGATACGTTTTAAACCCCTCAGGAACCGAGTCAAAAAAGTCCAGTACATTTGGCATGTCCATCAACGATGCCGTGGAACGTGGAACGTCGGCGCCCTTTGAGGATCGAGGAACATTGTTATCCAAGCTAGAATCTGTATCAACTCCCGCATCCTCTGTGGAATCAAAGGATGAATCGCCATTCATGGCATTCATGGCAGCCACGGGAGACAGACTAGGGCTCGGTAAGCACATATCTTGAGCAGCAACATTGTCAGCTGCCGTCCTCTGGGTGTTCGTATCAAGCGACTTGCGCTGTTGCGGAATTTGCACCGACACATTGTCTGACAGTCGGCTAGTAGGAGCTGCTCCTTCTTCTTCCTCTTCCTCTTCTTCATTCTCCACGCGGGCGCTAATGTCGTCCTGCAAAAGTTGCTTGTCCGAACTAAGCCCTGTTCCACGATCCAGCCGGGGGCTTTTTCCGGGGGCCACAAATCTGGTCCGCGCTGCATCCTTTCCCAGGAAAGATTTTAGATTCCCTTGAGACTCAACTTCAGAAGACAGAGGCGAACGTAATTGTGAGGCTCTTCGTGGAAGGGCTGCGCTATGAATCCTTCGTCTTGGAAATGCACTCCCAGCATTGAAACTGTTATTCTCCGTCTCTGGTGTTGCTAGCCCGTCCACCGCCGGAGCACGAGATCGGGATAAGCGGGCGGCAGGCTCTGATGGAACCCGAGAACGCGTCCGGGGTATACTCGGTTGTGCCTCTGGGATCGATACTGGAGAGACTGGTCGACGTCTTAAACTTGACGGGTGACTCGACGGGTGGCTAGATAACCTGGTGTGGGCATTGCGTCGAGTATGTCCGGTATCATTAGGCGTGGTGAAGGATGCCACAGACCGGAGTAAGCCATTCGAGGTTTTGAGCGCGTCATTCCTTTCTCTCGTCTATAAAATGCGTCAGTCATTGTGAAGTGACAGGGAAGCCACTTCCAAAAAAAAAAAAAAAAAGGCGTAGCATTCATCGTGTGGATTATACAACATACCTCGTTAACAGCACTTAGGGTATCCTCAGGCTCGTTGAAAACCACGGATTTCCCTCCCAGCTCAAATTTGATGTTTCTTAGAGAGTTAGGAGTAGGTGAGGCCGCCAACGGATAAAGCTTGGTATCTAAATTTCTTGTTGCCCGAGGTGGTTTGATAATCAAGGGAGGAAAGGTCGTTGTTGTCGTGGTCGTGGTGGTCACAACAGTGGTCTGAGTGGCAGGCGCGAAGGAAAATTGACCAAACGAGCCATCCACTTGAGTATTGTCACCGTTGTCCATTTCACGTTTTCGAGACTGGCGATGGCGAGAAGAAGAAGAAAGATGGGAAGATGGTGGCTCGAGGGGCGCCAAAGACGCGTCCGTGGGTGCAGGCGCTGATTGCGAGTCGACTTCAACAACGTCGATGGCAGTGGAGGCGTTTGAAGTCATGGTCTAGGGACCCTAGACCCAGTTTCCAAATTCCAAAATGAAATGATAATAATGAAATATGCACAGTATGCTGGTGTCCACGGGTTTGTACGGGGGAGGGAGTATCTAATCAAGGGAAAGCGGGCCGTCGGTGTTGAAAAAAAATGGGGCTACCCCGTCAGTGACTGTAACTGACTGTTTGAAAGGGAGCACCGGTGGTTTAGAGCATGGCGAGGAGAGCAACGAGAACGTGTTGAGAAGTTATTTGTTGTGATAAGAACAGGTAATGTGAGTTTTTTGGGAGTCGAGTGGTGGGAACGAGGGGGTAAAAAAAAAAAAAGAAAAGAAGAGAAAGCGAGCTGACAGGGAGAGAAAGAAGAAAAGAGGTTTAGTTTTGGGCGGCGGCGGAGAAGAGGGAATGGCGCGGGCGCTGAGCGGTGGTTGGTCGTGCCTCCTTCCGGGTGTGGTGGGCGTTCTCCGAGGCTCCGCAATATTTGGGGCTTATTTATGTTTCTTTTGACAAAAGATAGAGAAAGATTCAGTGATGATAATGAAGAATAATAACTGAAGATATAAATAAATCGACAAGACATGACTTGACATAATAAAGAAAAGGGAAACATCACGTGATGGAGTACAATATTCTAAAAAGAAGAGGCAAAGAGACGGCGGTTGGAGATTTTGCCGTCCATCCAGACGGCCCTACGAGTGATACTCAGTCTACAGTACGGAATAACCGCACTAAAATATATCCTCCGACTACTATTTCAAACACTGGCCGTTGACTTGCATATGATATCTCCTATAGACTGCACGATTTCAGGTCTTATTTTAACCTGAGTGCATACACGTGACCTGGTGGGGGCGATAACAGCCCTGCTCGATGGCTCCATAGCATCACTTGCAGGATATAGATTGAGGTACATACTTGAGAGGATTCTACTACTATTTAATATAGATGGACTATCCAGTTCATTCTCGAGAACATTTCCATCACGGGGCCATGCTCGTTTTCTGGTCCATAATGAAAGAGAGACCATGGGAGTAACCCGTGTATATTCCCAAGGTATTCCCCTGAGAATTTCTTTTCGGTTCTTTTGCCGAACCTATCCGCTCCTATAGATTCATCATCCTGTTTAGTGTAAGGTTCAATCTGTCTCGGTACCAATATATATCCTAGACTGAGATATGGTGTGGACAGAAGAACAGTGCATTGATTCATAAGCAGTCAGTTCCAGTTTATTGACTGTCCACTAGTCACTGTGACCCTTATGTTGGCAAGGCAGTATATTAGCCTGACTATATTGGTGCTGCTGACGTGGGTAGCTAATATGTCGAGCTATCTATATATCCTCTTTTTGACCATAATATTCGATATAAACAGTAAAGCCCAAAAAGAGAAATAATAAAAGGAGTAAAGATGTAGAAGTATTCTGTGTTTTTGATTGACGTTATGCTACTATGCTCCCAAAAATCCCCGTGACCTGCGTGCGAATGACACCCATCTCTCCAACTTCTTCGACCAAGTCATTTTGCAATCGTCCCTCTTATCATCACAACAACAACAACAATCGTCATTCCACCCGTTTGCTACACTATCTTGCATTCTAACTATTACCAAACATGGCTCGTATCAAATATACTGGACCACTATCAACGGTTCAGTTACAACGAACCCCAGTTCAAAAGCAGACGCAAGCCGAATTTCAAGAGGTATCCCGGTTGAAGTTGCAAGAGTGTCTTGCTGTGAGGCAGCAGCAAAGCATGGAGATGGTACAGATCATGTTACATGTATCTGTAAGTTCCTTGTTTACCCTTTCCCTCCATGTCTATGAGATTCTGACTTCGAGTCTCCTCTCCTTAGTTCGGAACGTTGTTTTATCTTCGGTTTGCAAGCCCTCTATCACAATCCGCGGTGATCGTTCGAGTCTGATGGCTATCAACAGGGAGTTCTTGCCGCTCGGAAGTTTCGATGATCGTGATCTGAAGCAAACACAACGAGAACAAAAATATTCGTACGAGGAATTCATCAATGGAAGAACGCGCACAGAGAGCCCCGAGATTCAGGACCTTGGTGTCGGTAAAGGAAAAAGGGGCCAGCCTCTGAAAATTATCCTTCGCAACTCAGATCCCAAGGCAGACATGGTACTTGATCTGTTGGTAAGATCCTGGGCTCCCTTAATTTCTCATCTCGTGGTCTTTAACAAGGCCAGGAACACGGAGTCTTTGACGCGCTCAGCAAGAACTACCTCGAAGCCATCCAATTGACTGTCCTTGTCGACAAGGACGAGCCACAAAATGTGTTGGAGACATACACATTCTCGTTTAAATATACAGGGGCACGTGGTGATGTGAATAGCCGCTTGGAAAGCCTATCCCTGGATCCTGTGGGTTGCGTTGCCGATATGAAGTCTGCGCAGACAGCGCGAACTGGATTGGAAATGATAGTCAGACGCCTTATTACGTTGAGTACTTTTCTTCCAGCCCTGCCAAGTACGTACTACCTTTCGACATGATGCTAGACAGCCCTGTGCTAACGAGTGAGTGTCCAGACAAGCGCAATCTAGGAATCCACTTGTTCTATACCGAAGACTGCCCGCCTGAGTACGAGCCCCCCGGATTCGCCAAATCGACAAACGATACTTTCAAGTACCCCTTCAATGAGAACTGGCAGAGGGAAACCCAGTCCTGTGGTACAATGGATAGCGGGTGTCATACGTAAGTGGTTAGCCTTGACGCTGCTGCTTCGAGTGCTGATAGTGGGTAGCGTTGGTCTTAACGTGACCTCGCTCAAGTGGACTGGACCGGACCCCGAAGGCTCGGAAGCTCTACCTAAAATCCCTTCTCAAATCGAGTACAATGATAAAGTACAGCGAGCAGCTGAAATTGGGCTTACGAGCGAAGAAATTCCCAACCCCATGTTGAGTCGAGATGGTACAGTCGCAGAAACGCCAACTCCTCAATCATCAATGTTAACCTGGACTTTGATAGGTAGTTTTCTGGAAGCGACTCAAGAGACTGCAGAAAGACGAAAGCTGCAGATGATGATCCCTGTGAGGCCCTTGTAATGATGGATTGTTCCATATATGTACTAATCAATTGGCAAAGACACAGGCATCATCTTATCCAGACAGCGATCTCGTTCCCACACAACCAATCTATACAGTCTCTGCGACCGATACTGGAGGAGTAAATATGGACCACAATATGCGCCTTTTACAAAAGAAGGCACTTCAAATCGAAGACTTCTCACGCATGCAGATTTCGAGGCTTGCGAGAGAAACAGAGGACCTGGCCAATGGGTTGATCAAATGCCAATGTGGCTGGGATGGAGAGGAGCCCGAAATGGTACGTCCTATTCAAGTAATATGACTTAGATAACTAAGATGGCCAGATTACATGTTCATTCTGTCATACGCGTCAGCATTTGCTTTGCTATGGTTTTGAGAACTCCAATGATTCTAGAATTCCTGATTCCCATGCATGCTATCAGTGTCTCCTCGAACCAGACGAAACCCAGTTGCTGCATGAAATGCATACCCTCGTTCTCCTGAGGCGAGCGTTGAAGATCATCCTGGATGAGGGATTTCCCAGCAAGACATCCATTTTCACCCAAAAGCTTCGTAAGGGAATGATCGTCGCATTTGTTGGGAGCGTACTAACTCGAGATAGACTGCAATGGACAGACAGTCGTTCAGATCACCGATCTCCTACGTAAGCATAAGTTTCTCCAACCGACTCCTGGTTCCAAGAGCAAAGGATTCCTGCAGAAAGGACTGCCCAAGTTCGTCGTGCCTAGCGCCGAGGATACCCGGAAGAGGATGCAACACGAGATTCTGCACCCGTTTGCGAAGATCTACCATCATGTAGGTAAGCGCTGTGGAAGCGAGTGAGGATAGCCTTCTGACTGCCTCTTGCAGTATGTTTCACAGGATACGGGTTCCATTCCCGGCGCAAAACTTATCACAGATGATCAGCAAATGTCTCAAGGACCAGCATCTTCGATGGATGATGGTCGTGCATATGGCCAGGGACCACAATCCTCGAACGCCGAGGGTAACAGGAGCCCAGGCCACAAAAGAAGACACACCCAGATGGAGAGCAATGGCCAAATGGAGCGTCAGGATGTCCTTCGACCGACTACCAGTCTCGGAAACCGAAGCGACAAATTTGGAAGGGGCATGATGACCAGTGACCGGATTCGTCCCCAACCTGAAACACCCACTAGTCGACACCAATCGGATAAGAACCATCTGCGACGTAGCAGCCGAAAGAGGCGCAAGATTAGCAATTACACCCAATTGATTGATGTTGGAGCGGCTAGCAGTGGTGATGAAAGCAGTTGAAACGCACCAAACTGGAACATGCATATGAGGTTCGGGGCGTTTCCATTTCTATCAAGGTCGAACGCCGGCAGGTAGCTAAATCGGGACAAGCTTGCACCAAGTACGGTAACTACTGGGTACATGAAACAGGCGAGCTAGGCGCAAAAGTTTGTGCGGGTACGGAACATACCGAATGAAGTCTCCCCTTTCTTCATTCTCCTTTTAACGATGCTGTTCATGATGTGTGGTTTATTTTTAAGATGCCAACCTGGAGCTCACGCGTTATGTTACTCGTACTCCGGAATATATGGTTGTTTGTTTGTATGCATATTTCCGGGTGCCTTTTTCTCGACAGATGTACGATTACCCTGTGTGTATATTTAGAATCGCATGCATAAATGACACGGAAGATTACTACCAGTCGGATCGGGCGTTTGCAGCCTTCGGATGTTGATCGAGCATGCAGAGTAGTGTTGAATTCGATAATATACGAAATCTGGACACCACGGTCGTATCTCACGTATAACACGCCAGACACGCTAAGATTCAAGATTTAAGTCGGGCAACAAATCACCAAAACGCAATCGAGCTAAGCGCCAGGAGGAATTCCGAAGGGAACTAGATGTGCAGAACGTGTAAGATTCCGAAGTTGTCTGTAGTGCTACCACTACGAACGCCATAGTTGGGCCGGCGCGATTGAGAAGATTTTTGCCTTTATTTTTGTTCCTGTTATCGGGACGAGTCATGACGGTTCCTAGCGAGGAATGTCGATCGACTCGAGGGTTTCAGACGACTGCGGGAGGAATTCTTCCCATATATATATATATCATAATATCACTATATTCTTATTTTTTTTTATATTTTTTTTCGCAGTAATCCAGTAACTATCAAAACATTAAGTAGTACGTATGCCGAGGAGAGTACAATTGGAGGTGAGTGGGAAATGCCTCCCCCTGAACCGGCAATTGACATGGCCCAGAGTTCGATGGAAGGTTAGTAGCTTCTGTTTCGGATGGTTCCAAGTTGCTGGAGAGTTTATAGTTTATCCAAGCGCGAACTCAATTAATGTTGGAGACTATTCTGCACCGAGAAGGTAAATAACAACACAACAACAATTTAACTACGTGATTGAGACTCCATACTTGTACAGAAGACACACGAGGGTAAACAGGGGCGAGGACCACAATTTGTCAAACCTCACTCCACTAACCTACCAGGATGTCATAACTAGTACTAGTGTACTAACTGCTAATTGCAAGTGGGTGGGCAAGAGGAATCCTAGCCATTCGGGTGATCTGGGAGATCTCGGAAGGCAAGACAATTAAACCTCCAAACTCTGCTAGATTGCGAAGAAGTGAATGGGTGTGCTCTGATGGCGCTCTGATCCTCTACCATCCACGGAACCCCATCAATTATTGTCGTCGATCGGATGGCAAATATTGCTCTGGAGCCATCTCAGAACGATCAGAACCATCTTGTTGGTGAAGCAGAGGCAAAAAGATGTACAATAGTGGGCAATAGTCGGAAATCAATGGAATTGTCTGCATTGCGCATTGCACTGGCATAGAGTTAGCCTACAGTAGTGTAACTCAGGAGGCTTGGTGGCTTCAGTCTGACGGAAATAATAATACTATTAGCCTTTGGATGATCTTCTGGGGCTCTCCTTTTGGGATTTATATACTACTGACTGACTCTGGTTTGTTTCCCTGGTCCTTGCGTTCTTCGTCTCTTTTCTTGGGGATTTTCGCTGAGTACCTCCGTTTGGGGTTCCCCTTAAGCTGCCGTCTCTCTTCTCTCTTTTCTCACTCTTTTGTTCTGCTCCTTCAATCATTTTGTTCTTTCTTTCATCCTCTTCACTCCTTTACTCCTGCATACTTTTCATTTATTTCCTTTTTCAATTGTTTTGTGTGTTTTGCCCGAGTTATTCTTCCTAGACTTCCGACATCATTGCTGCCTCGGCATCCCCAACTCTCCCTCAACTCTCCCTCTCAATTCGACTTTTCCGTCGAAGGTAGACTTAATTCCTCTTCCTCGAGGAAACTGAGAAAGAGTCGACAAACATCCCCGCAGAACATACCCTAGTACACCCTCCGACCGGTCGACCGTACCTGGCCGTTCTAAACGTCAGCACCGCTCGCTATCCGTGGTACCTGGTGGAGGAACCTGAGATGACGACCGGCGACAACAAATAATCGTTTTTGGTTGCACCTGTTCGCGACTTAATTAGAATCTACAGACTTTATTCACGGTCTCGTTCGTTCTTGTCAGTGGACCAGTTCGTGCGATTTGTGTTGAAGTGGAATTGGCCGGACTTTTGACTACGGAAATCCCACACGCTCGCAAACCACCCTTAAATCCATACACAACTCTCAATTGACGGCTCGTCGACCAAATCACATTCTGTCACAATGGCCAGAGATCCACAATCCCTCCAACTCCCGTTGCGGTCCTCCAATGCCAATGTCGACAACTTTGACGACAACCAGGAAGACCTCCGTTCGGAAAAAGCCAACAACAGAACCTCCAAGGCTCAGAAGATCTTGGGTACCGCTGAGGCCCCTATCCAGCAGAGTAATTCGCCCCGAGATGATGCTAGCAGCCAGAAGAGGCGCACACGCCGGCCAAGCTTCATGAAGGGCGGCGGCTTCGTGCCTTTCCCCACGATCAACGCCGACGATGGCATGGCTCAGCAGAATCAACCACAGCTGCGTGTTCGCGCATCCTCGCCGCTTCTGATTAACACCCAGGACGCTGCTGCTTCTAACCCGAAGAAAACTGTGCATCAGTCCGGCTCCGCTTCCACCCTCTTCTCCTACTTCAACTCCCGCGATTCAACCACCGCCACCACCATTGGAAGCCCGACGGATCCCAAACCCGCACCCTCCTCCATCTCCCTCAGTTCGTCCAAAAACTCGGCCAAGGACTCCAAGCGCAAGCTCCGCCCTCCCCGCATTGATCTCTCCCTTTTGTTCCCAAAACCAAAACCTGAGAAACCTGCCGATGCGCCGATGTTGTCTCCGCAGCGCATGGTCCATTCTCCGGCTCCCCTCTCCGCCCTTGGCGAGTTCCCCAAATCGACCAACTCTGATACTAGGTCTTCGGGGAGGAGACACACAGAGACACAATCTCAAACGGATCTACCTACAACGGCAGGACCACCACCGGCGGCCATTCCCAGACCTGGTAGTCACCGTTCTACCCCCGCCAACCGGTCTTCTGCTATTTCGACCGACACTAGGAACACGGAGTTCCTTGAGCCTTCGCTTCAGCGCACCGTTAGGACAAACGAAATGGACATGGCGCTCCAGAACTACTCCGAACAGCAGGCAGCCTCAGAACGTGCTCAGTCTGATGCTGCATCGAGTATTTACTCCAGAAGCCGTGACCAATTGCATAGCAGCAGGGCCAAGTCCGACAGGAGCACCGGTAGGGTGTCGTCCAATGGCTCTGCGGGTGGCTGGAGTAAGGAGACTTACTTGTCGCCCAAGTCGCAGCCACGCCCGGCACGCCGGCGCCAGTCGCCCCCGCGCGATCAATGGCCAGCTCCGCCGTCACGACGAGAGATTGACACTTCGTCCATGTCCAAGAAAAGCAGCAAGAGCATGTTGGCCAACTCGGATCTCAACATCTCTAGTGTCCTCTGTTTGTCTTCCTCGGAAGACGAGGACGACCATGACGAGGAACTGCCGAGCGATCGAACGGGCGTCAGTCATCTCATGAGGGATAGTGTCACCACCTATGGTGAATTCGAGCCCGAGATCTGCACCGCTTCAGCAGCCCAGGCCACCAGAGGTCCGACCGTCCGGCGACTTGATCTCCGACAGGCCGCGGCTGTCAAACATCGGGGTCCCACCATGCTGATGAGTCCTTCCATTCACCGGAATGGTTCCATGTCCACAGTTCGATCCTCATATATCGGTCGGAGACCCCCCAGTGGTATTCCTACCATCTCAGAACCGGACATCAGTGACCACTTCCCCGCGCCTGGCGGTAACGGGCGTGCCTCGGCGGCATCCCGGGAGATCAAACAGACCAATCGTCGCAGCCGAGTCATCGCGGTTACAAGACAAGAGGAGAATCTCCTCGAAGCCATGCGGCAACGAAGGGGCAAAGTCACGCCTAGTCTCTTCAACGAAACACGATTCAGCCAGAATACGATCGCTACCCATCGCTCTAATCCTAACCTTAATCACCATAATAATACTGATAATAACTCGCACGCCATCGACACCGACAAAGAGTCTATGCTGTCTGCTGCGCCCTCGCGCGACTCTCTGTACAGCGCTGACATGTCCTTTCTGCGTCTGAGCGCGAGCATCCCGTCATATACGACGGCGACCACGGCCACGAATGATAGAAACAACAACCACTCCCGGTCAGATCAAGGTGCAGCACACCTGGATAAAGACAGTCACCCTTTCCAGGGCGCGGCTTCTGATGCTGAACAGAAAACCCTTAATTCACCCCGCGCTAGCCTTGTCTACTCTGAAAGCCTCCCCTCTCCCGCGACCAGCGGTGCGTCTCCCCTGACGCCGACGCTACCGATTCATCGCTTCTCGCCGCTGCCCGGCCAGCAACACTCTTCTCCAACCCGCTCTCTTCCTACCACTGCGCAAAACGACCAGCGCCGGCACTCGCGCCGTCGCACTGATAGCAGCGAAGCGATCGTGCTGGGCGAGGCGACTGAAGGGTCGGCCAAGGAGACCGACGAGTTCCCGATCTGGGCATTGGGCTGGAACCATGACCTGGCGGCTGTTCACTAAATGCTCTCACCCTCCCTCTCTTTCAATTCTCCTTTTCCTTTCATTGTAATTTATTTCCTTTCTTATTTTATTTTTACCACTTATGCTTTACCGGCTATGCTGCCGCGTCAATCGCTTAAACTCGATCTCGACCTCAACGTTTCTACGGTTTCCTTTTTTGTGACATACGGCAGAATGCGCCGCTGCTTTTTGGATCTAATTTTTTTTCTACGTTGTTACTTGTAATGCAGCTTGATAGTGTACATTAATGGCATATTGGATTGGGTGGTGTACTGTATTTCTGAAGGGGTTGGAATAGATTGGTTACATTAAAATATGGTCTCTTGAACTATACAAGTAAACAGCTGCAAATAGGATCCTACTGCTCCATGTCTTCAAGATCACAAATGGTCTGACGCGCATTTCCTGCAACCAGCTTTAATTGCGGGGTGTACCACTTGCACCATTGATCCATCTTTTCTGGTAAACAGACAGCAATTTACAAGTACATACTTGTATAGGATTAATTAAGAAAGGCGGGGATATCCAACCCACCTAGCCCTACTGCCCCCTGTGTTTGCTTCTATTGTGACACTGTCTCTTTTACTACTTTCCTGGGTCTTTCCATTTGTCCCTGTAGCAATACTACAGAGTACATAAATCCGTGGTACTCATCAGGTCCAAGTGTAATCGTTACAGATCCCGTGACGCCAGCCCCACACCGCCTTGATTTTCTGCCCAAGATTATCTTTCGGGTGATACACGATACACCCAACTTTCCCCCAGATGAGATCCATCTGGGACTTTTCCGATGTAATCTTTTTGTCTGTCTTTCTATCTTTGTCTGCTGGCTTATTACTTTACAACATTGGGACTACCAGTACTCGATACTACCTCGTTGAACACGTCAACCATCTTCCCACCCACCGACTGTCTCATTACGTTTTGAACCTTTTCTTGAAACTCTGATCTGTCGATCGGTCTGGCCCCAGTTTTTGTTGGCCGCCGACCTAGGGCCGCCTATGAACAACCTCTCCTTTTAGCCCACGCGCGCAGCTATCCCACGCTGTCATTCTGCACTTCAATTGTCCACCAAGAAAATCTTCCGAAGAAACATTAATCTTATACCGACTATTTACGAATATATATACACATATTACATATCTTGAAGGGAATCGGTTCCGGTGACTATGGGAGAGCGCATGCAACGCCAGCCGCCGGGGTCGGTGTCGGTGGTGAGGCATTCTTCATGGATCCTGGTATGACGATATGGCCTCGAATTGCTTGCAGAACTTGCTAATCCACCTGTCTAGTTGGCGATACAGTACACTGCATTTGTGTTGGTAAGTTGTCATGACAATACTGCAGAGCAAGATGGCTGACCGGTTCAGCTGCTGCATTACTCTAGAATCATGCCACTAGAAGATGGTAAACGATACCTGACTTCGACCGCCGTCGTTCTGAATGAAGTGGTGAAGCTTGCCGTTTCCCTCACCATGGCTCTCTACGAAGTCTCTACAACCGCACCGCCGTCGATGCCCGCGACGTCGCTTTTCTTCTCCGTTGTTAGCGCCGTCTTCTCGGGCGACAGCTGGAAGCTAGCCTTACCAGCTTGTCTGTATACTCTTGCGAACTCGTTACAATACATTGGGCTTTCGAATTTGTCAGCAGCGACGTTTCAGGTCACATACCAGTTGAAATTGGTTTTCGCGGCCATTTTCAGTCTTGGACTGTTACGGAAGACAGTTCCCCTCCGCAACTGGGCATTGCTTCTATTGCTTCTTGTCGGTGTTGCATTTGTGCAGCTGCAAGATGGCGGCCCTAAGGATGAAAGTGCGCTGGAGGAGGAAACTGCCCGCATCGCCTTTCCCCGATCGCTGGAAGAGTGGCGGGAGGTCCAAGCAGGTGGCAATATCTACAAACGTTCTGCGACATACGAGGGTATCGAAGAGGACATGTTGACCGCCTTCCCACGGCTGAACGGGGCAGTTGGCTTGTTCGCCACCCTCGGTGCATGTGCTGCGTCAGCTCTTGCGGGCGTCTACTTTGAAAAAGTGCTCAGGGATAGCGCCAAGTCGACGTCGCCTTGGGTCCGCAATTTGCAACTGGCTTTTTACTCTATCTTTCCAGCTCTTTTTATCGGAGTCGCATTTCTGGATGGCGAAGATGTGGCTGCCAATGGCTTCTTCCAGGGTTACAATTGGGCTGTTTGGTCTACCGTCATTGTCCAGGCATTGGGGGGCATTGCTACATCTTTTAGCATCATTTATGCAAACACGGTTGCGCGAAGTCTTGCGACCACGGCTAGTATCGTTCTGAGCACCGTGGGGAGCGTTTGCTTGTTTGACTTTGAAGTCAACGGTTACGTATGTTCACCCTCTACCTTTTTCTCATTGGGGAAAAGATACTAACGTTGTGGTACAGTTCCTTGTGGGTACCGCCACAGTTCTTGCAGCAATCTATCTGTACGGGGAGCCGAGCGCGGGATACCCCTGGCATGCCCAGGCTAAGATGCAGGGTGGACGCCCGCCACCAATTCGTATCGACTCATATGAGAAAGACGCCCTAGGAGAGGCATCGCCAGTATCTGCCCCGAACGAAATCTCTATTAAACTCCCAACAACACCGTTCCTGTCAGACGCTGGTCTGTCGACATCCCGTCCTACGTCCCCGGGACAGGTGAGAGTCAGCTCCTCTCGGAACGCTAGTGGGAGCTACTTTGATAGAAGTTCGCATGACGCTTGAGAGTGTTTTGATGGTGTTGCACTATGCACGTTGTATGGGGGATGTAATGATCATAATTTCTTGGAAGTAGATAGGAACAAAAGCAAAATGGAGATACGGGTGAAGATGACGATGATATCAGATATTTAATATCCGAGCCACGATGAATATGTGTTTTCGATTCTTCTGTTGATTTATTGGTTTTATTATGGTGATTGTTTAGCAAGGACTCAAGGCGTTGACACTGATGGGTTGATATAGCATCGAGGAAAACGGATATTAAATTGACAAACTAATGGAATTATGGATAATAATCAAGAATAATTATCATATGGTTCATATACAATTTTGGTCTTTTACAGACCACATTATGCCCTCCTGCCAACTCTGCTATTGGTTCACGTGCCCTTAGGATGACTCCCAAACTTCTCCCTCTTCAACCAACCCACTTCATCCCAGCCCTCACTAAATCATCAATTTACTCCCATTTCCATCCCCAAATACGATTAATCAGCAATCATCCTTCACTCAAAACCCTATCTTCCAACCATGAGACGAAAGCCCTTCAAACCACCCTACCAACGACGGAATGGTGACGAGTCCTCCTCCAACCGTCCCATTAAACGAAGCGGCATTATTGATCAGAGACTTATTGAGGGGGCTCAAGTATCAATGCCATTCTTTAGTCAGTTTCGAATGAATGGTGATGGTGATGGTGATGAATATCAACGTCGAGGGTTGGGATCGTCGTTGGCATTGGAGACGTATACTGGTGTTGAAGGTAGTGAGGGGAATGGGGTTGGGGAGGAGGATATGCAGTTGGATGCGTTTGGTGAGTCTTTCTCAATGACGGTGGTAGTTATTCAATGCTAATGGACGGTTGTTGTTACAGACCTGCAGTTACTTGCACAGAAGGATCGAGCGATGAATAACGGACGGGATATCATGCGTGGCAATCGTCCTCCGAAGCAAGTTTCGAGATTCTTTCCTGGTAGGTGGATATAACCTGGCATTATAATTCCATGCTAAAGCTTGGGGTTTAGAACCGGACTCTCATATCACTCCCCACCGGGGGATTGCGTCAAGTTCGTCCGAACTGGATGTCGGTTCCAGTCCGCTGACGAAGTTTCACCAGGATAGGACAGAGAGAAAAATGGTGGCAGCTGGTCCAGCCTCTGTAACGGAGTTGTCTTCGCAGACAGAGGGATCACCGTCGTCTCATTTGGACGTCGAAGGAATGGCGGCAAGGGCTGGTCAGAGCCAGTCTCTACAACAGACGACGACAGCCTCGATGACACCGTTTCAGAATATTCCCATGTCCATTCGTGGTATAGTTTTGGTATCGGTCCATGAACTTCCGGATAACTATCGGTCGATATTCCCTTTCCCGGTCTTTAACGCGATCCAGTCAAAGTGCTTTCGAGCTATTTACCATCAGAACGATAACATTGTGCTTGCTTCACCTACAGGAAGCGGTAAGACTGTTATCATGGAGCTAGCTATTTGTCGCTTGCTTGGTGCCTTGAAAGACGAGCGGTTTAAGGTTGTCTATCAAGCCCCGACAAAGTCGCTATGCTCCGAAAGGTTTCGTGATTGGAGCAAGAAGTTCATGACCCTAGGGCTTCAGTGTGCGGAATTGACCGGTGATACAGACCAGACACAGCTGAGAAGCGTACAAAGCGCTCAAATTATCATCACAACACCGGAAAAATGGGACAGCATGACCCGCAAATGGAAAGACCACGCACAGCTGATGCAACTAGTGAAACTATTCCTCGTTGACGAGGTCCACATCCTCAAAGAAACCCGCGGTGCGACCTTAGAAGCTGTTGTATCTCGCATGAAATCCATAAGGTCGAACGTCCGCTTCGTTGCCCTAAGCGCTACCGTGCCGAACTCTGAGGATATCGCGACTTGGCTGGGAAAGGACGCAACGAATCAACATATGCCGGCACATAGAGAGCACTTCGGGGAGGAATTTCGACCCGTGAAGCTTCAGAAATTTGTTTATGGATATCAGTCTAGCGGAAATGATTTCGCTTTTGATAAGATGTGTAGTGGGAAGTAAGCATAATTCTTTCATATTTTGATTTAAGAGGTCTCTTTCTTCCTTTTTTTTTTTCTGATGTATTATAGGCTTCCAGGTGTCATCAACACACATTCCTGTCGAAAGCCGATTATGATCTTCTGCTGCACCAGGAATTCTTCTGTTGCTACGGCGAAAGAGCTTGCTCGACTCTGGTCTATGACGAACCCTCCGGCTAGGCTATGGAAAGGGCCGAGTAAGCGTCTTGAAGTACATAATATGGATTTGAAAAGTGGGAATTCCCCTCTTATGATTCTCAGGGTGGCTTATACTGACAATTGAGCGCAGCCACGATAGTCGCGGGCGTTGCATTTCACCATGCCGGGCTCGATCCTGCAGACCGCCACATAGTCGAGAACGGTTATTTACAAGGAGACATCAACATTGTCTGCTGCACTTCCACTCTTGCCGTGGGTGTCAATTTGCCCTGTCATCTGGTCATAATAAAAAACACTGTCGGATGGCAAGACGGCGGCTGTAAGGAATACTCCGATCTAGAAATGATGCAAATGTTAGGCCGCGCAGGCCGTCCCCAATTCGATGACAGCGCGGTAGCCGTGATCCTTACGCGCAAAGAGCGGGTGAATCATTACGAGAAGCTTGTCTCCGGATCAGAGAGTCTGGAAAGCTGCCTGCATCTCAACCTCATTGATCACCTAAATGCCGAGATTGGACTTGGTACAGTGACAGACATGGAGTCTGCCGTTCGATGGCTCGCTGGAACATTTCTATTCGTAAGGCTTAGACGAAACCCGACACACTACAAGCTGAAGGAAGGTGCTAGTCGCGATGACGAACACGGGATGCTTCGACATATCTGCGAGAAGGATATCAAGATGCTTCAGGAGTGCGGTTTGGTTATGACGGAGCAGCTCAGGTCTACACAATTTGGCGATGCTATGGCTCGATATTATGTGCGGTTTGAGACTATGAAGAACCTGCTTTCACTGAAGCCGAAGGCCACAATCCTGCAAATAGTAAGCAGCGCTCCAGCATTTGGTGGAAGAAAAAGCTAACGATTACCTAGTTCTCCAAAATTTCCGAAGCAGAAGAGTTCCATGGTCTTCGCCTCAAATCAGGCGAAAAATCAGTATACAAAGAAATCAATCGAGCCAACGGCATCCGGTTCCCGATCAAAGTCGACATTGCCCTTCCAGCCCACAAAACCTCGCTACTAATCCAGTCTGAGCTAGGTGGTGTGGATTTCCCAGACAGCCACCAGTTCCAAAAGCACAAGTTCCCGTTCCAGCAAGATAAGAGCTTTGTATTCACACACATCAACCGGCTGATACGCTGCGTGATCGACTGCCAGATCTCCCTCGAGGACTCAGTTGCTGTTCGGAACGCGCTGGAGCTCGCCAGGAGCTTCGGTGCTAGGGTCTGGGATAACTCACCATGGCAGATGAAACAACTGGACCAAATTGGGACCGTCGCTGTGAGGAAGTTTGCGGCGGCTGGGATTACCAGTATCGAAGCTTTGGAATCCACTGAGGCGTACCAGATTGATATGACTTTGAGTAGAAACCCACCATTTGGGTCGAAGCTCCTGGCTAGGGTTGCGGAGTTTCCGAAATTGCGAGTATCTGTGAAGATGATAGGGAAGGTATTGGTTCTCTTACGATTATGCACTCGAAATGGGAATGGTGCTGAGCTATTCAATAGGATCGCAAACTCACCAGTTCCGTGAAAGTTCGTTTCAAGGCGGAGGTAGCGTTCATGAACGAGAAAGTACCGACTTTCTTCCAGAGACGTGCTGTCTACGTTTGCTTTTTGGCTGAGACTTCGGACGGTCGTATGATTGACTTCCGTCGTTTGAAGTAAGCCATACTTCGTCGTGACATTTTGCTTTTATGCTAACGCTTGTTACAGTGCCAGTAAGCTTCGGAATTCTCATGAGATACTGTTAAGCGCGGATTTGCAAAGCGTAGAGGAGTATATTGTATGCTATGCAATGTGTGATGACATTGGTAAGTAGACTCCGATAGACTATGGCATCCCTCATTAACGATTAACAGCTGGAACAATGCGGTCTGCGGAGCTCAAGCCTGGCCTTCCGGCATCTCTGTTCCCGGCCTCGTCAGAAGAAAGGACGGAGAGTGAGTCGAGGAAAGAGCCAATAATTAGTGTCACGCGGCCTCGTGGAAATGAGCTTCCCCAAAATGGAGAGTCTTCCAACCAGCCAATCGACATCGATGATTTCTTAGGCGAGATGGACGTAGAGGACATCCTAGAAACAGGTAAATCGCCCTATCTGACAGCCAGTAGAAAGAAGCTAACGACATTGAAGACCAGGATGTTGAGGAAAAGGATATCGACTGGCCCGTCGTAATCGCAGAAAGCTCACCTCAGAACAAGCCGCATCAACAAGCTCGTAAAAATAGCAAGCCAGAGAAAACGAGGGAGCAAGTCCCCGAAATCGAAGAAGAGCCCGTCCGCCTCGAAAATGGTAAATGGGCGTGTAACCATAAATGCAAAGACAAGAGAACGTAAGCACGGCCTCCTCCCTCGTGCTCGGTACTCAGGACTAATGTTGGCTTAGGTGCAAGCATCTCTGCTGTCGAGATGGGTTGGACAAGCCACCCAAAGCTAGCAAAAAGCAGAATGCAAACGGAAACCAGAAAAAACATGAGCCCAACCAGTTGAAGCTGTCAGCCAGTATGGCTAAGAAGGGCGCGTCCGCAGGTCGAGAGGACAAGGAGGACAAGTCTAATACAAGAAGCGCGCAAGTACAGTCGGTGAAGCCGACTCTGGAGTCGACATTCACGCAGGTGGAATCGACAGACCCTCTTGCTATGCCTTCGGGAGTAAAGAGGATGCAGTCTTCCAGCGATTACGGGGGCGATGATTTTGACGATCTACCTTCTCCATCGGCACTATTGAATGGAAACGTTAGCATTGAAACGGACGATTCGATTAAAGAAAAGGAGAACGCTCGAGAGGAAAAACAATTTGAGAAGAGCGTCTTCGACTGGGATGATTGGATTGAGATCGACGACCCGGTCGAACCTCTCACCCCAAAGCAGAACGAAACGAACACGCTTCAACAAATCGACTTGACGAGTCAATCCCCCAACACACTTGTACTATCTGGAGAAGAAATGGATTCAGACAGCCGAGTCCTGTGCTCATTCCATGATGTCGAAGGTTACCAGCCATCAAAGCGGACCATACCGTTTGTGGACGAAAATAGACCTCCCCTCAAACGAACTAAGACGAATACACAGTGCGAATCCTTCCCTTTATACCACGGACAAGGAGAAATAGCCTTGGTTGAGCGGAACGGGACGAATCCCGGTCCCAGAACCGACAAACCGACCAGTTCGCCAAAGGATTGGGAAGACATCGACCCATTGCTGCTGGATGAGTTCAAAGATATTGTCAATTTCTTCTGACATTTTACAAGGATATTACTGTGCTACTTAGATCGTGGGAGCTGGACTGATTTAGATATGATTTGCTTCTGTCTTTTGTTTTGATTTCTTTTAGATATTCTTAGACAGCCCTAATGAAAGTTCTTGCTGGAACAAATAGAGTATAAAGCATCAGTGAATGAAAGATAATATAATTCATAACCAGTATAAAGCACAGCTATTCACTGTATGCCCCTCACAGACTGTTTGTCTTTTGTCATCTATATTCTCTCCTTTCTCTTCCCTCCACCCACAAAGGCAAATATAAAGGCCACCCCAGGCCCTGTCTGTAAAAAAGGAAAACATCCTCCCTTCTTCTATTATAATCTTAATCATCAGAAGCAACTGAGTAAGTCTGGCTCTTTTCTCTTGTTTTTCTAGTGTTGGGAAACCCAGATTCCCTTTTCACATCCTTTTTTGTTCTCCTTCCACCTCCATCAACTTGCACTATTTCGTGATTTTCCTAATTTCTTCTCACTTAGCAATCTCAAAGAAAGGAACTTGTTTGTCTATCAGTTTGTTGGGTATATAAACCTCTTTCTCTATTGAAGAGAAGAAAAACAGAGGTTTGCTATGAGAAGCAATGAGATGAATCCTGTTTCTTGCGACTTTGCCTCAACTATGGTCTACTGCAAAGGTGAACTGGCACTGACAACTATGGCGCTTATAGGTTGCTGTGACAATTTTTGCGATTATCTTCCAAGATGGGCAAGTTGAATTATTCAGCTGTGAGTACAAGCACTTCTTTCTGTTGGACGTCGACGGCTAACCTGTTGATAGCGAAAGATCGACGGCGTCAAGGCCGCGCAGGTGGTTGTTAGGGACTTGGTAAGTTCCTTAGTCTTCTTTTCTCCATTACGACAGTAAGTTAACTAAGATAGAAAAAACGAATCACTCCTGGCTCCGGCGCCCGAAACACCTCCCGCGATCCAATCCTCGAACTTGACGTCAGTGACAAAAACCTAACCGACACCGGCTTTGCCGAAGTCATCGACGCCCTCCTTGAATGCATGAAGTACCGTGACACAGAGCACCCCGACGGCGCCGCCAAACTCACTGAGCTACACCTCTCTGGCAACCAACTGACCATCATGTCGTTGGAGAAGCTGGGCGAGGTGGTTGAGCTCAGTTCTGGGGATCTACGCGAGTTGGATATTTCTCGGAATGCGATTGATATTCGTGGCGATGATGATCAGGGGAAGGGGATTTGGCTGGAGTTTTTGAAGGCGTTTGCGGGGTGCTATGTGCTCAAGAAGCTGGATTTGGGGATGAATCGGTTGGGGATTGCGGGGATCGAGCTGCTGTCGAGGGTTTATACGCGGAGTGATCTTGATTTCTTCGAAGAGGAAGACGAGGAGGAGATTGTTGTCGAGGAGATGGCGACGTTGGATGTCAATGAGAAGGAGAATGACCGTGGTCGTTCGAAGAAGTCGCCTAAGGGTAAGGCGAGGCAGAACGGTAAGCCGCTTTCGAACTCAATCATATAGATACCGAGCTAATATAATTCCAGGTACCATCGCTACTTCCGGTCCTTCCACTACAAAGACTGTGAGCCCTGCCGACCTGAAACGCTACGCCTGTACCAGAGGCTTACGCTCTGTGCCGTACATTATCCTCTCAAACATCTCGTTGACTACTGGTGCTGCCATCCATCTGACCAGCATGATTCTCGCCCATCGAAATCCCGAGCAGCTGCTCCCGTATCTCCCCCCAGGCAAAATGCCCCCTTTTCCCGACACCGACGGCCGATGCAACGGTCTAATCTGGCTCCCCAACGACAGCCTAAGCGACCTGGGCCACAAGATGCTTGACTCAGCCGAGACGCTTCGTCAGTTTGCCTCCGAAATGCTTCCCGAGGAAGATCAGGCCCATCGGGAGGGAAGGCTTCCCCGCGATCTGGAAGGGGTTAATTTGATGGATTTTATGGAACAGCGCCGTCAGCACACAAAGCTGAACGTCGAGTACACCCGTATCATCAAGCGTGCACGAATCGAAGCTCTAAGGATGGAGGGTGTGCATGCTGCGGAACTTTGGGGTGCTGCATTGCAGATGATTACCATGGCTCGTACGTTGTTGATGGATGGTTCCAAGCGTGATGCAGAGGAACAGTCTGAGTCAGAGAATGAGCAGGAGAACGTCCCACCTGCGTTGTCTGACCCTGAGCCCGTCCCGACACAGAACGGGGGGCTTGTGTCCACCTCTGCGTCTTCTAATCGTACTTCGATCAGCATGTCTCGCTTTACGTTGCACACGCCGGCGCAGACTCAGCCAGTGGCTCCTTCGAATTCTGTCCTTGGAAGCAGCAGGACATACGCTCCCTTGAACTACTACGCGATTGAACACGAACGTTTGTTGCCGTCGTATCCCATTCATACACCGCAAACTATGCCAGGTGCCTATCCAAACTGCGACCATGCGTTCACTACTAGTTCCGTGGGTGGACCCTGGTCTTTGGATCCCGTGTCAGGTATTTTGTATGACGAACGAGGCCGCCCTGCGAACCTTCATAGCCAGGAATACATCCAAACAAGCAATTACGAAGCCTACGTCTACTCAGCGTCTGTCGACCCGGAGCCCACCCCAAAGGGCCCGTTCCAGCCAGGCGGTGCGACATTCGATGTCAATTTCCCTGCTCTGGGAAATACTGCTGCTAACAAGGGACCTGCATCTGGACCTGAACCCATCGAGCCTCCGGTGAAGGAGAAGATTCCTGTTACGCCTCCCCAGCCCCAACGAAGCCAACAGCAACGGCACCAGCGACAGAAGTCCAGAGCGGAGCATACGAACCGCACGAATGAGAAACGTACTTCCGCCCAAGGGCAAGAGAAACCCCGGAATCTATTCCACAGACTCCCCTTGCGCGTCAACTGTCAGATTATCGCGCGCAGAGCCGGTGCGGAGGGTATCCTTAGCCTCGCGCAGCAGGAACGACTTGTCAAGTACGCTACTGACTGGAATTCTATTGCTGCTGAGATGAGAGCACAGGGAGCTGAAGAACATCAGCAGATCTGGAAGATTCTGGATTCTGTTAACTGCTTTACTTACTCTTCTTTGTCTTAGATGTGAGGGGTATGGTTTGCGTGTCGTGGTTGGGTTTGAAGGATTTCTTTCTCCTATTCTCTTTGTTAGAGTGAACATGTTTCATCTATGACCAAGTGAAGCTATGAGGTGCTGTTTGAAGGAAAGAATGGCTCTCTCTTCTGTTTGGCTTACTT
This sequence comes from Aspergillus chevalieri, assembly GCF_016861735.1. Classification (NCBI taxonomy): domain Eukaryota; kingdom Fungi; phylum Ascomycota; class Eurotiomycetes; order Eurotiales; family Aspergillaceae; genus Aspergillus; species Aspergillus chevalieri. The sequence goes on from NC_057362.1 coordinate 1,506,305, forward strand.
GACAAAGAACATATGAATGTACTTAGTTTCCAGATACAGAAGAGATCTAGACCCAATCCTCCATTCTCAATTGACTTGAAAGTAGTCGAAATGAGGGCACGTGGAAACATCCGAAAATCCCCCGCAATCAAACCCCTCCGCCACCAAAACCAAACTAGAACCACGAACCAAATTTCCCACTTCCACGGATCAGCTTTTCTCTTGTTTTTCTTTTCAGTGCCACTCGGGTATCAAGATCTAAAAGAGGATCTCAGGCTTAAACTCTACAGAGGAATCGATATCGTCCATCGCAACAACAATGAACATGGTGCGGGCAAAGCGACAAAACACAGCGCCCTTGGAGGACACATCCGTGGCGCCAGCGACATTCAACGACGGCCTTCCTTTGCCAAAGCTGATCGCGTTCGATTTGGATTACACCCTGTGGCCGTTCTGGGTAGACACACATGTCAGCGCGCCCGTGAAGCCCCGCGATAACAATTCGCGCTGTGTGGATAAGTATGCTCCCCTCATCCCCATGATATTGTCATTCTAGCAGCTGCTAACAATAGACAGATGGGGTGAGTCCTACGCCTTCTATCCGGCCGTCTCTTCCATAATCCACGCCTGCAAAACCCGCTCCATCCCCCTCGCCCTCGCATCGCGAACCTGCGCCCCCGACCTCGCGCGCGACCTCCTCAAAGCCCTCCACATAATCCCCACCTTCACCGACAACCCAGCAGCCAACAAAACACGCACCCTCCGCGCGCTCGAGTACTTCGACTACGTGCAGATCTTCCCGGCGACCAAGACGCAGCACTTCGCACGGATTCACCAGGCGAGCGGGGTTGCGTATGAAGATATGTTGTTTTTTGATGATGAGGCACGGAATCGGAATGTTGAGACGGAGTTGGGGGTTACGTTTACGTTGGTTAGGGATGGGATGACGAGGGAAGAGGTTGATCGGGGAGTTTTGGCTTGGAGAAAGAGGAATGGGATTAAGCCGGGGCAGAGGAAGGATGAAGAGTAATTGCTTTTATGGGGATATTATAGACTCTTGTTTTGTATATATGTTTGACGTGAGATACCCATGTGGGAATTGAGTGCCGTGGTACGAGATTGATATGCCCAAGATTCATATCTTTATCCTTCTCCGACTCCGCAACCTCCGCTCCGCAACTTCACCACGACACGACACGACAACATCACCAACATCACTACTATCACACAAACATCCTCGGAATTGAAGAAAACGAAAATGGACCACCGACCATCCCAATACCTCAAACCCCCCTCCACCCATCCCCACGCCCACTCCCAACACCGCACTCCCACAACCTCATCCTCACCGCGAGCCCCAGTAACCGCCCACCCAACCGCCATAATCGCAGACACAGTCGTCTTCCAAGGAACTCACCCGATAGCCATCGGCGCAGAAACAGTCATACATCCACGCACCCGTGTATACTCTTTCGACGGCCCCGTGATCATCGGCGAGGGATGCATAATCAGTGAGAAGAGCACGATTGGTGCCGCGCCGCTGTCTTCACCGGTATCTTCGCCTACGATTGGGGGACCAAGTCCAGCAGGAGGGAGGGATGGGGTACCTACGCGTATCTCGCATAGCGTAACTATCGCCCCGCTCGCGACAGTTCTCCCAGGCGCACATATCCACTCTTCCGTTACAATCGATAGTCTGGCAACCATCGACCGCCGCGCGAATATCGGTGCGCACTCGAAAGTCTGTGCTACATGCCATGTTCCCGCCAAGGCTTCGATTAGGGATTGGACGGTTGTTTGGGGGTCTGGAGCTGGGTTTGGGCAGAGGAGGAAGAGGGCTACGAAGGCTGCTAGAAATGCGGGGTCGGTGCAGGGGCAGGGGCAAGGGCAGGTGCTGGAGGGAAAGGTGATTGAGGATGCGAGGTTGGTGGTTCTGAAGAAGGAGAGGGAGGCGTTGGTTAAGCTGATTGGGGCTTCGGCGGCTGGATCGGGGAGGAGGAGGTGATGCCGTTTTGATTTGCTGAATGCTCGATTTATGATACCACTCTTTCTGTCTTTCTGTTCATATACCCAGTCATAGCATGAAATAATGCACTTGGATGAGCCTACAAAAGGATTCAAGTATAATACATCCAAAAAGTCTCCTTGGTTTCAATTTGGAGAATGATAATTAGTACATGCAACCAGAACCCAAGCACAAATGCCATAAATCACGTAAGCCACAAAGGAAATAACTTGAAGATTTTTAGTTCGGAAAACGCAAATCAACACACATTCGCAAGCAAATAATAGAAGAGAAGGAAGAACAGAAAATATTAAGAGAAAAAAGCTTCAGAAATGCAACACATCAAGATCCCCGATTCCCATGTCCACCACCTCTCATTCTCTTTCCGCCTTCATGACCAGCATCAGCTCCATCTTCTCTGGCACGCTTGTTACCCTGCGGAACGAACTGGCGAGCACCGGCGTTCAAATTACCCCGGTTGGCTTGTCCGCCCTGAGCAGCGTTGGCATTCTGCACATTTTGGTTCCCGCCACGACCAGCGCCTCCGCCACGTCCACCACGGTTACGAGGAATTCCAGTACCACGCTGGCCCTGTCCTTGGGGGGGTTGTTGCTGCTGCTGCTCGTTTTGCTGCGCGTGCTGCTGTTGGCTGCCGCCACGTCCACCGCCGCGGCCTCCGCCCCTGGCAACAGGGAGACCAGACTGGAGAGCTCTAAGAACGCCAGGAGCAGCATTGCCTTGTGGTGGCTTATTGGGCAAGTTCTGCTGTTGCTTGTTTTGAACCTGGCCAAACGGGTTCGGGAGGGTTCCTGCTTGAGGGGCGGTTGCATCTGCCGGTGGTTGCTGAATTTGAGGTTGTTGTGCGTCCTCTTGGATCTGGCCCTCTTCCGCAGGTGGTGCGGGCGCGGGCGTCGGTGCAGGTGCAGGTACAGATGCAGCTTGTTGCGGCTGCTGAGATTGAGGTGGCTGCTGAGGTTGCTGAACCTGCGGCTGTTGCTGCTGTGGCGGTCGTTGCTGTTGAGCTGCCGCTGGCGAAGGCGCCGGTTGAGCAGCAGGCGCCGCTTGCGCAGCCTGTCCAGGAGATGCTGCGACAGAAGGCTTGGCTCCTTGTACTTGGGCAGCAGGAGCAGGTCGTGCCGTCTTGGCCACTTCCCACACTTCCACGACAGGCTTCTGAGGGGTCTCATTGGCTGCCTTCTGGACGACATCGATCTTGGCGTTTGCAGTACGGAACCGGGTATCAAGCATGCTAATCCGAGCCAGAGACTTCTTGTCCGCGAGCTCGACTGCAGACTTAACCTTTTCCTCCAGGTTCTCGTCGTGAGACTTCTTGAGCGCGTCTCTTTCGTCGCTGAACTTCTTCTCCATGGCGGAGATGGCCTCCTGGTTGGGCTCAGCAGATGGCTGTGGCTGCTGCTGCTGCTGTTGCTGCGCACCCTGGTTCTTCTCTTTCTCCTTGGCCATCATATTCCGAATGTTGTTCCGAATGATCGTCCGGATTGTTTCGTTCTTCGCAACCAGTTCTCTTGCTTGGGCATCGGTCAAGTCCGGAATTCCTCCTTCAGTTTTCGATGGCGTCGAGGGAGGCTGCTCAATCTTCGGTCCTGGGGTTCCAGGTTCCTGTTGAGGAGTTTGCTGCTGAGCGGCAGCCGTCAACCTCTCCACCTCCTGCTTGTGCACGGCCTTAATTTCAGCCAATTTGTTGTTGTACATCTCCTTCAACTTCTCCGTACGTTCCTTAAGCTTGGCATCGTGCTCGGCATCTTTCGAGGCTATGATAGCATCCTTCTCAGCCAGGGCAGCCTCAAGACGCTGTATCTTCTCCTCAAGAGCCTTTGCCCTTTCGTCATCTGTGGCAACAGCAACTGGAGTGGCGGATGTAGGGAACTGGGACGCGGGTGTCGAGTTGACGTTGCCGCCTGCTTCAGGTGCCGGAGCGGCCGGTTCTGCTGGCGCGGTTTCTCCGGCAGCTGGTGCAGTCTGTGTAGTTGGGACAGAAGGTGTCTCTCCAATCTTAGACTTGAGCTCGTTCAGCTCATTTCTCGTAGTCGTCAATTCTGCTTGGATGGTCTCCTTCTCCTCCACCACGGTGTTGAGTTCCGCCTGCTTGGCATGGATTCGGCCAGTCAGTTCCTTCGAGCGAGCCTTGAATTGTTCTGTAAGTTTGGCTCGCAACTCTGTTATTCTGTCTTCGGCCTGCTTGAGTTGTTCGGGGAATGATGTTGCCTGTTCCTGCAGGGTGTCGCGCACCGTAACAGCTTCGTCGCGTGCTGTAACGGCCTCGTCACGCTCCTTCTCCAATGCCACAAGTTGCTCCTTCAAACCCTCCATCTCAGCAGGGTCAACACGGTCGTACTTTTGCAAGATGTTCTGGGTACGCTGTTGCCAACGGTCCCGGTCTCCCTGCAGAAGCGACATCTCTCCGTCCTTGGTTTCGACAACATTCTCCAGTTCCCGGACCCGAGTTTCAAGAGGCGAGATCTGCTGTACTAGTTCATCGACACGAGCAGACTTCTCTTGCAAGGAGGATTCAGCCTGCTTGACTTGGTTGCGTAGGGTGACACTACTCTCGCGAAAGAGGTTCAGTTCGTTGAGGGTTTCCATGAGCTTGTTGTGGCTCAGAGCAGTATGCTCACTGTCAGTGGCAGCACGGCGTTGCTGTTCGAGCTTGAGACGTGTCTCGTCAAGTTGCGACTGAGTGTAGTCGAGCTGCTGACGCAAGCGCTTGCTCTCCTGCGTAGACAGATGGTATTGTACATCGACAATCTCCTTCTCCCGACGCAAGAACTTGATAACTTCCTGAAGACCCTCAAGGTTCGGGGCAGCATCCTGATCATCCTCGCCCTCCGGAATGTTGGCGCGGTCACGCTGCAAAGCGGAAATTTGGTTGGTGATATTCTCGAGTTGGTTGTGGAGCAATGAGTTCTGGTGTAGGACTTCTTCGCGGCGCTTCTGCAGCTCAGTGATCTCGCTTTCATATCTATCCTTGATCTCATTCCAACTCTGCTCCTTCTGGGAGAGATCCTTCTTGTATGTCTCGGACTGAGTTCTCATTTCGACCACCTCGAGCTTCAATTGGCTGGCTTCGGAACGAACGATCTGTAGGTTTTTCGCAGCCTCAGCGTGCTTGACCAATTCGCTTTCGTAGTTTTGCTGGGCATGCTGAGAGATCTCGGCCTGGGCCTTGAGGTCTTCTTGGTGGAACTGCGCGGCAGCAACTTGGCGTTCATTTTCGTCCTTCAGTCGCGTAATCTCTGTTTCGAAGTGGGTTTTCTGCTCCTCCAAGCGACGGGAAGCATCGCCCTGTTCATCGCGGAGCTTAGAAAGTTCAGAGTTAGTTGTGGAAAGCTCAGTGCTAATCTCTTCGATCCGCTTCTCAAGGTCTCGAATCTTCTCATCCTTCTCCTTGAGGTGATTCTCAGTCTCCTCGCGGTATTGCTCGTCCGTTTCGGTGACGGACTGCAAGCGTTCTTCGGTCGACTGGCTGATCGCCTTGTAGTCTTCAACCTGCTCCTTGGCGTGTTCGAGTTCTCCCCTAGCCAGGTCCAAGTCACGTTTGAGTTCAGCCACTTGAATTCCCAGTTCCTGTTCGCGCGTCAAGTCGGAGTCCAGCGCGCCTGGTTCGGGAGCTGCAGGGACCTCAGCTGGTGCAGCAGCGGAGATGCTAGGCTTCTTAGACTGCAAGACCTGGAGACGTTCTTCGGCACTCCGGTGCTCGACAGTTAACTCATCGACACGGGCCTGCAGATGGTCTCTTGTCGTCTTGGTGGCGACCAATTCCTCGCGAACGGAACTCAGGCTCGTCACCAAGTCATCGATTCGCTTCTGGCTCTGCTCATGCTCGTACTCCCTGCGGAGCCCCGCCTTCTTTGATTCCTCAACCTCGTCGTTCAACTTCCGCTTCGTGGATTGAAGCTCGGACTCAAGGGTCTCAACACTTAGCTGGAGGCGACGGCGGTTCTCGGAGTCAGTGTGGTCTCGTTCGTTCATCATAGTCTGCAGGTTCGCGTTGAGTCCATCGAGACGGCTGCGCTCGTTGCGCAAAGTTTCGTTGTCCTCAATAAGCCTCCTCTCAATGCTCTTCCACAATTCCTTCTCGGCCTTCAGATTTGCACTTTCCCGTTGGAGGCTGTCAACAAGACCCTTGGCCTCGACCAGGTCTTCAGCCGCTTGCTGAGTCCTGAGGTCTTGGCGGTTGGCATTTTCAAAAAGAGTACCGTAACGTTTCTGGAGCTCAGAATTTTCACTCTTAAGCATGTTGAAGTTGCTCTGGAGAAGCTCCGCTCGCTGGGATGCGGCAGCAAGCTGACTGCTCGAGCGGCTGATTTCGCTCATCAGTTCACTGTTCTTCCTTGACAGCTCGTTGACTTGCTGTCTAAGAGCACTGTGATCCGTAGCGCTTTCCTCGCGGAAATTGTCAAAGTGCGCTTGCACCTTTCTCAACAATTCGGCATAGTCGGGTCCGGATTGATCCTCGCCGCCTGGGGGCACAGCACCAAGAGGAAGCGACTGGGAGAATGCGGACGAGTAGTCGCCGACGGTCTGGCGCCTCCGAGTAAGCATGCTCCGGAAGGTATCACGTTCTTTCACGTAGCTCTTGGTCTGAGCAACGAGGTTGGCGATTTCATCGCGGTAGGTTTGCACTCTAATTCTCAATTCCTTCAATTCCTCCTGCTCTTGCTGGCGAACAGCATCCTGTTCGCGGGCTTCGGCACCTTCCATCTTGTCACCAAGCTCCCGGAGCATGCGTCTGAGAGTGACGTTCTGCTCTTGAAGGTCGTAAAGATCCTTGAATGTTGTCAAGTTTCGGCTGATAAAGCGTCCTGTTGGGCTAAGCTCGGCAGTCGACTCGTCGATCTCGTTGCGGGCAATCTTTTCGAGTTCCTCACGGTCATAGACCTCGCCCTCCTTCATAAAGGCCACCTCCAGGACCAGAACCTTGACCTGGGAACTTAGGTCTCTCAGCTGCTGGCGCAGAATATCACCCTCGCGAGCCAATCCTTCAACCTGGCCCTGCCACTTCCGTGCCTCCTTAGTCGCATCGTCCCTTTCCTTTCCAGCAGATTCCAAAATATTCGACATTTCAACGACGGCATTCTCGAGTCGCGTGTGATCGGTTCGCAATTCATCGATCTCGGGCTTGCTCGATTCGAGATCCTGGACCATCTCGTCCAAGGTGGATCTGAGTTCTTGACTGGTCTTCTGCTCCGCTGCAAGCAGGGTCCGCATCTTGTCGTATTCAGTGTACATCTGGGTGAGCGTAAGACCGCCCTTCGTCCGCGAGGTTCTGGGCGAGAAAGCTCCAACGGGCGTTCCGGAGCGAACGGGCGTGCTGGGCCCCCCGTTGAGACCACGAGGGGCCGGGCTCATGGATCTCCTGCTAACAGGTCCTTCGGATTCGAGTTGACTAAGTGTCATCTCAAGCTCCGCAACACGACGTTCAGCGGCTTCCTTGTCAGAATGTTCGGTTTCGATCTCGACGCGGAGGCGTGAGATCTCTTCCGCAGCATCATCTTTCGCCTTCTCTAAAGCCAACTGGCATTCTTGCACGCGTTGTTTAGCTGTTTCGGCGGAGCTTCCTTGAAGCTCAGCCAGTCGGTTCGCGCTATCCAACTCAATGCGGAAGGATTCGGCGGCTTGAATTGCCTCCTCTTTCAATTGTTGAATGCTCGAAAGCGACTCTTCGTAGCGTTGCTCAACCTCGTCCAGACGGCTCTTAAGGTTGTTCTCGCTGCGTCTCATAGAGTCGATGTTCGCATTTGCCTCCTCATTTTCACGTTGAAGCTCCGAGATCCGGGCACTCTTTTCTTTGCGGAACTTGAGGTACTCGGCAGATTTCGTCTTCAACTCCGTCTCGAACCACTCATTGTTTTTCTTTGTCAGCTCCAGCTCTTGCTGAAGGCTCTGTTCACGGAAGCGAGCGCTGGCCGAGGATGAGTTGGCGGACTGGAGGTTCTGCTCAGCAGTTGAGAGTTCCCGTCTCAGTTCGATGGTCTTCTTGTGTTGCGTCGAAAGCTCTTCGGCCAGCTTGTCGTAGGCGGCAGTCTTAGACTCAAGAAGGGAGAGTGTGTCTCGGTTCGAGGCTTCGAGCGAGGAGATTCGAGATTTTAGACTGCTAGCTTCGGATTCATTAGACGTAGAGGACGACTTGAGCGTAGCGATTTCGGATTCCAAGGATGATCGGGAGTTTTCTGTAACGCGTTAGACAGAAGCCAAAGGTTTATCCTAAGCGCCATTGATAGATACCTGATTCATGCAGCTTCTTTCTGGTTTCCTCGACCTCCGCATGGCCCTTCTCGACCGAGTTTTTCAGGACCTTGATCTTAGAGTCGGTGCTCCTTACGGCATTCTCGAGCTCTACTTCCAAGCGAAGCTTGTCGGAGTTAAGCTCATCAAATTGATGAGCTTTCTTGGTAATGGACTCCAGCAATTGATTGACCAGTTCGACCGTAGGAGCTTGCGTGAGGGTAGAGAGGGTCGACTCCGGGATCGAATAATGCGAAGAGAGGTAAGATAATTCGACTGTCGCGGTAGCCATGATGGCTGTCTAGCAGCTAGAGCAGAGCGCTGCTCAGCTCGCCAGTGTCAGAAAGTCGATTATACCGCGAAATGAAGGAATTGTAAACGTAGGTAAAGTAAGCTAGCTCGATCAAACAAGTTCGTCGCGTGTAATGCGCACTTATTCAAGACAAGTGCACACCGCTCGCGGAAACTTAGGACATGACTGGGTTCATGGACAAGACGAGTAAGGATTAAAAACAAACGATAGAGGGAAAGGCGAAAGAAAATCCCCTGTCGAGTGAAGTGTCAAATGGTTGATCGATGCAAAGGGCGTGAGGCGCTCTGGCTTTGGGCGGTTGCTTTCTCCCAACGCGGTTAGCGCGGTTAGTGCCACGTGATCTCCTTGTCTTTCATCCAAGGCCGTCATCTATCTTCGTATCCTTTACCTTCAGACAACAGCCCTTTCACCTCTTGCTTTCCGTGTTTATGGAACTTGGGTGATCAAAGAGCCCTGTTGATTCGTTCACTGGCTCAGATGAATTATATTGGTCCACGATAAGAGAGGTCTTTCGCTCGCTCGAGGCAAGGCCTCGTCCTTGCTAACGGCTTCCCTTTCCCTTGACGTCTTCACGCATCCACGAAATACCCCCTTCTTCCTTTAAGTCAAGACATCTCAAAACCAGCAAAATGTCACACCTTCAGCAGCAACTCAAGAGCTTCAACGCCGGTGTCATGGACTATGCGCACCGGATGCCGCAACAGCGACGCTTTATCCATAACGGCAACTCCACGAGCACGTCGCAAGCACCATCCTCAGCAGCGTCGACACCAACACCCGGTATCGACCCGAAGCGCAAAAGGCACGATGCGGACATCGTCTACTCGCAACCCGCCAACACCGGCACGGGTAAAGACATCATGACGCAGGTGTTTTTCGCCATCGAGCATATGAAGAATAAAGGCATCCCGCTCAAGTTTTCGGATATCGTATCGTACCTCTCCCTCCAGCACCGTGCAAATGATGAGGGTTATATCCAGGCGCTGCGGAGTATTCTGCAGGTGCATGAGAAGGTAGAATTTGACCCGAGTGGCGCGAATGGGGAGGGCACGTTTGCCTTCCGCCCGCCGCACAATATTCGCTCCGGTGAGCAGCTTCTGCAGAAACTGCAGGCGCAAACTACGGGCGCGGGGATGAGTGTTCGAGAACTACGCGAAGGTTGGCCGCAGGTGGAAGAGACGATTAACAAGCTGGAGAAGGAAGGGAAACTCCTTGTGACGCGTAACAAGAAGGATGACCATGCCAAGATGGTCTGGGCGAACGACCCTTCATTGATTGTACACTTTGACGACGAGTTCCGTCAAATTTGGGAAAAGATTCGGATCCCGGATCAGCAGACTGTCAAGGAGGAACTGGAAAAGGCCGGTATTACGCCGACAAGCAAGAACAAGGTCGTTAAGGCACGACCAAAGGTTGAGCATAAGAAGGTCAAGAAGCCCCGTCGTAGTGGAAAGACGACCAATACCCACATGATGGGTATCTTGAGAGATTACTCTCATCTTAAGCGTTAATTGTTAATCAGGCTTTGTGTGTACCATATTAGCATTAATCCTATAAATTGCAAAATAGATACCAGATAAATAGAAAGTGCCAGACTTGTATTTTCGTTTCAAGTATCGTAGCACTTTGGTCTGGGTTATAACTTGATTTGGTCACTGCATGTACATTCTAGCTAACCCGTCTATGTATTTCTCACGAATGATACCCCGAACCAAAACTAAGATACAAAAAAGCGAGAAAATAATGAAAATGAACATGAAATTTACACGCCCAGTAGAAATCCAGAATTAAATATTCAATCACAAAGTACCAGAGCAGGAGAAAGATACGCGGTATGCGCAGCATCAGCTCAACTCAATGCTTTCCATTAATAGACGCAGCCAACTTCCCCTCCGTCCTCTCAATATACTCCACCAAATCCTCAATCGTACACACCTTAATCCCCCACTTCTTCCCAAACCGCAAACACCCATCCCTCCTCATCATCCCATTGCTCCCTCTCATCTCAGCGACTCCTTCGGTCATCTCCCCATCCTCAACCAACTCTGCAATAACACCCACAGGGCTCTTACCTGCCAACCTGCACAGGTCAACAGCAGCCTCGGTGTGTCCCGTTCGTTCGCGCACGCCGCCGGGCCGCGCGCGCAGCGGGATAATGTGGCCCGGGCGCCGGAAGTCTTCGAAGCGGGCGGTTGGGGAGGCCAGGGTGCGGCAGGCGAGGGAGCGGTCCTGTGCGGAGATGCCGGTTGTTACGGAGGGGTCGCTGGAGTCGATGGAGATGGTGTAGGCGGTGCCTTTAGGGTCGGCGTTATGAGTAACCATTTGGGGGAGGGAGAGGCGGTCGGCGATTTCGGGGGTAATGGGAGCGCAGATTAGACCGCTGTTGTCGGGGTAGGAGTGTTAGCAAATGCTCCTTTCCAATTTGGCTCCAGCTTGTGGCGTGTTTCGTGTCTGTGGGAATGGCGAGGCTAACCTTGTGAACCGAACGAGGAATGCCATCTGGGCATCAGTGACTGATTCCGCAGCGATAATAAGATCGCCTTCATTCTCGCGGTCTTGCGAATCCAGCGCAATAATAAACTCTCCTCTCTCTGTGAGATTGACCGGTTAGCATCCTGGCTGTCTTCTCGGAGGTCCACAACGGGAGAATGCATGGAGCGTTTACTCACTAAAAGCTTCGACAGTGTCTTCAATCGGGTCGAATTGGAGAACGGAGTCTGACGGCGAAGAAGGCATATTGACTGCTGGGGTTGTGGAGGATCAATGGACAAGTGTGCAGTTGTAGTAACTTTTTTGGGTGACTTTTTGCCCCTCGGCGTGAATGTGAAGATGTCAAGCGGGGCTATCAATTATCTCGGAGGTCTTGCTCAACAGTTCGAGGTAATTAGATCGAGGAGAAAAGCAGAATCGCAATGTTCTGGATTATAGCAACAACAGGGAATTGAAATCCTTCTTATACGGGTGCAAAAAAAGAGCTACAGTGACAGTATGGGATGATAGGCGCAAACTCCGGTCCCTCGGCGGCAAATCGCTATCAAAATCGCCCGGTTCCCCGTAAAGCCGGGAACGTGATTGTTTGTCTGATATTGACAGCTGCACACAATTAACGTGCCAAATAGTCGAAACCACCGCGCAGTCTGCAATGATGATGCCACATGCCCCTGCAGATCCAGAAGTATGAAACAGTTGATCTCTGCCAGATATGAGATTGCCGGTTTCGGGAGTGTGGGGGAAGGTTTTTAGTAGACAGTGTGTACGCGGATGCGGTGGGATTTACATGAACGGGCTTTTTGCTTATATTATTAATATTAATGAGGTCGGTGATATTCTGGTTCTCGTGGGATTCGGTGGGATAGTCCGTGGTCCTGTATTGATAAGGTGTGGCGGCTGTCAGTAAAGCGTGGGCACCACATGGTATCAGAATGTTACGGAAAATGCTGATGCGATATCAGAGGTTTCGTCTAGACTATACGATAGATCCAGGGAGGCTCTCAGACGCAAGTCCTTGTAGTCTATCTATGCAAAGGTGAAAATGCTTGACATATACCAACTCCACAGCACCGTTCAAATAAACGTAGACGATGAAGATCGAGCATCATAAACCAAAACCTCCCATCCGACGGACTTCATCAGCCTGCCTCTCCAATGCCCTTCGCATCGTCCGCGCATACTCATTCTCGCGTCGCAGCTGCTCTCTTCTCTGATCTCGTAGCCTCTCACGAGTAGTGCTGTCAAGTTCCTCATCAATAGGGATATCCTCTTCTTCATCCCCTTGATTAAGATCCGGTTCCGGGATCCCAGAGAACTGAAGACGTCCAATCCGCTCTCCAGTCCAGATGAGAAGCTCATCGTCCATCAAGCTGCCCCCCGTAGGCATAACCTTTTGGACAACTTCGTTGTTACCACGTGAACTGGTGAATAAACCACCTGTCTCAGCGTCGTCTTCATCTGGCTCCTCAGCAGCTCCAGAATTGGCTGTGCGTTGGTTTGCTTTCATATCTGACAGATGATTATTTATATTCCAATGACGGATTTCGGAACGTCCGTCTCTCTCTACCCATTTGACATTCCCATCTGCATCGGAGTAGACGAGACGAACACCGTGCGATGCGACAGACAACAATTTTGACCGCGCAGCACTCTGACGGTTCTGATATGCTGCCGAAGAAAGACCGGAAGACGTTTCCGACGGTGTAAGATTATACAGTTCCAGCGAGCCTCTGCCTTTATATTCCCCACAAGCAACTATCTTTTGCACATCTGACCCATTTGAATCCGCACACACCGAAAATTGAGGAGAAGGCGCTGAGGCAAGACCGCATAGACTGCCACCAGAATGAACGATATTTTGCAAATGAGGGAAGAATCGGCGATCGTAATGCAATATGGCAGGGAAGCGACCAGCGACGAGGATAGCATGCTCATGTAGAGAAGGGGGATGTAAGATGGACAAAGGATTAGGTTGGGATAACAATGCGTATGTAACATCAGGTTCCACAGAACCTGGTGCTGACAATCGAGGATCATGGATATAAAGATTCAACCACGTAGCCAACGTCAACGGTGCCGAATAATCCGTTTCCTGTGATAGAGCAAACACAGGGCAAGGGTAGCGCTGCTGCGTGACCACTTGAAGTGTCTCCAGGTCCACTTCGTTCAAAACGTTCCCAACTGCCATATATGCTCGTCGACGGACGGAGTCCACGCTCACGCATTCTCCCAGATTCAGAAACTCTGATGCTGAATTGGAAGCTGTTAGAATCCCCGGAGCACTAACACCAAGGACCCTGCCCTTGGTAGACTGAGGCGCAGCGCTATAGGAATGGTTCAAATCCCATATGCAAACACTGCCATCTTCCAATGGCGCAACCACCTTGTGGTGCCCTGCGGAGTTCCGACCCCGCAGCAGGCCAATCCCTTTCACCTCCGGGGCCTCTTTCTTATTGTTCCTGGATCTCGTATACGGCTGCTGTAGCCAACTGAAAGAAATTGGCCCATGTCTGTCTCTGTATTCCGAGTACCAATCGATTTCTTCCTTCTCATACGATGGATCCCAAGCAGTCGCTGCTCTGGACCTCTCCACGAGCGAGGAGCTGTGTCCATTTCGACCATCCGGACCGGTCTCATTCAAAGCTGTGCTGCGCGGTTGAATCAAAGAACGAAGAGACTCCTGTCCAAGCGAGCTGAGCGATGCCGTCGGATTGCCAACGAGGCTCGCAGTCTCTGCGGGGCGGGGACGGGTGGTCTCGTAATTAGCCCATGATTTCTCGTAGCAGTGAAGTTTCCAGAGGATATTATCGCGGGCGAGGGCGAGGAGACTTTTTGAGACGAATTGTAGCAGGACTTGTTCGCGGGGTGTGAGATCTGAGTTGAATCATTGGAATTGTTAGCTTTGATGAACAGAAATGTGGGGTAAAGATTGCTTACAGTCGATGATTTCGAAGAGGATTTCTACCGGTAGCGTGTCCATTACTGGTTTCTCTGTATGAGCAACATTGAGGGCAGGTCGGTCTGTGGGAGACCGAAGATAGTCCAAGAGATAGATGTCGGGAGGTGGTGTCCTTGTAATGCTCACCGTTCCATGTCGTGGACAGATCGCGGAGTATTTTCCCGGACCTGGGATTTGACGTCACGTGTCTCTTTTCTTTACAATTTCTTACGAGAGTTGTTATCTATTATAGCAAAATTCGCGAGGAATGAATGTTTGCAGGTATGGCTGACTGTAAGTGGTTGTGTAACACGATTAGATCCTATGCAAATGCCTTCTATACCCTTAACCAGGACTTCATAACCGCATTAATCGTACAAAATATTAAAATAAAACAAGATGGAGAAGGGAGGAGATCAAGATTCCGGCGTATAGATGGCATCTTTGCAGAGAATGACCACCTTCTTGAAGAAACGTCTCCATTCAAGTGGATCACCCTTGACTTTCATAAATTCAATCTCGAAAAGACCTTCTGCTACACATTCGATCAGAATCTTGCCCTGCAATACACACTTTCTGGGATCATTTGTGACAACCCGGATCATTGCACCGGTATCTCCCTGTGAAACTGCGGGAATTGCAGGCACAGGGACTCCCAAACGGTGCAAGGCCTCACAAATCAAGGGAACCAGGAGCTTAAGTTCCCAGATAGAGAAGAAACGGGTCATAGTACGTAGAGGTATAATGTCACCGAACCGTTGCGCTTTCTGAGTCCGGCTCAGTGGCACGGATGGATGGGGGGAGAACTGGGACATGGACGGTTCTTCCTCGAGGTTGTCGGCCAGCATAGCGTCGTCCACAATTAGGGGCCTGCCGGAGGGCTGGGTTGATGAGAAAGTATCGGCCAGATGGGGCATATCCCAGTCGACCAACATGTCTGCTCGTACCATCTCCGGCTGCGTAGATGGGAGTCTATGGTCCATATCATCTGTATCCACGTCCATGCGATCCGGCCTGGGTGTGGCACCATTGGCGACCCGGGATACCGGCCGTGTCAGGTCGATGTGTAACGATTCAAACATGGACGTTGCCAAGTTGATCGGATCACCTAGCTTGCCGTCCGGTGTCAGATACCGGTTCTCTCGGGTGTACCAGGGGTGTCTCCTGACATCCTCTAACAAAAAGCGACTAGCGGGGTCGATGTTCAACATTCCACGCATTAATGATAGAGTTGCGGGCGGCAGCTCTTTCCATAATTCGTCCGAGGTCCTCGCATTCGTTCTAACGTATTCATCGTACTCCGCGCTCGTCTCCGTCGGACTGTCCCATGGCGTATTCCCAGCAAGCAAGACGAACAGAACGATACCACAAGACCAAATGTCCACCACGTCAGGCCGATAACCTGCTCCTCTCTGTCCACCGCGAGAGCTGCACGCAATTACTTCTGGGGCAATGTATGGAGGACTGCCGCAGAATGTAGTCGATAGTTTAGTGGCCCCTTTGTACTCAAACAACGTTGCCAGACCAAAATCCGCAATCTTGAGGTTCCCGTCAACCGTCAAGAGCATGTTTTCGGGCTTAATATCGCGATGCCCAACTCCCTTGGAATGCATATAGCCCACGGCACTGATGAGCTGCGTGAAATAGACATGGGCAATATCCTCCCCCACACCCTCATCAGCCTCAATCTTGTCGAAGAGATCGCCACCCTCAGCCAATTCCATTGCGATCCAGCGCCAGACATCATCCTCTCCCGTCGCATAAAAGGATATAATATTGTTATGGCCAACTATGTGTTTATGGACGGTCGCTTCCATCTGCAATTGACGCGGACTGATCCTGCCATGGCGCGCGGCGTATTCTTTGTGAATGAACTTGACGGCGATGACGGGATTATCGGCGTTCGAAGGACAGGCTTTTTTTATACTGTATCGATAAAAAGCATGTTAGAATTTTCGCATGAGCAATTAGCTATATCCTCCTCATTAAATCGCACTTACCAAGCATACGCTCCCTGTCCGATAGTCTTGGAGACAATGCGAAAGGGAAGATCGCTCGGTAGCGGGGCAAGCTGAGAGTGCTGCATCATGACAGACCGTGTGGAAGCAATCAAAAACTATACATTGAATGCAAAATTGAGAAATAAGAAGAACAGACCGTGAGCCATGGTCGAGTTATTCTCCTTCAGTCCACGCAAGGGCCGGAGGCGACTCGAGACAGGCAGAAGAGAGCAGATGAAAGAGAGGCGAACCTTCGCGGCACGCGAGAACCACTTTATCCTAATCGGGGAAATGTGTTATCGATGGAATGAATCAGCTACAGGCAGCATTGGCATTTAATGATCGCCGTGAAGGTAATGCTATGAAGAGAACAGAAGATATACTCAGAGTAGATAGCTAAATTAGCCCTACAAGACTAAAGACAGAACTCTGAGAAGCCAAGATCCCATCTATGTACGGGGAGTACTCCGTACTTGTACCGGAAATTTTGCACCTATGAACTGAATGAAGAAAGTGATCGCTATGAAAATCCCGTATGCTTGGATAGTAGAGCAAGGAAAGGAGTCTAGCAAATCAATTCTCATTCCAGCCTCCATCATACTTCTTCCGTTGTACATGGAACAACATTCCGGCAGTTGAGGTAGATCGGCACATATTCATACCTAGTCAGCCTTAATATTCTCTAAGCATACAAGTACTCTACATACTCTGTAGTTAGCTCTGTATTCTGGTTATTTTCTCTTTCCTTGTATCTTTTGAATTGTGGTAGCAAATAAAAGACTTCCCTACCAGGCAAGCGGGGTGATGGTTGCCCCGGTGGTTGACTTCTTACAGGTGGAGTAAACAATGGCTGTCTTTTGTCTCTTCTTCCCCTTCCATTATTGCTTCTCTTCTTTTCTTCCCTCTCCAAACACTGCAGAATAACTCTTATTATCTTCATTTCTCTTTCTTAGCTTGCAATTTCTTCTGTGTTAAGCCAGCTTTCGTTTTAGGTTTCGATATCCCTTTCTGTGGGTCATTCCTGCGCCCGTCATTCCAGAGAGCAACCCTCTCTTGCAACCCTGTGCTCGCCGCCATCTCTCCTCACCTTACTCATTAAATTCCACACCGTTTGCCTTTCGTGGCCGCTGTCTGATCGCCAGAATGGACTACACTATGGAAGACTCCCAGAACTCGGCACCCGACGCGCACGAGACCACCAAGCTGGGCTCATCGTCGACTCAGAGAAATGACACCCAGAGCGTGACCAAGCGGTTCGTCATCCATTTTCATGTCTCAAAAATGAAATACGGGAATTGACTTCTTGCAGCCTCCAAGCAGAACTGATGCAACTCATGCTCTCGCCATCCCCCGGAATCTCGGCCTTCCCTGACGCAGACGGCAACCTTCTTTCCTGGACAGCAACCATCACCGGTCCGACAGAGACTCCCTATGAAGGCCTCACGTTGAAGCTTTCGTTTTCCTTCCCGAGCAACTATCCTTACGCGCCACCGACCGTCCTCTACAAAACTCCCATCTACCACCCCAATGTCGACTTCTCCGGCCGCATTTGTTTGGATATCTTGAAGGACAAGTGGAGTGCGGTGTACAACGTGCAGAGTGTTCTGTTGAGTTTGCAGAGTCTGC
This sequence comes from Aspergillus chevalieri, assembly GCF_016861735.1. Lineage (NCBI taxonomy): Eukaryota > Fungi > Ascomycota > Eurotiomycetes > Eurotiales > Aspergillaceae > Aspergillus > Aspergillus chevalieri. The sequence continues at coordinate 1,523,902 of NC_057362.1, forward strand.
TGGGAGAACCTAACAAGTATGTACCTGATTATGGCTATGGTGTTGTTCAAACGCTGACATGTTGTAGCGCGAGTCCCCTCAACGCCCAAGCTGCTGAGCTGTGGGACACGGATAAGGAAGAGTACAAACGCCTCGTTCTGGCAAGACACCGTGACGCGGAAGACATCGAATAAATCTATATCGTCGAAATCTGTCCTAACATCGAAGGACGGATGTATATTTACATCTTGTCGCCATATCAGGATTCGTGCAGTCGGGTCTACACTGCCTCCCGGATGGCAAATTGCATTTGCGGATGGGTTCATGGTTTTGGAGTTTACGTTGGACTTTTATAATTGGGATCACGGTGTCAAGTCAATTGCACGTGTCCCTGAATACCCTCTTCTTTGGCATAGTATAGGAATGCATGGAGTCATCGTTTTATGACCACTATTATTACTGGTGGCGGCCCACATTGCTGTTATCAATGAAAAATCCCCGAAACAACAACCCAACGCCTTTTCGAGGTGATGCAAAACAAGATACATATCTGTTACAACAATAATAAATATACTTATACCTATGATGAGATATACTGTTGCTCATCGGTGATCAATAGCCCTGCAATCGCGGCACTAGTAAAAGTGCTAACCGCTCCGGTCAACATAGCACTGATAGCAACGCGCGAGACATCACCAGCACGCGACGGAGCGATCTGAGCCAGCACACCAATCTGGTTACCCAGAGAGCCGATGTTTGCAAAACCGCACAGGGCATAAGTAGCAATGACGCGAGAGCGTGCAGAAAGATGCGAATATTCCTCGTATTTCTGAAGGTGCTCGTAGGCGACGAATTCATTCTGCAGCTATTAATACGCACGATCTCTCATAATATGAGACAGAAAGATACTTACCGAAATCAACTTGAGCCCAATCAACTGCCCAACCTTTAGAATGTCATCGCCATCGCGAGAAACACCCAGAAGGAACGCAATGGGGTAACAAATGTACCCAACAATTAACTCGAGCGTCAATGTCGGCTCATTGATATTGATATAGCGACCCCACCAGGTTAGGAGGCCGTCTATGAGGCCAATGAGCGAAATAATACACAGTAGAGTAGCGCTCATGAGACCCGCAATCTTGATCCCCATCCACGCGCCGTTGGCAAATGCATGCAATGCGTTCGCGGGCCGCTCTTCCTCGGGGTCCTCGGGAATAACCACACGGCCGGCGGTGATGGTTTCTCCTTCGGTCTCGGGCCAGCGTAGTTTGGACGCTGCTAATGAAGCTGGGATACTCATCACACAAGACGAGATGAGGGCTTGAGAACTGATGCCCATGCCGATGAAGGAGACGAGCAGGGAGCCTGCGATGGTAGCGAAACCGGAACACATGACTTGGTGGATTTCAGCCATGGTGAGATGCGCGACAAATGGCTTGATGAGCATTGCGGATTCGCCCTGTCCGATGAAAGGCGATGCAGCTGCGACAACGGCCTCCGCGCCGGATACTCGCATGCTCCAGAAGAAGAATGCAGCGAATTTGACAATAAACCACTGGATGATGTGGAAGTAGTACAGCAGCTGGACAAAGGAGACGAAGAAAATAATGGCTGAGATAACGCCGGGGATGAACCAACCGCTGTGGTCTGCGGCGAAGCCATTTGTAGTTAGGAAGTCGGTGCCTTGCGTTGAGAACTCGAGGAGTTCGCGCGCGAGCGTCGAGATGAAATTGAAGATGTCGTAGCCGGCCGTGGTGCGCAGGACGAACAGCGCAATGATGAACTGCACCAGCATACCCACGATTACCGTGTGCCAGTTGATTCGGCTGCGGTCCCGCGAGGTGATCCAGAGACTGAAAATGCACACGACCAGGCCAAAAAGACTGACGGCGCGGTTGTCGCGCGTGTTATCTGCGGATTCGGGCGAGGCGAAGGAGCCGATTAGGATTACCGCGATGGTGAGGAGCGCTGCGGCTGGGGTTCGCAGTTTCTCGGGGATAACGCGGACGAGGGGTCTAGCTGTGCGTTTCCAGACATAGAACGCTGGTCGCGTGATGATGGAGACGGGGACGTAGAAGAAGATAATCCGCAGTGTGATGGCGAGGTAGAGCAGGAACGGGATAACCCAGTTCTTGTCATGTCGGTGCAAGATGAGACTGGCTATCCACCATCTATCATACGCATGAGTCTGCTTCTTTTCTCCATTCTTACCGCTGCTCTGTCTGCCCCCGGAAGTAAGAACTCACCCGGTGAACAAGAGCCAGATGACCGCGTAGGCGACATGCTTCCAGTGTCGCAGCCAGCGATGATACCACGGTTTGGAGATCACTTCGCCATCCTCGTCGCTTTGGCTTGGGATTTTGCCTGCGTTTTGCTCCCAGGTGGTCCCGTCCTTGGTGTAGCCGACTTCCTCGCCGTGGGCTTTTTCGTCCACCGGTTGGATGTGCTGTTGGGGTTGGGGCTCAGGTTGCGTGACCGGTTCGGTATGGATTTGAGAGTTCATCGTTCCTTCTTGCTTCTGCTTGGTGGCGTGGTCTGCCATTTTCTCACGTGTCGAACTGTGAGCTGCCGGTCCTGCGGCAGTTTATCAATTCTGTGTCTGTGTGTCCAAGATATCTCAGATGAGAGATAGTCGCCACTGATAGGAAGTATATACCCTGTTTAATTCGGGGAATAAATGCATGAATTGCCTCCGTCCTGGCTTGCTCCATTCCCGGTCTATCGGGCGAAAAGGTCGATTTCTGGGCCTAGGGCATGATGGATAAGAAGAAAGAAAAGAGGAGAAGGAAAGAAACAACCGGAATGATAACGGAGAAACCGAGAGGGTTTTTTTTTTTATTTTTTTCAGTGTGTATCACGGACCATCCGGGCTCTTTTTTTTTTTTTTTACTACCACGATAAGACGATCAGGGACCTTCCCTCAAGTGTTAAACCGCATACCGGGACTGGATACTTGCCACTGTCGGAGACGCCCCGACTTTGATTCTCCGCATGAAGTAGCAGTGCATAGTTACACAGTCATACGGCATTAAGATACGAGGATGGATTACTGGATTATTGGGTTATCTGTAAGGGAATATCAAGAGACTCTACGAAGTACCCAGTGCGAGTAAGCGTAGATAGAGTCGTCTGGAGGCGAAGGGGAAAAGAAAAATATATTAAAGTGCTTCCCAGATAGGAAATGTTCAGCCGAAGCTAACAGACGGAGCTTTCCGTGGTTTAATAACGCTGATAAGAGATCTGGAATTCGACGCGTTCACGCGGTTGACAGGTATCAATTGAGATATGCTTGTCTATTTAGTTTCCCGGGGCTGTTTTATGCCCCATCTCCAGAGTGTATGGGCTGAGGTTCATACGGCGTAGTCCGAGGGGTTAGACTTGAGTACAAGCATGAGCCAAGATAACAATGCAACATTGTTCGTTGCAAGTAGATCGGGCACGTGCTCATCATGGCTATGCCAGATGACCGTTTTCGATTTGATCCAACTGAGTACGTAACTAGCAGTAATAATTATTCTGTGGTGTGCAGTGATTCTGACTTCTAATGCTCTAGTCTGCACATGTTGTACATGTTGTACCCTGCAGATAAACGTGATCAAGCTTACTTCTGCCTCCTCCATCCGGCGGGTCTTTTCCAGCTTCCTTCAACCTTATCCGGCCCAGCAAGAAGGATTGACAAAAAGCAATGTGATCCATAGGTTGTCACTTGCACTAGTACACTATCATTATCGCAGCCATGGACGCAGATTGGGAGTTGGAAGAGGGTATTCCTCAGGTTGAGGATCCCTTTATTCAGAAGTATCTGAATGGTCGCAGTTCCTTGATCGCCCAGGAACAGAAACAACGTCATGGTCAGCAACATCATCAAATACAGCCGCTCCTTCTGACTTTCCCTCTCGAGATGGTGTAATCTAATCATTCTTATTCTATACAGATGCCAACCTCCGAAAATCCCTATCCCCCATCGCCGACAGAGCATGTCGAATCGTCTCCAAGATTCGCGCCCGCGAGCGGAGGCAGGTCTGGTCGAAGGAACTCAACGACCCCAGGGACGACAACGAGACCGCTCATCAAGCGGATGAGATTTTATACCCGGGAGTCATGTTCCATCTGGCCAGAAACCGGATGGAAAAGACCAAGCTCTGGAAAATCGTTCAGTGCATGCCCAAGGGCTCATTGCTTCATGCCCATCTCGATGCTATGTTCGACATAGATTTCTTAATCGACCAGGCCTTCTCTACGCCAGGAATTCATCTATGGGCTCCTCAGCCGTTGCGGTCACAAAAGGATTTCGATGAGGCGCCGTTTTACTTCCGGTATGTGTCATCGCCGACAAAGGCCGGAGAAGAACCGGTTTGGTCTGAGAAATACAAGCCTTCCTCGTTGATTGATATTCATGCGGCTGCTGCGTCATTTCCAAACGGAGGAGAAGCGGGCTTCCGAACCTGGCTGAGGAGTCGATGCGTTTTGACACCTGGGCATTCATTCTACCACTACCATGGAGTCGATGCCATCTGGGCCATCTTTCGTCGCACATTCCCCGTCATCAACTCGATTGTCCAATACGAACCCATTTTCCGTGCGTGTCTGCGTCGTTTGTTGGGACAGCTCGCGGCTGATGGTATCCGATACGTAGATTTCCGAGCCGCGTTCGTCTTCGAATATAGACGTGAAGGAAGTGAGACGCCCGAGCCGGACTATATTGAATGGTGTCGTGTCTTCAAGGATGAAATTGGGAAATTCCAATCCACCGAAGAGGGAAAGAATTTCTACGGAGCGAGGATTATCTGGACTACCCTTCGCACGTTATCCAACAAGATGATTACTGACAGTATGAAACAATGCATCGAGACCAAGCAGACCTTCCCAGACCTTATTTGTGGATTTGATGTGGTTGGACAGGAGGATCAAGGACGAACGCTGGTCGACCTCGTCCCCATCCTGTTCTGGTTCCGAAAGCAGTGTGTGGAAGAGGAGGTGGAATTGCCCTTCTTCTTCCATGCAGGAGAGTGCTTGGGTGACGGGGATAGTACGGACAACAACCTCTTTGATGCTGTCCTGCTGGGTACCCGAAGGATTGGACACGGATTCTCGCTGTTCAAGCACCCCTTACTTGTTGACCTAATTAAGGAAAAGCGCATCCTTGTCGAATGCTGTCCCATCTCGAACGAGATTCTTCGACTCACTCCCACGATTCAAACCCACCCCCTTCCCGCTCTGTTGTCTCGCGGCGTGTCGGTCGCGCTCTGCAACGACGACCCTGCGATTCTAGGTCACGGCCGGAACGGGTTGACGCATGACTTCTGGCAGGCTCTGCAGGGGTTGGATAACATGGGTCTCACGGGACTGGCCACAATGGTGGAAAATTCGATCCGATGGAGTTGTTATGAGGATCAGACGACGCCCGAGTGGCTAGCGGACATTCGTGACGGTATGCTGGGCGACGGGACCAAGGCTGCTCGTTTGCAAGAGTGGTATAGGGACTTTGAGAAATTTTGCGAGTGGATTGTTCTGGAGTTTGCTGAGGAGGACATTGATGATTGATTTCGGGTATATATCCCGAGCGGAGTAATGCCATAATTATTGTTCTTTATCTGGCGTGAGATACTGGAACCTTGACATGATCGTAAACAGTATACCCAGAATAGTTAATCCGACGTTTAAAGCAATGCTTATTAGTTACCCCTGTAAGAACGTTGCAGTAGCATATCTAGAGTCGTGCCTAGATACACATAGCAGTGTAATCGACTACATCACGGCGCCTGTTTTCGGGGCATTTACAAAACATAGAGATTAAACAACTCATATTAGTCTAACACAAGAGAACACATTCGTCGCATTCCCTGGACAAGTTACTGACTTCGGCGTGTGAGTTGTCGGGGTGCGATTTGACCCTCCGCCTGACTCTCAGTCGGCGGCGGTTGATCGCCATTCGGGACGTCATCTCCTCTCCTCCATCTCTGGGGAAAAGAAACAACACCCTCTCTTTCCTTTTTCTTCCTCTTTCACATTTCCCAAACAAACAAAGACACTGTTCCTACGGGAATACATACAGAAGAAAGAAGGAGTCGCTGTGCTCCCTTGTTTATATATCACGTTGTTTTTTTTTTTTCTATTTTTTAATAGTATTATGTTCCTTCCCCGATGACATCTGAGAATGTCTAAATGAGTCCCCGGTCGGCTCTGCTCGTCGCCCAAGATGGCTTCCTTTTTACCTTCGTTTTTTCAGAAGCGGTTGCTCCGATATGCTCTGTCGAGGCTGGAGCTGGTCGATACCGAGGCCTTGGACTTGGATAGTCTGGGCATCCGTTGGGGACAGAGGAGTACGGTGGAACTACGGGATATTGGGTTGAGATTAGAGGTAGCCCTTGTCAAGAGCATTAAAAGAGCGGAGGATGGAGCTGATACGATTGCAGAAACTAGCTAGCTTTTTACATCTTCCTCCTTCGAGTGAGCTGCTCAGCGCTCGCGTCCGGTTCCTCAAAATCACCGTCCCCGCCGATATCTATAGCAGTGGTATTGTTTGCGAAGCTAGCGGGATTGAAGTACATTTAAGAATACTGTCGGAGGAAACAAAACCGTCATATCATGATCGGAAACTCTCGACGACCGCCCAGGATGCTACTGATGACCAAATCCTTCCCACACCGACCGATCTCGCCCAGTCGTTCTTGGAGACGGAGCCTAAGGAGGAGAAAGATGAGTTACAGGCGGCTATCTCGTCGCGGTCTCAGGTGCTCCAACAGCGGTCGTCAACATCGTTAAGTGATGATGAGGAGGAGCTGGGGCTGGGGAATGAGAGTCTGTCTTTGCCTAGCTTTGTTGCGGCTTTTCTGAAGGGGATTGCAGATCGACTGCAGGTCAGGGTCAATGATATTGCTATACGAGTTGATATGGAGTTGAAGCAGGATGGGCCGGCTAAGAGACAACCTGAGGAGGAGCCGGACTTGGTGACTGCTGTGCTGAGTGTGCGGGAGGTCAAGGTGGATGGGGTTTCGATGACTTCATCTGACGATGCCTCCCATGCTCGAACAGAAGGAAAGAGGGCGATCTTGGTGTCTGATATCAACATGATTTTGGTATCTGACCCTGTCATTTTCTCAAACTATTCTCGATTTGCCGCTTCCCTCACCCCGGATGAAATGACGCAGTCAAAGTCGAGTCAGCTTCCCAGCAGAGCTCCCTCTCCTCCGCTTTCCGAATCATCGGGTAATTCAAATCTGGCCATGACGCGGTCGACCATCTTCGAAACACGGAACGAGTCGCAGGAGGAAGAACCGGAGCAGCCAGGAACACCAAGACCGACTGCACCGCAAATGGAAGCATCTACATATACCTACGATGGTCGATTTTCGGATGCAGATTCGGAGGGTGATGGTAAAGGTGATCGATATCTTCAAGACTTGCAGAACCTTGCGGATGATGGAATATTGGATAATCCAGATTATCTCGATTCGGTTATTAATACTCAATACGACGATGATGATATTGAAGGCGCATCACGCCCATGGCCGAGAGGAGAGCAACGGTATACGGATAGTGAGACTACTTCATGCCCTCCAAGTCCGCAGCTACACTTCTCTGAAAGCATGCCGCGGGAATCTGATTTAGGGGAACCGGGGACCGCAGCAGGAATGTCCGCGAGCCACGAATGGGCACCTGATGCCCACGGCTCTGTGCATGATAGCCAGGCTGGTCTCGGAATTACTGACAGTGCAGTACACCGCACGGGATTTTCTGAGCTTCCTCATCTCTCCGATTCTTCGCTCACTGACGGATACCCCGAGGAGCAGCCTCCATCTCATACTTCTTCACCCCCATCTGAAGCTGGCAGCACAGGCTCACATCCCAGCTCTTCCAATGGAGACCTCTCAGAGTCCAAATTTTTCAGCCATGAAGAGGCGCAGAGCATGTACATGAGCGCTATTAGCCAAGGATCAGGCTCGAGGAGTTTCATGCCTGCCATGCCCGGGGCATGGGATTCAGAATCGACTGTATTTAGACCTAACCCTGTTCGAGAGGCGGCCAGTCGTGAGGAACAGGAGGAATCAGTCTCCACACCAAAACTTAGTGGTCAACCAGGACCGTTCACACAGGCCCAGGAGCAGATTAACCTTGAGGCACGGTCTGAAACGACTGAAAAGGGACTCGGCCAATCGACTCCGGAGTTGACCAAGGTCACTGGCGTGGCGAAGAGGTTTTTCAGCGCTGATCAGGTGTTGATCTGGATTCCGTCTGTTGAAAAAAGCACCGAGGGTGGAGAAGACACGCCAGCAGAGTCACGCAGAGACACCTACGAGGATTTGGAAGAATCCACGGCCGACTTGCGAGAGTCTAGAGTTGAAGATGACCTTCTTACTTCGAGGATCTATGACTCTACGCGTCATCGTCCGGGGACTTCGCGCCGCCCAGGGGAACCGTGTCCCGACTTACACGATGAGCATAAAACGATCGCGGTCGAAGTTTTCTCCGTGGACTTGCAATTCGACATTGCTACTGGCTGGCTTCTCACCAAGATGGGCCAAAAGGTCGTTCAGGCCTTTGCTAGTAGTGAAAAACAACCACAACCTCCTAAGAAAGGCCATCAATCAGAACAGCCACAGGGCAGACAAGCGATCAACCTCTCTCTCAAGAAGTTGTCTATCAAGTTCGTCGAGCATTTGCACGGACACGCTTATCCTGCTGATGGCACTGGGTTGAACTCATCGCAGTCATTTGGTCCATCCATCGAAGATATCGTCCTGCAAGCTGCAGCATCTGGCCTACAGGCTCGCTTCGCTATGGAGAAAGACACCACAAACTTGCACCTCGACATTTCCAAGTTCACGCTAGGTTTTGCTTCGGATAGCCTGATCTCGTTTGATGAGAGCCTGAAGATGCGAGAATCCACACGAGATATTATGGCGCCCACGCATGGTGAAATCTCTCTTTTTCTAAGCAAATCTCCCGATTCTGCAAGAATCAATTTGACCACGCTTCCGCTGCTGGTTAATTTCAATATCCAACGCTTAGAGGAAGTCTTTGGTTTTTTGGGTGGTTTGAGTACGATTTTAGAACTGGGAAGCTCTATTTCGTCTGTCTCAACCGTGAAGGGTACTAAGCAAGAACCGCCACCACCCAAAAGGCCTCGTGGGGTGCATTTCGAGACGGCGCCTCCGCCTGCCAGTGTGGAACCAGATCACTCTACGCCCTGGAAGGTCAATGCTCGCGTGGGTGGTATTGTGCTAGATGTTGTTGGAGAAAGCCATTGTCTCAAACTAAGATCCACGGCTCTCAAAATGGTCAGCAGGTCCGAAGGCATTGGGGTCCAAGTCGACAAAGCAAAGCTGAGCGGACCATTCCTCATTGATGGCTCCCAGGATGCACCTGCGAAGGTCAGCTTAACGAACATCAGGGTCGAATACTTATTCACTCCGAAGGAAGTCGATTTGGACCGTCTGCTGGCGCTGATTACCCCATCCAAGGACAAGTATGATGAGGATGATGATATTATGTTGGATACGTTATTCCGACAACGACGACAGGGTTCTGTTCTTCGTGTGACGGTTGCCGAAATGAAGACTGTCGTTTCTCAGATCAAAGACCTCAACTCAATTTCTCAACTCGGCAATGAGTTGGGCAGGTTCTCGAGTATGGCCAAGTACTTTCCAGAGGATGACCGCCCAGGACTGTTTATCCTTGCTCTGGTTAAGGAAGTCGAAAGCCAGGTACACGTTGGCGGCCAAGTCGGGGATATTTCCGCTCACCTCCGTAACGCCGAGGCTGCTTATATCAGTATCCCTTCCCTGATTTCTGCTCAGATTGGGACAATGGGAATCATCAGAAATGGCGAAGAGGAGCTCCTTGGTGAAGCGTTGCCGTTGAGCAGGGGGAGCCAGGATCACACATTACTTCCTGTTCTAATGGCTCGTTTTATTGCAGATGAGATGGAACCTGCTGTCAAGATCAAGCTGCATAATCTGCGGGCGGAGTATACCATTCCGTCTGTGATGGCATTCCTCGGGTTCAGCGAGGACATGACACGGGGTGATGTTGCTAGTAACATGGCGAACTCACTGGCCAATCTTGCAGAGGCACAGGAGTCTCATCATGCATTTAACAAGTCTCCTATAGGACCTGACAGTCCAAAAGGGCCTGTTAAGCCTACCAGGCTAGCACTTGATTTGCGAGACTGCGTCATTGGCCTCAATCCTCGTAACACGCCAGCGAGGGGCTTGGTTGTGCTTACAAACGCCAAGTTTTCCGGCACCATCCATGGTCCCGAGTCCTCTGATGCGACATTAGATCTCCGAAAGGCGTCGATTATGGTCATTGATGATGTGCAGAATGTGGGGTACACCGACAATGTATCCCGGGCTAGATCTGCCGTTCCACAGAGCACCCAAGTCCGATCCTTGATCGATATGGGATTTGTTCCTGTCTCATCGATCTCGTCAGCCACGGCTACCGTGAAGTTATTGACCTCAGGCGACGACGGGACAAAATCAATCGACGTGGAGCTCAGAGATGATCTATTGATTCTTGAGACTTGTGCCGACTCGACACAGACCTTGATAAGCATCGCAAATGGCCTTCAGCCCCCGATACCTCAAACTGAGGCTGTTAAGTACCGGACAGAGGTCATGCCAATTCAGGACATGTTGGCGTCATTCTCAGGGGATGCTTTTGAGACTGACACGATAACTACTCGGCCGGAGGGTGTCTCTGATCCTGTTCCTATTGGGGAAGATCACGGACGAGGGGAAATAGAGGACGAGCTCGAATACGTGAGCGATTTCTACCCAGTCAAATCGGGCTCTGATACCGATGAGTTTGCCGGCATGACGGACTCGCCTACGGCCGCTTCCGACTCCGAAGATCTTCTCGACAGTTTCCATTCACAATACGAGGTTTCGTCTAGTTTCTCTGAGCTTGATTTCCAGAGCGACCATTTTGCCAAGAAGTCCGCAGTTGGTGGTACGGCGCATCGGTGGGACTCGACGCAAAATACGTATGGGCTTTCAAATGACTCGAAGCTCCAGAGGAGTCCTCTGCGGGTTAAGGTCCGGGACGCTCATGTTATCTGGAACTTGTTTGACGGGTATGATTGGCAGCGGACGCGGGATACGATTTCCAAGGCCGTCAAGGATGTGGAGAAGAAAGCGTCGGAAAGACGTGCTAGGACTGGTGGTAGTCGAGCGTCCCCTGCGCTCGAAGAAGAGGAAGAGTCGGTGATTGGCGATTGCCTTTTCAATTCAATTTATATTGGCATCCCCGCGAACAAGGACCCGCGAGATATTCGTGGCGATATCAATCGAAACATCGATGATCTCGTCAGCGAAACGGGTAGTTATGCAACGACAACGACTATGACCGGGGCGACAGCGCGACAGAGCCGATCACCCTCAATACGAGGAAAGAAACTGCGTTTGTCTCGGAGCAAGTACCACAAGATGACGTTTGAGTTGAAGGGTATTTGCGCGGATTTTGTTGTCTTCCCGCCCGATTCAGAAGAGACGCAAAGCTCGTTGGACGTGCGTGTCAATGACCTAACAATCTTCGACCACGTTCCTACTTCGACATGGAAGAAGTTTGCTACCTACATGCACGAAGCTGGCGAGAAGGAAAGTGGGACAAGCATGATCCACTTGGAGATCTTGACGGTCAAACCAGTTCCCGAGCTTTCTGCATCGGAAATCGTCTTGAAGGCTACTATTCTCCCTCTTCGGCTGCACGTCGATCAAGATGCTTTGGACTTCTTGTGTCGGTTCTTCGAGTTCAGGGATGAGTCTGCCGTCAGCACGCCGCCTGCTCCAGGCGAGGTCCCGTTCTTGCAGCGGGCAGAGGTCAATTCTGTCCCTGTAAAACTGGATTTTAAGCCAAAGAGAGTTGATTATGCCGGTCTGCGGTCTGGTCGGACAACTGAGTTCATGAACTTCTTCGTCCTGGACGGCGCAGACATGGTCCTCCGCCATGTGATCATCTACGGGATCTCTGGATTTGATAAGCTTGGACAAACGCTCAACGACATCTGGATGCCTGACGTCAAGAGGAACCAACTGCCCGGCGTCCTTGCCGGTCTTGCCCCGATTCGCTCTCTCGTCAATGTCGGTGGCGGCGTGAAGGATCTCGTGGTGGTGCCTATGCGCGAGTACCAGAAAGACGGGCGCATTGTCCGCAGTATCCAACGCGGTGCTATCTCCTTCGCAAAGACTACATCAAACGAACTCGTAAAACTTGGCGCTAAACTTGCCATTGGCACTCAAACCGTCCTCCAAGGCGCAGAAGACCTCCTCTCCACCCAGAACGCTGCAGCCCAGCAACCAATTCCTTCCGCGGCAGCAGGATTAACAGAGGAAGACATCCTCGATGAAGAAGAAGCCAAGAAAATCTCTCTCTACGCAGATCAACCAGTAGGCGTAGTTCAAGGCCTCCGCGGCGCCTTCACCGGACTAGAGCGCGACCTATTACTGGCTCGAGACGCTATTGTCGCTGTCCCAGGTGAAGTCGTTGAAAGCGGGAGCGCGAAAGCCGCTGCGAGGGCTGTGTGGAAGCGTGCACCGACTGTTGTGCTTAGACCGGCTATTGGGGTTTCGAAAGCTGTTGGGCAGACATTGTTGGGAGCCGGGAATACGTTGGATCCGGCAAATCGGCGGAGGATGGAGGATGTAAGTTCCTTCCCTGTTTTATTATCTTTTTTATACGCTCGAAAATGAGCTAACGTGTGAACAGAAATACAAACGCCATTGAAGCCCATACGATTTTTGACTTTTGACTATCACTGGACTGGGTTGTTTTCTTTTTGTTTTTTCATAAAGCCTACTTGCTTGCCCATTATACCCTACTTTATACTACTTGTTATGTTTCCATATCCCGATCCCGATCAGACCTTTGGAGAAATGAGATTGACGATAATCATGATTGACGAATGACTGCCCGTCCTGTCTTCGTTGTTGTACTTGGTTGATTGACTGTTTGTTTCGATTGCATTTCCTGATTATTTAGGACATAGATTGGTGTTTATTGGAATTACTTGCTTGCCATGAATACTATAAAGAATGAATCAATTGCTTTTGTGATTATAATTAACTGTCATCAAGGTTACATATACTCATTCTTACCCATAACCCAAAGCGGAATAACGGAGAGAGGTAAGTACGATCAGAAAAGGAAACACTGCTGTCCCAGTGGCACACTGGTAACTTCTCCAGCCTTGCACTGCTTTCCATCCGCCACGACAGTCTACAAAATCACCACTTAGCGCCCTGCTCCTCTATAAATATTAGAAACAAGGACCGGGAACTCACAAATAACTCCGGATCAACCTCCATGTGTGGCGTAGCATTATTGAACTTCATATCATGCTTCGTGACGGTGCGGCAGTTCTTGACTGATTCGATTTGTTTCCGGAGATTGTACGAATCGATGACGCCGGATTCGACGCTAGCTCTGGAGACGAAGAGGACGCTGGAAGAGGGGTTCAGGGGCTGTAGTTGCAAGAGTGTTAGTGGAACTGAGTTCATTGGGATGAATGGCAGGGAAACGCACCGAAAACATTTTCCTGGTGATGATGGGCTGGACGGTAGAAATGGAAGCATTCGGATCTCCCTTTGTAATTGTTAGCGCTGAACTGTTTTTATCAAACTAAATGACGAGACATACCATCTGTGCCGAAGCGATGAATCCCTTCTTCAGCACCAAGAATGGCTTTGTTCCAAAGTTCGCCGGCTCCCAGACCACCAAATCCGCCATCTTACCCACTTCCACACTTCCCACCATGTGACCAATACCCTGCGCCAATGCAGGATTGATTGTATATTTACTGACATACCGCTTGATGCGGTGGTTATCTGCTCCAGTATCATCATCCTCAGGGAGCGGACCTCTCTGCTGCTTATTCTTATGCGCCGTATTCCAAGTCCGCAGGATAACCTCACCACAGCGGCCCATTGCCTGGGAATCAGAAGACATCATACTGATAGCGCCTGTGTCGTGGAGCATGTCTTCAGCTTCAATGGTTTCAGCGCGGATACGGCTGTCTGCGAAGGCGATGTCTTCAGGGATGTTCTTGGACAGGTGGTGGCAGGACATGACCATATCGAGGTGTTCGTCGACTGTGTTGCAGGTGTATGGCTTGGTTGGGTTGGTGGAGCTAGGAAGGATATTGGTGTGCTGGACAAGGGTGATCATATCTGGGGCGTGACCTCCACCGGCGCCTTCAATGTGATATGCGTGGACAGTACGGCCTTTGAATGCTGCTGCTGTGCGTTCGACGAAGCCGGATTCGTTCAGGGAGTCAGTGTGGATCTGGCACTGGATGTCGTATTCTTCGCAGACGCTGTATGACTTCGTTAACAAAATGCATAATGCAAGTGGATAGTGATGGGAAACCCACCCAATGCAAGTGTCAATGGCTGACGGCGTACAACCCCAGTCTTCATGCAGCTTTAAACCAGCAACACCTGCATTACACTGGTCCTGCAGACCTGGCTTCCCAGTATCACTTCCTTTTCCAATCACACCATAGTTGACGGGTAGATGATCCAGGGCCTGCATCATTTGACGGATATACGTTTTACTCGGAGTACAGTTTGCCGCGACAGTAGCCGTACTAGAGGTACAAGTCAGCTATCACTGCCTAAGAGCCAAAAATGCACTTTAGGGAATGATGGAGTACATACCTTGCTCCCGTACCTCCACCGAACATGGTAGTAATTCCGGCGGCCAACGACTCATCGGCCTGTTGGGGACAGATAAAGTGAACATGCGTATCAATTCCACCAGCCGTAACAATCTTTCCCTCAGCAGCGACAATGTCCGTGTTCGATCCAACAATCAGATTTGAATTGACCCCGTCCATGGTGTCAGGATTTCCGGCCTTTCCAATAGCCACAATCATGCCGTTCTTCACACCAATATCAGCCTTATAAATACCAGTCCAGTCGATAACCAGGGCATTGACAATGATCAGATCCGCGCATTCGTCGTCTGCTCGACCTGCAGCTTGACCGATTCCATCCCGAAGAGTCTTGCCGCCGCCAAAGGTGCACTCGTCGCCATGCGCAGTATAGTCTTTTTCCACCCTCACCCACAGATCTGTTGTGCCAAGACGGATTTTATCACCAACTGTTGGTCCATACATCATGGCATATGACATCCTGTCCATTGTATACGGGCGGATAACGCTGGGGTCTGATGGGGGATCTTCGGGGACATGTCGGAAACCTTCTTCCTCGAGGCGTCGAAGGACGGCGTTCACATGCGACATGTCAATCGTTCCAGTTGCGACGCTGCTTCCACCCTTGATGGTCTGAAGACCGCTGATTTGAGTCAAAGTCACTGTCTTCGTTTCGCCCGGTTCGAATCGTGCGGAGGTTCCCGACGGTATATCTAAATGGTAACCGTACGCCTTGATGCGATCAAACTCCAATTGAGGGTTGGTTTCGATGAAGTGGAAATGCGATCCGACCTAGAAGAACAGCATCGTCAAGGGATTGCCCATAACAAGTGGAGGCAGCGATACTTACCTGAATAGGCCTATCTCCTTTATTGGTAACGCGCACTCTAGTCCTTTTCCGCCCCGGATTAAGCTCAATCTTGTCGACGTTGGCCGGGACAACCGCACCTGGTGCTAGGTGCGGATCATAGTCGGCGTCTTCGTATACCGGGAAAATAGATTCGGATGGAGGAGAAATGAAGCTGCCGTAGAGCGCAAGCTCTATGTTTCCATCTGCAGAACTGATCGGTTGGTCTACCGTCACTAGATGAGTTCCAGTAGTGAAGGTTCCTTCAACCTGCAGCACTTGAAGCTGAGTGACGACAGAGGGGAGTACATGTCGGCGACCTAGGATATGCTTTCCCAGAGACATGAGCTGTGCCACTGTGCGGGTGCCATCGCGGATTAGCTGATCAATTGGTTAGCACGTCAATTGATTAAAAGAAAATCAGAATTTTACTTCATGAAGGACATGCGACAACAATGCCTATCAGAATGTTAGCCGTTATTTATATCATCTTGGGACAGGTGAAGGACATCGCACTGTAGCTTCAGTAACATTCAATTTCACTCCCCTCGCCAATCGATGCTGGGCTAGGAGACCGGTTTGCGCGATGATAAGTTTGTCCAACTAGCTTGTCCGTCAGCCAATAACTTCACAATCTTTTGTGTAGACGATGCGGTGGACAGTACCTCTCGGGGAACGAGGTTCATCTTGGGTAGCGATTGGATAGTCTCCAGTCACCACCAACAAAAGAAAAAAAGAATAAAATAAAGAGCGGGAAAAGCTGGTAACATATTTAGAGTAAGAAAGATTGTATTCAATAAATCATGCATATGAACGGTTCGTGGACCGATAGTACTCCGTACTATGGAAGATGCTCGGTGCCGCAACGCCGGAGGTGGGCCACGGGGCTGCAGCAGCATACCAATGCCAGGGGCCGTGAACGGCGTATGTCACAAATCTCTCACAGGTCAATGGGCCAGTGCTCTTGAATTTTGCCAATCTCGGCCATCTTCATGGAAAATATGGAGAAGAAGCTTTCGGCCATCGGCCAACGCGGGACCACCGGAAACGGCATACTTGATGTCACCATTCCAGAGGGACCAGGAGAGCCAATTGGCTGTGAACGGGGCCTGTCGTAGTCATTTTGAGCTCATGAGGGTAAAGTATAAGATAATGACGGGCATCCCATGGCACTATACGGCAATGGAAACGCAATGACAACGAGTCTCCCTCGCAGGCGCACGGTTGGTGGCGGAGAGATCGATATCGAGGCATTCCAGCGATCCTCCTCGATCGCAACCCTCTCCTCCACATACCCCTTGCGGCTCATCTCGCACCCAGTTCGGACAAGCAGTCAGGCCGCCATTATTTTCATGTCCTCCTATGGAGGAGGACTTGTGGCTGGGGATCATGTTGATATGCATGTTAGGGTCCGACCCAAGGCACGGCTAGCACTTCTGACGCAGGGAAGTACGAAAATCTACAAAACACCATCGAAAGACTTCTGCACGGAGCAGAATCTCACCGCCACGATAGATGAGGGAGCAGCGCTGCTATTGCTGCCCGATCCTATACAGCCATTCAAGGCGAGTTCGTATAAGCAAAGCCAAACGTTTCATGTACATCCGCAGCACTCCAGCGTGGCATTTCTAGACTGGCTGTCAGCAGGCAGGGCCGCACGGGGAGAAGCATGGGAGTTTTTCCAGTGGAGAGGGCGCAATGAAGTGTGGTGCACTCTCCCCGCCAACGCAGCCCACGCGGCCCCGAAAAGGCTCTTGCTGCGGGACAACGTCATCCTAGATGGCATGTCACCATTAGAGCACAGCTATCGCGATGAAATGGATGATTTGGGGATATTTGGCACCCTGGTCCTCCGGGGGCCAGTTTTTCATCCGTTGGCGCTTTTCTTTCTGAAGGAATTCACCAGTCTTCCGCGGGTCCGAGGGGTATCCAACACAACACCGTCAATCATGAAAGCGGAAACAACACCAGCAGCATCACCAAGGCTGACTTGGACTGCTGCGTCAATACGGGGTTGTGTCATCATAAAGTTTGGGGCCAAAGATGTTGACGATGCCAAGCAATGGCTGAGAGACATGTTAGAGCGAGAGGGAACGGTGGAAAAAGAGTTTGGCAGACATTCTCTACTGTGCTTACAGTAGTAATGTGTACATAGACTTAAGAGCATCATCATAATAAACAAGCGGTCTTTTGCCTTCGCGGCGGTGACTCAGCTGAAACATGTTCCTTGCAGAATCTTCAAGATCGACTGGCGTTCAGATCGTCTCATAATGGATCAATCATTCTTTTTGATGTATTTGTCGCGGAGGGGGCGGGGGGCAGGACAGCACCGCAACTGCAGTCATCATTGGACCACGTTGGCTGGTGGTGGGAAGTTTTAAAAAAAGATCCGTCGAGTGGAGAGAAAAAGAAAAAAAAAATGAGAGGAAAAAGAAACGAAAATGAGATGAAGGGGGAGAGTGCAGTATGAAGTAGAGTTATTGACAGAGGCAGAGAAGAGTGGTTGGGAGAAAGAGAAAAAGAGCGACTGAAAAAGGAAGGAAGAGGCTCTGCTGGACGACACCGACTGCAACTGTACTTTTTTTTCGTATAATTCTGCATTTTACTACGAATGACCTTTTATTTTATTTATATTTGCTCTTCTCAGCGAGGCGCATCCATTTGTTTTCTGTCATTTAATCCGACTCTTCCCTCTTTGTCTCTTCTATCTCTTTTCATTATCTTTCTTTGGTCCTTATTCGTTTGCTACTCTGACCTATATAACACGGACCTATAGAACGCTGTCTATTGATCAGATCCTCTGTTTGCCTGGGCCCTGACTGTTTGAAATAGCCGCTGCCTCGTGCTATGCTCCTGATTCGACCTTACACCTGGTTGTGATTTCATAGAACCAGACTCAGTCTTTGCTCGGAAAAGTTAACCACTTTTTCTTTTTCTTTTTTTCTTTCTTTTTTTCTTTAGCCACAATGGAGGTTCGACCATCCAATCCACATCCTCTGGGACTCCGGTACAGCGTTGTCGATTTCGACAATTATCCCGGTTCCTTGCAGTTTCAGCTTCATCAGCCAAAGGATTCCCTAGGCGCAGGCACAGCCTATAACGCAGCCATGGAAGAATCGAAACCGGACTGTTCGGGATTGCTTTCGGTACACCAATACCGGCAGAGTCTCTGGCAGGATGACGAGAGCTGCAGTTCAGATGGCTATGGCGCGAAGGCGCTGCAGCGCAGCAACGGTGCTTCTAATCCCAACCAGGCGTCCTCTGTGTCAGCGACGTCAAGTCCGCCGCCCCTCTCTCCTTCATACTCATTAAGTATTGCGTCGCAGCGCAGTGAACAGGAACTAGAAGGTTTGGATGGTTTTCTTTGTCAGCGCCCCGTCGCATCCATGGAGAACCGTACTGACGAGGATAGTTCCACGAGCATCTAGTCCCCAAATGGCGCATTCGGAGTTTCCAATTCGCAGGAAAGTCTCAAATAGACTTGTATGTTTCTGTTTCCTTATTTTATTCCATCGCTCATGCTGATGAATCAGAATACCTTCCGCGATAGGTTAAGGAAACCATCTCTCACCCGAGAATCGTCATTCCGCAGCAGCCATACAAAGACGCGATCAGATTCGGGCCTTATGGACCTGAAACAGGCCAAGGCGACAATGGTGCACCAGGGAACGTCGTTTGAGATACTGAACCCGCATGAATCGCTCAACTTTGCCCGTATCGTTTCTTACATCGAAGATGTGGATATGGATGACTTCTCACGTGCTTCGTCAGATTATAAACGGGAGTCGTTCTTATCTGCAAGTACAATCAACACGAAAGTCTTGAAGTCG
Organism: Aspergillus chevalieri; assembly: GCF_016861735.1. Taxonomy (NCBI): domain Eukaryota; kingdom Fungi; phylum Ascomycota; class Eurotiomycetes; order Eurotiales; family Aspergillaceae; genus Aspergillus; species Aspergillus chevalieri. Next base: position 1,543,217 of record NC_057362.1, read on the forward strand.
GAGAAAGAGATAGCGCTATCAGTTGAGGTACCAGATAACGGCGGTTCAGAAACAAACGGCGATCATACTGGCAATGAAGAGGCGCAGGTACATTCAGATCTTGTGGGCGAACCACCTCATACACCAATGCCGTCAATCTCGGAGCGTTTAGAGAGCAACGAGGAGGGTGCATCAAATCATGGACTGCGTTCCGAAACACCAGAGTCCAGCAACCTGGGTGAACCAGGACCGTGCGAAGAGGATGGTGTTGTTATCATTGAACCAGAGCAAGTCTCCAACACACCGAAACAAGATACTCCCATCGCACCGAAGCAAGCTCCTTCCAACGTACCCAAGCAAACGCCTTCCAATAAACCAGAGCCAAAACCTCCCATCCAGAAGCGTTTCTACCCGGAAGCATGGTCATTAAGTATGTACGACGACGGACCCGCATCTGGGCTTAGGGCTCAGGCTCAGGCTCAGCCCCGCCCGATAATTCATCATCAGATATCTGCACTGACGGAGAAACCAAAACGGAACGGTGCATTTAGTCGAATACGAGCTGTAATCCGTTTACCATTTTTTCGGCGGAAGAGAGATAGTTTGGGCCGGTGGTGAGATCGTTGCTTATGATTTTTTTACGGAATTATTATTAGATACCCAGGGACTATGCCATTCTGACGTATATTTGACTTTCATCTCATGCGTACTCTACCCTGTACAAGCTAAAATCCTACGGACTACATCACAAAACAAGCAAAGAAGACATAACAACAAATATGACCGAATCCTCCCCAACAGCCCTCGACATAATAACCACCCAATCACTCCACAACACCCTCCCCCACAAAACGATCCTCATAACCGGCTGCTCCTCGGGCCTAGGCACCGAAACCGCTCGCGCCCTCGCCAAAACTGGCGCAACCCTCTTCCTCGGCGTCCGCGACATGCTAAAAGGCAGACGCACGCTGTCAGATATCCTCGACGGCTCACGGGTCCGCCTCCTCCGTCTCGACCTCTCCAGCTTCGCGAGTATCAGACACGCAGTGCACGAATTCTTGAAACATGCCAGTTATTTACATGTCCTGATATGCAACGGGGCCGTCATGGCGACGCCCCACGAACAAAAGACAGAAGACGGGTTTGAGATGCAATTCGGGACGAACCATCTCGGCCACTTTCTGCTTTTCCAGCTCCTCTTACCAGTCATGTTACGCTCCGTCGACAAAGAAGCCGGCGAAGCCGCCCGCGTTATTGGCGTGACTTCATCTGCCCACCGCCGCCTCGGGATCCAATTCCACGACCTTAACCTCGAATCCGCACATCTCGACCCCACCGAAGTCCCACGCCTCGCCTACGCCCAATCCAAAACAGCAAACATCTACATGATGAACGAAATCACTCGGCGCTTCGGGTCCCGCGGCGTGCAAGGCCTCTCTGTTCACCCGGGCAACGTCTTCACAGGGTTGCAGAAGTACATCGACGAAGCGGTGCTGGAGGAATGGCGCCAGCCGGAGATGAAGCAGCACCTGAAGAGCGTGGAGCAGGGTGCTGCGACGACGGTTCTTGCTGCTGTGGGGCGGGAGTATGAGGGTGTTGGCGGGTTGTATTTGGAGGATTGTAGGATTGGGGGGCTTGTGGAGGAGGGATATCGGAGTTTTGACCCGGGGTTTGAAGAGCATGCTTTTGATGAGGAGGCGGAGGGGAGGTTATGGGAGGTTTCGTTGGGGTTGGTTGGGTTGGAGGGGGATCAGGCGTAGCATTAAATGGCTGGGTAAGGGGTTGGAAGGCAATTAGGGTAGGGTGATGGGTATCTTTGTCAAGTACAAGCATACTATATACAAGAAGAAAACTATAATACAAATACAGATGCAGATACAGAGCGCATTAAAGACAATTCTCCACCATCGATGCCAACGCAGCACTAACCAAACTCTTCCTCCTAAGCCCCTGCTCACTCTTCTTGCGCATCTCCCGGCTCGACGACGGCGGATAGTGACTCTTGTCAATTCGCGATGAGAACGATGGCAAGAGAGCTCCAGAGCTACTCTTCCGTCGTCCTCGATACCCCTCTGATGAATCCCCTGCTCCTGAGCCAGAGACTCCACCACCAGATCCAGAAACAGCCCTCGAACGACTCCGATTCATTGTAACAGCCCTTTGCCGACGGGGAGAACGCCGTGGCGGCAACGAACTTGGGTGGCAATCGTATTCACCAAAGGTGTCCATGGGACTGTCCTCCTCCGCGCAGCAGAGCAGCGCCCGACGAATCGCCTCGACATCAGCCGCGCTGCACTGGATCTGCGAGATCTGCTGCCTCTGCGCGCGGACGTTGATCGCCTCGTGGGTGTTATTGCTGTCTGTGTGCAGGAACTCCGGTGGTACGGACGTAGGACTCAAAAAGGGTGTTTGAATATGCGAGACGGTTGGCGAGGTAAGCGTTGACTCGTTATCGCCGTCACCATGGAGCGAAGAGTCATCGTCGTGATCGACGTCTGTGTCTGGGGGCGTGAGGAAGTATCCCGGGAGTCCGGAGCCGGGGACGAGTTCGGGAAGGGAGTGTGGTGAGATACATTCTTCTTGCGCATTATTCCTGGTATCAGGCTGTGGTTGTTGCTGCTGCTGCTGCTGCTGTTGGAGGGTATGTTCGTGGAGTTTCTTGGTGAGGGTTTCGATGGATAGTCCGCCGTGCTGGTGGTCGGCGGGGACCGAGGTCGGAGGAAGAGAGGGCTGTCGGGAACGAAGTAGAGATGGTCGCACTGATCGGGGGAATCGCTGGCCCTGTGGCTGCGAGGTAAAAGGACCGGGCGATGGACAGCGCGATGATAGAGGAGAGACCAGCGAACTGTCGCTGTCAACCATGAGGCGATCATCGCCGTCGAAGGCGACGCGGGGTCGCGGCGAAAAGGTGAAGTCTTTGAACATTACGCCTATGCAAATTCAAACCGAATAGATTAAGTCGAAAATAAAGCCCCGGAAACTATCACTTTGGATATGTGAGGAGCATAAAACCGGCAGGTCATGGGGAATCACAGTAAATGAGTGAAAGTAAATAAAATAAAAGAATTGCCTCTCTTTTATTCAAAATTCTTTTGAAGGCGAAAACGAGCGACCAGAGGCGAAAAAAAAAGGGAAAAAAAAAGGGAAAAAAAGGGAAAAAAAAGAAAAAGAGTTGAGGGTGAACCCTGGGGCAAGAGTCAAAGGAAACGAACGTGGAGAATCACATCGTCTTTTACTGGCAGACTTGAGAATGCCACATTAAAGAATAAGAACTGTTACAATAAAATGAAGAATATGACAATTACTCGTCTCCTTTTCCCGTCCAGTTCTTTAAGTATTCTTTTTTCGTACGTATCTTTCATTGCGGCAGAGCCAGCTACATCCCCGTGCACGCCCTGGATCAGGGGGATTCAGGAGTGCTTACAGTGAAGAGTCCAGTGTAGAACAAGTCAAGAATTGTAATTATAACTGGAGCTTAAGAAGACGAAACAGCATTGTAACCAGTTAATGCATTGTGCTGAGTAGTCAGAGTGAGACTGACATGTGCTACTGTTCTACAAGTATACTCCGTACAAGTACACCACAAAGCATGAGACATCCATGACTATGTGGCTTCTGATCTATCCTTTACTATGTACTCGCATATTTGCATGACTGCACACATGATTTGTGTCTTGTATATTCCTTTTTCAGACCTGGCTCGACTCTCGCCACCCGCGAAATGTCCGATCAAGCCCCCGGATATCACCCGGAGACCCTGTATAGAACACGCATAGAACAAACCTAACCGGAGTAATGGAGGCCACTAATTTAGACCCCCCGAAAAGGCTGAACGATAGGCCCTCAACGGTTGGGAACGATTTGAAATCGGCAGATCTTTCTTTGTCTGCTTTTAGTATTCGGTCTCCGGACGGAGTATGTGTGCGACTGTCTCGATCAGAATTCTTTATTGGCAGAGACATCCGAGGAGTCCTGTGTCTTCTGGACGTGTAATTCTTGGCTGGATTCTCGATTCTGGCTCGAATTTTAGATCTAACCCCTAATCCGGGCCGATCTCTATGGAGTCCTCCGTGGGATCGGAAATGAACGGTGAATGGCTTCCGGGATATTGGTGTTGCTATTATTATTGCATTTTGGGCTTGCTGTGCGGTCATTAGTGGCGCTTAATATGGGTTTTGGCTTGGAATGAGAAGAATTAAGACATTTTGTTTCAATAGGCTTCTTTTGGAGTGCGGATGGGATCTATACCCACGCCAGCCAGCCTAACAGTGTCTATGCATATCCAAAAATGATATCTCTCTCTCTCTCTCTCTAATAATCCTGAAGTCAGCTAGTACAGATAGTCTAGCCTATCTCTGAGCAATCATGGCGTGCTGCCCTATCCCATCCTAATGTCCCAGTCTCCGGCGAAAACGGCCGATCTCCGAGATAGTTCCCCGCATCTCTATCACAATCTGACTTGCCTCCCACTTCTCTCCTGAATAGACACATACCATGGCATCCTTATTGAAGAAGCCGTTGAAGCTTGCCCTCGTGCAGCTGGCCTCAGGTAGTTCCCTCCCTTCCTCAAGAACCTCTCTCAACACCCGCTAATAAAACCGTACAGGCGCCGACAAAACAGTCAACCTCTCCAACGCCCGTACCAAAGTCCTCGAAGCCGCAAAAGCTGGCGCATCCCTAATCGTTCTCCCCGAATGCTTCAACTCCCCCTATGGCACGCAATATTTCCCCAAATACGCCGAAACCCTGCTACCCTCCCCGCCCACCAAGGAACAATCCCCCTCCTTCCACTCGCTCTCCTCCATTGCCGCAGAAGCAAAAGCGTACCTTGTGGGCGGCAGTATCCCCGAACTCGATGCGATAACGAAGAAATACTACAATACCTCGTTGGTGTTCTCCCCGAGCGGTTCGCTGATCGGCACGCATCGCAAGACGCACCTGTTTGACATCGACATCCCCGGCAAGATCACATTCAAGGAAAGCGAGGTGCTTTCGCCCGGCAACCAGTTAACCGTCATCGACCTCCCAGAATACGGCAAGATCGGACTGTCCATCTGCTACGATATCCGCTTCCCCGAAGCAGCCATGATCGCAGCCCGCAAGGGCGCCTTCCTACTCGTCTACCCCGGCGCTTTCAACCTGACCACCGGACCGCTGCATTGGTCGTTGCTTGCGCGGGCGCGTGCCGTCGATAACCAGGTATATGTGGCGATGTGCAGTCCGGCAAGGGATATGAGTTCTACGTACCATGCGTACGGGCATAGTTTGGTTGCGAACCCGAGTGCGCAGGTTCTCAGCGAGGCGGAGGAGGGTGAGGAGATTGTTTATGCGGAGTTGGATAATGAGACGCTGGAGGGGACAAGGAAGGGAATTCCGATTTATACGCAGCGGCGGTTTGATTTGTATCCGGATGTCAGTGGGGAGGGGCAGGCTTAGGTGGTCTTACCGTATGATGTTACATGAATGATGCATAAGTTCATACCTTCTCCAAGGCATTTGATACTGGCATGAATTAAGAGTTGACTTTCGTGCTTTAGTTTACCTTCTCCTTCTGGAGGTCTAGAGTTTATGCTCGAGTACTGTCTTTCATCCGTAGGCAATATCAATTCGTTGTTTGTGTTTGTTGTTACATGGGTATATAATAGACCAAAACAGGATTATGCGAAATCGCCAACACCAGCCCAACCCAAAGAGCAAGGCCACCAAACCCTACCCCTAAACAACCTTAAGCTGAGCATCAGAAGCATAATGATATCCACCCTCACATCCATATCCATTCCCCTCTATACTGCACAAACTCAGCAATACACTTCCCAATCAACTGCAGCTTCTCCTGCTCCTCTTCCGCGCTTCCTCCTCGCGCAGTGCGTTTTGTTGCACGAGGAGAGCGTTGTATTGGCGTTGACATGTTAGTGTATATTCATCCACCAGTTTCTGTTGAATGTTTGCGAGGTCGTTGGTGACTTGCGTTACTTGGGCATAGTGTTGTTGTTGCCGATGTTTCTCGGCAGCTTTGGCGGCTTGTAAGGATGTCCAGATTGCGTCTGTTGTGCCGGATTCGCGGCAGTTTTTTATAATTATATCGGAGTCATAATTGCTGATATCGATGCCAGTGTCATCACCGTCGTCTTCCTCTTGTTATTGTTCCTCCGCGTATGTAGTTGCCGTGTTGTATGTAAATGTTGGCAAGGTCTGTCCAGATTCGCGGGTTCCCTCCATTAGAGTATATTCGGAGTCATCTTGTGGCGTGAGAGTTCTGTTGAAGGGGAGACAGGAAAAGAAACCTCCATTTTCCTTCCTGCCATTGTCGTTGACCATTCGACGGCTTCGTCGATTGAGGGTGCTCGCCTACACGACGTGACCATTGTAGTGGAGACTTGTAGTGGTTGTTGCTGGTCAGTGATGAGGTCCATGTTGTCGAGACATTTACCGAAAACCTCCTTGGTTAGGTATTCGACGTCGTGGGCGTTTCTCCAGTCCGGCAGGTCTTGCATTCTCTGGAAAGGATTTTTGGCCTCTGTATTTTGGACGGGGTCGGGGTCGTTACGTACACCCTTTTGTTCGAGTCTGCGGGATAGCAGCGGCACACAGTCGTCTGCTGGCAGTTTTTTCTGAACGTGGTCTCGTCCCGAAAATACCAGACAAATCCGGTCGTTTCGACATCAGTTTGTCTGTGCCCACAATGTCCCCAGCGAGAATAATCACCATCTTCTCGCTACTCGCAGACTGGCCCAGGAAATGGACAAGCTCATTAACTGCCTCAGCAACGAACGTGCCCTCACTGAGACGATATGTACCACGAATAAACAAAACCTTCGCCAGAGCATCCTGAAGAACCTTTCGGGTCTTTGGGGATGTATGCTCAACGTATTCACAGACCAAATCGGCATCGAGATCTACACAACCTCATCCGTACCGAGGAACCCCATATTTTAAAAGAACTGCCCATGTGCTTTGCAGTCGTCATCTTCTCGTCCTGGATATTCCTTGAAGATGAAACTGGTCGGCACGAAGTCTCTTGGATTCAGACCCCGTTGTTTGGTTGTGTGGGAGTGGATCTGGTGGGCAGCGAACTTGTCGACGATGCTGGCTTGTACTTTGCCTGTTAGCAGGCTGTAGTAGTCGAGTTTGTTACGGTCAAGGTCTTTGTCGAAGTCGTAGGTTTCGAGAACTTCGTTGCGGACGTCGGTTTCGGAAAACTGGGTGAATTGTTGGTTTTCGAAGTTTAGTTTTACGCCGGCTAGACAGCTCTCGACTTCGCTTGCATTCTCGAAGTTTGGACGCATTAGGGCGCGTTCGAAGCTGTCTTGGGCGACTTTCCTTGCCTCGGGGATGCAGGCAAGGCCTTGTTGGGACATCTTTAGGTCCATGATTTGGTCGAGTTGGGGAACGGTGTAGTTATCGAATCTGAACACTCGTTTTCTGCTGAGGCCAGGGTTGGCGTTGTCGAACATGGTGTTCATTCGATCCTCGTAGCCGAGCGTGATGATACATCGGTCCTTGCCGGGGGCGCCGTGGACGTTTGGCGACGATGGTGTCGAGTACGCCGATTTTGTATTTATCTTGTTCTTTGCCGATGTCGCCAGGGTCGAGCATGTATGATTCGTCGATCACCAGGACTTTGCCTATGGATGCGTCGAGGATTGGTTGCGTTTGTGCTTCGGACTTTCCAATATGTCGGCCAGGAAATCGGCTGGGGTCTTCACTACTACACTCCCACGGCTCAGAAGTCCCAATTTCAGCGAGAATCCTCCCATGCAGCTTCGCCACTCGTCCCATGAACAGCTGTTGGGTGGCATCCGCCAGCGCGTTTTATCGTGTATTTCCCGCTGATGGTTCCTCTCCATCATGTGTAGCATACTCTCCACTCGTTTCTTGATGTCATCCAACTCGATGAGTTTCTCGAGCTCCATCCATGCGGAGCTCTCCTTGGCTGCTTCTGACGGGTCCGGGCCAAGGATGTCTCCCTGGGTGAGCACTAGATAGTTTGGTCCGTCGAGGGAGAATCTTTCTTTACTTGGACGAACTGCTGACTCTGTCGTCGCGCGATCCGGGCGAGGAGGCTGTGGGCTGCCCTTGCATTGCCGAAGGCTCTATCACCAGGTCCTTCTGCAAGACGCTTGATGGCGATTTTCATGGGCAGGCCACCATATCCACCCTCAATCATCATTTTCCTGTGATACTGTTTCTCGATACTAGGCTTGAGAATAGTCCAGAGTTCTACCTTGGTAGAGTCGGCGAAATCAAGAACCCATGGAATCCGACTAGTGAGACCCGGGTTGTGTTCGAAAAACACCTCCATTTCATCTTTGCAACTGAGGAAGATCAGCACCATTTTACCGATGTTGTCTTCCATGAGTTTGAGGATGAGGTCGAGGATCCGTGTCCCCAGCACGCTCGCGTGTGGAGCAACGAGCTGGTATGCCTCGTCGATGAGAAGAACGCCGCCGTTGTGTGGCGTGAATTCTTTCATGAGTTCCTTTTAGACTATTTGGGGTCCTCAGAGGCTAGCTTAACGCCTGAGGTCTCTATGACATGGCATGAACCAAGGACTCCGATGGAATATAGGAACTTCGCGTACAGACGGCCAATGGTCGTTTTACCAGTCGGCAGGTTTCCCTGGAAGACAATGCTGTACCGGTCGAGTTTCGGATCTCGTCCTTGTTTCTTGCAGACGTCGATGTGGGATGTTATCGAAAGGAACTGCTGCTTGACACTTTCCAGGCCTTGGTAGGCCATTATCTTGTCAATGTTGTGACAGTGCTCTCCACGGCTTTGTCTGTATTTCTACTTCTCTGTCGCTTTGGATAGGACGTGACCGAATGGATTTCTGGAAGGGAGCGGATGTGGAAGCTGAAAATTGTAGTGGGATCCAGCGCTGTACTCCGATCAATCGTCTTCAGAGTCCGAATAGTCATCCATGCGAGCATCATCGGCATTGGTGTTGGCAGCAGTAGCAGAGTAATTATAACGAGAGGTCGAATTACCACCACCAACGACGCTATTGTAGAGATCATCTAGAGTGGTCCTAACATGGTCAGGTGGCATGGTCATAGACATGGCTGAGGAGCCAAAAGTTGGATATAGTAACTGCAAAGGCCACATGGGTAGCCTAGCACCTTTCCTGATATTATTAAACTTGTTTAACGTTTCAGGGACCCGGCACTTCTTAGTCATTCGCGCCTAGATAGAGGACTTGGAAGTCAAACTAGCAGGGCATAGGAAATTGACGGTGTACGGACACTTGCGGTAGTAGTGATAATCGCCGCACACGCAGCGAAGGAAGCGTGGTTCCTTGGAGGGCGCAGTTGCGGTGAGAGAACGGGTACGTTTCGGCACGATGAAAGATGAAGGAGGGAGAGAAGATTGGTGAAGTGGAAGACTCTTATTTACCTGCTGACCGATAAGTTGGACGAGCAGGGTTGATGGCCGCCATGCCGAGTCACAGTAGTGGCGTGGTAATTGGAGAAGCATTTGTTAACGGGAAATAGGAGTTCGCTATATAGAATGGCTTGTTGGGGTTCGATATCAACTACATCAGCCCTAAGTATGGTATGACTCAGTTTCAACTACGCGGACCTGTACTTGATGTAGTACCGTTTAGGACAGTAGTCAGCTCTCTGATACGGCTTGCGGATTTGATATTGTATTTCTTCCGGGATATCCCATACTTGCGCCTGAGTTCAGTCGCGAGACCCCAGCTGGCGACTTTGTATTCTGTACCGTTTCCAAACTTCAAGTGCTGTGCTTGTATAAGTTTTGTACTGGTCAAGAACTTCTGAAGAGCGATGTGGAAGAAAGAGTCCAGTTACTTCTTACACGATAAGACCCCGTTCAAAGGACATGTTATCTAAGTAACGTTAGAGAATAATTCCAACAAAAAAAAAAACAAAATTAGCGAGCTAGTTTTCTCTTTTAAACACCCTGCCTTCCTTGTTTATCCTACTCCATCCGAGCCCGGTTCGTTTCTTCATCTGTCTGGTTCCAATAATTGCCTGTATTTCGTTTATTGGAGGTGGACAGCAGGAGTATCCCTCGAATCAGGATGTGCATTTCTTCTGAGATTTGTCGTCAGTATTTGCCCACTATAGAAATCCCATATGGTTCCAAAGCGTTTTTGACATGGTAGAATGGCATCTTGCCCTTCTTGGAATGACTTGTTCTATGGGGATATTGAACTTTTTTGGATAAGTAGTAGTAACTAGTAGTAGTTGACCAGATGTGAAGCGGGGTCTCGGATCGTAGCTCAAAGGGGAAATCGGGAGTCGACTATCCCGGACTAAACGAGGTCTATATGGAGATAACTAGTTTGACGAAGAGGTATACTGCCTAACGAACGTATGTGCGCATACGCAGCTGATTGAGTGCTTAATCTACTATATGTGTGCGCACGTCTATAAGAATCTCCTGACCTCGCTACTCGGGCCAACCATTTATCCGTTGATTTTTTTTTATGAAGATGCACCGCCATCCACATGATGCACGTGATCCGGGTAAGTTGGCCATCACCAACCAGCACCTGTGATCGTACCGGACATACCATCCAGGCTCCGCAATATGTAGCCTCTAGTGGGCTGTGTCAGCCCAAATTCTTAACTTTCATATCAAGACAAGCGTCTTTCACAACCTGTCATCTGCACATGAGCAATGACACTGCAAGCCATCATCGCGCAGGGAAATTTCCCGAGTCTTTCAGATACCGAAGCGGTTAATCTGTTTGGGTCAGCCTTTCGGTCAGAACTCGAGCGTTTGAGAAACGCAGAACCAACAGTGGAATCAGGGACTGAAAAGCCTGCTGGGAGTCTGAAGAATGGAGAAACGCCGTCGCGGCGGCTTTTCCAGACAGACTATGCAGAGGTAAATCGAACACTTGTGAATATATTAGCGCTGAAGTGGATTTTGGCGGAGGATTATGCCTCGTTCACCGCATGTCAGCGCGATCCGGGGAAGCTCAGCGAGGACTCGTTCCGGCGTTTGTGCGAGTTTTTCAAAAGCTATAAGGATATATATACGCTGCTGGTTGCGGTTGTGACGGATGATTTGGGGAAGGATCCACAACTTGCCAATGAATTGGAAAAGACAAGAAACGGCCCTACCACGACTGTCAAGATGGTAAATCACTCAGAATTTCTCTACGAAGCAGCCAAAGCGGGGATGATTCCCGCTTTAGAGAGTGTTCCGGTATCTGGGCGGGAAACTATCCTCCGCAGTATGGAGATCGAAGTATACCTCAACATATCCCAACTGGTACAAGGAGAGAATGTGCCAGCTAGTTTATCAATTCTCCGCAATATTCAAGATGGCAAGAATGGGTTTCATATGAGAGCTATGGTGACAATACTAGATGTTGCAGGCGCTGCTGCCCACAGCAATGCCCGAGGGTGTCTGGTGATGACGGAAAGTGTCTACCAAGGATACATGACAGCCATAGAGGCTCTGGAGAAACTCGTTTTAAGAGAGATACCAAGCGAGCGTGCATGTTACGACCAGGTCCTTTCCAAGCGGGCCAGAAATCTGCATCTGAAGGGATACGACCTTTTATCGACGAACAATGCAGAGGAACGGGCGCTTCTTCGAATTTTCTGCATGGGCCGTGTGGACAACAAACAATCAGCAAATCTTTTCAATAAAGCTTTTGCAAAGCTATCGACAACTGAGAACAGCAGTCTAGTCAATGCATTAAACGTGGACGGCCTAGAGGATGGCATTGCGATTTTGCCGTATTATGCGCCTGGGTTGATAGCTGAAGTCCTTCGGGGAGCTCAAAAGAAAGAAGAACCCGCTATCATCGAAGCATTGTCAGCTTTCATGAGGTTTTTGGCAAGAGTTATGGAATACGAGTCGGAGACAGGTGACCCTAGGGTTATTGAAAGAGACCTGTCGTTTGTTCAGGATGTCATAAAGAGCAACGGCTTCAAAAATGACCCGTATGTCCTCGACAATGTCCAGCTCCCGTGGAGCCAGTAATTACGATTGCGGAAACTATGGATCCATGATTATTATTTGATGATGACAGCACTCTATTTATTGCAATGAGGAAGTTTGAGTTACAAACACATAGATAATGAACGACGCGACTGTTTGCGAGTAGCCTGAGTCGCCTTATTCATCAATTCGTTCTTCACTCCCACCGCATCCCATCCAAAGTTCCCCTTATCCACGTTCTCCTGGGCCAGTTTTAGCCATTCCTCCCAGAATCCAGTGTTCGGGGCTGCACCACCGCGCTTGACCCATTCCACGCTGCGCGTTTCCTTGATCGCATACCAAAGGGTTTGAGTGTAGCTGGCATTCGTATCGAGGGTGCGATCAAACTTTGCATTATACTTCTTTTGGTAGAGACTCATGTCCCACGTCTTCTCATCTCCCATGACGAACGGAATTACCCAGTACATCATGTTGAGGATGATATACGCCATACCAATAGCCGTCTGCATGGTCCATCCGCAGTTGGTGAAGAAGATGATTGATGCCATAAGCAGAACGGTACTGATTCCCAGCATCACTTGAAGCGCGCCATCTTCAAACATGTATCGGCAGGTATCAGCGCAGGTGTACAGTTCTCGGGTGACCTCCTCATCACAATGGACCACAACAAAAGCGCCTGTCCGGGTTTTGATGACGATGTCGCCGGGTGGAACGACATTACTTGTTGGTCGCGAAGATAAAGTGGGGTGCCATGTGTTGGCCCAACACGCAATACTTGTAGACGCGGACATGGTGGCTATCGCGATCATAGCTACGCCGTCGTGGATGAGTGCTGCCCAGATGAACAGTCCGATCGTCATCAGTATCGACGCAACGGTGACAATGGTTAAAGTGCTGAATGGCTGGAAAGGATTATCGATAATGATTTCGTTCGGTGTTTTGTCTTTCTTATCTTTCTTGTCTTTTTTGTATATTTGTCCCTGCTCTGCCATGGCCACTCCTGCCATTACCAGACTCTGAGTCGCATTTCGACACAGTGTATTGTCCGGCCGTTTTGTGATCTCATACCTCCGAAACTCATACTGCTCCAAGTCCTGTATCTTATGGATAACATCAGCAAAGAAGTTCAACTCCGTGACCTTCGTTCCGGAGTGGACACCAAAGATCTCAACATCCTTGACTGGCGGTAGTCGCTCGGGTCGCTTAGTTTTGAGCAGAGTCTGAGGAGCGGGAATCAAGCGAGGGATCCAACTGAGACGCGAGGCTGTGATAAGCTGAGTATGCCGCTCGATGGTCGATTCACCGATGACAGCCACCAAACTGACAATGTCGAATTTCCAGCCATCGGGTTTGCTCCGTTCGGATGGGAACCAGGCCATTTTGCTAAAGAATTAACCATGACTCGGAAGAATTAAAGAGATTAAACTTTCGTTCTCACTCGAAATTTATTTCAGCATCATCCTCAGCCTCAGCCTGATGATCTCCGCTTCGGCGGGTTTAGCGTCAATGCACGAAGATAGCGAACAGCTTGGCCATTCTGCACGGAGGACTGAACTCGAGAGGGTCCGCAGACGAACACACTATTAGGATCCAATGATAGCGCACCGCAAAATAGCTGGCTCAGATGGAGCTGAAATCACATTAATACATACTCCGTACTCTTGGGTGACGCTGAATTACTAGAAGCGGTAAAAATTTTCCTGTTTAGGTTTAGCGTGCCATTACAAGCACGCTCACCATATTGCGTTGTAAACCTGGTCCGCTTTTCTCATTTATGTCTAAAGAAAAGACATCATTCCCGAAACAAAGAGATGTTGGTTGTCGCACACCAATTGGGACAGAAGCGGCTTGCATCTTTTGCTTGTGCTTTCAAGTACAACACTCCATTGGCTGAGAAAGTTTCCAACGTCGCATGACGATGATGCACACGGTTGTCGGGTATTGATGGCTAAACTGAATTCTCTTTATGATTTGCTCTTCTCCCACGTCAATAAACCATGTCTAATGATTGTTATTTGGCATAAGGTGCAAATATTCTCAGTGTCTCACTGGGACTCTGGTCAGCACACAACGTTGAAATTTTCTACAGTCAAAGTGATTCATAATTTCTAGTGGCTAGTTAGTTATTATTAACTATTATTATTATTATTTAATCAAGTTTATTGTCCATACCGAGCCCTAGAGCTATGACAGACCACGATTCGTGGACTCGAGGTCAGTGGCTATTCTACAGTCTCTTGTCCCCATAGGTTCCTGAGGCGTTAGCCCCCTTCTATCATCTTTCTGATCCTTTTCCTCGCCCCAGACCGCCTCTATGCGCAGGGCTTTTGAGCACAGTGCTCTCCTTGTGTTTTGGAGCAAGATGGGTGTGGCCTAGGCTGACTCTCAGCCTTGGGCTACCCTCCCTGCTACCCCTCTCCTGTTCTAACTGCTTCCTCCAATGCTTCCAGTCCCCGTTCCTCGTCTTTCCGGGCTCTTTCTACCGCTCGTTGTAGATGTCCCTGAGGTACAGCTACACTGGTGTTGGCTAGGAATTGAGCAGCGCCCTGGTCGCTTTGGGCTCGCCTAGAAGTCGTCCTTGTGGATATTCTTCTGCAGTAGTGGGTCTCATGACTCCGTCCGTCTCCAAGTCCTTGTAGAACTTGTTCCGTTGGTGTTGCCATTTCCGGCATTCAAAGAAAAGATGGTGTATTGTTTCCCTTGATAAACCACAACCTTTACAGGTTGCATCTTCTTGGGCCTGGATCCGATGTAGGTGTGCTCCAATGGCTGCATGTCCTGACTTCAGTTAAAAATAGCGGCTTGCCAGGTGCTTGGGAGCTATTGCAGCTGCTGGGTTGAGCCGCCAGTTTTTCTGCGGCCTGTAGATTCGTTGACCTTGTTGAGATCGCTGGTCGAGCTCCTTAGTGAGCCATCTCTGCCTCTGTGTTGTAATGGCTTCTGTTCGGGCTCTACAGGCAAAGGCCAGTGATTAGTTATTATGTATTAGGAAGCTAGGCTGCAGCAGACAAGTATAGTAGACAGAATAGTATAGCGCTAATGAATAGTGTGTTTAATGATACACAGTCACTCAGCCGCCTACCTTAATGCTTGGACCCTTTCTGGCTTTTAATTCCTTTCAGGCAGGTGTGAGTAAGCGATGGGACTGTCCACATATTCCTCAAGTAGGTCATCAGCTGGCCAAACAACCTTTCCAGACCTCTTCCCACCCCGAGGAGTTCCATCAGCTTTCTCCGGAGTGTGCGTTGCCTCATTAAGAGTGAAGTTCTCCTTGCCATTGGTATACCCATGTGATGCTACATGGAATTGCCGTTGCACTTGATTGTCTGCTTTGAAGGCGAAGGTGCCATGCCAGCCCTTTGGGTCTTTGGCATGCTTGCCGTCGATGGTGGTAGTATCATGCATGT
Source organism: Aspergillus chevalieri (assembly GCF_016861735.1). Taxonomy (NCBI): domain Eukaryota; kingdom Fungi; phylum Ascomycota; class Eurotiomycetes; order Eurotiales; family Aspergillaceae; genus Aspergillus; species Aspergillus chevalieri. Next base: position 1,558,528 of record NC_057362.1, read on the forward strand.
CAGATCTAATACACGGTCTAATTAGCACCAATGACTTTACATATAGTATGTATGGTTTGGGATTTTCAGTGCGTGTGCGTCAAGGCTCACAGTAACATGAGAGAATAATGATGAGGACTAACCAAATGAGGATTGCTTTGGGAGCCAACTGTTAGTCTCAAGCTGTTAAATAAGCCAGGGCTACTAATGCCTTCTTTCGATCTGCATTGATCATGTTGCCGGCATAGAAAAAGTATCTGACAAAATTCGCAGCATCCATGGTTTGAGAATGAAGTAATGAGTTATATGTAATAATATTTTCGCTTCAGCACGTATTCAAAATTTTTGAATTTGACTGTAAAGATGATGTTCTGAAGAGAGGGCCATTGCCCTCTTCTTTATATGCCATTTTACCTTTAAAAGTGGGGGAAAATATGGGCGCCTGTCACCGCAAGCTCGTTGGCTGCATGAAGTTGAACATGATAGGGTGACATTGTTGCGGTTAGCGATCTTTGTATAGACCTGTACAGCGAGCCATCCCTGTGGCACTTGCCCGAATGAGTTTGGCATGGGCGGCTCTGTTATGCATCATAAGCCTGTTAAAAACAACTCCTTCCACCATCGCTCAGTCTGCTTAGCATGGCGCGCTATTCTAGGATAAAGGTAGCCGCTCATCCCATCATCCCCCTTTTTTTATCCCCCAGACCCCTCCAATTCTTGACATCATTGTCACGCCCACCATCTATTTACCGCTCGCTGAAGCTTGAGTCTTGTGGATTGTTCACGCGACCGAGCACCATCCGTTCTTATTCATCAGAAGCAATGTCGCGCGGCGAAGAATAGTACGACTGGATTGATGGTGTAGAGTCACTTGAAAAATACAGGCCCGGCGGCTATCATCCTGTCATGATTGGTGACATGCTACATGGGCGCTACCGCATTGTGGACAAGCTGGGTTTTGGTGGCTATTCCACCATTTGGCTCGCCCAGGACACTCACTTGGAGCGGTATATTGCTATCAAAGTCGGCATAGCGGACGCGCTTCCTCGTGAAACAAAGATACTCCGAGCCCTTTCATCTTTGTCCATACATCCAGGGCGAAAATCAATTTCATTCCCCATAGATGAATTCAAGCTGTATGGTCCCAGTGGGACACATCCATGCTATACAATGGCTCTCGCACGGTGCAATCTCAGAGAGATTTCTTTCAGCCGCCTCTTTCCTCTTGAGGTTGCGCGAGCCCTGTCAGGTGGCCTTACTCTGGCTATTGCATATACTCATTCACAAGGTTATATTCATGGAGGTCTGTCATCTCAATTTTTATGGCCTTCGTCACCTCAACTAATTTTTTTTCTCTTTTAGATGTCCATCTCCGTAACGTTTTGGTCAAGCTCTCATCAAGTATTGATGTTGACTAATTTAATTGTTTCTCCTTGATTGTACTTGCAATCTTTTTTGTTTTCTTTTATTTGTGGAACGCCGCAGGCCACTTGCTCCAGCTCAAGAGGATGGACCCATCATTCAGAAAAAGTTATCCCTGATCATGGCTATGGTTAGGCGGTCGCATGGCTTAATAGGCGCCGTTTCTGGCGCTCCGCTAACTGTCACAACTATACTCTTTAACTCTTTAACTAGTTATGGTCTCTTTTAAAATGCGCAAGCGAGCTGTTACCTGCTTCAGTACATATAAAAGGTGCAACTACTAGCCAATATCTGCTCCAACATAGGTTTTCATTGGACTATTTCATCTTCAACGACTAACTTTCGTCATTTTGGATTCACTTCCGCCATTTGTCTCTTCAATATGTCTTTCACGGAAGAGAGAGACACTGATCGAAAGGTGGCCTCCGGGCCGCAGATATGTTAACACCCTTTACTCAGATCCCAATTTCTCAGCATCCTATCCAGAATGTGTCAACGAGAAAATCAACACCGGAAACGTTATCTTCAACTGGGGGGCGTGAAGATAGCAAAGATATTCCCCGGAGTTGTCAAATTCGGATCCCATGTTACGATCAGCGAGGCGAAAAATATGATGTTTGTCCAAAAAATACAGAAAATGTACCTGTGCCAAAAGTGTTTGCCTATAGCATTGGTTACCTTCTAGTTTCTGACTCTTCTGCACTTAACCAACAACCCAGTATACGTACTCGGTTGGCCTTGTTTCTCTATTCGTTACCTTTACTGTTTCGAATTGTTGATTATCTTACGGAGCCTGGAGGGGGCGATATACCCATCGACGCATACGACTTACTGAATCGGACCTGGAGGGGCATTGAACATACGGCTATTTGGAAGACACTTAGGGTAAGTGTCCTGACTCGAAATACAACTAACTAGAACCCTAGGTACGATACGAGAGAAGCCAGGTTGTGACAGTACCTTAAGAGCAAGATTTGGATGTTGGATGTACAAAATGTATCTGCTTTTTGGTTTTTCTTTTATTATACCCTTTGGAAATAGATCTCACGCAATTTATCACAAGAAAATCACATTCAATTCAAATAAAAAAAATGCGTCCATAATCCTGGACAGAGTTCATCAAAGACAACATTCATCTCAATGCCTGTGTCTGCACATCTGGCTTGTACCTCTTCTCGTTCCTGCAGGCAGGACGTTTGATCCTTATTATCCATTATTCGAACAGTTATGCGTTTGATGTGGGGTGTGTGAGATTCCAAATCATTCAGTAGGTATTGAATGATATCCAGGAGCTGCTTCTGGCTCCACCATGGATTGGATCCAAGCTCAGAAAATCCCAATGAAGACATAGCTCTTGCAGTGTGTTGGGTAAGAGTTCTCCTACTTGATCAGCTGCCTCTGGATCTAATCCCAGAAGTAGTGTGATAGGTACTTCAACTGAAGAAAGTTTGGAGAATTGTTTCAGGAACCTATAAAATGGTTCTCTCAGTGAAGGGTCTTCAGTATAGTCAAAGTAATAATATCCATCCATAAATGGGTAGTATTCCAGTGCAAGTGACAGTTTCTCAACAGTATCACTGACTGAGCTCAACCCTTCTAATATGGCTGGGCCATTCTGCAGAGCACATTGCTCATGCCATCTATAGGCCATTCCCAGATGGAGAGTCCTCAAAGAAGTGGTCTTGGATAGCAGGGTTGAAACATCTGCTTCATCAATAATTGTTCGAGGAAGAAGAAAGCGTGTGCAGCTGGTGAAGTTTGGGCTGTTGCCCATTTGGGTTGACATTGATCACACCTTCTGTGCTTTGAAGCCAAATAGACAGGGACTGAATGGATGGCAGATAAAACCAAGCCATGAATTGTTCTGAGTCGCAGGTGGGATAGCCAGGAACATCATTAAAATCTCCAATTTCTTCAAGAAGCTCAGACTGTCGGACATTTCCTCCGTAATCCACCATTATAAAAGAATCGAAAGCTGACAGCGACCCTCCTTCTAAAGGGGCAGAGAAAAGGGCATGTCTCAGCATCAAGCCTGGAAGCCCTAACATCCAGACAAATGAATAATCAAGTTGAAGCGACTTGAGCTTATGAAGTTGGGAGAGAATAATGGTGACAAAGGCATATGGGTTACCATCTTGCAAAGCCTTGTTCCATTTTTCTGCGTTAGGGAATTTTGCCTTGTTAACAATAGCTTGAGCTTGTTCGACAACATCACTATATTCCAACTGTTTTGCACTCCAGTCCATCTCATGCCATGTCATAAGGCCTACCCGGGGAACATAGGATTTTAACATGCTGGATTTCGTTATGCTGCAGAATGGTGTGTAGCAACCGAAGAACGCTTTGCATGGGAACTACGTCCCATGTTCATGTGATGTTACGGAAGATCAAGGGTTTCACCAAAGCATGGAGGCCTTTGGATACATAAGAGACTGACAGAAGGTCTTCTATTGGAAGGCCGTCTAGTATACACATCCAACAATTACTGGACATGTAGGGCAGCAAATGTGACAAGCTGGCTTGTCTTAGCTTTGCCTTGAAATCATCAGTTCAGGATCACTCACCTTGGTTCTTGAGATTGTTCTGGCATACTGTCTATTTACATGTGGCTGGTTGGATAGGCAGCCTGACTACTTCGTGATTGAGAGATCAGAAACCAAAAAGGGGAGTAGCGAAGTGAGAAGGATAATATGGAGGATCAATTGTAAAAAGTATCTGTACTAAAATTATATGGGCACTGGGGCGATGATAAAGTGAATGAAATATGGTGAAAATCTGGTGGAAGTTGAAGTGGGACAGAGGACGCTATTCCATTTGGCGCATGCAAAATTTTCTTCATTTCTTCGCGCATTTTCGCGCTAAATACACACATGTCTACTCCAACCTATTGAATGCACTCTACTTGCCGGATTATACTCTTTTTGGAATTTGTGAAGCTTTTAAATTTACCGCGGGATATCATATATATAGATTTCTTGGACGGTTAGTTTGCTCACTTCTCGGACAAGGTCATTTTCCAGATGAACCGAAGCACAGCTCAAATACTGCATTTAACACTCTGTGACGGCTCAGCTCAGCGCCTTCATCGGCAAACACCATCATCATAAGTTTTTGAAGCATCGACGGCAAGTGTTTTCTGCGCTTGCATTGATTTAGTGCCCCTCGATCATGAAGTTTTTGCAACACTGAAGAGAATTCCATGGCGTCGTAAATTAGGGGCAGCGGAGGAGAAATGTAGGAAGTTATAGGATAGCTTTGGAGGCTCGGATCAAGGCCCTATTAAGTAGCAGTTCCACCATCTCTATACTGCCTTGGTTTGCAGCCATTTGGGGTGGTGAGGGTCGCGGACGTCCGGCTCTATATGGACAGCCGCCATATTCAAGCGAAAGTTGAACGGCTCCCTTGTGACCGTTACCTATTGCTAGAGCCAGTGGTGTAGCCATCACTGGGCTATCCCGTTGGAAGGATCGTGAGCCTCAAGGCCTTGTATCTCCATGGATGCCTCTTTCAAGGATATGTCGCACGATATCAACAAGCCATTCAGCGGCTGCCTCCAGAAGTAATTCATGATCGACTTGGTTGGCACCGGACGTTTATACCTCAACATTGATATGTTTGAGCACCAGTTCTGTCATCGCTGTGCCCTTCTTATGAGCCATATCACGCAAGACCCCTAGTGAATATCCTCGATGAACGCCATGAGTAAGAGGATCAGGGCGAGCTTCGTTATCGATAAGGAGTTGAAGATTTTCTGGATCGCGAGCGAGGGTTAGAAGACTAACATCAGTGTCGTTCAGGTCTGCCCCAGCACTGAGCAAGAACCGGATTATCTCCGTGTGTTCAGGCTGTAGCGCTTTAACCAAGGTGGGTGTGCCCCATTCCTAGCATTAATTGTCTCCGCGAAACGTTTTGCAAAGAGTTGAACCACTTCAAAATGTCCACCTCTTGCTGCCCTTTGCATAACCAATGCCAGGCATTCCTCGTTCAACTCTACGGTAGAAGGTCCATCCCTGCGCCATCAGACATTGCAGTAGCGATCCCGAGCAGTGAGACGACGCCAGAGTCTAAGTATTATCACGCTTTTTGTCCGGAGATGTCGCAAACTCTGTAAATATCCCAATGCCTCATGGTTCCCAAAGGCCCATGCTACAATCAGAGGGGCCCAATCTTTATAAAGCTCAGAGTCTATTGCAACTCCCTCCATAAATGCCTTTCGAGCAGTGACCACATCCCCAGTACGCACTTCACAATGCAGAGCCTCGCTATTGCCGTGATGGACATCGTACCGATGGAGATAGAGATTCAACAGGCCGTAGAATCTTGTGGTTGTTCGCACAAGAGCGTTGATATCGCAGAGTCTAGAGCATAAGCGATAGAAAATAACTCAATTGGTAGTTTAGATAAAAGACATGATGAGATTATGAGATTATTGATTGCATTGGTTGAATTACGAGCTGCGGGTTGGAGTCTGAAGATCTACCGCGTATAATCACGTGAAATCTGAAAATTGCATCGGTGTCTGTCAATTGAGATTGAACAAGATCCACAAAAACTTGTAAGCTATTTGCTTAAATTCATGTATTGATAATACTATTTAATACAGGTAGAATCGTTCACTTCGTTAGTGAAACCGCAGAACTCCATCCGAACAGTCCAGACACCGAGACGCGCAAAGGAAATGAGAAAACCGTTTTGAGCGGGAAATAGGAATATTAGTATGCAATTATTTTAACCGTGGTGTTTCTTGTACATGTCGATGACCTTCTGGACCTCGTCTTTCGAGCCCAGGTAAACACCGCTGCGATCGTGGATGTGCTCGGGCACAGCTTCGAGGAGACGTTCTGCCTTGGAGTTGATGGCCAAACCGCCTGCGTTCTCGAACAACATAGCCATAGGAGCACACTCGTACAAAATACGGAGTTTGCCCTTGGTGCTCTTGGAGTCTGCGGGGTAGGCAAAGAGACCGCCGTAGAGAAGGGTGCGGTAGGCATCGGCGACCATGCTACCAATGTAACGAGCGCTGTATGGCTTCTTGCCCTCTCCGGGGAACTTAAGGGAGTGGAAGTATTCGTTCACCCAGGGAGCCCAGTACATGCTGTTACCCTCGTTGACTGAGTAGATAGCCTTCTTGGGAGGCATCTTCATGCTGGGGTGGGTCAGAATAAACTCTCCCAGAGAGTTTTCCATAGTGAAACCGTTGACATCACCGTCACGCATGGTAATCACCAGCTGAGCAGATGCACCGTACATGGTGAATCCAGCAGAGATCATTTCCGTTCCGGGACGAAGGATGTCCTTGGCGGTGACCTTCTTGTTCGGGCCGAGAACCTCATCTGGTAGCTTGTAGATACCGAAGATTGTACCAACCGAAACGCCTGCGTCAAGGTTGGAAGAACCGTCGATGGGGTCACAGACAACGGCGTAACGGGCATTGGGGTGCTCGTCGAAAATGATCTCTTGCTCCTCCTCTTCCGAAACGAGGATGCGGCACTTGCCGGAGCTTCTCATTGCAGAGACGAAGATATCGTTTCCAATCACATCCAACTTCTTCTGGTCATCACCGGTAGTGTTCGAGGACCCAGCGAGTCCAGTGAGGTTGATCAAGGAGGCACGACGGATGTAGTAGGCAATGGACTTGAAGGCGAACTGAAGGGCGTGGCAGAGGAGACTGTACAAGGACAACCATGTTAGTTGTTATCATGTGCCAATTTTCAAGTAAAGGGAGACGTACGTGAAATCACCAGTGGCTTCTGGGGCCTTGGCTTGTTGTTCGGTAAAGAATCTGGTGAGGGTGATGATGTCGGTGTTGATGTTCTCCTGGCCGACAGGAGGAGCGCCGCCGTTGTTCGCCATTGTGGATGATAAGAGAGGAAGGATGTGTGTACAAGGTGTGATTGTAATTGAGGTGAGAAGGAGAAGGAACTGGGAGAAATCAGGGGATTATATATGAAAGTGAATACCTCGGTTTGACGGATTTTCGGGAGAAGATGAAGGGAGGAGAAAGAGGGAAAGACGACCACGATTCCTGGTTAAGTATCCGTACCAGAGGTATGTGAGGACAACCAGGAGCTAGTACTGCACTCAGGGATGATATCAGAACTCGTGGCAACCAGGTCAAGGCAGAGAGACACGCTTAACAAGTACCAGTACCGTCAATCGTTGAATGGAAACTTCTATTCTTCTCGAATAAGTGCAATTCCCAATAATTGTCGCCCATCTTCATCATGTTGGGCCAGTATATCCTGATGCCCGTGGAAAACGTCAGACCGGAGCAAACCGGTGACGCAATGGCCGTACTGTATGTATCTTACAGGCGGTCCCTACTGTAACCTACTGGCTTTTCGTCATTACCCGTTCCATCTCCCCGCCCTAAGCCCAACCAGGAAAGTCTCCGGCTTGTTCTCTTGAATTTCCCGGCAATCCCCGCTGATATCTTGTGACTTGATATCCAAAACTATCCAGAGAATACTGTTCGAAGGTATCAATTCAATTGTCTACAAGTACATCGTACGGCAGTAAGTATTGTACCGTACTGTATACCCCTATTCCGAGTCCCGTCCCGAAAACACATCCCTTTCATTAGACAGTGGGCTGCACAGGGTCAGCAGACATGCACATTTTTCTCTCGAAGCCGTCCACCTGGAACTATTGGAGTCTCGCCAGAAATCGGCTTTGGACAGTTGGTCACGCGCAGGCGGGAAAATGATTGTCCTGCTGGATCGACAATTGTCCTTTTTTCGCTGGTCAGCTGACCTTGACCAGGGATATAAAAAGCAATGCCATGTTGCTTATCTAATACTTACCATTCTCGGTTAATGCTGAGGCTCTAGCGAGGCTAACTGTATCCAGCTAGTGTATCGGTAGAAATAAGATCCGCCCGGTGGAGAGAGCTTGAAAAACTTCGCGCAGAGAAATTTTCTTCTGAACTTCCACCTCCCACAACAGAGAAAAATCTTCCGATTTTGAAGATCAACAAGGACATTATGCTGTTCTATATTCACAAACTTGCTCAATCAGTCTGCTCTGTGCATACTAACACACTTTGGTAAGTTCCTTCGAAATCACTCCCTCCCCCAGCATGATGACACCCATAACCAAACAAACTAGAGTCTTTGACCTTTCGGGGCGTGAAAACTCTGTTATTTGCACGTCAGTCTGATTGCTCATCATCATTCGTATTGCATTGATCACTCCTGGAACTTGGACCTGAAGCTAACGTTCCTGTTAAGATTAACAGGCCATGTCTAGTATAAGCGGATACGGAAAACAATACTGGTCTTTTGGTAGGTGACAATATTCCTTCATCTTCTTGCAAATCTTTTCGAATGATGACCTTCGTGTTTTAATACGCTGGAAATTACCGACTGAGACCTTCGGGTCGCCGACGATACAAATTGGCTGTTATCTGACAATCTTCCAATTCTTCTGCTTTATCTCACAATGCTTAGCCTGTGCATCTGCTGACTTTGTGCAAGGCTTCGTAAGATTACAGAACCACTTCATGATCAGTCGCTCCCTAAAATCAATGGTAAGCGTCTCGACCGCTCTTCGCACTTCCGAAACCTCCAAAGATGAAGCGGCACTGGGCTCCGACGGCGTCCTGACAGGCGACCGGTCGTGATGGATATGCCTTTTTGCGGCAGGCCTAGAAAACCTCGCCCACTGAGAACATTACAATAATCTCCATCATACTGAGTGCTATGTCATAACTTGGTTCTGACTGTTATGAATAGTAGTTGTCCTGATTGATTGTCAATCTAAGGTGTTAAGTCTTCGAAGGTACTTCTTTCCAATCCCTGCGCGTGCCCCATTACCATGATGAATCTTTAGATGACGAGTCTTATTCGAGTTATCGATGCAGACAACATCTTTTTCTAACCATTCATGCTTTTCTGACATCCGTCTATTTGATTTCTACATTGCTTTGCGACTAGTTGACATTTGCTAACTTGCTTGTAGACATGTAGTCTTCCGAAGTAACAGCTTGGCAAACTGTCTGCAGTCTACATACAAAGTGTATGTATATGTCAAGTTCCTTCCTTGCACTGCGTTACATGATGAATCGACATTACAACAAAGACAAGCATATGTCCAAGTCGACGTCTGTTGACCAGGACGACACCGTCATACCTGATCACTCGAAATATTTGTTTACGCTGCTGTATCCAACAAGTCTCGATGCTGACTTGGTTCGCAGAGATCTAATTCTCCTAGGACGAACTAACTGTATACAGCGCGCTTGCTGTCTCTTGACATCCAATTGTGAGTTACATTGTCTCGTCTTTTGCTTCCCCCCACCTCTTACGATGATGATTTATTTTTTATTTAATCACGACGGTCAACATAATCATTTTCATTGATGACCACTGCCTGTGACAGGGCATTTATCTGACATCATTCCTACTATACTTTACACTCGATCAGTTATCACATGTGTGGATATAGTGCTAACATCGACATGAGAACAGATTTCGAGGTGAACCTTGAGTAGGCGAGTCACGTGCACTACATCCATGAACGGCACCGGAGCGACCGGTGAGCAGTTATCAAATCAAAATATCGCAACGGATGATACTAGTATGGAGTTGTCTTTAGTTTAGATAGAACCAAAAATAGTATCTTGGTGATTTCGTACATGACTTTCCCGTCCGTCGCACGCGGTATAGGCCGACCTTGTCCTGTGAGGGGACTGCGTTTACGTTTAAGTAGCCCTATCTGCCAATCCTTAATTGTTTGGGTTGAATGACCGATCTACGCCAATCATTACCGGTACCAAGAGAGTGCTTTATTGCTTTTTGGAAGGATGTTTTGGGCCATTCACAGTTGACCACCGGGGCGTTGGACCGGGATAGATGTGACGGCGCTTGGGGCTGACCTGTGAGAGCGCATGGATTAAGCGCCTACTCCCACGCCGGGTGTGACGAGCGGCGTTGGCTGCATGTGCAGAAGCCAATTAGTCTCTTTGGGCCGGTCGGGGTCTGTTGCTCTTCTTTCCTTCCCGTGTGTTATTCTTCCTTTTTGTTTCTTTTCTGGTTTATTTTTATCGCATCTCTGGTCGGTGAATCCTATGAGTTATGCCCGTCTACCGGCCGATGGGTCTCTCCTGCAGTTGCAAAGAATAGAAACAACTGGATTTCTGGTTCTTTCGCGCTTTCCTGTCCATCCATCCTTTGTCGCGTCTGTTCGAAGAACCACCAGGGAGCGTTGGCTACTCACTCTGCCTCTCGCAATTTCCTGCGCGCGGCTTAATGAGGATGCCATGCCTGATCTCATGATACTGCTGCCAGTATGAATAGGTGCGCAGCCCCCTCCCCCGCGGATCTGTCGTCCAACCCTGTCAGTCGATTCTATTTACAGCCCCCCCGGGGGATACTGATTGGGTTTCTCTGTGTAGCTGGTTCTCGTCAAGTAGCAACGCTGGAGAGGCTCACCATTCTCGCAGCGGCTGGTCACCCATTCCCACCGGCACCGTCAGCAATCAGCCGCCTTCCAGTCGTCGTGAACATGCGGTGCAGCCTCCTCCCCTTACGACAGCATTGAGTGGTCATCAGTTCCAGGGATTGGGCGTTGCTTTGGGTCCAGGCTACGCCTCGACTCCTTTGTCGACGACTTCGCTCTCCAGCCCTTTCACTCAGAGTCAGTCCCCGTGTGTGTCTTCTCCCAGCAGCGCTGCTGTTGCACCATCGCCCATGGCGTCCAGACACTATAATGTTCCTTACAATCCTCGCGATTGGGGTCCGGTCAATAGCAGCTCGTCAGCAAACTCCGGACAGTCTGCCTATCCACATTCTAGCAGTTCCAATAGCTTGCGTCGAAGCGTGCATCGTCCGCCGCAAAATGACCCAGGTCTGGAATATTCTCTTTTCTTTTCCTGTTACTTCTCAAGGACACCATTCAGCAGGATTCTGACATGATGTGTTATGCATATAGACGTTCTATCGCCTCCGCCCCCGCCGTACTCACCACCAAGCCATCAACATCAACAGCAATCATCGTGGGATGCCGCTCACCACAACTCGATCAGGGAAACACCTTCCGGTGCAGCCCCTCCATATCCTGGACCAAGCAACATGAATGCTGAACCTATGGTGAACGGTCGACAGCGCAGTGTTCCTGGTCCTCGCCCACTATCGATGGTCCACATGGGCGATGCAGGCCCTAGCTCGCAAGTATCACTGCCTCCACCTCCGCCATTGCCACAAGGAGGCCCGCCTCCAAGGTCGTCTTCTCAAAATCGCCACGATTTTTACCATGGCATGAGTTCTGGACCATCGATCATGGTCTCGCAAGAGAGTCCGCAATTCCCAACAACCGTGGACCATAGGCACGCAGCAACTGGCTCACAGTTGGACCCTGTTGCTCCACGCCCGCCAACATCTAGAAGGGCCGTTTCCGCAGGCCCAGTTGTGGGAAGTGCCAATTCATCAAAGGCTGGCAGTCAATCACCGAGCCGCTCACCACCACCACCACCACGGGCCTGGGAGCCAGGAATGCCCCTGCCACCACCTCCGCCGGGACCTCCACCAACTTCAAGGTCACGTAGCGTGTGTGGCTCACCAGAGGCGTCGTCATCGAGGAATAATATGAGTGTGCCCATCAAGACAAGGGTGCGGGCGCCTCCGTCACTAGGAACTGGCTTGGATAGCATCCCACCTACACCTGCTGGCTGGGTAGACGATGGAATTCAGCATGACAAGGGTAAGAATTTGTCAACTGAAGCAAATGGCGCATCCCCGCTTTCTTATACGGCAGCCAACTCAGACAATTCTGTTCATCCTTCGACAAGCCGTGGCAATCTTCTCCGCAGTCCTGCTCTTCGAGATCCTAGCGCCAAGGGCATCCGAGAGAGGAGAATTGAGCGCAGAAACCGCCAAAGCCAAGTCTTCGACGACCATAATGCCTTATCTCCTAACAACGCGTGCGGTGATGGTGTGGACCAAGTGAAACCCTCAAACCTCGTTCTTGCTGATCCAAATGGCGACTCTCGCGACTCTCGCGCTCCATCATCCGCAAAGTATACACCGCGCAGTGCCCAAAGCGTCGAATCGGATACGCCGCAGTCAACCTCACGATCGAGAGCTTCTTCAATCGGCCTTTTTTCCAGTCGATCCTCCTTCTCCACGCCCAGGGCTGAGCCTAGTCCAGCTGCGCCAACGCGTGGGTATACACAAACCCCTCCTTTCTCGCCAGACGGAGATCATCCCTCCCCATATCCTAAATCAATGCCGCAGCCTTTGCCTCCAAAGGCACTCCCAACGCCGCCGCTGCAATCTGCGCGAGAGGGAAAGATGTCTTCCCGTCCTTCGTCTAGGGAAGAGCGTCCGGTATCACATGTGCGCCATTCCTCCAATGGTTCTATGTCTTCAGATTCCCCGATATTGCGGCATCGCTCGTCAATATCGAAGGAGTCATCACCGGATCATATCAAGCGAGACACAGATGGATTCTTCCAGAACTCTATACAACGACATAAGGATTTCATCGACAAAGAAGCTAGCGCTGCGGACGAAGCTGAAGCGTTGAGACTCTTCGCTGATTTCGTTATTGCTGAGTCTCGCGTAAGGCGTCATCGGTACTCACAGGCCTGGGACTCTGGATCATTTGACCACGAGGAAGTGCGCCGTAAACTTTTTGAGACACCACCGGTTCAACCACCGCCAGCCCCCGAACCCATCAACGCAGCGCCAGCGGTTCTGCCAGTGAGGCGACCGTCCATCGGGCCAAAACTCGACATGTCCCATGTCAGCCGACTTGAGCCTTCTTGGGGCAATAGTTATAAACCATCTCTGTCCCCCATTGCAAGTCTCAGCATAAGCAATGATGAAATGAGCTCACGCGGCCGCGCACCCAGCCGCTGGTGGGAATCCAGGACTGGCTCAAGCAGTGAAGGAGATGGACGCAAGGTCCACCGTTCGAAACAAGAGTCGAAATACATGGGGTTATCGCCGGGGTCCTTGCAAGAAAACCATCACCAACCTCCCTCCGAAAATGAAGTGCCAGGCTACTCTCTGGACTCCTCAATGGGCCAGTATGCCGCGTACGGCCCAAATGAATACCCTCCAGAGAAAGTCGGTTGGCATGAAGAGTTGGCGCCGCCACCTGATCCATATATGGCCAGTAGTAGTTATGCTGGGCTACCTAAGATGGACGTGTCACGGCTAATTACCCTCCCTCCGCCGTACCCGCGTCATTATCCTGCTGTCAATAACAACCATCCAGACTTGGTTGGATACCGGACGTTGGTCCGATCAATTAGTGATCTCTCCGAGATCAAAGCCATGAGACAACGACATGACGCGGAAGTTGACCGCTTATCCCAAGACCACAAGGAACGAACCCGTGAATGCCGTCGCATGTTCAAAGCCAACACGCAAACACAGATTCAGCAAGGTAGCATTACCTTTTCCGAAGCCGCTGAGGCAGAAGCTGCACTAGTCCTGGAAGAAAACAAACTCGACAGAGCACTGGCGAAACAAATCTTAGATCTTTACCAGGCTTCTGTCCTGGAGCCGACGCATGGCATACTCACTGATCGGATATCACGAGCTACAACTTGCATTGATGAACTGAGTAGCAAGCTATTTGATGATGCACAGCATGGAACTCCGGATCAAGCTCAGGAGGAAGGTGACGAAAAGCCCGAACTGTTGGAGAAGCTCACGCAACTAAAGTGGCTATTCGAAACCCGAGAAGTCCTGCATCGAGAGATGTACGACTTAGTCTGCGCACGCAACGAGAAATACAGAACCGTCGTGGTCCTCCCCTACCGCCAGAAAGCCAACGACGAAAAGGTCCGTGAAACAAACGCCTTCTTCGACCAGGACGCACTAGACCGCCGCGCCCAATATGAGTCCAACACCCTTTCCCGCCTCGAATCCTTCCTCGACGTAATCGAATCGAACGTCGTTCGAGGCGTGGAGGTCCAACTCTCCGCTTTCTGGGACATCGCGCCCTCTCTTCTCACCCTGATTGACGAAATCCCACCAGACCTCAACGGCTTTGAAGTCCAAATCCCTGCAAACGAATACGAGGAAAACCCAAGCTACCACCGCCATCCACTACAATACCTCTACTCCCTCCTCTCGCACGCAGAAAAATCAAGCTATCAATACATCGAATCCCAGACCAACCTCCTCTGTCTCCTCCACGAGGTCAAGTCTGCCGTAATGCGCGCGAACTGCCAACTCATTGAGGCTGAACGCACGAGGCAGGGCGAACCGGGCGATGAAGTACAACGCGAGATTATGGATACAAGGGCTAGTGAGGAACGGGCGCTCACGGCTGATTTGAAGGATAAGGTTTCTACGGTGGAGGTACAGTGGACGGAGGCGATGGGAAGCCAGATACAGGAGTTGAGGGAGAGGGTTAGGATGCAGCTTGAGGCGGAGGATGGGTGGGAGGAGATGGAGGCTCTGGAGCAGACGTGATTGTGACCTTTTTTCATGAGATTATGCCGTCTTTCCATTCTTGAGATTTGATTGATGATGGTTATTTTTTGATGTTGGATATGTAAATCCCTTTTGGTGATACCCATTCGTTCGTTATTGTTATATACCTTCGCTTGTACAGAGTTATTGGATGTGCCGGATAATGCTGTATTTGCTTAAATTCATTCTACCCTTTTTGTCCCGGCCCTATACATGGCAAATTCCAATGGAACGGAGTAATTACTTCGTACAGCGTCTACATTCTACGTGCTCGGGATATTTTCGAGATCAAATTACTGGCCATAAATCAAATTTCCCTTCTTATTACCGATTAGCAAATAATCAATCGGATTAAATGGACACATCGCCTTCACAATCCCGTATTCGGCAGATATGAACACTGGCTATGCATATGACTGCGATGCGAAAACCCGACGAATACGCACTTTAAAGAAATCAAAAATAAAGTAGGAAACATAAAACCATGAAGTATTCCACGCGGAGAACTACACAGCCTGTTAAATGCCAGAAGCCAGAGATTCGCCGGTCGCTTAACGATTAAGTGCCGATTCAAAAACGTGGGCAATACAACACTGGTGAAGCTTCTTCGTCGAATGAATTAGTTTATTTGCACATCGACTTGGTTCTCTTGCAAATACCCGACTATAGCATCCACAACCTCATCGATATCAAACGTCAACGGAGATATCTTGCGGTTCATCGCAAGAGAACGGATCAACCATTCGGCGGCGTCTTCAAAAAAAAAAAAATCAACATAACCGTCACTGAGCTTCGGACCATACAGTTCTTCAACTTCAGGGATATGGTGTAATTCGTCGATCAAGGTTAAGACGAAGTCGTCTTCGTAGTGTCGAGCCGTGTCTCAGTCAATGAAGCTGGCGATAAAATCCTGTTCCACTATTTCGGAAAGTAGCTCCATACTTCATGACATTTGGGCAGTTGTTTGCCAGGCTATCGTTTTTACAACGCGTTTTTTCAGATCATTCCCCTTTTCCATCCAGGACAAGCTGACATGCAGTCGCAAGTGTACAACGGTTTTATTCGGCGGCAGCGGAGCCCAGCTCTTCAAGGTATTCGTGGATAGTCAAGAGATCCACAAAATGTGAGATATTGTGGGATAGCAAACTTCGCGGAGAGCATAGACCAAAGGTGTTCTGGTGTCTTAACCCGAGTGAATCAGACGCATCTCTTCCTTGATTCTCGTATGGTGTTGCGAGATGCGCCTCTCGGGGTACGTTGTCAGTTCTTCTATGTATGCCGCCGCAAAAAAGCGAGCAGCGAAACCTGCCGGATGCTGAACAATAGTTTGGAGCTGGCTCGTTTACGGTGGAAGCTGTCTTCACCATCACATCGCGAGTAGGGCCCAAATTTTACGCTGCTGTAGTCCCACTTGCCAGAGAAACACGTCTCCTTGATTAGCAAGACTTTTCACACCTGCGGGGAGGCTCGACAGTGCAGCAATGATCCCAGTTTTGGTGGGTAGTCCTTGGCCATAACTTCTGTGGTTTAGGATGAGGTGAGTGGAGCCTCGCTCCCCATGAGCAACGAATACAAGGATGATACCGTCTCCGGCTTTGAGACGAGATGCGACATTCCGAATCCAGGTGAGAACAAGTTGCTTGGTACACCCAGCCCCTGATAACTGATAGAATGGGGTCTGGTGCCTCGGTATTATCGTATACCCGGATTGGAGTCCTAATAGCATCGCGTCCAAGCTTCAGGCGGCCCGACATGTTATGTCTGCAAAGTTTGTTGCAGATAGACATGTTGGGTTTAACCCATCTGCCGTAATTTCTTGTAATAACAAAATCTGTCGCCAGAGCGACATAGTAGATGCTTCCTCCATAGACAATTAGGGCGTATGACATGGTGCTGACCAAAGAGAAGAATGTTTGAGAAGGATGAGTTTCTTTTAAAAGTAATACGACCAGATCTGGGTTAAATGGGAGGCTTCGCTCGATAGAATGCCCTGCACGCCAGAAATGCTACATATTTGTTTCGTGGCCACTGAAGAGCATAACAGAGAGTGAAGCCAATTAAGTGTATGAGAGCATTCAAAGCATCAATCTTCGTGCTGTTGCAGGTGAAATCGGGGCGACTGCAAAAGGAGCGTAGAGGCTGTGAGCCCATTAATATCATCCTCATTTCTCAATCAAAATAGACACACTCAAATTTCTTGAGAAGCTTTCAAGCCTGCAGCATGTAGGTCGTAATGAGGAAACACCTTGCTCGACGTTAGGAGAAGAAAGAGGATAATACGAATGAAGAAATCCACTGCATGCATTACCTCCAGCTTTGGTAGAATAAGTGGCTATATTCAAACTGTACTCCTGCTGGTAGTGAAGATGAAAGATGAATGACATCTGACAAGTTGATATCGCTTATCGGATAAGGGAATCGGCGCTAGTCTCGTTGTGGTTGGCGTGTCACGTGCAGCGCGGCTTCTAGAGCTTTCCTTTCAACATAAAAAACTCTTCTTTTCTTTTCTTCTTCCCTCCGCGCAGAACAGCAGACGGGTTTATTAAGCAAACTCTCCCCCTCCAACCCGGTAAATCTCTATTTCTGCTTTCTTCCTCTCTCTAGCAGCATTGATTGATCTACATCTTTCACAGCGTCCATTGCTAGGACCCTGAATTGTGACTGTAAGTTGCTCTCCCTTCACCTGTTGGCGGTGGCATTCAATTGCCCCACGCTCTGCCCCTCGAATGATGAGATTTCCTAGCTGGCACCAGTCAGACACAGATGGCCTTTTAAGGCTGTCGCTGTTGATTAGCTTTCAGTCCGGGAACGCTACCCGCGATCCTGAATTTTTTTTTTTGCTACCCTTGCACCAATTGCTTCACATTGATGTTGAGATTGCTTGCTAACTCGCAATGATTGAATAGAAACTACAGTTGTCGACGGAATCTTCCTGTTGCTCATATCGAGAACACATACACACAGAAACAAACTCTCTCTTTCTCTCTGCCGTATAGCAGACCTTTAGCGAGTTAGAATAAAAATTCGTTACCCGAATACTATCCGTTCATCATGGTCCTCCACAACCCGAACAACTGGCACTGGGTGAACAAGGACGCTTCATCCTGGGCCAGACAGTATCTTGAGAACAACCTCGTCGGCATTGCCGCGGAAGACAACGGCATCGCTGCAAATATCTCCAAAGTACTGACTATGGACGGCGATGTGGATGTCAGCCAAAGAAAGGGCAAGGTCATCACATTGTTCGATGTTAAGGTACAGCTTGAGTATGAAGGTTTGTAGTCTGTGCCTCGTTCACCCTAGAGACACGGCTAAGACCGTCGACAGGTAAGACCAAGGACGATGAACTGGTTAGCGGCTCTATCACCATTCCTGAGGTTGCCCACGACACGGAGGAGGATGAGTATGTCGTATGTTCCCACTTAGCCCCTTAGATTAAGCCTGCCGTGCCCAAGACTGACGGTCGGTCGGGGATTAGTTTGAGATCGACATCCACTCCGAATCTCCCTCGAAACAACCCGTAAAGGACCTTGTCCGTTCCAAGATCATCCCTCAACTCAGACAGTCGCTGGTCCAATTGTGCCCACGCCTGATTGAGGAGCACGGAAAGGACCTTCAGCACGCCCCTGGTGTCAACCCATCCAGCGGATTCAAGCCTGCTACCAGCTACCCCCAGGTCAAGAAGGAAGCCCCGGCCTCAACCACTACCACCACCACATCATCCAACACGAAGGTTGCCGTTAACACCACCACCGTGACCGCGTCAGATGAGTTCCGCACCACCGCCGAGGAATTGTACAGCACCTTCACAGACCCGCAGCGCATTGCCGCATTCACCCGCGCTCCCCCTCGCCAGTTCGAGGGCAGCAATGTTGGCGCAAAGTTCTCCATCTTCGACGGCAATGTCGTCGGCGAATACTCGAAACTCGAGCCTCACAAGTTGATCGAGCAGAAGTGGCGTTTGGCCCAGTGGCCCGAGGGCCACTTCAGTACTCTGGAGATCAACTTCGACCAGAACGACATGGACGGTGTTACTCAGATGCGGGTTACCTGGACCGGTGTCCCTGTTGGCCAGGAAGATGTCACCAAGCAGAACTGGGAAGTGTACTATGTGCGCAGCATCAAGCAAACTTTTGGGTATGTTATTTCCCCTTCGTTTCGTAGCCATTGCTTCCTCACATTTCCGTCCCAGATCTTCACGTTTTTCAAATTCTTGGAATCGCTTGCTGATGTCTGTCCTCGTTCTTCTTCTCGGTATAGGTTTGGCACAATTCTCTGAACGTCTCCATGAGCACGCGGGAGCCTTGTGAAACCAGTCCACAAGCTCATAGCCCATCATACCGTCTGCGTCGATTGCTCGTCCTATAATTTGGGCGTGTTGCATCATGTTCCGAAGAGTTGGACGTGAGAGAGCAGTACATCTTTATAATCTGCTTTGGTCTTTTTCCTTCTCCATGAATTCTTTTTCTTAGCCTGTTGGCTACGAGTCTGGTCACGATACGAATCTACGATAGAAGTTGATGAAACATATCCATGAGGAAATACTCGATAATGAGATTTTTTACGGAGAACAAAGTTGTCTTCATAATTGTACTTTTATTTTCAATGCCGTAGATATTTTTTTTAGATAACATCTTACATCATGATACTATGGCTAGCTTAGATGGTCTTCTCGATCATCTCAATGCCGTAGTCGTCCTTGAGGGCCTTGAGGAGAGGACCGCAGATTTCCATGTCCGAGGGAGCGAGGACACCAGTTTTGCTGATAGTACCATTAAGCACCTGCTTAACAGCAACAGCAGCGGGAATACCAACGGTACGAGCCATAGCGGAGTATCCACCAGGGATACCGAACTCGCAGAGAGTAGAAGTACGAGTCTCCTTCTCACCGTTCTTGTGCTCAATGCCGAACTTGTGCTGCAGCATGACCATGTCACGCTCGTGCGGCTCGTACTGCATCTTCCTCTCCAGAGTAGCGCACAGGGTGTCAAGCGGGTTACCACGGGGAGTGATCTGCTCGTCGGAGAAGAGGCCGATCCAGCGGAGACCGCCGAGGATACGGTCGCGCTCCTCGTTGTTGGCGAACGCGGTCTTGGACGAGATCGCCCAGGTGAGATCCTTCTCGCCAGACGAAGTGGCGCCCAGGATCTGGCGGGTAGCCTCCTTCCAGGCGATGGGGGCGTTGAGGAAGTCAGCGCCCTCATCGCTCAGGAAGCCGATGTCGACGAGGCACTTAATCATCTCAGGGAAGCCCTGGTAGCGCAAAGTGCCGCGGATGACAGTCTGGGCTTCGGGGATCTCGTAGCGCTCGCGGAAGGGGGTGGAGTCGCGGTTGGGGTAGCAGAGGAAGGCGAAGCCAGGGTAGATGAAGTAGGGCTTGGCGGTGGCCATGAGCTCGGGGCCGTCGACCGAGACGGCCTGGCCGTCCTGGTAGAACTTGGCGGCGTTGCGGAGGGCGAGGAGCACGCCGCGGCTGGACCAGGAGAACTTGTAGCCCAGGGGGTTGTCGGAGTTTTCGGGGGCGGGGAGACCACCGCAGTACGACAGGAAGGAGTTGATCTTGCCGCCCTCGGCGTGGACCTGGTGTCGTTAGTATCTAGCCCTGGGCTTTTGATAGAGGATAGCTCACCTCAGAGATGGTCTTGACAGCGTACAAGTGGTCGATACCGGGGTCCAAACCAATCTCGTTCATGACGGTGATACCAGCCTTCTTGCACTCCTCGTCCAACTCCATCATGGCTGGGGAGACGTAAGAGGTCGTGACAACGTGCTTCTTGGTACGGATGGCCGACTTGATAACCAAGGCATGGAAGGTGTAAGGGATTAAGGAGATGGCGACATCGTGCTGCGAGAGAGCTTGGTCGAGAGCGTTGTCATCGCTGACGTCGAGGGAAATGGCTGTGGTGTTCTCGAAGCCTTCGCAGAGCTTCTGGGCGCTCTCAAGGGTTCTGCAGGCTGTGGTTTGAGTTAGCTGGGTTCGAGTACACTCAAATTGATGGGACAGAACAGCATGCACTTACCAACAGTAACCTGGACACCGGCCTTGCTGAGAACCTCAACGGTAGGCTTGGTGACTTAACCAGAATCAATCAGCATCATCTTTCAAAGAACAACTTTTTCGCATGCGGGGCACTGGATGTATAGCATCCCCAATGGCATGAGAGCAAGGTATCATACCGAAGCCAGAGCCCAGCAGGAGAGCCTTGGAACCAGCGACTTGCTTAACCATGATGGCGACGGGCAATTGGATATAAGGATATAGAGGGAGAGAAGTGGTAAATAATCCAAGTCTCAATTCTTATCTCCAAAACGCCTGCGATGTTCCCCGCCGCAGTGTGGGATGAGTCATGATCACGTGTATATACCTGAGGCATTCAGAGTCCAAAGATCCAGGACGGCAGATACAAAAGGTTTATATATATTGTGCATAATCAGTTGTAGTAATATACAGCAGTTTCCGTAAAGGCAAGTCACAGAAAGTATGGTAAATAGATAGCAAAACACGCGGGATATCAATTGTCAATTTCTCCAAAAAGCAAACTCCGTAAAACGCCCCCAAGTGATGTATGCTATATGCGAGTTGTTTTTGTTTCCTTCCTTTCATTTTCTCTCAATAAGCACACCAGAGGCACGGTTTACATGCCCTTCACCTTGTTGTCCGGACGAAGGACAAATCCATCGTCCTCTTCCGCAAATTCGGAGCCATCTCCATCAAAGTCCCCTTCCGCATCCGGGTTCTGCTTCGATTTGGAGATGCGTCGCTGCCATCCCAGCAACACGGGGATAAAATGCCACAGGTCGAACTCGGGCCACATGACGTTCAAGAAGACAATCTCTGTCTCCTCGTGGCATTGCCAAAGCATGAAGTCACTGAGACGCTCTACCCCTGAGGTACGCACAAGAATGTCCAGCGGCGGGTTGTCTTTTGTGAGCATATGGTCGGTTAATGTCTGGCGCGAGATGGTCTCTGGGGACACGAAAGATGGGACGTCCGTATCCGTCCCGTCTGTTAAGGGCGTCGAGGTCTTGGTGTTGGGGCCATCTTGTTGCCCAAGGTGGAGCGTGGTGGACGAGGAAAAAGAAGATCCAGATTCGTAAACCTTATTGCGGTTGCGGTCCTGCTTGGCGTTCCCATTCCCGTCCTCCGAAGATCCCGAAGTAGATTCCGTATCACTATTGTGTTCCGTCCTCTGCGCTTGGATGTTGAGGGCAATATGCGACTCGGAAAATGGAGTGCGTGGACCGGCAGATGGCGATTGGATCGGCTTCAACGGTCTGCTGTATTCGGAAACCGTATCTCGGACAGCAGTGGTGATCTCATCGCGCGACGTATAGGGGAAACAGATATTCAGGACGCGGTCGCCATTCCGACTCGTCATATCCACGGCTCGGTTGACAGCCTCGAGAACATCGGGCTTGAGCAAATCCAATCGTCCCAGCACCCGGACCTTTGCGCCGTAGCTATCGAGCAAGTCGCCATGTTGTGCCATTTGGGACAGTTTCACTTTGGCCATTTCCATCAACGCATCCACCTCGAACTTGGACCGTTTGAAATTCTCGATACTAAACGCATAGATGGTGACGACTTGCACTCCACTCTTATAGCAGACTTCGAGAATCTAGATGTCGGACAACGTATCAGCCAATTTCCCTTCAGCAAAAGAAGCAGGAGGAATAAGCCTACCCTTGCCAACGCTTCAAATCCCAGATTATGTCCCTCCACAGTCTCAATCCCATGTGTCCTAGCGAACCTCCGGTTTCCATCCATAACGAATGCAACATGTCGGGGGACAGGACCCTGTTTGAGCGCTCCGACGAGCAACTCTCGGAGATGTGAAATGGCGTATTCGATCGGAGGCGACGCGAGGAACCATTTCCGGAGTCGAGACAGGTGCATTGATGTAGCCATGGTTATTCGTCAAGTCGTATACGATAATATAATAATGAGGAATTCGGTAGCAATCGTAGGGAAATAGGGATTAAATGAACGAAACGTGCGCGATGATGATGAGGCGGAAAACGTTCGCGGACGGAGAAGGCGACGTTGCGAAAGGCTTCTTCTGCGTCGAGACTAGCGCCTTTTTAAAGAAAGAGGAAATATTGACAAAACACCAAGCCCAGACCTGTCAGAGACAAGGTAAGAAAGATGACGATAAAAAGGCTGTGTCTATCAGGCTACACTGTTTGTTCTCCAGGCGTTTTCTAATTTTGGGTGATAAGCGGACGAGAGGCAAGATGGCCACAACCGATTGCGGGAAGGTTGGAATGACAGCACGTTGATGTACTCCTCTTCTTTTCAAATTTGTATGTGGATTGAATCTGACGAACAGGAAGAACAACAGACACGGACAAATAATAAAACGCTGGTGATGTATTTTCCGCACGTGTAATTCCGGGGGAGGAAACGTTGCTGTACCAGTCTTGGCTCTGCGCATCCCCGGATGTACTCTGCAGTTCTACAGATAACCCGCTTGATCTTTCACGCTAGGAGATTTCAACGTTTTTATTAAGGATAACAATAAGGATATCAAGTAAACCATGACAATAATTACAGACATTTTCGTTTACACTGCTCAACGCCGAACACCGCGGCTATGGTATGGGTGTTACATCAAGGAATGAAAAGGCGGGAAAAGAAGAAGGGCAAAAAAGTGGTAGACAGGAAAGAAAAATCGTGGTCGTACATCAATCAAATGTTCTTTCGACTTCCATCGTCTGGAGAAGAAGGTGTGCTGGTCCCAGTGCTGGCCATATCCCAACTGCCATCGTCGCTTCGTCGGCGTCGGCGTTCGCCGCGCTCCCTCATGGCATCCCTAATCTTCGAACTTACTTCCTCGAAATCACCTGTAGTGTTCAGTTGACTCAGTGGTCTAAGTTGACTACCCGAAGAACCAGGTCGAGCACCAATGGAGCTGCTCCGGCTATGGCTGCGGCTGCGGCTTCGGCTAGCGGGTCGGGTCGAAAAGAAGCCGATGTTGGCAAGGTTATGGAACGACTCGTTGCGCGGAAGTGGTTCCTGCGTGGCCGATCCTTCATTGAAGTCGGTTGTACTGGTGCGTCTGATTTCCGGAAGTGAAATGGGATCGCTGGTTTTTCCGTCGGTCCGGTTGATCTCCCGGAACGGATCTGTGATAACCCGGGCAGCATCAAAGTCAGGGAACAGCTCCGGACCCAACGTGTTGATGGCGTCCGTGACCTGCTGAGCAAGTGCAGCACGTCTGTGACGGAGTCTGACCAAGGTATTGGCCGAAGAAGGATTCAAGGACAGCACAAGGGGCCGAAGAGACTTGACAATGTCCATACCAATCTCACCGATCCGCAGCGCTGCGAAGGTGACAGTAGGGAACAGAATCATCCCAATCGGCACGATCAACCAAAGGGGAACGCAGGCCGGAACCAATCCTTGTATCCGGTTACGGTAAGTCCAGTAAGTAAAGATGGTCGTATAAGTAGCGTAAACCGCCGGAGCAAACGCGAGGGCGATGAGGAGCTTCCATGTCGCCATAACATCACGTCCTTGCAACTTGACCGATGATGCTGCCAATGCTTCCCTAGACTTCTTGATTGAAATGAATTTGGTGGCGATGAAAACGGGAGTGAAGAGGAGCAAGCCAGGCAGAGTCCCAATCGTCAGCAGAACCAGTTTGATCAAACGATAGATCAGAGTGGCAACGACTTGTATGATGGAGAACTTTGCATAGTCAACTTGATGATCCCGAATGCCAAGGAGACGGAGCTGTTTGTTGTAGGCCGCGATTGATTTCCGGAGATGTACGATTCTGGGGTCATCCTTGAAGTGAGTATATCCCTTTACGAGGCGACGGTTAAGCTCCACAACCATCGGAAGCGGAAGCTTCTTTCCCTTGACATTATAAAGACGGCGTGCGGCTTGGATAACCTGTGAGCATACTGGTTAGTTATTTTTGTTATAAGGAAAGGAACAGATGTATCAAGAACGGACCATCAAAGTCTCGTAGTCAGGACTGGTCACGGTAACAGCAACAAGGCTCTGGTAGATGATGTCCAGCAAGGCACCAACAGCCTCGCGCCGTTCTCCTCGCTTGTATTGGTCGACCAATTCCCTCGGAACTTCGAGAGGAGTGCCGAATTCGATCACGGCCCTGGACCGGAATTTGTGTGCATGGAAATAATTCATTCCGCAGGGGACGATCTTTAAGCCGCAGTCCGGGTTGTCTGCCAAAGTACCAAGAGCCATCATTGCCACACCAGCTAGAGAAGTAGAGTTAGTGGAGAAAATTCAACAAAGAGTTTTCCCAATGACGTACCCTTCAACGGCAGTAGATCAGAACGGTCATGGCTACCACCTTCCGGGAAGATTCCAACGCAACCGCCCGAGTTGAGTCGACTAAATACAGCCTGGTAGACAGCTGTTTGATCCACATGAGGGGAGAACTTGAACTTCGAGCCTTTAAAGTTTTCCAGGTCCTTATCGGATACATCTCCGGTGAATTGCCCATCGTCCGTAATGTCTTTTCGTCCGGTAAGTTGGTAGAGAGCGTCCTTGTGTTTGAATACCTTCTTGATGACGAGCTCCTCCGGACCGTGAATTTCAGCAATGGCCGTATTGTGCGATGTACCGTTGATGGTAGGCAGAGCGATTGTGCCATCTTTTTCGTAGCCTGGAGCCTCGAAATTGGTGCCAATGCCACGGATCAGAGTAGGATGGTTCATCGGGTCTGGTAGATAGATTGTCCCTTGGCCTGGTTTGGTATTATCCATTGCTCGAGCGACTGGCACCGTTCCGATACCTCTGGCCAGCATTCCGATGAACTTGCGCCGGAAGGATTTCTCTGCGATAAGCCATGAGATGCGACGTTGAGCCTCGCTGCGCATGACGCGCATGAGAATTAACGAGTCGACAAACTGTAAAGTGAAATTGTTAGCAGTCTATCAGAACGGAAGAGAGCAATAGAAGCACGTATCCATACCTGGTTCGCATGGGGAGCCGCGACGATAATCATCGGACCTCTGCGAGGAATCTTCCAAGAACCGCGAGGATGAACCTCCCGGAAGAAGAGGTCAATGAGAACGGAGAAGGTCCATAGCACCAGATCATACAACCAGCTAATCAGAGGAGGAATATACGGTTGTTTGGCCGCCATGGTGATTGTGTTTCGCGCTCAGTCTTCCGGAGTTGTCACCACCGGCCTGTGTTAGATACCGGTCGTTAAAAACTCTGGCCAGGGACAGAGCGATTGCTGAAGCCCGGTTCAGAGATCTTGGTTGTTCCGAATCGTTGCTGGGGATAGTATGTAATAAGCACGCGACGATACCGACATTGACTGCTCTTGTCATCACAAGACGATCATTAGCTTCAGTCCAGCCAAAAACAGACAAAACGGGAACTGTTCGCGAGACACAAAATAGTAGGGAGAACGGGAACTCACAGTGACTTGGAAAAATGCCTATTTTCCTGCGATAGGAACAAGACCAACAATCAATACTGTTGGGAAGCATGCATAAATATTAGGAAAGAGCAGGTGGTGATGAAGTAATTCCGGTTTGGCTGGTGGGGGGCAGGAAAAGCGGTTGGTTGCGTCCCATTTTTGACGGGCGCTCATGAGCATTTATTTCTCCGTGACTTGCGACGTTTCTAGAACCACCGCGTCAAACAGCCAATTGCAACCTCAGTGCATTGAGAGAAATTAAATAACGCCTACTATTATTGTTGTCACTCTGTTTACCCCTGTATGCCCTGTATGCCATGTATACGCCTGCTCAGGTGGTGCAATCGGCATGATGGAACCAATCCGTAACGTCTGCCTGCATCGTGCATAGTACTATGTAGGCAGTACTCCCAATGGTTCGGATTAGATGTCTAGTATCTATTCATTTTACCTCTAGTTTTTTTTCTTTCCCCGACTCTGTACAGAATTGTGGAAACATCAACCGTTTCTTATGGAACTGATTCTTTATCCGTTGCTAACGATGGAGCCCTTGAAAGACAACTTGTCGGCATGCTCAAATCAAATCACAAGTACCCTGAAAACTACTACATACCTCGAAACTCGACTAGTAAGTTACCAGTGAATATCTTTCCCGGATGACACAGTTGGGTTGTTGGGGATCCTTTACAAGTACTTGCAATTGCAGGGCCAGAACAACCTCGCGACGATATACGCAGCTGTCATGATGAGAAGGAGCTCCCCCGGTTAGCTGAACGCCTAGACGTGGAATTTTTGCGTCCATCACCATTCCAGGAAAGAAAGAATACCATCGCCGCCAGATACAGAGACGTAGATGACACAGAGAGTCTTGACAATGATACAAAGAGTTTACTCGAGAATTGCATGAGGCGAGACTGCCGCAAGTGTGTTGTGACTAAATCAAGGCTTGAGAAAAGGATTTGAAAGTGCCATGCACCACAGTGGAAGCTGTACGTGATTCCTCTCAGACTAAGGGGACTTCCCCGTTACTTTCCTGATATTCCTTCATAGCTGAGAAAACGTCATCATAATTGCTGAAACAATGTAATCTGATTTTGCATACTTTAACTTCACATTTGAGGCAACAAAAACCCCTGATCGATATAAAGTCAAAATCCTTGGTGGGCATAGCTTTGGCAATCATTACATCGAGTCTAAACACCAAGAGGTTGAGTTTGAAAGCCACGATAACAGATATCCACTGCCAAACCCTGCCTTCCTCTCATCTCATGCTGCGGTGGCTCATATATTCCGTTTGACTGGTCAAGATTTGATAGGAGCATTGCTGTTTGAAAGTGAGTTGTGAGTTTGCAAGTGATGGTACAAATATTGAAGATCTACGATTTGAGTATGAGGAATCTGGCGGCAAGACTGACTTATGCAGTAGTGGTAGTGTTTGCTGTATTCTGCAGCAGTTTATTCAGTAGCAGTAAACAATATGGCCTCAGTAGATGGGTGGACGGTTGTCACTGGCTCATTATGGTGGAGAACCAAACAATATAAATTATAGCTAAAGGAATGGAGACAAGTGGAGTAGTAGCCTCCAGGAACAGAAAATAAATGTTTCTCGAGAAAGAAATCTATTGGAACAACGAGTTTCTCAGTAGGGCCAAGTATGTAATGGAGGAGCTTTTGGTGGATATGAATAATTATGTTTTCAGTATCAGCTGATGCTCTCAATAGAAAGTGGCGGGGCCGGTCTCCCGCAGGCAGTGATACAACACCTACAGAGGACTACGACAGTATACGCATCGTTGCCTCAACACCAGCCACAGCTCTCTTTGCTTCCTACAATATACTGCGGCTTCCTTTTCCACAGGAAATCGATATTATTCCTTACTAAGAACCCAAGATGTCAATCAAGTACGTGCGAGGATCCCCGCTACACCGACATCAGCGCTTGACTTTGTACATGTCAACCGCCACGAGCGGGCAAAACTATGGAGAATACGGAATAAACTAACCTATACTCGCAGTTGGGTTATGCTAAAGGACCAACATGGTTTCGTCCATCTCCCAAATGAGCAGCTACTTTTCAAGTCGCCTGCACGGACTGGCTTCTCGTTACAACCACTCGGTTCATATAAGGGCAGTGACTCGATATCTTTTCAAAGCAGTGGAGGCCATATCTATCTTACCAATCAGCGAGTAAGTCTATCCAGTTAATTCTCTCTGATGAAACGCTCGCTGATAAGGTTGGATAAGGTTGTCTATCTTCCTAGCCAGAGCACTGAAGAGTTTCAATCCTTTTCTGTTCCGCTTCTGAATGTTCGTGATTCTCATGTCTCTGCTCCCTTCTTTGGGCCAAATGTCTGGCAGGCTCTTATCCAGCCGGTTTCTGGGGGTGGGATCCCGCCGTCGCTGCCTGCCGTACAGGTAAAAGCTACTTTCAAAGAAGGCGGAGCGTTTGACTTTCAGAACCAGCTCGAACGAATTAAAGAGCGCTTACAGCAGGCTATGGAGTTTTCTTCGGAAAGTACTCGAGGGGTTCAAGAAGTTAATCTGTCTGGTGTCCATCTGGACGAGTTACCAGCCTACGACGGTCCGCAAGATGGGCGCAGCGCCGGTCATAGCCACGAGGGATCAATATCTACATCGCATAACAGCCACGCTCCTCCATACTCTGGTCCTGAACCCGCGGAGCCGCCGCCGGGATATGAGGAAGTGCAGCAACAAAGCGTTGCGAATGAGCTGGAGGAGAGACTGCGTCGCGCTGGCTAGCCGGGATATTCGTTAAGAGGAGGATCCTAGAAGATTTCTCCGGTGGCTTTTCTTCCTGCAAGATTGACGTTTTGCTTTCTGCTTCTCTAATAGAACCTAGCGATTACAACCCCTCATGTGTACATGTACTTAATGACCGATATGGTAGCGATAAAAACAGCATCAATGGCTGATCCAGCACTTGACAGCATCTCATCTATGCACCCAAAACCACATCATTATGCTTAATTGTTCAAGTAGTCAAATTAGTTAGAACAACACTGCTGAGTAAATGCGATGTTAGCGTTAGCCCGTTCAGCGTCAGCCAATCACGTGGCCGACAATTGGATTCGTCGTTCGGCGGCCGGGGTGTTCCGATTTTCCTTGGGCCGGCAGCGCAGCAAAAGCGGAAAGCTCAAAACCACCTCCAATAATCCCACCACCACACCCATCCTCGCTCCGTCGTCGTCGCTGCCCACCCGCGCACGCTCGAACCCCTCTCCCCGTCAACAACACCCAATTACCCCTCTCAATTGAACAGAATGGGTATCACCGACTTTTTCTCCGACATGATCTCCTCCCTGGGTCTCCCCGAGGCCCAGGCTGAGGCTCCCGCCGAGAACGTCGAGCAGTCCAACGACCAGGAGGCCGAGCCCGAAGAGAAGTCCGCTGAGAGCACCGAGGAACCTGCTGAGGAGCCTGCTGAGGAGCCTGCTGAGGAGGAGCCTGAGCAGGAAGAAGAGGAGGAAGAGGAGGAGGAAGAGGAAGAGGAGGAAGAGGAGCCCGAGGACATCAAGCCCCAGCTGGAGGAGGGTAAGTCATTTGCTCTCAGTTGAAAATGATTGCTCCGTCTTTGGTTTTCGTGGCCATTGGCGAGTTGGAAACCCGGCATGGTAGTGACTCCCCGGAGACCTGTTGGAGTCGATATTCCATTTGCCCGGTTGGGAAATTTGTTTGTGGTTACGGATCCATTGACAGCAGTCATATTCGGCATGTCATTATGCTATAACTGTGGGTTGGATGGTGGCTGACCGAGTATTCAAACAGAGTGCGCCAACTCCTCCCAGTGCGCCCCCTACAAGCACCACTACGATGAGTGCGTTGAGCGTGTGACCCGGCAGCAGGAGGACGAGGACTACAATGGCCCCGCCGAGGACTGCGTTGAGGAGTGTAAGTTGCCATTACACCACTGACCTTTCATTCCTATACTTCCGGCTCCGCATAACATGCCGGTTTGCGCATGGATTCTATTGGGAAATGATATTAACACATTGGCCTTTTACAGTCTTCCACCTCACCCACTGCGCTACCCAGTGTGCCGCTCCCAAGCTCTTCAAGGCCCTCAAATAAGCGACTCCGATGCCCGCCACGTTTTCTCAATGATTTCGAACGCCGAACTGATGTTGACGAGCGAATTATCCGGGATAAGACGTGAAGAGGAATACGTGGGAGCAGAAGTCAATTAAAAGAAAAAGAAAAAAGCATATCATGGATGGCTGCGATGCGCTTTTGAATTGTTCTACCCTTCCTGTGTCAGCCTGCCGTTAAAACACCCATAGCATTGGCCGCGATCGAACGGCTGTCGCGGCTTCTGTGTATTGTCAGGATGGGATGATAGACATGTCCTTTACCCTGTATGTACAGATAGCTGGTTTTAGTCATTGTGAAATTTTGCTGTTTTGATTCATGTTTAGTAGGAATGTTACTGTTTAGATATCTACTGGCAGTCTACGAGTTCCTCATGGTCTTATGACCTGTCAAGTAGTATTAGCGGTGCGATCCGAGGAAGATGAGGTTCTTTAATAACGAGATTAGAGGAGGATCCTGGGCAGTCGTATGTTTCAGAGTCGCTGTGGAAATCCGGGGTTGGAATCCAGAAACACAACATGACGTGCATTTCTCCATACCAGAAGTACAGAGCACCAGAAATAAACAATTGTCGACTCTACAGAATACTCTGTATGCCATGTGCCGCGATTGACAGTGTGGCTGGGGGAATAACTGTATCTTCTCCCGTTTGACGATGGTCACTAACAAAGATGTCATTATCGCCCGAAAACAAGGAAATATGCATATGGCTCCGAATCGCAAAGAAAACACCCACGGAGCCGAGAAGATCAGTCAAGTCGTGAGTCTGTCATCCATCAGAAAGGGCATTTCTTTTTATTATATTCTATCGATTGTTCCAACCCTGCTGTTGGATCTGTCATCCGACCTCGTCAGCTTTTGTACGCTCATTTGCAGATCTCGCCTTTGCTGTCGCCTTTTCCAACCATCTCTTTTCTCCCGTCTCTCCCACTACTTGGGTATCCACTCGTTCCTGGCTCAACACTATCCTTATTATAATCCCCCGAGAAACGAACTTCTTCTCCTTTTTCAAACATACGCCATGATGAGCATGTCCGTGTGACGGCTGTTCCTGAGATCCCGAGTCCGCGCCGCTTAATCGTGACCCTTTTTCTCCCCCCTTTTGGGGTTGACTATTGACTTTGACTTCAATACCTTTCATTTATTGAACCGTCAAAGATGAATGGTAACGACGTCCGGTCCAGCTTGTCCTCGTACGGCGACGCCAGGCATATGTCGGCCGCGTCTCTGGACGCCGTTGTTCCTCCGCAACCTCCGGCCAAAATACTCCTTGACGGGTACCAAGATGCCCTCAATCCGCAACATGAAGAGAAATCGCGTTATAATCCGGTATGCGCAGCCCGCAATTTGACTTTTCTATCGCATGGTATAGACTTGGGAAGTTTTGCTCACAATTGGAATCGCAGCTTAACCAGACGCACCCCCGAAGCTCTGCCCTGCTCAACGCCAATGACCCCGTTACGATGTACATGTTGACCGAAACTGCCATGGGAGATAGCAAGAACTACGAGGTCTTGTCTATGGAGGAGGTGGAAGACCTGAAGAAGGAACACAAATTCCTGTCCGGTCGAATCGGTAGCACGAAACGGAAACTGGCGCTGGAAGTGAAAGTCCGTGACGCCGCGAAATCGCTCTCGAAACTCTACAACCCTAAAAGTCCTCGTACCAGTGAAGATTTCAACAACGGTTCGCCCAAATCCAACCGGAGTCGGAGGAGTCTGTTCAGACGTAGTGGAGACGCTGAGCCGCTCGACAAATCGGACGAGGAACTTGCGGTTAGCACGCGCAAGTGCGAAGCGCTGGCCCAGGAGTTGTGGAAGGTGGAAAGCAGATCGCAACACATTCAGCAGCGTTTATTGGAACACACGGCTGGAGTGTTGCAGATGACGCACAAGGGATTGAAGAAGAATGCGAAGAGCAATGGTGCTTTGTCCCCTGAGCTTAACGGAAACGGCCACGCTCGCGACAGCATTGATGATTTCGATGATCGGAGTTTGTACCAAACATCCAACTACCTGGATGAATTTAATGGATACGGTAGAGAGGATCATGCAAATGGCGCAGGGTCAATGTCTGTCGGTCTCGGTGCAATCCAAGACACTGAGAGGAAGCTGGAGGAACTGAGTACTCAGATGCGCAACACAATCCTACGAGCAAACCCTGACTACTACTTGGATCCTATTCCCCAGCCTGATCACAACG
Source organism: Aspergillus chevalieri (assembly GCF_016861735.1). Lineage (NCBI taxonomy): Eukaryota > Fungi > Ascomycota > Eurotiomycetes > Eurotiales > Aspergillaceae > Aspergillus > Aspergillus chevalieri. The sequence goes on from NC_057362.1 coordinate 1,591,073, forward strand.
GAGGACCGGTCAATCCAACAGCGACGGTCGAGGCGTATGTATCATACCTTGCGAACGGCCTGGGGATCCTCGGTACACAGCCCTCTGGGAATGCATCGCATGCCCCAGGAACAGGAGACGAGTCTGAGTCAGGGGACTACGTACGCGAGATTAACGGTCGTGTGTACCATATCGTCGCAGAATCAGGATTCTCTCGCGGCCCAACACTCCCTCCTCCGCCCCAATCAGGCGGTCTGCAGGAGAATCTCTCGTATTTGACCACCGGTGTGGACAGCCTCCAGAGCCGCCTCGAAGGTCTGCTTGAACAAAAGAACATCTTAACCACTCAGATCCAGCAGCAGCGCGAGCTTAATTCCAAGTCAGACGCGGAAAGAGACGCGTACATTGCTGACTTGGTCGAGCAGCTGGCACATGCACGAAAGGAACACGAGCTCTCCGAACGAGAGGGCCAGGCCAGCAGAGATGAGCTAGATCTTGTGCACCAGCAGCTGGAGGCACTGCGCCGGGGGGCATCACACCACCAAGCCAACTCGATCAGTAGAGGTGATGTCGACGAAGGCGCTTTGGCGTCAGAGAGGGAATCTCGCGAACACGCCGAGGCTGAAGTCGCTCGCTTGGGAGTCGTCCTGGCACAACTCGAGAGAGAAATTCATTCACACGCTGAAGTCCGCGAAGCACGCAAGCGGGCTGAGACTGAAGTGGCGCGTCTAGAAGCAGAACTCGAACAGCTCCGCTCCGAGTTTCACTCCAGAGCGGAAGAACTGAACTCCTCGCGCTCGCAGACAGATGGTGAAGTCGAACGTCTACAGGGCGTCATCGAGAAGCTGCGCCAGGAGGCGGACGCAAGAGTGGAAGAGGTTACTGAGACACGGGAGCGAGCTGAGCAACAGGTGTCCCAGATGGAAGAGGAAATGCAGCAGATCCGTAATGAATCTGACGCCCGGATTAAGGAAGCTACAGACTCTCATGCCCAGGCGCAGAGTGAAGTTGCCCGCTTGGAAGCTGTCATCGCACAATCGCACAACGATGTCGATCCGCAGGTCAAGGAGGCGACTGAGGCGCGCGCCAAGGCTGAGCAGCAAGTAATTGAGCTCGAGGCGATCATTCAGCAAATCCGTAATGAAACCGACGGCCAGGTCCGCGAAGCCACAGATGCCCACGCCCAGGCACAGAGCGAAGTTGCACGACTGGAAGCTGCCATCGAACAGCTCCGCAACGAGACCGACCCGCGTGTCAAGGAAGCTACCGAAGCGCGCGAAGAAGCAGAGCAAAATTCCGAGCGTCTGCAAAAGGAATTCACAGAACTCGAAACCCTGTACGTCAGGGCCCAAACGGAGCTCACCATGGCCCGGGCAGAGCTCGACAGCGCATATGGCAGTAAATCCCAGCGCGCAGCCGCCAATCCCGGCCTGCAAAAGGAGTTCGAACAATTACATACCCGCAACCTCGAGCTCGCACAAGAACTCGCCGCCATCAAGGCCAAGAAACCCGGCGACGGCAACTTGCAGCGACGAGTGGAGTCTCTGGAGAAGGAGCTCCGCGAGACGATAGACGACTATGAATCCATGACCAAAGCCAGCATTGAGTTCGAGAAAGAACGTGAAGGGTTTGAAGGCGTCATTGACCGGTTGCGCGATCGCTGCGAGCAGCTGGAGACCCAGATTAATGAGGAGCGCATCAACTGGATGGGTCTTAGTAGTCCGAGCTCTATGGGTCGGGATGGCACGTCTGAGACTACGTCTACTATGGTGCTGAAGAACGAGTTCAAGAAAATGATGCGTGATACTCGCACCGAAAATATCAAGATTCTGAAGGTTAGTACTTTTCTTTCTATCCCTTGCACGTGTCTTGCAATACTAAATCATTTAATCTAGGCCGAACAAGAAGAACGTCGACGATTAGAAAACCTGATCCGTACTCTGAAGAAAGAGCAGCAGCAGCTGGCCGGCAAAACATAGTCAGCGTACCACGGCTTTATGATCACGATAATGCTTTCTATTTTTCTGTTCATTTCTGGCGCCACATTTCCGATATCCCATTCTTCGTACATAGCTTTGACATTTCTTTGGTGACTTGCACTTAATTGTTTCATTTGATGTATACTGTTTTTGATTCGGATGTATAGATAGACTAATGTATATGATTTCTGCGAATAGTTGGATTTCGGGCTTTGGGACTCCCACCGTTTAGAGATCTGTTGTTGGTAGCAGTAATAAGACTAAGCAGTAGGTACATCTTCCTAGTTTCCCCAATATGCTTGACTCCCTTCGACCGTGAGACCTAAAACGAAGCGGCCTAGACAATCCATGCTGATACGATTAAAGATTTCAAACGGCCCGGTTACATTTGAGCGTAAGAAAAGAACGCGAAGAGGCACCTACCCTGCCCTTCAGATATTCATATACTCTTCTGTGAATTCAGCACGTGTGTACTATATCTGGTCATAGTGCTCAGACAACATGTAGAACCTAGTAGACTACTATGCTAGTACATTGCTAGTCCGAGCATTGAGTTATGGTACGTACTTCTTTTCGGTGTAGTAATCTTCCTCGTAGCCTTCGAGGATATGGGCCATTGGTCCCCAGGCCCCTTTGCATTAGCGTCGCCTAAGGATTTTCAGAGAGGCGAAAAGGTTTCGCTTCTACAACAGCAAGAACACCGCCATTGTCCCTCACGCGAAGACATCCATCATTTATCGTGCGAATATTAGCTTTCCGAAGCTAAGATTTTGAGCTTTTTCTTTTTAACATCCCAATCCAGTCTGGCTCTTTGGCAGTGCATTGTCAGCGTAGACAGAAATGCCATCAAGGCGATGTTCACTGGGTCCTCGGTTTCGGAACGGGGCGAGTCCTCATATTCTGCGAAGGAGTAATCGGCTATTTTGCAGACCTCGCTCATGTCACTCAGTCTCTCACTGAAGCTGACGTCGGTCATTTCGAAATCATCATCAGAGTCTACCGTGCCATCTACGCCCATACTCAAGGGAAGTCCTATGCCTAAGGATGCCCGTGCCTCGGGCACAGAAGATGAGGTTGAGCGGTTCAGAATTGCCCATTGCTGATGTCTAGTCCATGTGTATGGTCCTAGGCGTGTGACCTGACTGGGTGGAGGTCGCGCTGCTCTCTTGGTCTCGATGTCATTGATGTAAGCAGGAAACTCCAAATCTTCCTCCTCCAAATAGCCGGTTACATAGTTGCTGACTTCTGACGATATTCCATAGATTCAAGGTTCTCCTCCAGCAGCTTTTGCACGGGATGGAATTCCCAAATTATCCTCGTAGTTGGATAATATGCCTGTTTCACTTCTGACGCACTATTCCATCCGCCCACTTCGCAGATGGACAGATCTGTCGGGTGTTCCCCAACATGGAGTGGCTTTTCTGTCGTTCTTCAGACATCTCGTGTGGGTTATCGGGATTGGGCGGTGGGAATTTTTCCTGCTTGGCTTGTTTCTCCCATTGGGACTCGGACTGAGGTAAACCGACATGATCGTCAATGGTAGGCATTCTATTGCCCGCTTGCTTTATCGTATGGGTCAGTAAGTTGAAGCATTCTGGGATTGAGGACTGTGCGTGCTTTAAATGAATTGTGTATTCTGGCTTATAGCAAATGGTACTTATTCAAAATGGCAAATGTTCAAGAGAAACGGAGATGAGAGATAGCAGAGAGAGAGAGAGAGAGTAGGACTATTAAGCTGGGGTGAAAGTAGATCCTTGTTTGCCATGGCTGCTGCGACTCTGTTTGCTTTCACGCCTCCCTGCGGTAGGCCAGGCAATCACTGCGAGGATCTAGCATATTGCTGCAATGCCTGGTCTGAACTTGTCTTTATCTTTTATCCTATTCTCATCGCATAGTTATGAAACGACTTAGACCTTTATCCTAGTCAGGATTCCAAATATCTCGCTTAGTACTAGAAATACCCCTGTTCGTTGTCAGGAATAATCCCAGGTACATGTGCTCCTTTGGCCACGGGCAATCCGTCCCAGCAGTAACGCAGTCTATACCGTGACCAATTAAGAAGGATTGCCTACGGATGTAAGTGACAACTGCTACAATATTAGGGGGTGAATGAGGGCTTGTATGACTAATCGACACGCGCCACCGGTACTCGTGCTTTTGTTTACTTGCATTCTTCTTTGATACACGTAACCCGCTGTTAAGGATCACGATCAGATTGCCTCAACCTAACAGTGCCTACCATACATGAACGAATAGCTAAAGAGAGAAAGAGAAGAAGGTACAGGAACAAGGGAATGGTTGGATGTCTATATGTTCGTCCATACCTCCCCCTTGCATTCCATGCAGACCGTAGTGCAAAGTCATATCCTGAGGTTCGTATGGGATCGTACGACAACCCCATAACATTCATCCTGTGACAATTTCAAGCCAGAATTGATGATTCTCATTAATGGTTCATTGATGCTTGCCTATAATAATAATTGTCATTTAAAAGATATATACACTGCACATGCTATGCAACTGTCCCATCCCCATCTTATAGAGAATTCAACGAAGGGCTTTTAGCTTCTAAAAGACAGCCATATTGAAATCTTAGTTAGCTATGGACACATACTAGTTCTAGAGAGTGTTGCCTTTAAAGTTATTCAAGTTATTTTTAAAATGGCATGCTAATTCTCTTAGAGAAGTTTCATGATCTGACTGAGAAAGTAAGCAAAGTGCTGAAAAGCACTATCACTATGTTTTCATGAATCTATCTGCAGTAGAACAAAACTGGATCTTTTTTACCAGAGATGATATGGCTATCACTTGCTGTCCTTGGGAGTTATGATAATTGGACACACTCAAAAGGCTTACTTTGGCTATAAATTGATGGAGAGCAGACTGAAAAGGTTGTAAGGACTTCCTATGTCCTTGACATACAAGGCTACATTGCTAGGTTTGCTTGAAAATCTCCACTGTGTGACATTCAATGTCCTCAAACTAGCCATTTCATATGGAGGCTTGTGTCCCAGGTTCATTATAAGGTGCTTTATTTGGAGCTTCAAACAGCTGTCAAGAATCTATGTGCAAGTGGCTGGTTATATGAAAAGGCGACTTTCTGCCAGTCTGTGACGGCTCAACGCTATACAAACCGCGCCAACATGTGAAACGAGGCCATACAAGCAATCTGAGCAAACAAGGGCTTAAGCCTCATCGCACAGATGTTTATAAAGACCGCCCATCGTCTAGATAGATTACCTTTTCTTCTTCCCCAGATTCGATATTCTCGTCGATGGCTACAATAGTCTAGATAGGAATTCAGTTATTATCTACTATTCCGAGCCCGTGACACAGTCACACTCTAGACGCACTTTCGGCTGCCTACCAATACCCTACGTCTAGGTACAATTGTTATTATCTGTTTGCGGACACGACTAATTCCGAGGAAATATTCTGAGAATACTGTTCTCTAGCTTTGACCTCTTTGCTGGGGAAACATCAGGGCCAATAATTTGTTCTTCCAACCTACGCCACGCAAGGATTATGATGTCGTAGAAAGCAGAATCGATATTGATGATTTCACGAGTACGCTCGCAGTCAGTTGCAATTTGATGCCCTAGTGCGTACATATCTTCAATATGCACGCACACTCGGCGTGAAATTTGAACGTCCTTATGAGTACCTCTTGTACGTCCGTCCTTCCCTTCCCGATGCAAATTCCTAGCTATCATCCGTGCTACTATCTAGGACTGCAGGGCCCAAGGCGGGCCATACTAGAACAATATACCGCGGCAGAGAGATTACTGATATCAAAGGCGCCGAAGGATGTGTTTTTGGTCTCGTAATTCTTGCTTTTATAATAACGCTGTTAACTTATTTGTACATGTTTTTTGCCATATCGTTTTTTATGCCAAAATTGCTCGTGTTATCCAGGCATACTTCTAAAAGGGCCAGCTTAATATCCAGTTCACCAAGTTTTATGATTTTGACGAGGTCGAGTCCAAGTACATCGAGACAATGAACAACTTCCTTCAATGGGCCGACGCTATGACATGCGGCAATACCCTAGCAGTAAGTAACGATGCGAAATTGGCGGAGAAGTTCCATGTCGTTTTCGAGGAAAAGCGCCAAGAGGCTGGCAAATCAACCCAATCTTAGTTTCTTTTGCTGAGTTATAGATTCTTTCGGTGGGTCCCTTGAAAATGCATGGTAAAACAAAATGACTTGTTTGCGATTGGATTGAATAGAGTAATAGATTACTTGAATGTACACCGGTGACTTCGTTTTATATAGGAAGCCCTAAATGTGAGTCCTGTTGATTTGAACTAGGTTCGATTGAAGCTGCGCCAGTGAGGGAATCCCTGTGATCATGATGCGTGTTATATGTATTTGTAACCAGCTAGGGTCTGTTCTGATCAAATCACTAAACAACCGCCATCTAAATCATGGGCGATGACACAAGAAGTCGGGTGGCAGAAGCATACAATTTTCTATGGTTGCTCAGGAAGTTCTTTGAATGATGCTATATACACACACTATTTGAGCCTTAGGTGTATCCAATTTCTTATCTAGGTGCTTGTTTTCTCCTTCCCTTTTCAGATATAACGTATGCTCGGAAAGTGCCATGGCCGCCGACAACCTCCCCACTAGACAAGTCTCCTCTAGCTTCTTATTCTAACCATCCAGCGCTATGCTTCGTTTCTAAAGCAGCCTATTTCTTTTCGGATTAATTATCCTTCTTTATTTTAACAATCCGGCTAGTCTATCCTTTCGTCCTGCTTTCTGGTCCCCGAAGTCGCCAGCGTCCTTCCCAATTGGGAGCAGAATCGTCTCCCAATGGAACAGGACATCATCGCGGAAAGCTCAAATCACACCCACTTCGGAAGATTTCGAGATAGTCATCGTCTGTCGAGATCTTCAGAATCCGCCCAAAGCGAATATGGTTCCATATACAACGCTCTCAAAGCAAGCTCCTCCGGGACGGAGGACAACAACGGCCGACAGTACGCCTCCAGCCAGCACCACTATCCGTTCCAAAGCAGCGACCTAGGCGGCAATATAGCTATGTTCCTCTCTACCTCTCCGAAACCCACCGTTGTCGAACACCCTACAACGCCCAGGAGGACGAGATCGCGCTGGCGGCGATCTCATACCCTGCCCGACAATTGGTATCCCTCGAAGGCGAAGACAATAGACCCTATAGCAGAGTTATTCAAGGACGCAAAAGCAAAAGCAAACAATCTTTGTCGCCTGGGACACCGCAGGGCCGCCAGCCTCAGTGATGCGGATGACAGGTCGAGAACACCAAGATGGGCAGCGAATCTCTTCTCGCCTGTAAGACCGTTTCTTCCTCGATATCCCCCTCCTGCTAGGTCGCCTACACCTCCTGGGGTCCCATCTTTTGGCTCCCCGGAAGCTATAAACTATTCGAGACAATTTTCTGTCCGGTCTTATGCTCCCAGTCCGCCCCCGGAAAGGACACCCAGCAGACGTGCAACAGAGTACGCACATACACTGCGAAGGCTTTTCGGGATTGCTTCGCCTGTCGATCCACAACCGAACAGACGCCAGACATACACCCTTGCAAGGGCCGAGGATGGGACAACTGTCCAGGGTCGTTTCCCATATCGAGCGAGCGGGCATGGCGTGAATCTCTACAGGCAATTGGACGATCATCCATTCCATCGAGCGGTTTATCCCGTGCCCGAACTGGAGGTTTCCCATTTGGATGATAGGTTTAATGCTGGGATTCAGCCGTTACGAAGGGAGCATCAAGATGTCGCCAAGAGTCGTTATTCTACGCCAGCTGTGCCTCACAGGGTACACTCAAGCCAAGTATCGAGGTCACGCCATGCACACCCGCCACTAAGATCGTCCTCGCAGAGGCATCGTCCGTCAGTCACGTTTCTTGCTTCGCCTGCAAATACCTCATACTATAGCTGCATGTCCCAGCCACGAACCGGTGTCACGGTGCCAGCAGTTGATGGCGAGATTGGCCCTTCGAGGACTGGCAGAGCCAATAGCCCTCCTAGGGGTATGCTCTATCAGCAGCAACCACAAGTGCAAGCTACTCGACCCATGAGTATCCTGACCGCAAGCACCACTCGCGATACGCAAGGAACGATGAGCTTCTGGACGCGCTACGAACTGCTTTCTCACTATCTTCCCTGCTGCTGCTTGGCGCCAACTGGCGATGACGACGAAGATAACAATGAGGATGGGGCTACCATTGGTGACGATTCAAGAACTTCAAGAATCTCGAGAACTTCACGGACATCTGGCGAAACGTTCATGACTGCGCGAAGCTGGGCTGACGACAATCAAGAACGACCGCAGTACCGGCGCTCTCCACCATCGAGACCTCCTCCGAATACGTTTGCTGGTTGGAATCCGGTCTTCAAAGAACGGTGTCCAAGACCGATCCGGAGTCCTTTGGTGGCTGATCCTATGCTTGCTTAGGCTGCATCTTTGTTTTGGATATTCCGTTCTTTCTTGTTCCGTCTTATCCTTCCTAGACCATTTTTCTCCTGAGTGTTTACTTTGGGACTACTTTGCTTCTTCTAATTATGATGTACATTCTTGTGTTATAGCTTGGTTTCGAAGTCTGCATAGCTTGAGGCATACTATCATTAAATGGTTTGGTGTTGATATCATTCCTTATTCATATAGAGCTCTGAAAACGGGCAAAAAAAAAAAAAAAAACTCTATGCATATTTAGTACATAACAAGCTCGAGGTGTCAAGATCTCCATAGTCAAAGAAAACAGGAAGCAAGAGAATAGAATCCAACAATCTGCTGTTCAATGCCAAAAAAAGATAGCTTCATTGTCAATATGCAGGCAGCTGTCAGGATATCGGGACTTCGGAACTTCGTGTCTCTTGAACAACTCATCAAGATTCAAGCCCTATCCCCTAACTAGTACATGTGTAGTTAGAATATAACACATGGGGGTAGGTCAGATATGTTTTGCAATCTCCGCTAATAACAAGTCCATATTTTGGAGTGTGGGGTACATGGAAGAATAATGCAGAATTCTAGAAACTTTGTTGCGAATCATGTACGAAATAGTTCTGGCAATCTGCCAACATTTGAGTCTTCTTTCTCTCCGAAATCTGGCAGCTTCCCAGCGAAAGAAAGAAACCAAAGGTTGTGCTACACCGTGCAGGCCGTTCGACTTTCTGCAATGCCACACTTCCGCAAAGGCTGGATGACCCTTTTGCACTGCCTTCATGGAAGAGCTTCCCCCTATAAATGGTGGTTACTTGAAAGGCCCACTGAACATGTCTCAGTCCCAACGCCCTAGTAAATTGGCTCCTGCCTAAAAACTCGGTAATTGCCTATTTATGCTCGGAGATCTACAACATCTTTTCCAAGGAGGAATATGTTTCAGATGATCTTCCCCACACCAGCCAAAATGCCATTGACCGCTGGATCACTATTCTTTTGAATACATAGTGTACATTGACTCGAGAGATTATAAAAAGGGTGTAATACCCTTAGGTAGAAGGGATATCCAACTCTCACTCATCCTTTTCATCCAATCTTTCAAATCATTCTAACACCCTATCACAATGGTCCGCATCAACATCCTCTCCGTCATGGCTCTGGCCACTGGTGCTCTGGCTACCTCCAACTGCCAGACCAAGGACAACGCCTGCCGCACCGCTCCCGACGCCAACATGGCCCAGTGTGCCGCCGACAACGCCGCCTGCTGCTCGACCGCCTACGACGAGTGTCGCGGCGCCCCCAATGCCAACATGGCCAGCTGTGCCGCTGAGCACGCTTCCTGCACTGGCTCTTTGCAGCGCCGCGACGACACTTGCCAAACCAACTACAACTCTTGCCGTACCGCCCCCGACGCCAACATGTCCTCCTGCGTTGCTGAGCACGCTAGCTGCTGCTCGACCGCCTACGATGAGTGCCGTGGTGCCCCTGACGCCAACATGTCCTCTTGTGCTGCCGAGCATGAGGCCTGCAAGAACCAGGCCTAAGCGCCTTCGTTGGCCTTGCCACTAGTCCCTCTCTTCATGAGCGTTGCAGCTTCAAAATACCAGTGACTTTGGCTCTTACATTGGCTTGTTAGTCGGATGGGTTGTTTCATTTGATAAGGGGGCTGCTTTATGATACCCAGAAAGCAATTTTTAGAATATAACTCGTTCATTAGGTATATAGCTGTGCCTGATTTAATTCATTGATTGCTGTACCTAAATGTATAAAATATAATCACCCAAAATAACTTTTTTTTTTCCCGTGATGCATTCATTCCTAGGTATTTCTCTCCAAGAACTATATGTGCTGGATAGTTGACGCTTTTGACGTCGTGTTTGTGTATCTTCACGACGTCCTGGACACGTCTTGCTGGGTTTGGCTACATTGGTGGTGTTCACCATGTCTGAAGTGGACGTGAAAGCCCATTTGTCCAGATTGAGCTTCATAGAGTCTGGCCTTCGATGCGCTCGATAGGACCCAGAGACTAGATTCCTCTGGTCCTTGAACGGCAAATGTTCCCAGACGGGTTCGATGAAATCGATAATTTCGTCGTCTGATGATGTCCGCAGAGACCCAGCGTTACCAATTAATAAATGGACAACGATGATTGAATATACCAGCGAGTCTGACGCATCTAACTGCATTGCTCCATAAGTCCCTCGAAAAAAAAAATAACCCGGAGAGTTATCACTTCCACGGTCTTGACAATAATGGCAACAGGAGCGAACGAAGCGCATTATGTTGTGATTTTACGTGGTTCGGTGCGGTCGTCTGGTCATTGGTGTCGTGCTGCATCCGGTCATATACGGGAAACCACGACCTGGTCGTGCAGACGAAATGCGCTGGGTGTCGTTCGATTCGAGACGAGCAGGTTCATATTGAAAGGATACAAGGTCGTGAAGACGGAGCAGTCACTATTAGGTAGCGAGTTGGATTGGGAGCAATGGGAGAAGAGTTGAAGTATACATATTCACTGATCATAAACGAGCAACAGACATGCTAGCAAGTAGCTAAAGGTATAGACATTAATATAAAGGAAAAAAAATAAATAAGCTAATGAATAGGAATAGGAGAAAACGGTATAAACACAGATGGACAGTTAATCCATACAGCATGCATTAACTACCATTTGACCTAATTAGGAAAGAGCGCTGAAAGCAATAAGAATATAGTAATAGTGGTGGTGAGTAGCCAGCTATAAGACGGACTTTGCGCTAATAAACGACAAGACGAAAACAAACAGCCAAAAGCAACACCAACACCAAGAAGTCCCTCCCAAGAATTGAAAATAAAGAATGGAATATACACACGATCATAAACTAGTGAAAAACTGACAGGCCTCGATGAGTTCTTCATCGTCACAGGCAAAGTCCCATCCGACAATCCTTGGATCCTGGCTGGCGCAAATGATCTTCCGTGAATCGAATTGCAACTTGAAGACTCTGGATGTTGGTTGCATGTTGACCGTTCGTGCCAGGCGAGCTTGATGGGCTTGGTGAGCTGTGGGCGGAATTGCGACGTTGAGCCGGGCTGCAGGCTGATGCCCGTTAACCACAACCGTGCCCTGTCCGGGTTGGGGAGGAGCCCGGTTGCCCTGGGTTTCTAGCTGGTCATTCGCAAGTTGGTTGTCTTGGGGCTGTGGATTGGTCTGGTTGTTCTGCGGGATTCGAGTTGCTTGTCCAGGGTTAAACTGGGCAACAAGGGGGTGTGGACGAGGGACTTGGACTACTTGTGTTGGTTGGTGGTGAATGGCTGGTCGAGAAATCATGTTCCGAGCACCGTAACTCTGATGCGCCTGGGAAGCTCTGGCAGCAGCTTCTGCTTGGCGGAGTCTTTGGCTAACAACCCAGTTGCCCTCGCGATCCTTCTTCCAAATGATAACCGTCTCGTCATACGAACCTGACACAATCCTTCCCCATTTGCTCCCACCACCTCCAGGTGGAATCTTGGCGCCAATGGCTCTGATGTCTTGGGGTTTCCTGGAACCAGCAAGGTTCTGGTGATACCCAGCACGCCTAAACGCACGTGGACCAAGGTCAACAGCTGCACCAGAGCGTTGCGCATCCCGGAATTCATTGTCAACTGCCAGGGCTTCCAGCCTCAACGCCTCTTCAGCCCCCGGGGGGTCGCCAAAACCAGCCTGGACGGTTCTGACTAGGTTTTGATGCCCGTGCAAACAGGCAACCTCCGCACCCGAGACATGATCATAGATCCGGACCGTGTCATCGTTGCTCCCACTGATGATACGCCGGCTGTCGATCTGAACGCATGCGATGCCTTTTTCGTGACCAATGAGTGTCTTTTTACAAGCTCCGCTCTTGAGATCCCAGATCTTGATCAAGCGATCTCCGGAGGCCGATACAATTTCGTCGCCATGCATCTGGATAGCGTTGACAGCAGCCTGGTGTCCATCCAACGTCATGAGAAGAGAATATGGCGGTAGGGTTTGTATGCGGCCATTTGCGATGTCAGCCTCGAGATCTTCTGGCGTATACTCGCTGGTGTCCACAATGTAATCCGGATACGTAACCCCGGGTCCCTTGTGAAATTTAGGGTAGTCCTTATCGGCTGCTGTGAGTTCACGACGGTTCCAGATTTTGATGAGTTTATCCTTGGAGCAGGTGACCAGGTACCGCTCGTCGAAGCGGAGGTTCAAGACGGAATCAAAGTGAGCCGACGGGATCTGGTGGATCATTTCACCAGTCGAAAATCGCCAGACGATGATATGCATGTCACTGCTCCCCGATATGATCACGTCTTCTGATTGGCTAGGGTCGAATTGAAGACAAAGTACCGACTTTTCGTGGCCGACAAGGGGAGGATACCGTAATCGTTTGGTCTCCAGGTCCCACACACGGACTGTCCGATCCCGACTCCCACTTACCAACCATTTCCCGACAAACTGAATGGCATAAACACATTCCAAGTGAGACTCTTCTGGATGCGATGGGTGAGGAAGCTGAAAGTTCTTGTAGCGAGCCATATTCCAGTTATCCTCTAGTCTCCTCCTTTGCTTGTAAAGATGCGGCCAGTTGACCTTGACGGTGCCATTGGGTAATTGAATCCAAACGGACGATTTGAAGGGCGAGTAAGGGGTTAACGGACGTGGTATAGTTATGCGCTCGGCGTTTTGGACTAGCGATGCGTCATCGCTCATGAGATGGTCCCCGTCATTGTCGGCCTCTGTGGCCGTCGAAGACTCTGCACGCGAATCCAGCCATGATGGAGGAACGCGCTTCTTCAGCTTTGGTTCACCGACGTCGGAATCTGCACACCTGATGCGAGATTTGCGATCCCGGGGCGACGACGATTCTGACTGTTCTTGCTCCGAGTTCCGGATCGCATCGACATCCACGCGCCATCCTTCGCTGATATATAGCTCTCTCCAAAGACGGGAATCGAATACCCGGCTTCGCCACGGTCGCGAAGCCAGCGATGCGGTCAAAAGAGTTTGGGGGTCGAGGTAGGAGAAAATCTCAGATGTTATCTCGGGCGGGAGTTTGGCGACAGGGTCTATGTGCAGGAGAGGGTCAAGACGGTCGACTATCTGGGCGACGGTAGAGATGCGTAGGGAGCGCAAGACTCTGTAAGCAAACTCTGATAAAATGATAGAAGTGTCAGTCAAAACCACGTCAAGGTAAAATGTAACTCAGGGAGTAAGTAAACAAGACATACCAGCTCTGTCCTGCTCGCTTTGCGCGAGGACCCAGTCGGGGAGGCTCATCGCATCGTTGGCGAAGGGATTTATCTCCTGATAGGACGGGCTTTTTGCCTCGTCGGAGTAGCCCTCATCGAGTTTGAAAGCCCTCGTGGAGGGAGTGATGAACTGGGGAGGAGCACCGTCGGGCGATGAGGACAAGAGATAGCTTCCAGGAGGTATCGCGGACTCTTTGTCCATGACCTGGGCTGGTTTTGAAGGCGGTGATTGCGACTCCTCGGCCATACATAGGAACCAAGAAGGCAAATTCTAAAAATGATGTGCTCGTTAGGCCGTTGGTGGTGTCTCACGCGAATAATCAGGATGAGGCTTGGTTGTTTGATAAGATGAGAACAAGCAAGCGTGACTAATGACAGGTCAGACGTCACTCAGCCAAGGAACCGCTACAGACACAGAACACTCTACTGTACTCTGTATACTGACAAAAATAGAAGGACAGAAAACAAGGAAACAAGAGCAGAGAAAAGGGAGAAGGAGAATTTATTGTTGAAACTGCAGGAGGATTCGAAATATATTGGGCTGCCAAGTGACCAGTCAGACCAGCCGAATTGATTTTGCTACATTAGGGATGCTATGATACGGAGTAAAAGGGAAAAGTACGGAGTACGCTGTACATTGTCTGTCGGCAGTTCTGAGTATCCCTCATAGCAATCTACTAACGTCTCGAGTGATGGCATCCCCAACGTTCGAGGGGGTTAATGTATGCAGACCTAGATATATATCTGGACGCACTCCTCTGTACACATGCCAACCATGCAATCAGGTGCTTTTGATCTACTACTCTGATTCATTAAAGAATCCCAGTAGCAATACTTCGTACTGATAATGCCAATAATCGAAGAAATTTCCGGATTCCTTCGAGTCACTTCTCCTGACGCTGGGGCTATTCTCGAAACGCTGGTCTACTGTTAGCCCGATAGTTGGCTGTCAGCTCTCCAAAAATATTCCACCGGCGGTTACGAGACTAAGTTTGCCCTTTAACTGACTTTCCGTCTGTATAAATCTTTCGAGAAGAAGAAATGGTGAGATTCAGGAGAGCTGTTTCTGGTAATGCGATATCTGTAAAATACGGTATGATACACACCATTACTTACATAGATACGTACCCCATCTCCATCCATGGTAGAAGCTCCCAGAAGGAGACACTGATATGGCACTGGGTAGTGACAGTATGGAGAATAGCTACCATGGATCCAATAGTAGCTATTCTCATTGACCACCAACTATTGAGAGCACTGTCAGGTATGCGTATGGGCAGGGTAATACGTAAAATACAGACATACAGTATCAGACTAATTCACTCCTAAACACTCCTCTTTCTCTCTTTGTCCATCTTCGTTTCTTTTCTCCAACACCTCTCATCTTCCCTCTTTCTACGGTGTATCCCTTCTAGTTTCTCTCATTGAAATCAATATCCCCCAGTTCTCTTTCATAGAAGAGCTTCTCGACGCTTGCCTGGCTGCAGCGGTAAACCCCACACCCTCACCCGCCCTTTTCCTCGAATCCTCTCCCTCTCCCTCAGTCACGGCGGTTCTCTTTTTTTCTCTCCCAGCCTTCTTTCTCTGGCAGCAAGGGTCGGAGAATCAATTCAAAAATCAGCAATTAGGAAGAAAGAAAGGAAAGAAGGGACTCGCGACATATTGTCAGAGAACCATAAAGAAAAAAATAAAAAAAGACAAAAAAATCGGCCCTGGTTCATAATACATATTTACTACAGGACTACATAGAGCCTCGGTCCCTGCAAAAACCGCGTCTCGAAGACACTCTGTTGTCTAACTACTACCACTGTCCGCCCTGAGTCGACCTTTTGAAAGCATCTACTAAAGCCTCCAATCTCCACTTCTTACATTCTTTGGTTCTGCTCGCTTGCGCCATCTCATCCCGCATCGGTCGGCCCACCGGCTCGCCTCTCAGTCAATCTCCCTATCAATCGGTTGCTCCAACTCCATTCAATCCATGCTCGTTCTCTTGGGCCTACGTCCGTCCACTCTTTTTCCGTCCTCCCTCGTCCTGTCTGCTGTGCGGATTTTCGTCTAAATACGACTACCACGAACCTCCTACCGTCCCCCTCTCCAACTTCCCCTCCCCCCCCCACACAGCAATTACATCCTGGTCGGTATCCTATCCTACGCTTCTGATTCGATTCCAATCTGGGGGGGAATAATCCAAGATGATCGAATCTATATCCGCTGGCGCTCCGATCGCCGAAGACAACATTATCAACCGCCGTGGCGGTGAATCCATTTACCAGAGCTGCGTGAATCTGAAGAAGCGGTTGGCAGAGGTCCCGAATTTCGAACAGCATATGCAGGAGATGGAGGAGGAAGACAAGGCGCAAGGCAACACAGACCCCGTCGCTTCGCTATGGAACTGCCTCCGGAATGGCTACCCGCTGCTCACCATCTACAACGCCTCCGTTCCCGAAGAGTATCTCGAAGTTGATCCAGCCAAGGTCCCCGAGGCCAAACGACCCAAGGCCGCGACCTTCAAATTCCTCCAGGCCTCTCTGCAGGAGCTGGCTTTCCCGCAACAGGAATGCTTCCTCATTACCGATTTGTACGGCGACAGCACTACGGGTTTCATTAAGGTGATCAGGATGGTCAATCGGGTGTTGGACATACTGGAGATGCAGGGACAACTGAAGCGACCATCAGAGGTATCCAGCGCACCGGAGCAAGGAGGAACGGGTGTGAAGCTCACCAAGCGGCAACACATTCTCAAGGAACTGTTGGAAACCGAGCGTGATTACGTCCACCATCTCCAGAATTTGCAGGCGTTGAAGAAGGAACTCGAGGAGACCGGCGCTCTCACGGGTGATGCTAGCCATCAGATTTTCCTAAACCTGAACAACCTTCTGGATTTCGCGCAACGATTTTTGATTCGTATGGAACAACATTATGCCTTGCCTGACGATGAGCAGAACTGGGGCGAACTTTTCACACAGCACAAAGAAGCGCTCCAACAGTACGAGCCGTTTATCGCCAACCAAATGCGCTGCGACGAGATTTGCTTGAAGGAATGGGACAAAATCCATAACGCTCCACGTCCATTGGACCTGCAACAGATGGTGGCGCAACCGTCAACGCTGAACGGTTTCTTTGTCAAGCCTTTCCAGCGGTTAACCAAGTACCCTCTGATGCTCACGGTGAGTGCTCCTTTGCTTTGCTATGAGGAGCGAATCATATTGACTCAGTGTTTCACAGGAACTGCGCAAGCAAACCGAGAACCCAGATCTTCAGGCTGACATTACCCGGGCGATCGACGAGATTCAAATCGTTCTGGATGCCGCTAACGATGCGATCGACAAAGAGCACCTTGCCACTGCCGTCGTGGAACTTGCTGAGCGAGTCGATGACTGGAAGTCCCTCAAAGTAGACTCATTTGGTGAGCTGCTCCGGTTTGGTACTTTCACCGTCGTCAAAGGCGACACCGGCAAGGATTCGGAACGAGAGGTGGGTTGATACCTTTGACATGGAGCTGTGCACTTCCTGAAGATGCTGACTATGAGTAGTACCACATTTATCTTTTTGAACGGATTCTCCTGTGTTGCAAAGATATTAATCCAAATAAACAAAAGAAGCTCATTCCAGGAAAAGAAAAAGTCCCGTCTACCGTAAGGGGGAAACCGCGCCTACAGTTGAAGGGACGTATTTACATGGCCAATGTGACGGATATTGTCTGCATGCGGAAGCCTGGTATGATGATTCAAGGATATCTAGCAGCCAAATCTTGTGGAGTTTTCTGACCGAGCTTTCCATACAGGTGCTTATCGCATTCAGATCTTTTGGAAGGGCGACCCCGGAGTGGTTGACAATTTCTCGATCCGCTACCAGAATGAGGACATGTTGAACAAGTGGCACAAGGATATCGACAACCAACGGCTGGTCCAAGGCGAGCAACGTAGCGCTCGAAGCACAGGCACTTCTGAAACCGAGTTCATGTACATGAAGAGTGTGTCCAATTTGCCGAACCCGTACCAGCAAGAGTATGACGCAGAGGAGAAAGAGGCCGGTTTCTTCTCCGAATTTCCAATGAGCCGGAATGCCTCGAGCACCAGTCTCAGGACACGATCGGCGACAGGAGGAAGTGGCGGCTCCGGTCGACCTACCCGATACCCGATCCCCGATGCAAATCTATCGGTGCACACCCAGATGTCTGGAAGCAGCATGTCCATGTCGCCAGGAGAGAGAAACATGAGCTCCTACTTTTCTCCTACGGCAGAGACACCATCGACAAGGTCCAGCTCCCAATCTGCCGGGTTCCCGTATGGTCGACAACCATCGAACAATTGGAACGAAGAACCCAATCGATACACGGCACCGGCGATGTCTCGTGCTACGTCTAGGGATGGTAGCCATATGAATGGATATTTCAATGCCCCGACGACTAATGGTCGTGGCACCCAGCGCCCGTCGTTACCGCCCATGTCCCAACATGCAGCGAACGGGTTGGCATCCCAGAGGATGCGCTCTGCTAGCAGCCCCGACATTCATAACCACCCCGAGTCTCGTCGATACATCCATACCATGCAGACAGTGGACAACGTACCCGTGCCGCCAATTCCTGCTCACATGGCCAATATGAAGGCTCCGGTCAACCGGAGTCAAACCAACTCACCTACGGGGCAGAGCCTTCCTGTTCGAAACGCAAACCATACTCCGGCGACCCACTTCCACGAGCCTCAATATTCTGAATCTCGGGGCAACCCGGCAGCCTCCGACCAACCTACTTCGCCGCTGAGTCAGGAACCCGGCTCACCACTAATGCCGACTCAACTGAAAGCGAAGGTGAACTTTGATGATAATTACGTGACGCTGGTGATCGCGAGTAATATTATGTTCCGGTCACTGACGGATCGGGTGGATGCTAAACTGGCCCGGTTCACGGATCGATCCATTGGCAACAAGACCGTCCGGCTACGGTACCGGGACGAGGATGGAGATTTTGTGACGATCGATAGCGACGAGGCCGTGCAATTAGCATTCCAAGAATGGCGAGAGCAGCATCGCGACATGCTCTCCAAAGGCCAGGTGGGAGAGATTCAACTTTACTGTCAAGTGATTGATAATTAGATGATAGAAAAGATCGACTGTTCGAAGGACGGTATACATATCGGGTTTATACTTTTCTTTTTCTTTCTAGCCTTTTCCCTTTTTTTTTTTTTTTACATTGGAAAGGCGACTCTTGATGAATTTCCTTTTTTCTTTACATTTTCTTCAATCATGAACTATGACTTGCATGACGATGTACGTATACCGCTATTTTTGAGCCATTTCTTTTCTTTTCAAGTTGAGATGAGATGTATAGTTTCTTTTCTTTTTGCGTGCGCAAGGTTAGGAGGTCTCGTATTTTGATATACTAAGATGTTCGGAATGATCTTTTCTAATTGGCTATTCTAGCCCCTATTACCTAGATAGGCATGAACGAAGTTCGTGAAATAGTTACCATTGAGGTTTTCAAGGCGTGGATCGTGTGCCGGAATCCGGAGGTGAGGCATTTATGTGCTTCTCCTTTTTCTAGAATTAGCAATCACTGAGATCGCTCACGGAGCAATCAGGAAACATCATCCGGCTCCCTGATGTTTTTGAGATCCGAAGAGACTTTAAGAACACCCTGAGTAATAATCAAGCAACCATACGCTCGCATTCACGTACTAATCACGTGGTAGGGCTGGTGATCGTCATCATAGTGCGTTCTATCTTCCACTCTTATGTTGAGCAGCATTTCAATCCAGATCATTTTCAACATGCGCTTAAGCAAACCACACTCGTTTCTTGTACCTCTTTTGAGGGCGTCAGTCGGAGACGACTCAGACGACCCCTGCTGAGCCGCCTGAGCCTGGACCCTCAATATCCAAATTGCGATGGAGTTCCTGCTCCAGATCTTCTCTTATATCGACCTCCCAAGCCAAGCATGCTTCGCGATGAGCAGTAAGGCTCTTTACGAATCATTTGGCTGAGTACTTCAGGCAGATGATCTACGTAGATTATCATCATTAAAGCACGGCAAATATAACCAAACCCGAGGGTATCAACTGCGAATGCAACTTCTCACTCAATTCGAAGGCAGTCGCTGGGCGTGCTGTGCTATGCAAAAAGCTGCATCCACGTGAGGAATATGAAATACTAATCTGTGTACACTCACCCCCCTCCCTTCCCAAGACGAAGATCGTGTTATACATGGTCTAGCCTTGTTGATCTTTGTCCGTGTATTACATTGACACTGCGCGATAGGAAGCATATTGTGGAGTATCTCATGGGAACAGCAAGTGGTGAAGGAAGGATAAACCGCATCAACAAAGGGGCTTGGAAGGTCTCACAGAACGAACAAGGCGAGTGGTATCTCGTCCACGAATGCAGGGTTTACTCAAAGGCAAAGGTCGAAATTTGCCCATACATCACTCCTAACGGCCACTTACTTGTCTGTACTCGATACGAATCACTGTCCACTATTTTAAGGCTAGAATCGCTATATGCCTGTTGTCATGGGGATCTTCTGCAGTACATGGTTGGCATAATCAATTGTCCTGGGGCTGTTGCAGATTGTACTAAGTGCCATGCATATACGGTGAATCTTATAGACTCAAAGTATCCAGAGGCGATAGTAGCGACTGTTACACGGGATTTGGGGAGAAGAAGTCTCTTTAAGAGTGCGGAAGAGCGTTGTTATGAGGCTTGGGTTCGTCAGGCTTGGGGATGAATTACATTGTTTCGTAGGCAGTCACACTTACCTAACTCCGTCTTGCTTGCATTTGATGGGGGTTCAAGTCAATCTCTAGCGGATGCTTTTTTTTTTTTTTGTAGCATATATGTAGCGTCCACCCAGTGTTCTCTTAGAGTTGCTTCGACGTCTAAAGATAGTACGCGAGACTGTCCCCCATCGTCCGCTTCCTATTCTTGTCGGATTCTACAGGACACGAATAACAGTGGCGTAACGCTTCCTCGTAAGTCCAAGATGGAACGCATCTCTTTGCTATTAAGCACTACCCATCGTCAACCAAACGTTTCCTGATACTATAGAAAATCGGTATGAATAAAGCAGTGCATGCAATCATAGGACAACGATTGTATTCTTTACACTTTGAAGGCTGCACAGGCTGCGTATCAATGGAGGCCATTGTCAGTTTTTGATGTATTGTACCCGGTTTATTATCGTCTCGAAAACAGGCCTTTGCTCTGTTTTTACTTCGTTGACTGTTGATGCCATGTCCGAGCGTCCCAAATCAGCCGACAAGTTCGTCATAAGATGAGTAGAGAACTATCAGAAGGAGGCCCATGAGACGATATGAAGTGTAATGGAAAACTAGAACACGGCTGCTCCAGACGTTTAAGTGTACGAGAGGAATGCAAATTTCAACTTACTAAACGGTAGCTGACATGACGCTTCGAGAGCGAAGTTCAAGGGCTACCTACTTCTTAGACCTCCTTCAGGGCGGTTCAGGCCAGTATTGTTGCTCAGTGAGGCTCCGCAGGATGAGTATGAGTGACTATCTTAGTAGAGATATCCACGAACCATGATACCCCAAAGATTAGATGAGATGTAGATGCATAAATGCAAGGCTGTGATTTGTATTGATAGCAAGGATACCCCGATACCCCCTATTTCTTCTAGAAGACTGAGTGAAGCAATCGTGAAACAACTACCATACAGGGCAAAACCGCGTGGCTGTGGATCGACTCGGATAGCATCCGATGAGTCTAGAATGAGAAAGATAGACGCTGTGAGGCATTTTATGGCGTCTCCTTTTCTGAAAACCGTCAGCTGAGTACTGCTCTGAGTAGAGAAATAGCAATGCGCAGTAATAATAGCAGCATAGACGATTAGTCGTGAAGCAATAATAGAGTGCAAGAGATCAAAAGACCAGCGGGGGTTGTTGGAGAACCGACATAAATAGACCCATTTGTTGCTTCCCCAACAGCTTTCATTCTCTTTCACTTTTTCTCATCATTGTCTCTCTTCTATCTACTTCTACACAGAGTACTTCGTCTTCGCCTGATACTTGGGGAACATTATCTGCGTGCTACTGTACCTTTTCTGTACTACTGTACTCCACTTGACATCTGAGCCAAGAATCTGCATTCTTATCGATCGAGATGTCGTTCTCCGGCCGCCGCCTGAGTATTCTGTCCCCCTCCAACCGCCGTTTTTCGGCTGGAAAGGACCTTTCGCTGAATGGTGAGTCTCCTCTGAATATTGCTCAAGCTATACTGGCACAATTCCTGAATCTGTACGCTAATCAACTGTCAGAACTCCGCTCCGAAACCCATCGTCAATTCCGTGCTGCCCACGAAGGTCACCGTCCCCATGCTGGTCTCGATGCCTCCCGTGCCTCTACCGGTGTCGTCTGGTGTACAGAACGCGCGACTGAACACGGCTATGCCGAAGATCCCTCTACCTGGGCCAACCTAGGTCAGGGTGCCCCCGAAGCCGACGACGAGATCGAGGGCAGTTTCCCTCGTCCCACCACCATCCCCATCACCTCTGCCTCGCGCGAATACGGTCCGACCGCGGGTATCAAGCCCCTCCGTGCGGCGGTGGCCCGCATGTACAACGAGCATTATCGTCAGGGGAAGCCTAGCCAGTACACTTGGGAGAATGTTTGTATTGTGCCTGGTGGGCGAGCGGGGTTGATTCGGATTGCGGCGATTCTGGGCAACTCGTACCTGTCGTTCCCCATTCCCGATTACTCGGCGTATTCGGAGATGTTGACGCTTTTCAAGAACGTAAGCGCGTGCAACAGCCGGAAAGTGAGGTGTGCTTGCTAACGGTTGAGGGTGTAGATCGCACCTATTCCTATTCCCCTGGCCGAAGAAGATCACTATCACATTCACCCCGACAAGATCGCCGAGGAAATCGCTCGTGGCACGTCGGTGCTCCTCACGTCTAACCCCCGCAACCCTACCGGACATTTTGTATCCAATGAAGAGCTGGCCAAGATTCAGGACATCTGCAGAGATCGCGCTACGCTGATCCTGGATGAATTCTACGGTGGCTACAACTACACTACTGACTGCGATGGATCGACTATCAGTGGCGCTGCAAACGTGGTGGACGTTGACCAAGATGGTTTGCCTCTTTTTCCAATTGCTTGTATACGGGCGCTAACTAAATGCAGACGTGCTTCTGATTGACGGCCTTACCAAGCGTTTCCGTCTTCCTGGATGGCGTATCGCGTGGGTGGTTGGTCCTAAAGAATTCGTCAACGCTCTGGGCTCTGCTGGTTCGTACCTGGACGGTGGTGCCAACGTTCCTTTTCAGGAGGCGGCAATCCCCATGATGGAACCCTCGCTCGTGCACGCAGAAATGAAGGCCCTTCAGCACCACTTCCGCGAGAAGCGCGACTATGTCCTGAAGCGTCTGTATGACATCGGATTCCGCGTCCGCGACGTCCCCCAGGCCACCTTCTACATTTGGCTCGATCTCACCTCCCTCGACCCCCCTCTGCCTCCGGAGGCTAACATCTCCGACGGTCTGAACTTCTTCAACGCGCTGCTATTCGAGAAGGTCATTGTTGTTCCTGGTATCTTCTTCGACCTGAACCCAGCCAAGCGTCGTGACCTATTCGACAGTCCTTGTCACCACTTTGTCCGTTTGAGTTATGGTCCCAAGATGGATGTGTTGGAGAAGGGTCTGAATGGTATTGAGCGTGTTATTCGTCGTGCTCGGGGAGAGCCTGTTGATGAGGAGGCTGTTGCAGATGATTAAATTAGTGCTAGCGTAATAAGATAGACATAACGTTATTAGATAGCAAGCATGGGATTACTCTTGTTTAATTGTTGAGACAATATTACATGCAGGATCACGTGACGTTCCAGACCATATCGCCCTTCCCCTTATGGGTTCCGTTATTTGACTCCTCAAATCACCAACCAAGCAACAACAAAAAAGCCGCTTGGAGTACAACAAACCCAACAGCCGCAAAATGCGACACCAACCGATAACATGAAACCCAAACTCTCCCGCATCCTCCACCTAACCGCCTTCACCTTCCTATCCATCGTCCTCCTCTGCCTAATCCTCCTCACCCCCTCCGACGCAATCTACCAATGCTACGTCACCCAACGCCTAATCAACATCTTTTTCATCGCCGGCGCTTACATTGTGACCTTTCTATTGGCGGTTCTCATCTACGCGACTCGCATATACACAAATCGCAGCGTGTTAACGGGTATTCCCAAGGCATGGATACCAGTTGAAAAAGAGGATGTCGGGGGCAGTGTAAGAAGACTTGTGATGGAGGGATTAGCGAGGAGCGCAGTTATAGCATACCAGGCTAGACCTAGGGACGTCGCTGTGGAGGAACAAACCCAGACGCAGACGCAGAGCCAGCAGGTACAAGCACAGCAAGAGCAGGGACTCGTTGTGAACCGCGACCGGCCGCCGTGGGGCCATATCGAGCATCCGGGGTGGTCGTCGCCGGAGTCGCGGGATTTGCCTGATCTGCCGTATCGCACTGTTATACAGGAGCTGCCGCATTTGATCGAGGCGAAGGCTGTTTCGCTTGCGCCGCCGGATCCGGTGTTTACGGCTACGAGTTATAGTCCCCAGGGAGGGGGGCAGGGGCAGGAGCATGCGATCCCGGATACGCGGGTGGTGGAGATTTTACAGCGGCGCACGTCGATGGGGGTAAGGGACTATATACAGCGGTTGACTGCGATGGAGGTTATACGGCCGCCGGAGGTTGGGGCGGAGTTTGTTGTGCTGTATGAGCGGGCGCGGTTCTCGGCACATGAGCTGTTTGAGAGTGAATTTCGGGAGTTGATGCATGTGTTTGCGGAGATGTTGAGGGGGATGAAGGGCCTTGGGCCGGAGAAGATTATGAAGTTGGAGGCGGATTATTTTGATGGCAGCGGTAGTGATGAGAGGAGTATCATGACCTCCAGTGGATCACTTATTGGGCCTTCTGATGAAGATGGGGAGACGGATACGATGGATTATTCTCAGGACGACGATGGCAGTTTGCGGCTGCGACATTCGTCGTCTGGGTATGGGTCCTCGCGCGAGGATTACCATTCTAACTATGCTACGCCACGGAGTCGCATGTCTGCTGCCCCTTTTCATAATCAGGCCTGGTATGAACGTCCTTCATCTCGGAGAATGCTTGCACCGCGCGCGCCGTCGATGCAACCACTGCGTCGAGTTCGGTCGAATATTTCGGGAAGTTCAGGAGGGAGTGTGATTCGGTTAGCGGATCGGGGAGATATACCCTATACTTTTGATACCAGTAATGTTTAATTGATCAGCTGAGCTGTCCCCAGATCTTCTAGAAGACGTTTTTGCACTCTGTATAGCCGGGGAAAGCTTCCTTTTCTTGTTGGAACCACCCGGGTAAAGACTCTCCGGGACACGGGCCAATCGGATTGCGCAACACAGAGCGAGCGCCGACAACTCGGGACTGGGAATGTCTGTGTGGCTCTTGGCAACGCATGCATTACACAACCAGTGATTGATAAGATCTGACCGACTCCTATTCAACACCCCCAACACCACCTCCAATACCCCCGGGTTAGTTAGTTCTCAGCCAGAGAAAGTGAAAATGACAGCAACAATGCAATCGCTGTTCAAAAAAGGCGCCTCTCTTTTCACGCCCTCTTCCACTCCTCCCATCTGCAGCGCCGCAACCTCCACCGACAACCTCCCCGTAACCTCGACAGAGGACTTCCGCACCGCGCCTTCGCACGAGCGTTTATTCCGCAAGGTTGACCCGGCTATCGACGGCGAGGAATGTCTGCACGACTGCGCGAGCTGCACGGTGCGGTACCCATCGAGGTTTGACGTGGATATGAAGGACAAGATGTATGGGAATATAGGAGGGTGGGCAACACATTTGCTCGTGGCGACGGGCAAGACAGACTGGGTAAGGGATGTGGCAGATGAGAAGGGGAGCTTGATGGAGGCAATTGAGAGGGGTGGGGTTGCGCCAAGCAATGGGGTAGGTCACCACGTAACTGGGGATTGAGGGAGAGGGTGCTGATTAGTGCTGGTAGAAATTGAAGTTGTCGGCTTCGAACATGCCTGTTCCCGACGAGTATCATGACCATGAGCCTGGGAAACAGCCGACGAATGTGCTGCTCCTGCCCAGCTTCACTATCATCGATCATGTCACTCCCGCATTGACTCCGGATCTGATCAACTATTTCGTCAATCCGGCGATCACCACGACTACGCCACTAAAGACCTCGAAGAATGAAACCAGCAGCGACAGCGAAGAAGACCAACAAGAAACCCCCGGCATCAAAACCCTCACACCACTCCGCTCGCGCCCGTGTCCCCACGCCGCCGTCATCCTCCTCTGCTCGCAGCGCACCCGTGACGTCCGTTGCGGCCAATCTGCCCCGCTTCTGCGCAAGGAGTTCGAACGCCATCTCCGTCCGCTAGGCCTCTACCGCGAACTCGACGACGAACGACCCGGCGGCGTGGGGATATACTTTGTCAGCCACGTCGGGGGCCACAAGTACGCGGCGAACGTCATTGTATACCGACGAAAGAACTTCGATTGGTACAAGACGTCTGACAGGGATGGCTGCGACCTTGCTCAAGAGGAAGATGAGGAAGACGATGAAGAGAGAGCAAGCGAAGGAGCATCACAGGGGATCTGGCTCGCGCGAGTCCGCCCTGAAGACTGCGAGAACATCATCCGGTACACCGTGCTGCAGGGCAAAGTGGTCAAACCGGGACATCAGCTGCGCGGTGGATTTGATCGCGAGAAAGGGTTGATTAGTTGGTAGCTTGTTCCTGCTGGTACGGAATAGCTACCCCTGGTACTCCGTATGTACGGAAGCAAAAGGAAAAACAAAAACAAAAAGGACACGGGAAGATAGAAAAGGAAGGTGAGAAGGGAAAGGGGGGGGGAGGAGGATTGGGTTTGACTTGGTGCATAATTGCTTTTGTGATGGCTTCATTCTTCGTGGCATTGGGAAGGCTGGTTTGGAATAATTGCTTTTTTCGGATTGGAATTACGTGGAATTTGATTGGTAGGGGTTATTTCGGGCATAGCATTGCACTCTTGACTGTATCATACTACAAGCAGACTAGCATAATTCAAATATAGAATACTGTCCTACAGAGGATATCACATCTCTACCTCTGTTAGGGGTAGGTCACGAGATACTGTTCTCCTTCTTGTATGCACCCAGACCCAAGGTACAAGCACTGCCGTGGATCCCGGAGGATTCTCCACGGATCCTGAGATTCTGAGATTCTCACTAAAGTCGAAAATATGGAGACAGCGACAGATAGCCTCCATTCCAGATAGAGCGATATCAGGGATGATAATACAATACAGTATTCCCGTACACAGGCGAGTACAATACAACCAAAACGAATACAGAATACAGGTAAATACGACAATCCTCCCACACCAAAACCAAAACCAAAATCAAACCATATTCATCCTCTCATTAAATTGAATATGCAAAATGATGTCTTGCCTCCGGGTTACTAAGATAGTAGCCATAATCACTCACACCAACCCAAAAGTAACTCAAAACTAACCCGCTGCATGCTGATGTCAGTTATCTCCGTGTAGCATGGTGTATGGGTGGGTGAGTGATATTATGTCGCTGTCGGAATCAATAACCGTAACCGGGGAATCGGAATCATTTTCCAGTCCATCACCTTGTCTTAATAAGACAGGGAATAATGAGTAGTTAGTTAGTGACATACTGGTCATTGGATTTCTGACAGGGATTGGCGGCCGCCTCTAATTAAACGGTTACTTAAGTTGACTGCGCCACGAGTACCCGATGAGTCTCACCACTCGTTCTCATATGTAATAGCAACCCGCTCTTATGAGTACTCTGAGTAGTGAGAGGGAACAACCCCGCTTGAAGGGCCTGTCAGAGGGCGCGGAAGTGCTGGGCATTGCAGGGATGCTGGGATATGACAGCCCGAGGATTTTCGCCCAATTTGATTACATGCTTCCATTTGGGGTATGCGGCCGGTGTATCATTATCCATCGACTGACTGCGGCAAGAAAACCGAAGGATTCAGGATTGTTCATGTTGAATATTGGATATTCTTCGGAGACAGTGAAATCCACTAAGTAACACAGCAGGAAATTGGAAAAAAAAAAAACAATATCAGCGTACACGCGGCAAATGTCAAAAAGCAAAAATGAAAAACTCAGGATTAACGCCAGAAACACTCATAGGCTATGGCTATGCAACCGCAGTAGAAGTTAAAATCATAAATAAAATAACAAAAACACATATCACTCCCATGAGGTATCGAGGTATCGAGCATCGAGAACAAAAACGCCTCTCCAAAGCCTGCTAACATCAGGGGGGAATCAAATGCCGGAGTGATCAAACCAGTAAAAATATAAGAAAAAAAAAAGAAATCACGACTCGTGTATGGTCATCAAAAATCAAAGCACCCACAGATAATAAAGCAGCCACCACGTCACGTCCTTCGTATGTCCGTGATATGGTCAAATGTTGAAATGTAGACCCGACTCAGCCAACTCCCAAAAACCTCCAGTCCGTCCCCTCTGGTTGGTCTAGCATCCGCATCGGTGGCTTGTACTCGTAGTTGCTGGGAAGATACGTCGACATCAAGAGTGGATGCGTCTCCGTCATCGGCTGCTGTCCCGCATAGGACGCGGGCTGGTGATATGTTTGCGCTGGCGGTACATAGTTCACGACGCGATTTGCTTCGTACCGCTGTTGCATCAACTGTAGATACTGTTGCTCGACCTGTTGTTGCATCTGCTGTATCTCCAAAGGCGGCGAAACGGCAACGTTCTGAGTCACAAGGGGTGGCGGTGCTGGCTGCGGTTCGGGGACCATCTGGGTCATCGGTAGATTCTGTTGCTGCGGTGGTGGGTAGAAGTCGTGGCTGGGGGTCACGGACTGGGGATAATATTGCTGCTGTGGTAGTATGTACTGCTCGTTCGGTATAGACATGCTGACGGGCGCTTGGTAGGAATGCTCTGAGGATGTGTCTTCCGACGGCGGTCGAGTCATAGCCCCTGACGGATGAGAACGATGTTGATGCTTGGTCAATGTGGTTTTTCGACAGAAGCTGTAGAAATCAATCAGTTAGCTAGTCCGTCGCTATGCGTATGATCTTGTGCACATGCACGCACATGTGCGCGCGCGGAATCGGCGCCGCTGTAGCTAAGTACCTTCGTTCGCATGTGGGCTCCTGGCAGATATAGGGTCTTTTCCCTGTATGGATCCTTCTATGACGGGCCAAACTTGATGACTATGCGACATTAGCCAAGGCGATTTATTTTTGGTGCAGTGAATACTTACATCGGAAAATGCTTTGTGGCAGCCCTCATGATCACAGACATGAGGCTTTTCACCGGTATGTGTCCGGGAATGAACAGTCAACGCACTGCGTTGGATGAAGCTCTTATTGCAGTCCTTGACGGTGCAATGATAAGGTCGTTCATTGGTATGTATTCGATAATGTCTACAGAGATCCGATTTGCGATTGAACGACTGCCACCATCAGCATTCGAAATTCTTGATTCTCACACCGGAATACACTTACCTTTCCACAGTGCTCCCAGGAACAGTTAAAATCGCGACCCGTACCTGGAGCCATGGCTGCGAAGAGGATGGCGCCGGGTGGTTGGAGAGGGTTGATCGAAGTGTGGTCGAGGCGGGAAGCGAAATAAATGGTCCAGGTGGGGTTTGATCGTTGACCGGACAAGATGATGGCAATCAAAAAAAAAAAAAAAAAAACGGCTGAGCAGAGAAGAACTGAAACAAAAGATAAGAAACAAGTGTAGAAATAGATCTGAGATTGAAACAGTGGCAAAGCGATCTGGCTAGGAGAACAGGTATGATCAATCAATTCAGGTTAATCAAGACTGACTCGCACAATCGCCGGTCGGGGAGTCAGGTTATCTATCAGTCGGGGAGCCGGAGATAGCAGAAAGGCGGAGGGAAATGTCAGCGAGAGAAAGAGAGAGACGAAGAGAAGAAAAAAGAAGTAGAAAGAGCAGCAGCAGCAGAAGAAGATTGATGAATCGAACGCGGTAGGTCGGGCTGGTCCGGGGACATAATAATAATAATAATCCGCAGCAGCTGTTTGGCGGGAGTGGAGAACGATGCGTTGGGTTGATACGAGCGATGATCTTGATATCGAGGATACTGTACGAAGTAGTAGGATTCGCGATGGAAAATATCACGAGGGAAAAGAGATGAAAAATAGCAGTACTTGAGAAAAGCCGCTTTTGTGAAACAAGAGAAGATAGAAGGAGTAGAAAAAAGGCCAGAGAGAGACAAAAAGGAAGAGACCTGGTCCTTATTTTTACCAGAATACCATGAATACACAATACTCGTACAAGCCTTTGTACTCTGTACAAAACACAAGAGACTTGACAATCTCCACGATCCCGTCTGATTGGCTCAAATCGACCGAGTGTGAAGTGGGGAAGGGTGGTCCCATTACCGAGCTGTCTTTCCGGTCATTTGGATGGTCAGTCTCCACTTTTGACGGAATTTAGGTTAGAGGGGCCACATTAGCGCTTGCAGGTTTGGAGATTATTATTGGCTTCCCCGGGGACGCTAATCGGGCCGGGTGGGTGGAGTGGTGGATACTGGACAGCGCTAGTCTTTTTCTGAACTAGCTTCCTGTACGGAGTGCGATAGCGTATCATACGCTTACGCTGTACATACAGAGTACAGTTGTAGTAATACCAGTCATTCCATACTCGATATGTACCAGATTTGTGCTATTCTGGTCATAATAATAGCTTGGTATTGCAGATACCGTGGTACAGACTACATTGGATCCGTTCTAGTAAGCATTTGTACCCCCCGTACGGCTATGTACCTAAACCAGACTTGGTAGTCGGTATCAACAAAGTTCAACCATGGCTATCCCCTACAAATCCAGACAAGTAGACGTCCCGCCAAGCAATTTTCTCCTCTATGACAGCCGTCTAATTAGATAACATTTTCAGCAAGGGACCATTTACCACTCTTTTACTGTTCTATACTGGTCTACACTGGTCTACACTGGTCTATACAAAAAAAAAAAAAGATGTAGTTGAGATCGATTTGCACGTCGCGTCACATGGTTCAGGTCTGCTGATCTGGCCGCAGTTCGCCAACAGTTCCCTTTTGGGCTATTCGAGGATCTCCAGGCTTTTACCCTGAATTCGCAACTGTCTTCCATCAATCATGAGCCAGATAATCCTGACGATATGTCGGTGTACTGTATTCTGCAACTCATCGTGTTGGCGTGATAGGAGCCCGCCGTGCAGTCTTCTGATTCTACAGGTAACGTCTCGTTTATTCCCGTCCACTTCTCTTACAAGTTCTTACGGAGTATGTATACTGTAATGGCTTTCGTTCCATGGAGACCACAGTGGATTACACGCCATGCAGGACATACAGAGTACTCCTCCTCTGATACCCGTCCTTCGTACAGAAAGACCCATCCCATATTCAGCCATTCCTCCGTAGCCCAAAAACCGGGTTTGCAGTGCTGCATTACCATGCTAGAAGCATACGGCGAATTCATTCCTTCGCGCTGCCAACCCGGCCGCTCCTCTGTAAGCTACAACCTTGAGGGCGACATTTGGCCGCAAGGAGACGCGTATCCCCGCATTCCCGTCGATTCGCCGCTGATTGTGATTTGCCGGGAAATTATCTTCCGTAGTAGAATCGTCTGCGTTTATCTCTTATTGGCGCCAGATACGAGCCAGACAAGCAACCAAGAAAGGAATGGGAAGGGCTACGAGAGCACCGTGTTGGCCGAGTAGCGGTCAAACAAGCGACGCATGACGCCAGGCGTGCATTCGTCCTATGCGGTTCTCTCTCTCTCTTCTCTCATTAAATGACTAACCAAAATCTCCGACGCAGGTTGATGTGTTGCGATCGAAAGTTTGTTGGAATACGGGGTGTGTTTCATTGTTCCTTGGGGACGCTTCGCATTAGATTAATAAGAGCCACTGGTCAGCCCATTTCGTACTTGTACGAATTATGGCCATGAAAACACCATCAATCTGCAGACTGATTGCGGAGAAGATTATCAATGACTCGAGACTGTCGGTGTGCTTCTGTATTTTGCGGCACGGATTTCAAGTCACTGCTTATCCCATCGGTACCCGTCAGCCTTGTGGCCCTTGCAGCGGCAAGCCCACCCAAAGTTGAGGCTGATAGATAGAGATACTCCAAAACGGAGGACATACCACAACGATCATGGTTATCCGAGGCCACATGGCTGTTAATCTATCAATACGAACGAACTATTAGGGGGGATCGTTTCAACGAATCACATCACTCCTGGCATTCATTTACTTCGGGGATATTCCGGAATCCAAGATGAGGTGCACTTCCTCGGTTATCATGCCATTTTATGCCTTCGTGTTCTGAATAAATAATAAACACGCTAACAGAGTCCATCAGAATCCTCCAAAGACATGGTGTGCTGGAAGCTTGCACCCTGTATGGAGCGTCTTGGATCCTCAGCAATCAGTATCCTGCGTCAGCCTGTTGATCATCTGTTCTCGAATCCCGGAATCACTGCATTGGATCCATCAAGCCTCCCTGTTCCTCAGGTCTTACATGTGCTCGCATGGATTATACACCATACGGAAGATACTGTCAGCGCACGCGCCAACATGGCCCGGGATGAAGCTAGATAGCTTGCCTTTCGGCTGTTTGGTGGCTGCTGCATTCCGAATCATGCTTTTGCAAGGGTATTGCAGATGCCTATCGACGCGTGAATTGACATTAACGGACAGTGATATTCGACAGGGATCTGTTCCGAACAAAGCCGGAGAGGCTCAAAAATGGATTCGGGAATTATGATGAAGTACCTGGTCATATTCGGTACTACCGTCCTGTAAGCCGTAACACCAATGCTAGTTGAAAGCCCCCGTCTATGTAGAATCGTAGATACCTCAGGCCTAAAAAGCGCACTTTGATATGCACGTGAATATGCTTATTCAGCCTCGTTGTGATCTCCAAAATCTCCAGACTTCCTCCACAGGCCAAAAACAGAAATAAACAACATCGCCAGATCTCAATTAATTGTATTCATGGCAGACCAGGTTCAGCAAGGTCTGCAGGACCAGCTGTTTGTCTTAGTAACGGGTGCCAACAGGTGTGTGCGGTTTGTTTGTCTGGTCCGTTTGGACAGAATCCAAAACTCTCCTGACCACGTTGTAATTCCAATCGGTACTGACACTGAATTACAAAGTGGCCTCGGATTCACAATCTGTTGCCGACTAGCAGACGAATTCCTCACCTCCCGCCCATCCCACCAATCCCTCACGATAATCTTCACAACACGAAGCACAAAAAAGGGAACGGACACTCTCAACCGTCTACAAGAATACCTCCGCAACTCCAAGCCCGGTCCTTCACAATTCAACCGCGTCACCTTCGTTCCTGAGAATGTCGACCTGTGCGATCTTGTATCCGTCCGCACCCTTTCCCGCCGCCTCTTAAAGACCTTCCCGAAACTCGACTCCATCGTTCTCAATGCCGGACTCGGGGGTTGGACGGGTATTGACTGGCCAAGGGCGATTTTCGGGGTCCTCACAGATCTGGTCCATGAGGTTTCATGGCCATCGTATAAGGTTGCGCCGGCGGGGGTGATTACAGAGCGACAGATTGCGAGTGCAGGTACGGACGAGAAGAATGAAGAAGAGCCGCGATTGGGGGCTGTGTTCTGTGCCAATGTGTTTGGTCACTACATGCTGGCGCATAATGTGATGCCTCTGTTGAAGCGGTCAGGAATGGAGAATCCGAATAATGGTCCCGGTCGTGTTATTTGGGTGTCCAGTTTGGAGGCTACAATCAATTACTTCAGCACCGATGACATCCAGGGTCTTCGTACGACAACCGCGTACGAATCGTCCAAAGCCCTAACTGATATCCTCGCCTTGACCTCCAACCTCCCCAGCACAGCTCCGTGGGTGAACAGCTTCTATTCCTCTGACAACCCCACCCCCGACGACAGCAAACCGAATATGTACCTCTCCCACCCCGGAATCTGCGGAACAGGAATCCTTCCCCTCAACCTTCCCCTCTTCTACTGCATGATCGCCGCATTCTGGCTCGCGCGCCTTCTTGGTTCACCCTGGCACACCCTATCCACCTACCTCGGCGCCTGTGCCCCCGTCTGGCTTTCCATCTCCACACAATCCACCCTCGACGACACAGAGGCACCATACCTTGCTCACGGCGGCGGACGTGCCAAATGGGGCTCTAGCTGTGACCTTGTTGGTCGTGATCAGCCAGCTTCTACGGAGGTTGACGGATGGGGTCACGGTGGTGTCGTTGGGGGTGCGGTTGTACAGGCAGATCGGGAGAGAAGGAGGAAGAGGGGCGCGGTGAACTTGACTGGTGAGGATAGGGAACGGTTTGAGGAGTTGGGAAGAGAGTGTTGGAGACAAATGGAGGAATTGCGGGTCACGTGGGATCAGTTGTTGGATAAGGCTGGGGTTTGAGCCAGTCTATCCTCATTTGATATTCTTTTCGGTTCTGTGTAAACATACTTTATATGTATCTAATTCCTAGTTTGCTTATCATACGTGTATCTAATATCTCCAGTATGCGTCACGCATGAAATAATACTCATGAGCAAGAATAAGAGTAAATGAAAGAGCAGTCGCTAGTGATTAATCTCTAGGAACCACACGCAGTTTGTTATCTTTCGGCTTACAATACCATCGAATGACTTTCGAGATTCAAAGGTAGTAAGTTTGCATCCATCCCTGAAGAAGACTGGGTCTGACTATGGGCTGTGGACAGACCCTAATTGCGTTTCGTTCTCAATATACCACGTTTCTTACAATAACTTGTGGTTAGGAACACTGTATGTCATCTCACATGGAGAAGACTGCTATTAGAACAAATATTATCATGCCAAACAAATAATTCTTCCGTATACCACCACGCTGGGAGCTATAAGCCGAACGTTATAGCAAATAGAACCACATATTATTACACGTGATACCCATGGTTGCACAGTGAGATGTGTTTGCGCTGAGCAAACATTTCTGTCTTACTTTCCTAATAAGTGTATCATCCTGCCTTTGTTCTTCCTCCTGGAAAGTTCTGAGAAGCATTCATAACCCGAGCCACTGCACACAGAGCCTCTAATAACCACCACTATGAATCCCCCAGAACTCCCCCATGAGCTTCTGCTGTGTGCCGTCGAGGCCTTCGAACTTATCTGGGATATCAATTCACTTGCCCGGGTCAACCGTCGACTCTAAAACATACTGAACCGCATTATTTACCAACAAGATGCTCGCTTCTTCAACTGCTCAGCTCTGAACTGGGCGGTAGAGCATGGAAACGAGCGTACCGTACGGAAATTCCTGGATGAAAACCCTCACAAGGCTACAATTACTCGAAAAGATTGGTTACAGCTGCAGCAGCGGGGCACGACGCAAGTGGTGCGAGTTTTCTGGAGAAAGGTGCCAGCCCAACACTATGTGGGGAATTGAACTCAGTACGGCCGCTATTACTGGTAGTGCAACGTGGAAATGACGCTATGGCTAGGACATTGCTTGCGTATGGGGCGGATGTAGAAACCCTGAAGCGTAGCGATTTATCTTTCTGGTAGACGGCTTATACGCCTGGGACCCTCTTTAGTATCAAGTTCCTGGTGGAGGAGGTGGGCTGCGATCCTACCGAGTATTTCGCGAGATAATTGTTGGCAGGGGCGTTGAAGGGTAGGGTGGAGATACTCGAATACCTTCTCTAACTGGGATGCGACATGAATGGCCAAGCTTATGACTATAAACGGGAGTGGAAGCCGGCCGTCTGCTCCACTGCTGAATTTGGCCAAGCTGATGCCGTTTGTCTTTTGATTGAATATGGCGCCGATCTAGACCCTGTGCTACGAGATGGGACTGCTATGTATTACCCACTCCGTCTAGTGCTTCGTCCACCGCAGAAAAATTGCTGAGTTCCTACTGAAACACATGGATCTCACCACACTTCCAGCAGATTCCGAGAGACAAGGTGCGTTTTTGCGTGCCACAGCTGCTTGTGGCCTGGAAGAACTTGCAGGACAATTGATTGAACATGGCTGTAAACCCAAGGCAGAACTCCCAGACAATGGTAATCTTATTACCTATTCCAGATTTTGGTGCACAGCAACGCATAGGCAGCTGGATCAGGTCATACAAATGTGCTGGAATTGCTGCTGAACCCATGGAACTGATAGCCGATAGCCACTTTCTGCAGCGGTCAACAACGGGCAGACACAGGTTGTAAAGCTGTTGCTGGCAAAAGGCGCAAATTCAAATCGCGTGGCTTTGTTTCATGCTGTTGACCATGAGGATACACTCAGGTTATTTCTCGAAAACAGCCTTCACATGAACCAGGAAGACCTCAATTCTATGTTGGGCCAAGTAGTTTGCTCTGGAAAGCCAGCGGTGGTTAAGATTCTATTTGATAGGGGAGCACAAATAGAAAGCATGAGCAATTTTCTACTGGTTGAATTACAGGAAGGGATGGCTATGGTTGAACTTCTTTTCCAGTATGGAGTCATTGCCTCTTCACCCAGAGACCCCTGATGAACAAGACGTAGTAAAGTTGGCTGCTGATCAACTAAATGTCCCTCCCTTGAAGTTCCTACTTGACAGGGAAACCACTTTTCCCAGGATGGTCATTTCCATAGTCTTCCTCGAGCCCTGTCCGCAGAAATTCCTGGACTGGTCGAGACCATACTCGACATACTATTGAGCCACGGGGTGGATATCAATGTCCAAAAATACCCGGACTTTTACAACATATTGTGCGTCTCCTAGATCGATAGAAGAAATTGGCTTAATAAATCGGACTCACGAAAGGAGTTTGTCTTCAAATGACTCTGGGAGAAACGTGCAGATCCCTTATTCCGAGATGGGTCTCGAGATGGATTTTCCAGCAGTCCATTGTGGTCTGTGGCAAGATCAAAATTTGTCACAGGGGTTAAGATAATACTGGAAGACATTGGTTCATGCGAGCGCATTTCGCCAAAGGATTTGAAATGTGAGATACGTCAGGCTTTGTCGGAGATCGTTAATCGTGAGGGATATAGGGAAGTCGGCAGGATTTTACAGCGGCTCTACTACGGCGAGCTGGCTGGAATGGAGTGAGCGAGTGATGATCGAATTGGACTATTGACTGGTGCATGTATTTATGAATTTCTATGAGAATGAGCAAGAGGACATAGTAACTTGTATCTAAGAGCATAGTGTTGGGTCCACTTACCTAGAAGGGAGGGCATCGCATGCCGAAAAGATATGGATCACCATGTGTTTGTCTGACAATTACCATCATGCTCCCCAATTTTTTCTAAAAGAATTTATCTGATGCTCCCCTCAAGATAGTACGGCAGGTGTTACAAACTGCTTACGCTCTGGCTTGCCGTTCTATCCACTTCCCCACAACGAAGCCTTACTGGGAGATATCCCGTTTTCACAGCAAACCTCTCCTTTCATTTGGACACCCCCTCAAAGATAAAAGAAACTCGATGTTCGATCCGCATGCTTATGCCAGCGGACGCTGGCTCCGCCGCGACAAGCTGCAGCGAGCCGCGCACTACATCAACTTCGACTTTGCGGCGCTTTGCTGGGAGATCCTTGGGCTATCACCTGGAGCAAGTGATATCATAAACTGTTCAAAAGATCGAAGGAGGCCAAAAGGGTCTTTGCTTTTGAACTGGCAAACGGATTGTGGCGAGACTTCCGTTCAGGCTGGCTGGGCTGGCAAGGCTAACTACCCATTCGGAGGTTGCTACTGTTAAACATCGTAAGTTAAGGCCGTAATGATATAGTCAAGTCATCTGTATCTGACTTTCAGCCCCGTGATTCCTGACAGCAGCAAACGGCTGCTAGATGAGGAGTTCTGTATCGGTCCACACTGGGACTCGATATTGAGACTGTGAAGTCGAAGAAAGCATGTATTATCATGATATGGAGCCGAATCAAGGGCCTTGTGAGTTGTTGGCTGCGTTCTCACTTGGTTCAGTAGGGGTTTGCTTACAAGATTAGGGTGCAGTCTTGATGAATTCATGGACGGTCTCATTGACGCTGGCCCATCAGGACTCCCTCCTGTCGATTCCGATCTCAAAAATAGACCATCTTACCATGGTTTAATCAGAACGCACATAGATCTTTTTAGGAAACGCCCGAACCATGCTGAAGCACATGTCTGCAAATCCTCGAATAAAAACCCCCCGCAACACTAGCATTATTTCATCCAGACCTCCATGAAAGGGACATCTTCGTTTCAGAAGACGACCCCTCCATGGTCACAACCATCATCGACTGGCAGTCTGCTAGCATTGAACCGGCGTTCTGGTATTGCGACGAGATACCCGACTTTGCAACAGGGGACGAGATCCACACTAAAGCTTTCAATCTCTGCTCTCAATTCCACACACTTGCTCTCTCCGGACAGATGATGGACGAAAACCTCTTTCGGCCGTTTATCCACAGCTACCAAACGTGGAAGGATTGTGCTGTAGCCCTTCCTCACGAGTTGCTTGAGACTGCTCAACGTTGGAAACATTTGGAGTTTGCAGGAGGATATCCGTTCATCTCTCCTTTGTCGAAGGAGCTCGTAGATCATGAGAAGAAGTATAGGCTCTTCGTAGCGGCGCCAAGGTCTCAGGCGGGACCTGTCGGGCTTGCTTCACGCTGCAACTGATGGATGTGTGCCGTGAGAGGCATGGGAGGGGAATAAGCGGCTCACAAGCAGCTTTTAAATGGGGCATTGTAGGAAGTTTCAATGAATCTGTAGAGATATTCCTTAGGTACCGGAGCAGCCTCCGGGTTGGGGCGATGGAGCATGGAGAAGAATAAAGAGATGGCAGAGCGCTCCATCGTGATTTGACGATGATAAACCTGTAACGAACGAGACAATTCTTAGGTCAATCTGACCTTTTGATGTCTAGTGTGGTGAGCCCTGGGACGTTGTGTTTACAGCTTCATCGTTGAAGGTCAACGGTATACATCCAGCCATCGTTGGGTGTGTTTTGTTGTTGTATGATTCCACTTGTTTATCCATTAGACCTTCAGATCTCTTGTGACCTTTAAGTGTTTCGACTCAATGCTTCTCCCATGTGGGAGACGAAGTAAGCGTTTAGTTAGAACAGCAGGTCGTTTTACTACCAACTCGAAGAATGCAAGCCAAGAGTATAAATTCACAGGTCCTCGTTTTACAATCCAAAACCCATACCGGCGTACATCATTAAAGAAAACAATAGGGTCGATATCAACTTTCCCACAACATTCAAGAAGACAAACGCAAGTGACAAACAAGCGCAATAAGACAATTCTCGCCATATTTGAACAGCATCGAGCTGCCACGTCAGAGGGGAGAGAGAAAAGGAATATAGGAAGCTGACTGGAGGCCAGTGGTAACAAATAGAACTAGGGGAAAGGGGAAACGTATGTTTAAATGACTACTAAAAAGGCTTAGGAGAAAAAAGTCAATCCACATGCACGCACACCTCCATGATCATCAAGACTTGCGAAGGCGCGAGGAAAGCGACGAATCGAAACGAAGGTAATAGGTAATAATAAACAATAATAGAAATATCGGACTCCGGTTCCATGCATCAGGGCTGTCGAGAGAGGTATAGGGAAGCTTGAATTGAGGTGAGGTATTCGGAGGACGTGGCGGCGTGAGAGTGAGGGAAGGTTTTACATGATGATGGCAGGAACTGGAACGGATTAGCAACGGTACGGTCAAAAATAGCCAAAGTTGCGAGACAAAACTTACCATCGATGTTCTGCTTGATGCTCTTGTGGGGCAAGATGGAACCACCGTTGACATAGACTTCGTCCGCGATGGTGACATCGTCACCGAGAACAGTGACATTCTCCAGACGAGACCACTTGCCTACGGAGCTGTTCCAGCCAACAATGGTCGACTTCACCCAGGCGTGGTCTTTGACCTTGCTGTTCTCCAGGAGTACACAGCGCTGCAGACGCACGCCGTCACCCACCATGACATTCGGTCCAATGGTCACGTTCGGGCCAATGCGGCAGTTCTTTCCAATCTTGGCGGTCGGGTCCACCATAACATTGCCTCCGAAAACATAAGGCTCGGAGTTGGAGGCGAGCAACTTGGGGTTGCGCTTCGCGAGAGAGCTGAGGTACAGGCAGGTACCGCTGAGGAAGTCCTTAGGTTGACCAACGTCCATCCAGAAGCCTTCAAGGTCGAAGGAGTGGAGTTGACCGTCCTTGCAGATGGCTGGGAAGGTTTCTTGTTCGATGGAGGTCGGGCGCAGTTCAATGCGGTTGAGGACACTGGGGTTCAGGAGGTAGATACCGGCGTTAATTCGGTTACCGACGAACTCAACCGGCTTCTCGACGAAACGGTCGATGCGCGATGGGTGGTGAGGCTTGTGGACGACGACACCGTACTTGGAGGGTTCATCCACCTTGGTGACGACGATGGTTCCTTCATCACCATGACGCTTGTGGAATTCCGCGAGCTCCTTGAAGGGGTAGTCACAAATGATATCGGAATTGAGGACGAAGAACGGCGAGTCATCCTTGCCCAGGATCTTCTCGGCCAGTTTCAGGGGACCAGCGGTGCCCAGGGGCTCAGATTCGACGGAAAATTCGATACGGACATTGTATTGTTCCTCATACTGAGAAAGCAGTCAGCGCATGCTGATTGTGGGAATTTACAAGGAATAGAAAGCGCACCTTCTTGAGGGTCGAGACCATAACATCCGGACGGTAGTTGACTGCCAACACAATATCGGTCACACCTGCAGCAGCCAAGCTCTCGACTTGGTGCAGAATCATAGGCCGGTTTCCGAACTCGACCAGGGGTTTGGGGAGCGTCAAGGTCTAATTCGACAGGTTCGATTAGCAACGGGCGCAGGCATCAGGCTATTCTCGGCGGGGAACGATACCAAGGGGCGCAGACGGGTGCCAAAACCTCCGACAAGAATGAGAGCTATAGATGTGGCGTTAGCGACGCAATGACCAAGAAGAAGTGAATAGCACGTACCCTTCATATTGATAGTATTAAAATGGGTGTGAATATTAAGTATAGCAGTTGGTATGAGGCGAAGAAAGGAGGAGGGGTTGTATGAGGCGTTGCCAGGAACGAGCGACAGGTTAGAGAAGCGCCACAGGCAACGGGAGAGAATAGGTCGACAATTGGGGATGCTATAACACAATAAACAATTAATTGATTGATAGAGAGAAAAAAGGATGAATAAATAAAGTGAAGGAAGATGGAATGGAGAAAAGGAAGTGAAAGAGAGGAGAGAGAGAGAAAGGGGAAACGGGCATCCGAGGAAGAGATATTAGGTGGTCTCTTTAATTTTCTGTTACAGCTATTATTGGGCCAGGCTACACGTTTGCATTTGCGCCACCCCTGGAGAGGGATTGTCATGTCTTATATCCATTCTCAATTTTTAGTCTAATTGATCTTTAAATTCTACATAACTTGATGGTTGGTTTTTTAATGCGGTTTCGTGGTCTGCAGCCCGCCGACTTCCTGCATATCTCTATGCGATCTATACAAATACACCACTACCACCCCATACATCCAGAAACAGTTATTTGCCATTGCCAGTGACGATGCCCCGGGAATTCCTCGAACGTATGTAAGATGGCATAATGCCGGTCTCAAGTGACCGGACCGTCATTGCATGCCGTCGATGTCATCCCACCTCATCCATCGCAAATCATGACTCTCACATGCACACCAAGCCCCCTCTGCCGAACGGAAGAATAAGAAACCAAAGCGATGCAGTTATATATTCCGGGTCCGTTATACGATTTCTGGCGTATCCGGAGGCAGTGTCTGGCCACGTTTCATGCGATGTATCCCCCCAGCCTCATCACCGCCTGCTGGTTCCGGTGCCAATACAAAGCGTTGGATCCACTCCCGCACGCGGCGGGCCTTGACCACCACCAGGTCTTCCCCGTCGCGGCCGGTATCAAGCAGACGGCGCAGGCCATAGATCCCTCCCGCGTCTGTAGCATCTAACCGTTGACGGTGGAGCAGATCGATTTGGGTAACCCCCTTGCGTAGGCTTTGTCCGTACACCCGTTCCCGGAATGAACTCAATCCGACCATGCGGAGAAGTACAATATCACGCGGTCGCAGCCCAGCCAGAGATCGTCCCAGCCCGTCATTGTTGCTATTGTTATTGTCAGTATGCCCGGATTCGGGAGGAACCCAGAATGTGACACCAAAGCCACTGCGTGTTTCATCCCCGACCACCATTTCGACAATGTCCACTTCTCGTTTCCATTGCCAGGTAATCACGCGACGAGGTGGGTGGATTGTGATTATTCCCACAATGAGATTCACTGTCATGGTCTGGGGTACAATGGAACGTAGATAGCTTGCACTGGGGATATCCTGGAGATCACCAACTTGTCCCTGGATGGGTATAAAAGATGGTTGTCCCGAACTGTCTTGCTTACTACTGAAACCCGAAGCGCTAGAAGTCATGGTACTGTCTACCCAGAGGCCACTCTCTTGGAGAGAAGAGTTCTGGGAGAAAGACATTGGTAAAGAAATTTCAGAGGTCTCATGGACGGCAAAGGAATGATCATAGAACTGTGAGAGCACCGAATCCTTCCCCGCTGTGTCTGTAAGACCTTCCGTTGTGAAAAACATCGTATTGCAATTTGGTTCCAATTTAGTATCATGTGCTTGTTCCAATGCAGGGACTTCCTGCAACAGGCGCCATTTCACCGGATGGTCGTCTGAAAAAGGCCAGGCTTCCTGAAGATGGCTGTCGGAGCCATGGAATGGAGATACTGGGGCATTGAGGAGATTGTCTTCATCCCACTGCAGACTTTTGAATGTGGGAGCTCCCATGAGAAGAATGATCTTAGTGGGCATGCTTAGGGAAGCAAATATATAGCCGAGAGGCCATGAAATGACTGAGTCTCTTCCGTAATCCTTTTGTAGGAAGACCGTAGTGTTCATTCATGATACAGGCGACAACGATTTTCCAGCAGTACTTCAGTCCGCCATGTTGGTCTGTTACTAGTATTCGTCAGACTCATATCATCCCCGCCTACTGAGTTCTCGTCAGTACCATAGAACCCAAGGACAACGGTTATGAGCTGTAGTCGCACCTGCTGAAGGCAATCCCACCGTATTCCGTCGTCCGTATTGCCCGAAGGTTCGAATGCCAAGTTGTGCAACAAAGCTGTGATGTGGTCCAAAGCGAATCTTTTTTCTAGGCCATTCTATAGTTGCCATGAGGAATAAAGTACGTGGTTTTCACGTGACCTGCGGCGAGTACCGCGAGCCACAGTGGCAAATCCCGCCCTATGACTAATCCGCAAGACCCAAATTGAGGCCACCGCGGAGACCAAGGCAGCCCATTGTCACCTACAGCCAACTCCCATCTTCCCTGTCTTGCCTCTCTCAAGCGCTGTTATTGTCATCATAGGATTTTTTGCGATGGCAGGTTCGTTCTCTCTTGACTGATTGGCACATTCACTTCCTACAATTTCTTCTGGGGTCTTCTCCGAAGCGGCACATTTCCATCGATTGCCGCGGCCAAGCGCCGCTCTGCTTCAGACGACAATGGCTTTCCAAGCCCCGGTTCTCAGGCCGGTAAGGATCACCCTCATGCCCCCTTCATTGCGATACTTGTATACTGACAGGCTTGGCTTTATAAAGCAAAGTTTTGCGACCGCCACTACATCGGGGGTCCGGCCTTTGATGTCAACCTTCCTCACTGCCTCACCATGGAGGAAGCTCGAGCGCATCTCTCCTCTTCCGATTAGACAGTTTCAAAACAGCTCACTCGTCT
This sequence comes from Aspergillus chevalieri, assembly GCF_016861735.1. Lineage (NCBI taxonomy): Eukaryota > Fungi > Ascomycota > Eurotiomycetes > Eurotiales > Aspergillaceae > Aspergillus > Aspergillus chevalieri. Next base: position 1,634,447 of record NC_057362.1, read on the forward strand.
CTCGTCCCTACTCGTCGTTAACTCCGTTCGGTTTGAATCGTTTCCGTCAGCTGTCCAAGGTCAGCCCCATCTCGAGGATACAGCGAAGGCTTCTGTTCGGAGGACCGTCCTACAATCTACTGGCGCAAAAGGAAAAGACCGCAAACAACAACCCGAACAGTGCAAATGCGCAGGCTACTTTCTACCAGGCTTTGCTCCAGGCTAACATGCCGGCTATCATCATCGAACGGTATCGCAGTGGACACTTTGCCACCAACGCCGTGACCGACTCGATTTACCTCAAGGCTACGCAAAGCATGGGCGGAGACGTTGCGGCAGGATCACTCGCAGGTCAGAATCAGAATGTCAACACGGAACAACTTCAAGCAATTGGACAGGCAGTAGCCGCACGGAACAGTCACGGTGGGCAAATTGGACTCGCGGCCAAACAAGGCGGCACCGGAGCGAAAGAATCTCCGTTGTACGTTGTGGTCGAAGAGTCTCTGGGAAGTGCCGTTTTCCGCTGGGTCAAGTTCCTGTTTTGGTTTGGTTTCCTCACGTACATGTCTCTCATCTTGGTCGCCATTTTGGTTGAAACCACTGGGGTTCTGAAGAACATCAAGGGTCCGCAGAACAACGAAGCCCAGCCTCAGCAGCAGAATGTCCGGTTCAGTGATGTGCATGGATGCGACGAGGCCAAAGATGACCTTCAAGAACTAGTCGAATTTCTGCAGAACCCGGAACGATTCTCTTCGCTTGGTGGTAAGCTTCCTAAGGGTGTTCTTCTCGTTGGACCTCCTGGAACCGGAAAGACCTTGCTTGCTCGTGCTGTCGCTGGTGAAGCTGGCGTTCCGTTTTTCTACATGTCTGGGTCGGAATTTGACGAAGTGTACGTTGGTGTGGGTGCCAAGCGTGTGCGAGAACTCTTCTCCCAGGCTCGGACCAAGTCACCTGCTATCATCTTCATTGACGAACTGGATGCCATTGGTGCCAAGCGAAACGAACGGGATGCGGCCTATGTAAAACAGACTCTGAACCAGCTGCTCACCGAGCTTGACGGCTTTTCGCAGACTGAAGGCGTGATCATTATCGGTGCGACCAACTATCCCCAACTACTGGACAAGGCTTTGACTCGACCTGGTCGATTCGACCGCAAGGTCGTCGTGGACCTTCCTGACGTTCGCGGACGGATTGATATTCTGAGGCACCATATGAAGGACGTACAAGTTAGCACGGATGTCGATCTGGCAGTTCTCGCTCGCGGTACCCCCGGTTTCTCTGGTGCGGAACTGGAGAACTTGGTAAACCAGGCTGCTATCAAGGCCAGCCGGGATCACAAGAACAAGGTTGGACCAAGGGACTTTGACTGGGCCAAGGACAAGATCATGATGGGCGCGGAAGCTCGCAGCCGGGTTATCCAGGACAAGGACAAGCTCTCCACGGCGTACCACGAGGCTGGCCATGCACTTGTTGCGTACTTTACGCAGTCGTCTATGCCGTTGTACAAGATCACTATCGTTCCCCGTGGAATGGCTTTGGGTATCACACACTTCCTGCCGGAAATGGACACAGTTTCTCGAAACTACACTGAATACCTGACCGACATTGATGTGTCGATGGGCGGTAGAGCGGCAGAAGAGCTGATCTATGGAGCTGACAAGGTGACCAGTGGAATCTCAGCGGTACGTCCACTCACCTGCACAAAAATGAAACATGCTAATAATCTCAACAGGACATCCAAAACGCCACCAATACCGCCTTCAACCTCGTAACCCGCTTCGGCTACTCCAAGAAACTCGGCAACGTCGACCTCTCCAGCAACTACGACCGCCTCTCCTCGGAAACAAAGCAAGAAATCGAAGCCGAAGTCCGCCGCCTTGTCGAAGAAGGCCGCGTCCGCGCCACAACGATCCTCACCGAAAAGCGTCACGAACTCGAAGTCCTCACCAAAGCCCTCATAGAATACGAAACCCTCACCAAAGAGGAAATGGAACGTGTCCTGAAGGGCGAGAAGCTCGATAAACTCGAATCCACACCGTCGGCTCCGCTTATGTTACCGGAGAGTTTACAAGCTGCGCCAGGGTTGTCGAACACTCAGCATCCTCCTGGGCCAGGTTCGACGACGGGGTCGGGTGAGGCTGCTGATGGAGCATAGTTTTTTTTTTTTTTCTCGTGTTCATTCTTTCTCATGATTTTTTTCTTTTTTTCGATATCAGATTTTTCTTCTCCTTTTCTTTACTTAAGAATTTCCTTTTGTGACGCTCATGGCATGATGTGGTCGGTTGGTTTGTTTCATTTTATTGGATTAGATCTACATAGCTTGTTTTTATATGATGTCCTCTTTTCGAATAGAGAAGACGTTTGCTTGTTTGGTTTGGCCTTTCTCGTGCAAGAAAGATACAATCACAATAACACAGATACACAAGAGACTGTTTCGGCTCTGGGTGATTCTATACAGAGTACATATATTTGACTTTAATTTTACTTTTGCACAATGGCTATGTTCAAAAGTATGTCCCGTACCACCCTGTAGATATACAAACCTAATACGTACACTGTACCCTAACTCATTTGATAACCCAGCCTTGGTAGACGTCAGTGCACACCCGAAATAGCAAACATGGTGTCATGATCTCCCCGTACCATTTCTATTAATAATGGAAGGCCTTGATCCTTGATTGTGGCGTCTGTGGGGTTGGTCTCGTGGCGGGGCTATGATGTCATGAATCTCGATATACAGCTGCTACGATAACAGAAGTGAGGAAATAGCTGGTATGCATGTCTATCTATAAATTGTATGTATGAATATATTTACACAAGTAAAAGCGACTCTTCAGCATCTGTCGGATGACATGACATTACACCGGGTATCCAAAAGAGACCTCCCCCCATCTCGAATGACTGGAAGAAACCCATAACCCCGAAACACGAACAAGTAAAGCAAGTGAAACAAAAAGAAAAAAAAAACGAAAACGCTCAAATGCCACCGACTCATTCGAAGGAGGGGGAAAACACGACGGATCATTTGTTCATGCAGGGCTTTTCTGGTTTTTTTCTGTTGTGTTTTTTCTTTCTGGAGTGGTTGAAAGTGCCTATTCACCGTCCACGGGGTTCATCCAACCACGCGCCATGTCGACCGCTTTGGTCCAGCGCTTGTACAGTCGCGCACTCTGGGCTTCGGAAATGTGCGGGGTAAAGGTTGTCCGGTTGGCACGGTCCATTTCCTTGAGTTCCGAGTAGTCCTTCCAGATGTCAATGGCGAATCCAGCCGCAATGGCGGCGCCCAGAGCCGTGGTTTCGTGCATCGAGGGACGTTGCACGGGCATTTGAATAAGATCGGCTTGGGTCTGTCAGACCGTTAGGTTAGTTGATCTGATCGTAGATGCAATGTAAGGTAAATGGGACGTGTGACATACCTGCATACAGATATCCGAGTTACTCATACCACCGTCCACGGCCAGATCGGCCAACTTATGCCCACTGTCCTTTTCCATCGCATCGAGAATGGCCTTTGTCTGGTAGCAAGCGGCTTCCATTGTCGCACGGGCAATGTGGCCGCGCTGAGTATGTTGTGTAATACCGACTATAGAGGTTAGTAGTGATACAAAATAGTCACAGAAGAAGAGAAACGTACAGATAGTTCCACGCGCATCATCAATCCAGTACGGGGCGAAGAGACCACTAAAGGCCGTGACAAAGACACAACCACCGCTGTCCGGAACGCTGCCAGCCAGATCACTGACCTTGCGCGAATCACGGAAGAAACCCAAGTTGTTCATCAGGAAGGAGACACCACTGCCGGCGACGGCAACGCTACCCTCGAGGGCATAGACAGGCTTGCGTTCCTTGCCCATCTGGAAACCGACTGTGGCGAGCAGACCATGGTTCGAGACGACGGGCTTGTCACCGACGTTGTAAAGCAAGAAACAACCGGTACCATAGGTGTTCTTGGCCATACCGGGTGTGAAGGCACAATGGCCAACCAGGGCGGAGGACTGGTCACCCATACAGCTAGTGATGGGGACACCGTCCAAGGGACCGGAGTGGACACAGCCAAAGCCATCGCGGTCGGAGGAAGGGATGATCTTGGGAAGACGGATCTTGTTGCGATCGATGCCAAAGAAGTTGAGGAGGCGGTCATCATAGTCAAGGGTCTCAAGGTTCATGAACATAGTCCGAGAGGCATTGCTGACGTCAGTGACTAGAAGGTTGCTCTCGGGACCGCCATTGAGGTTGTAGAGCAACCAGGTGTCTACGGTACCAAAAGCCAGACGGCCCTCATCGTAGGCCTTTTTGACTTCGGGCAGGTTTTCCAGCATCCAGACTAATGTAACAGAGGAGGGGTAGGTGGAGAGGGGCAATCCACAGAGCTTGACGAGATCTTCAGCCCCGGGCCTTTCCTTGAGCTCGCGAACGAGGTTCTTTGTTCGGGTATCGGGCCAAGCGATGGCATTATGCAAGGGCTCACCGGTTTCCCAATCCCAGCATAGTGTGGTCTCCCGCTGACTGGTAATCCCGATGGCTTCGATGTCGGAGGCGGAGTGACCCAGGGCGAGGAAGGTGTTCATGGCTTCTTCGATACAGGTGAAGACGGAGTCGACCATTTCGAGGGGATCCTGTTCATGCCAGCTATTGTCGTTAGTCGGATTTCTCTGTAATAACACCAGTAGTGAAAGAGACCTACCCAGGGAGCTCGTGGATCTGGTGGAATTCAACCTGATATTTGGCCACGGGCACACCAGTACAATCGAAGATGATAAAACGAGAGCTGGTGGTACCCTGGTCGATAGCACCGATGAAACGGTTTTTAAGATCATCGGGGCGACGGTTTTCATCTTGCAGTAGAGAGCGATTGCCGTCGTAGGTCTGGTAGGCGTGGATATCGACTTGGGGCTGGAGTTGTTGCTCTTCGAGAGCATTGTCGATTTCCGACATGTCAAAGGGGTTTCTCATTGTGAAGGTGCGTGTATAGAGAACCGAATATTACAAAAAGAGAGCAAAATGAGGAAGGAGAGCAAGAGGATGAGAGAGGGAGAGATAAAAAAAGAAGCGGTGATCACAAGTAGTAGACGTGGTAGGAGGAGGAATTTACGGATGCGGGCAAAGGGCACCGTGGAGAGAAGCCGAGTATCAAGGGGGTGGGAAATAATTGAATGGAAGATAGGAAGAAGGTGAAGAAGAAGAAAAGAAGAGGAGAGGAAGGGAGAAGAAAAAAAAGAAGGAAAAGCAGATATGATGACACGAACCCAATTGCGAGTGCGTGTGTCCTTGTTGAGTGCCCAGTCAAAAGATGGTCCCTCCAAACTGGGCCAGAGTGACGTACCAGTGACTGGAGATCGGAGTGAGGGTCGGGGGGGAACAACAACAGGGCAGTGGCTGTTGTACTCCTAGTCGTAGTGAAGAAATACAGAGATTTCTGGAATTATTTCGTAACTTCGGTGAATTTCGTGGATCCTGGCAGAGGCTCTTTTTTTGGTGCTTGGACTGGTACTGGTACTTTTTATGTATAGTGATGATAGGGACTATGAGATCACTGCGGCGGCGGCAATAGGTGTGTACCTAGGACAGACGGATGGAAGGACGGACGGGAGAAGGAGAGAAGAAAATGAGAGAACAAGAAGAAACAGCAGAGAGGAACACCGGATTTAAAGTAGACGCAGTAGACACGTACATGGAACATCCTACTACTTCTATTACTATGTACAGATACAGTGGGTGCGTGGGGGAATCATCGATTCTATCACTATCACTATTCCCACTACTGTCCTTGGCTCGCCTTTTTTTTTTTCCTGGTCATCTGACCCGGTCACCTTCGTCAGCACCAGCCCCTTTCCCCTTGCTTTTTAGTTTATAGAGATTATTACGAAGTACAGAGTAAATATTTGATATATGCTATGTGTGGTTTATATAGAATTGCTATCAAGATTGTAGAAAATTCTAGCTGGAATGAAACCCAGTAAAAGGACATGTACCGATACTTGTACAGGACAGGGTATCCCTGATTAGTTGGCGGTGGCACCGACTTGCCCACATGACATCGTCTGGACCCATCCACGGTTCTGGAGTACTGGGGTCGCGGAGTGTACAGAGTACAGAGTGCTTACAATCACAATTATAACAGACAGTTATAATACTATCTTTACCAGGATCAATTGAAAATACTCATTTGTAGACATCAACTTCTACAGGGTCTGATAGAGTATGCACAGAACTCCCTGGAACATGTATGCACAAGCCGATCAAGCACATGACTTCCCCGTTGGCCCTTACGGAGTGGTTCCTGGCCAGAATGCAAACCCAGGAGTCGATCTAGACCCGGCTATTTTACTTTTTTTCTTTCTTTTTTTCTGGTCATGAGCACCGATTTACGGAGATATTCTAGTGAATTGAGCTTAGTCCCGGGTGTTCGGGTCCAGTTGGTTGTCACGGGATCATTTACTTTTTCCCCTTCTGTTTTAACGCGTTTGTATTCACTTCTCTTTCGGTTGTTGTAATGTCAGGTACTCAATTCCTTGTTATCTCTTCCAATTGCTCGTAGGGATATTATTGGAATCCAATCCATCTTGGCACATTGAATCGCTCACATCTTTTACTCCTACTCCAACCCGCTTACCTGCTTTCCCGTATCGTAACCAGTTGGTCATCTGACAACGTTGATCTGCAAGTGGAGCTGTGCATACAAAATCTACATGCTTATTCCGGTTTTATTCAGTCAGGCAGAGGGATTCGGGGTCATCTGATAGACTGTGGAGTCTCCATTTATTGGCACTGGTCGAAGAGGTCCTGGCCAGTGCTTCTCTGGAGGACGGGTGATTGTTCGGAGGATGAGTTCGGGAAGGGGTTGGGGTTGGGTTGGCAGAATTACTATGGAAAGTTCCATTGAAGCTAGTGATTGCTTTGGCATTATGATTGTGCTATTATGTGCAATTGTGTACCAATCTGTACACATCTATTTTCTTATATCGCTGAAATGGCCAATGAAAGGCTGGCGAAATATATCTCCGTTACACTACACCATGATGTGGCATTGGCATCAACAAATGAAATTAGCGGCGGTCGATCGCATAATCTACAATTATCACACGCATGTCTTTTAAACTACAGAATCCACTTGTCTCAATGCAAATGCATGCCCTTACTCTTCCTCCTCCTGACCAAGCTCAGCCCGGCGGCGGGCCTCAGCCTCCTCCTTCTCCTTCTTCTGCAGGAACAGAAGAGCGTTGATCTTGTCCTTGATGCTGTGCTCCGAGGAGATGGTGTTGACGATCTGCTCACGGCCAATCAGAGTGGCCACGATGCTAGCGCCAACCACAAAGGTCAGTACAAACCGGTACATGCCGTACCACGAGGGAGCGTGGCCACGTGCCGCAGCACGGGCGTCGCTGTAGTACAGGAAGGTGAACGCAAGGAACTGGCTGATCAGTGCGTGCTCAACGGGGAGCAGCAGCAGAGTCGGCCAGGCCACGGCAGGTGCCACAACACCGGCCGCATAGCGCTTGTAGCCGACCTTGCCGCCATAGGCGGCCCACTCAAGTCCCCAGTGGATGGCTCCGAGGAACGAGAGGATCTAATCATGGTTCTAATGTCAATTGCTTGCTGTCCATAAAAGTTTCAACTTCAATGGGTCTACTCACCACAGCACCGTAGCCGACCTGGACAGGCTCGAGCAAGTGCAGCAACAACTCAGCGGTGTCACCGGAGAAGAGAAGACCGTCACCGGTGGTGTTGGCCCGGTTGATTTCGTACGAGAGGTAGACGGTCTGGAGAGAGGTAGCAAGGTAGGGGATCACACCAGCCATGCCGAGGTACATGGCCTCCTTGGGAACGCCCTCAAGGCTGAAGGTGTCCTTGATGACTTTCTGAAACATGGCCCGCGTCAGTTTAGGTAACTCAATGGAAACTTCAAGGTAGCAAGCTAACGTACCGCATCGGACTTCATACCAGCCATCATGTCGGGGTCCTCCTCTTCCGGGCTCTATACATATTAATCAGCGACTCACCCGCACCAAGGCGACAATGGCTTTCACTAACGTTACTGCTCCCGGAAGCAGAAGAAACGTGGCGGATAAGCGCAGTGGTCACAGGCTTGCGAGCAGCCAGGGCCATGGTGGGCGACGGCATCGGCCGAGCGGGATAACGCGCAGAGGACGTCAACTGCGCCTTGAACACATTGTTGGTGACAGTCGAGCGAGCCACCGAGGCATTGGAGCTCGAGAGGGCCCTGAGGGCAGAGCGAGCAGCGGCGGTTCTGTAGAGCATGGCGGGATTTGCTTCTGCTAGTTTTGAATGCCGAGTTAGAATTTCTGGAACGCTCGGAAAGGCATAAACAGCGGAAATAGAACCCGATCGACTTGGTAGAATATGAAGAAGGGGCACGGAGGATCATAAAAGATGTATCTTACCCAGCAATTGACTCGAGTAGGTACTCGTAGGAGTGGAGATTTTGTGGTCGAGGTCAAACGAATCCTGAGATCATTGCCGTGATAACTTGCTGAGGTGCGGTCATCAGCTGGATCGGGCGTACTGCAGACACCAACCACGCAGCTGCCCGCACGTGCTGTATTAAAGCCTAAGGCATAAAACTACCATATTATTCATACAATCCCAAGGCAACAAAGCCAAGACCCTGAATCAGGGTTGTTACCCTACAAGCAGGCGCTATTCCCCTCTTGGTCAACTCCCCAGGGGACCGACGTCACTTCCTGCCGCGCTCCCTCTTTCGGTGTCTCCCGTACCTCCTCTTCGCCCCCGATTATCTCGTCCGGTTGTTTTTGTTGGACAAATCCCAGGCAAGTCGCCAACAACAGCCTTTCGAATCTCATATCATCCAATTGGAGAGTGGTCGGGAACACATTACGCAATTGGGTAAGCTGCTTCAGTCTTGGTACCCAACCTCTGTTGCTTCCGTTTTGATCTCGTTATCTCTTTGGATATACCCTTTTCGTCCTTCCCCGGTCATCTATTTGGCATCCTTGTTTTTTCTCTGCTTTCAACCGTCATACATTTTGGATTGTCTATTTGGGTGCTGACAATCTGCATAGCTGACGTCTGTGGTCAATTTGCTGCATGGCTTTTGTTTCTCCGACCTGCGAGTGTGTCTAGAGCTCGCGTGGCCCCGCGAGGTGAGTAACACCTGCCCTTTTATCCCAACTCAACTTTCTCAACTTGGTACTAACTACTGCTTTCATGGACAGACAGGCACCATCGCTCATCAAATAACCCCGCTTTTGTCGATACACCGCCCTCGGACCTGGGTCACGGCCGCACCTCGACACCATGTTAGAGGGTTTGGTTGCCAATCTGCTCAACCGCTTTCTGGGAATCTACGTCAAGAACTTCGACGCTAAGCAACTTAATATTGGCATCTGGTCCGGTGATGTCAAACTGCGGAATCTGGAATTACGCCGCGAGGCTCTCGATCAATTACGCCTACCTCTGAACGTCGTAGAAGGTCATCTGGGAGAACTCACATTGTCGATCCCGTGGTCGAATCTGAGAGGGAAACCCGTCAGAGTCGATATCGAAGATGTATTCCTTCTCGCCGCCCCTAAAGAAGATGCCGACTACGATGCGGAGGAGGAGGAACGGAGGGCACAGGCTCTCAAAATGGAGAAGATCGAGAGTGCGGAGATTATCAAAGAACGGAACTCTGAAGGAATGAGTCAGGAAGAACAGCGCCGGAACCAGAGCTTTACCCAGAGTATGATTACGGCTGTTGTTGATAATCTGCAGATCTCGATCAAGAACGTCCATTTTCGCTACGAAGACTCGGTTGCCTCCCCCGGTCATCCGTTTTCTGTTGGAGTAACCCTCAAGGAGCTCAGTGCGGTCAGCACGGACGCGGAATGGAACCCCACCTTCATCCAGTCGACATCTAGCACCACCCATAAGCTAGCCGTCTTGGGTGCCTTGTCAGTCTATTGGAACACCGACTCAGAACTTCTAGGCACTGGCCGAGGTTCTGATATCGGCGCTGAAGCTCAGGGCACGAGCCATGCAGACCTGATGCAAAAACTCAAGGATGCTATTGACAATGACGAGGCCAACCAATTCATGCTTCGTCCGGTTAGCGGACGCGCTGGATTGGAATTGGACAAATCTGGAAAACACGACAGACCCGCAATTAAGACCAGACTTCTATTCGACGAGCTCGGTTTCGTCTTAGACGATCACCAGTACCGAGATGCACTGATGCTTGTGGACCTCTTCCATTACTACATTCGCCACCAAGAATACAAGAAGTACCAGCCCAAGTGTCGTCCGAAGGAGGACCCTCGAGCCTGGCTGAAATTTGCTGGCAATGCTGTGCTAAGCAAGATTCACGAGCGAAACCGGAGATGGTCTTGGGACTACATAAAAGAACGGAGGGACGACAGAATATCCTACATCCAGGTGTTCAAGAAGAAAAAGCGAGATGAACCTCTCTCTCTAGATGAATCTACAGAGTTAGAACGTTTGGAATTGAAGTACAGCTACGAAGACCTTCGGTTCTGGCGATCATTGGCAAGAAACCAACTGCGAAAGGAGAACGTTGGTGTCAAGAAGCCTGCTCGTCAGCAAACGTGGGGCGAATGGCTCTGGGGTACGAAGCAAGAGGAATCAGAGGATGCCTCCATGACAGAGGAACAACGACAGGAGCTATACAACGCCATCGACTGGGACGAGAAAAAAGCCATTGCCGAGAGCGTCGATGTGCCAAGGGAATGGGTCAAGTTCCAAGTCCATTCGGGCCTGAGGGCAGGAAGTTTCACGTTGAAACGTGACCCTCATGGCAAGGCAAACGAGATCATGAAGTTGGTGTTTGATGAATTCCGGGCCAACGCTCTACAACGTCCCGATTCATTCTTCGTGGATGTCGGACTGGGAGGTTTGAGGGTGTATGACGGAACAACCGAAGGCAGTCTTTACCCGCAAATCGTCAAGGTCAAAGACTCCGTCCCAGAATCGAACACTGGACCGCGTATCACTGATAACGATGAACTGGCTTCTGAAGAGAGCGTGGATGGCACTGAAGACGAAGAAAGCCTGTTCCGCTTCCAGCTTGAGAAGAACCCTCTTGAGAGTGACGCCGATTCTATAGTGAAGGTCAAGCTAAGGAGTATAGAAGTCATCTATAACCCCACATTCCTTGTTGAGGTCGTCAAATTCTTCGAACCTCCTGAACGTCACATGGAATCGATTGGAGCTATCTTGGACAGCGCAGGAGCCACGGTGCAAGAAATCCGGCAGCAAACTCGAGCTGGACTTGAATTTGCTTTGGAAGAGCACAAGAAGGTTGACGCCCAGTTTGATATTAACGCGCCTCTGATTATTGTCCCGGAAAGTATCACCCAGGAAAGTTCTCTTTGCTTGATCCTCGATGCCGGTCACATCAGTGTCAACAGCGAGCTGGTAGACCGGGAAACAATGAGAGATCTCCAATCCAAGCAGAAGCGTCAATACGATGAGGGAGACTACAAAGAGCTCGAACATTTGCTATACGACAGATTCTTGCTTAAGCTCGATTCGACCCAGGTCTTGATTGGCCCTGGTATCGACGCTACGAAGTCGCAGCTCGATTCCGGCGACACCTCCATGAACCTGCACATCATTGATCGGATAAACGTGGACTTCGTTATCGAATTGTGTATCGTGCCCAAGGTCACCGAACTGACCAGAACTCGAATTTCTGGACATCTTCCGGAATTGCACGCTTCGATCTCTGACGCCAAGTACAAGAGCCTGATGAAACTGATTGATATTGCCATCCCACGTTTTGACGATGACGAACAGAGTGTCGCGATCAGGCAAAAGAAAAAGGAGGAGAAAGCTTTTACTGGCAACCGAGCACGATCATCCTCTCTCCAAGCATCGAACCGGCAGCTGCCTGTTGTGGATGAGGATTCTGATGCCGAGTCCAAAGAAGAAAAGAAGCCCGATAAGAGCTTAGACAGACCATCCAACATCCATCGACGTGACTTTGAATTGAAGTTCACCGTTGGTCGTCTTCGTGGCTCCATGTTCCGATCCGATGCACAAGACTCACAACGTGACCGTCTTCTAGTCGAACTGGTCGCCGAAGGGTTTGAATTGGACTTCTACATGCGGCCGTATGATATGGTTGCGGAAGTAATTCTGAAGTCTCTTAGTGTCGATGACCACATCGAACAAAATGTTCCAGAGTTCAAGAGGATCATCTCCTCCAAGGGCTTCAATGCTGATGAGGACAAAGATCTCTTCCAGTTGAAATTTGTCCGTGTCAAGCCAGAGTCCCCCGAATTCGAATCAACGTACGAAGGTGTAGCGATGAACTTGGACATGTCCGTCTCCACTATAAACCTTGTGGTCACTAGGAAAACGCTCTTGACTCTTCTTGACTTTGTCCTGCTCACTTTCACGAACCCCGAACAACCCAGTAATCAAGCGCAGAAGGACCGGGCGGTGCAAGGTGATGCCGAAGTTGCTCAGAAGCGTCAACAAGCTGGCAAGATTCGCATCAAGGCGGACTTGAAGAGTATTGCTCTTATTCTCAACAATGATGGGGTCAGACTTGCTACCTTGAGTCTGAATACTGCTGATGTTGGGGTCTTCCTTGTGGGCCGTGCGATGCTCGTCCAATCCCGCATTGGAAGCCTGACACTGGTAGATGACATGAACACAGGCGCCCCGGAGGATTCTGACATCCGGCGGCTTTTGACTATCGAGGGAGACAACTTTGCGGATTTCAAGTACGAGACTTTCGACCCCGAGAGTGCAGACTACCCTGGTTATGATTCGGAAGTATTTTTGCGGTCTGGCTCGATCAAGATCAACTTCCTGGAGGATCCATACCGGAAAATCATTAACTTCCTGGTCAAGTTTGGCAAGATGCAGGCCATCTTCAATGCCGCTCGTCAGGCTGCAGCCAACCAAGCCAACCAAATGCAACAGAATGCCTCGCGTATGAGATTCGACGTCGTGGTGAAGACTCCGATCGTGGTCTTCCCAAGAGCCATGGTGAAAGATAACCGTTCGCAGGATACGATCACTGCGCATCTTGGAGAAATTTACGCCAAAAACACGTTCGTTCCCCTGGATGACGAGAAGGAAGATAGCCCTGCTGTCAATGTGATCTCCAGTGGTATCCGCAATATCCGTCTGACCTCCAAATTCAACTTTGACGATGGCGCAGTGGAAGAGCTTGAGATGATCCAGAAGGTCAACCTCGACTTCAGCATATGCTATCTTGAGCATCAACCGGACAATCCTCGTCCCGACATGGAGATCGAAGGTACTATGTCTCCCATCAACCTGCGCATCTCGCAAAACCAGTTCAAATTCCTGATGGAACTCTCGAAAACGGTGCCCGCTGCCTTCGCGACGGACATCGAACAGCAAGAGCTTGAGGCGATGGAAGCTCTTCCTTCGTCGGTGAAGAAGGAGGAAACTTCAAAGGCTTTGCAAAATGTCAAGAGTTCTGAAGAGACAGGAAATAAGAATGAGTCCACTCAGGAAACATGGGTGCGACTCGACATGGTCTTCAAGGTAGACAGTGTTGGCTTGGAACTTATACTTGGCAAAGACGACGAGCCAATTGGCAGTTTGGAAGATTCCAGCCTGTCGAAATTCTCTCTCAATGATACGCGGGTTCAGTTACGGATGTTGAATGACGGGTCATTGGAATCCGAACTTTTGATCCACTCACTCTCGATTCGTGATAACCGCAGCAACGACTCGAACAAGTTCAGGAAGATCATGTCCTTGATCAACAATGATGTTCAGCAGCAATTCATGGCGAGCCTCTCCATGTCTCCCGGGCCGGACAAGCATGTCATCGCAATGTTGACAATCGATAGCCCTCGCATCATCCTTGCTCTCGACTATCTTTTTGCGCTGCAGTCCTTCGCTAATTCAGCATTTGCGACTGAACAGCCTGCTGTTGAAGAAGATGGTGATGAGTCCCCGGACGAGTCAACTCCCAGATCCAGCGTCGGTGACAGCGCATATAACGACAGATCCGCGGTTGTGCCGTCGAATGGAAACGGCAGTGCACCAAATCCGGCTGGGCAATCAACTGTCTCATTCAGAGTCAATCTCGTCGATGCCCAGGTGATTATGCTCGCGAACCCTGCCATCAACCACACTGAGGCCATTGTTCTCGGAACGAAGCAAGTGCTCTTCTCGCACCAGAATGTCTCTACATTGCAGATCACCAAGGTCGGGATGTTCCTCTGCCGTATGGACAAGTTTGAAACCAGCAGGCTTCGGATTCTGGACGATTTCACGCTTGAGTTGTCTATGGATAGTCGCGGTCAGGAGAGAGGCTCGTCTCTTACTTCCATCGATGTCCACCTTGAGCCCTTGGTTCTCCGTCTTTCGCTCCGTGATATTTTGATGGCCACCCAGATTGTGAACAAGGCCTCTGAGATGACCACCAAGCCCTCGCAGGATATTGAAGGCAAAGAAATGAAGAAGATCTCAGACAGCAAAGGTGGGAGGCCGAGAAAGAGATCGGTTGGCAAGTCAGCATCTACCGCTACCAACAGGACACGGCGAGAGCCCAGTGAATCTGGTCACTCGTCCGGTCGAAGAATCGTCCCGCAACGCTCCGCTGTTCTCAAGCGAGAGGAATTGAAGGCGCAGATTGATGGTGTCAGAGTCATTCTTATTGGTGACTTGCATGATCTGCCGTTGCTTGACTGGAGTGTCAAGAAGTTCTCCGTAGATGTTCGTGACTGGTCGTCTGCGTTGAATGCCGATACAAGCTTCGATACCTTTGTCAACATCTACAATTTCTCCAAGTCGGCATGGGAGCCTCTCATTGAGCCATGGCAGTTGGGATTCCACATGGCGAGAGAAGTTGAGCCCGAAGTTCTCTCCATCGACACTTACTCTCACAAGACATTGGAACTTACCGTTACTTCTGCCACGATTGCTTTGGCGTCCAAGTCGTTCCAGATGCTCAACACGGATGAGGATGTTCTATCGAAACCAAGAGGAGCTGACGCACCGTACCGAATCCGCAACTACACTGGTTTCGATCTTCGCGTTTGGGCTGATGTCAGCGCTGACGACGATGGTCCAGCTGCTAAGCTTGTTGATGGCGAGGAATACCCTTGGAGATTCGAAGACTCGACCGCGGTTCGTGAGACCTTGGCTCCTGAAGGTCATGCCGGTCTTGTGGGAGTCAAGCTTGAGGGCAGTGGCTTCGAGAGCGTGGGCCGCATTCCTGTCGTGCGGGAAGGCGAAATTCTGTACAGCTTGAAGCCCAAGAAAGACGGTATTCTCCATAGGCTTCTCGTTGAGGTCAAGCTCGGTGCCGACAACGTCAAGTACATCACCTTCCGCTCGCCGCTTCTTATGGAAAACAACACGCAAATCCCCGTCGAGCTGGGCATCTACAGCCCGAATGACGGCCACCTGCTGAAGATCGAAAAGATTCTTCCTGGCGATGCCCGCCCTGCACCTGTTGGGGCAGCATATATGCATTCCGTCGTGGTTCGTCCTGACCAAGGTTTCGGATATGACTGGTCAAACGAGCAGCTGTACTGGAAGGATCTCTTGAAGCGGCCGACGCGGACAATCAAGTGCCTCAGCGAGAATGGACAGCAGTCTCCTCCGTTCTATTTCCAGATGCACGCCGCTTTCGATTCGAAGGACTCTTTGACGAGCGCCTACCCTTACATGCGGGTTAGGATCTTTGCTCCCGTTGAGATCCAAAACTTGCTTCCATACGACTTTAAGTATCGTATCTATGATAAAGATACCAAGAAAGACTGGACGAACTTCCTGCGCAAGGGTGGTGTCAGCCCGGTTCATGTTGTTGAGCTTTCTCATCTGCTGCTGCTCAGCATTGACCTGCAAGATACTGTCTTCAAGCAAAGCGAATTTGCCATTATTAATGGGAATGCCCAGGACTTCCGAAGAGAGCACACCCTGCCACTGAAAGACGACCGAGGCATCCAGCTGAAGTTGAAGCTTCACTACTTCAATGTGCCGGATAGCGGAGGTGCCTTCAAGGTTTCGATCTACAGTCCGTACCTGGTTTTGAATAAGACTGGTCTTCCCATGGAGATCCAAAGCAAGGCGTTCATGCAATCGGCACGGTCAGCAGCTGGGCAGGGCCTGAGGGCTGACGCGAGACATGGTGGCCGTACGCTTCCGTACATGTACTCTTACCCGACTGACGACCAGAAAAACCGGTCGATGATCAAGATCGGCGAATCCGCCTGGAGCAAGCCTCAAAGTTTTGAAGCTATTGGAAGTACTTTTGAAGTGATGTTGCCCGACCGGGCTGGTCGCTCAGAATTCCACTCGGGTGTGTCCGTCGCTGAAGGCGAAGGCAAATACAAGATGACCAAGGTCGTTACCATCTCGCCTCGTTTCATCCTGAAGAACAAGCTGAGTGAGGACCTCATGGTCCGCGAGCCTGGCTCGCCCAACGTTTTGACCATACAGAGTGGCGAGCTTCTCCCTCTTCACTTCCTGCGCCAGGTTGCGGAAAAGCAGCTCTGCCTGTGCTTCCCTGGAGTGAACAACCAGTGGTCGTCGCCGTTTAACATCGCTGATGTCGGAACCGTGCACGTGAAATTGGCCAAGGAGAACCAGCGGCAGAGATTGATCAAGGTTGATATTATCATGGAGGGTGCCACGCTCTTCTTGCATTTCAACATTGAGACTCGCAACTGGCCGTTCTCTATGCGGAATGAGAGTGATCTGGAATTCATCTTCTACCAAGCTGTATGTTCCCCGTTTCTGTCTTTAAATTTGGTTATGTGCCCTGACTGATATCTTTCTACAGAATCCAAATGTCGAAGATGACGAGGATGATCGGACAAGTGGCTGGCGACCAATTCGGTATCGTCTGCCGCCCCGAAGCATCATGCCTTACGCTTGGGACTACCCGGCCACGAAGAACAAGTCGCTTGTGGTGACAAGTAACGGCAAGGAAAGACATATCAAGCTTGCCGAGATCGGAAACTTGATCCCCATGAGGATACCCCCAACTCAATACGGTGAACCGCAGAGGATCATTGATATCAACATTGTTGCCGATGGCCCGACGCAGACGCTTGTCTTGTCGAACTTCAAGCAGTCGAAGAGTATGTACAGGCAGCAAAGGGGACAGTCTTCTCAAGCAAGCTTGAGCGCCGGTTTCGAGGTCAAAGAGTTGAACTCGGATGTCAATTTCAAGGCTCAGCTTCGTCTTGGCGGCATTGGTATTTCGTTGGTCAACCAGAACCTGAAGGAGCTCCTCTACCTCACCTTCCGTGAGATCGACATCAAGTACAGAGAGTCGAGGGTGTACCAGACTTTAAACACTACGATCAAGTGGATTCAAATCGACAACCAGCTTTATGGAGGAATCTTCCCCATCCTGCTGTACCCCAGTGTTGTCCCTAAGACTGGAAAGGAAATGGAGGCTCACCCTATCTTCCACGCCATGGTTACGCGCGTGAAGGACGACTCCTACGGTGTCCTATACATCAAGTATGCGACATTGCTCTTACAGCAGATGACGCTCGAACTTGACGAGGACTTTGTCTTAGCTCTGCTCGATTTCATCAAGGTGCCGGGTGCTTCCTGGGCTGAAGAACAAGAAGGAGCACTTTGCGACGAAGATCTCAGAATTCCGGAACCGCAGCACGAAGGCGGTGAGCAAGATGTGTACTTCGAACTTCTGCATTTGCAGCCCATGCAACTGGATATCTCCTTCATGCGTACGGAGCGCGTGAATGTCGAAGATACGATGCAGCCATCCAACCCGTTGATGTTCTTTGTCAATGTCATGACCATGTCGATTGGTAACATCAACGACGCACCTGTCCGGCTGAACGCCTTGATGCTGGAGAATGCCCGTGTTTCCTTTGGTGTCCTTGTCAGCAACATCCAACGGCACTATACCCAAGAATTCCTCCGTCAAGTCCACATCGTTCTTGGGTCTGCGGATTTCCTCGGAAACCCCGTTGGTCTGTTCAATAACGTCAGCTCTGGTGTTGCTGCCATTTTCTACGAGCCGTACCAAGGTCTCGTCATGACGGACAGGCCCCAGGAACTGGGTTACGGAATTGCCAAGGGAGCCACGAGCTTCGTCAAGAAATCCGTGTTTGGTTTCTCCGACAGTATGGCCAAGTTCACCGGAAGTATGTCCAAAGGTCTTGCGGCTGCTACCCTGGACAAGGAATTCCAAGACCAGCGCCGGATGTCGAAATCTCGGAACCGTCCGAAGCATGCGCTGTACGGTATCACTGCTGGTGGTAATGCGTTTGCCAACAGTTTGGCGAGTGGTATCGGAGGACTTGCGCGTCATCCGCTCCAAGGTGCTGAGAAGGAGGGATTGCAAGGTTTCTTCAAGGGTGTTGGAAAGGGTGTGCTTGGTTTGGCTACTAAGCCTGCCATTGGTGCTTTTGATCTTGCCTCAAGTAAGTGTCGCCAGTACAGATATAAAACATGTGCATTGATGCTAACCATGCAATAGACCTTGCTGAGGGTGTTCGGAACACAACTACAGTGTTTGATGCTGAAGGCTTGGACCGTGTCCGCTTGACCCGTTTCATCGGAACAGAGGGCATTGTACGACCATACTCTCAACGCGAAGCTTTGGGTCAGTTTTGGCTCAAAACTACCGATGACGGCAAATATTTCAACCAAGACTACATTGCGCATCTGGAGCTTCCGGGTCGAGACATGCTGGTCATGTTGACTTACGACCGTATCATGCTCGTCCGCACCAAGCGTCTCCGAAGCGAATGGGATATCCGATTGACTGATATCCAAACAATCTCCAAGGAGCGGACTGGAATGAGTATCACACTTAAGGGTGGTGCCAATGGTCCATTCATCCCGGTGCAAGATGAGAGTTCGAGGAATTGGCTGTACAGGCAGATTGGAATTGGTGAGTTTCTATCGCGATTATCGTTCTCAGAATTCGAAGCTAATGCTCTCGCAGCGGTGAATGCGTTCAACGAACGGTACAACACGAGGGGTTGAGTTGTACACGATGATCTCATCTCTTTAATGATGTTACGCTGAAAAATGAAGGACAAGTCATGATTCTGGGGTAGTTAATGAAAAGGAACCCCCACAAAAAAAAAAAAAAAGAACGCATTAGTTTATAACTTGTGGAGCATACGACCAAACGACTCGAGTACATAGATGTTGCAGCTTTATGTTATTGAGCTTTGTTGTTTGTTTGTACATAGATACTGCATTCGCTAATCACTACTATTTTGTTCGATGCTTTCATACCTATGAATTTTCTTGTGCTTGGTCTGAGTTGGGTTTCATGAGTGTATATTCAAGCAGCCATGATACTTTTGCTGCCCACTGTCCCGCGACAGATTTGTTCCTGCGAGTGTATATCAATGGGCAAGCTTGCCAGATCTTTGCTAATGCCAAATGCTTGCTTCCGCGATGGCAGCGGAAGTTTAGTCGTTCTGGCGGCCAAACCTGTTCGGGGTGTCTACCTTAGACTAAATTGTGTCGCAAATATGCGTTGACGAGAACTGGAAACAATAGCCATGATTCTCACCGTGACTTATTAACAGGACATGGACCGAAGGTAAGGATGATGCCATGGTAGTGCAAGCCTTTGTCCACTTCGATTTGACTGGGTCCAACCAAATTTGCCAGCTATGTTAGGAAATTGAGGGAAGATCAACGGTTTTCTTAATTGCGCGAGGCCAATAGAGATTGATTTCGCCTGTGCTGATTCTTTCTGGTGGATCTGTTATCAATGCATCATGGTTGACTAGATATCATAATATCGTCGATGTAAACCAGCACAAACTTGCACTTCGATAGAAGCCATTATAAGTATAGACCTTTGTAGCAATACTCGATGAGGTTCTTGGATCACTGGCGCATAAATAACCGACCATTGGATGAATCAACGGATGCGAATGCCTTAGGATCTCAAACCATCCAGGGAAGAAGTGGTTTATCACTTCCGCATCCACGGCATTTGTATATCATCAAGTAAGATTGTAGGTCTCTCAAAGCATGATGGATTAAATCGATGTATCGTCTGCGGAACACTTCGTCCAACACACTGTCTTTGGAAGAAACTGCATGAGCCGATCAACATACACGAGATGCCTAGATAATTCTGGTAGGAGTGGCCATCATCGATCAGCAATATCAAACTGCTCGTTGCGTAAAAAAAGTGAGCGCGGAGAGGCTCGCGAAACCGGTACAAGTGTCAGTGTGCTTATGGCCGTTATGTGACAGACTGAAAGCTTGGATCAAGTCCATGCTTCGTGGATCACGACACAGCTTCTGCATCTGTTGTTAGCGGTTTCAGAGGAGAAAAGGTGGAACATATAGTAGCTTACCAGTAGTCCGTAATCGAAATTCTGAGCTCTTGAGTTAGATGACTTTCTCGATAGTAAGTTGCTGCAAATCATACCCGAGTGGAGTTTTCATAGTAACCACTTTATATCGGATGATCCCAGCGGATTCTGTTCTATTCATAAATATAATTGATTGTTTATTGTCGTTCGGAAACAATTCCGTACTTGGGGAGAATGTAAAATGCACGACAAACAATCCTCAGTTCCTTTTCCCTGAATGGAAGGCCAGTGGCACGCAGTAGAGGAAGGTTGACAGCCACGTTCATCTTGACAGTGGAAATGTGGTTAGCGAGACAAACCAATAACATTTTCCAAGAAAAAAATGCTTCTGGAATGCGCACAAGTGTGTTGAATTGCAATCTGGTGTCTGCTCATGCACTCGACGGGTGTCAACATAAAAGACGGAGAGGCCGTCTGCAAACATCGTCACGCGGCGCTCAATTGAGCCAGTGATAAAAATTAAATATTTTTAGGCCAAGATGGGTGCTGCATTTTGCGGCACCTCGCTATTTGGCATTCTTGATGAACATGGCGTTGATGGTGTTGAGATGGTGTCCCTCTACACGAAGGACACCATCTCGACACCACATAGATACGTGTCCTTCCATGCTTGTACTCGATGAGTGCAATTATGCGCCTAGCTAGACCTACAAAGACCCATCCACCATTGCAACATAACCATTCGGGAATTTCATCTGATGCTGACCTATGGTTCCATGGTAAATGAAGCGTCCACAAGTATATCATGATTTCCTGGAAGAGCCAAGATGAGCCGGAACCACTAGCCTGCATATCGCGCGTCATTGATTACCAACACTCTTACTTTACAGTGCAGCTTCTTGAGCCTTATCATGAATATATGGTATCGTGCGTTAGGAGTCGAGTCAAGCATATGACTCTGTGACATATATCTCCATCTGAGAGGCATTCATCACTTTCCTTTCATTATCCAAGGAGGCATTGGTGAACTTGTTTATTGATGGGAACTGCTAGATTGGATGCACATCCGATACAGAAAGACGCGGGATTTCCAAGTTGCAAATTCGCCATGGAGAGAGAAGGAGGAGAGAGCAAGCTGGAGCGAAAGTGAGAGGCAACGACTGAATTGGTTTTATTTGAGCTATCTAGTCAAAAGGCGATTATTTTCCCATTCACTGATTGTAGGGTTTGATGCTGGTCGATATATATTTACTTCACAGTTCACAAATTTCAATATCCAACCACAATCATTATTTTCCAGTACGACCGGTTTTGGTAGCCTCAGCAATTATTTGATTTTGCTACTGGCCCCTAACTTGCTTCGAAGAGTGATGTTGCTAACGTGCGGAAATAGTCCGATAATCACTCCGAAATTGATACGAATTAGTCAGGTTCTCTGCGGGGTATTGCTATGAGCGGGTGCTATAAAACAGGCACATAGCATTTATAGCAATTCTTGGTTGAATTTCTATCCAAACTAACGATAAACACAGAATGGCACCCAATTGGACGCGACTGATCCGGTTCATCGCCGAAGAAGATGGCCAGGTCCACCTGGGCGAGGTGGACACCAACCAAGATGTCGGTCTCGCATTGTTCAACAAGGAGAAAGTTACGGCGAAACTGGTGACCGGGTCTATCTTCGATGGCACAGTGACGGCTAAGCGGTTGCAGGTTGCCCAGGTAGGTCTTCAAACGATATCTGGACTCATCGCTTTTACTAAGCACGTGTTCAGCTTCTCTCCCCTATCGAGATGGAAAATGTCCCCATCATCCGTTGCATGGGTCTCAACTACCGCGACCACGCCCGGGAGGCCAACATGCCCATCCCAGATGTGCCCGTGCTCTTTATCAAGCCCCGGACCGCACTGAACGGTCCCTACCCGGCTAAGATCAATGTACCCAAGATCGCCCAGGATGGGTCCAGTGATTATGAGGCCGAGTTGTCGTTTATTATCGGGAAGTCCGGTCGTGACATTCCTGAGTCCGAAGCCATGAATCATGTTCTGGGCTTTACTGCGAGTAATGATGTTAGCGCTCGTACGCAGCAGTTTAAGAACAGCCAGTGGAGTTTTTCGAAGGGTACGTGGATATCCGAGACATAAGACCTTGGACGCCGCTAAATGAATGATATAGGCTTTGATGGTTCCTGCCCACTGGGCCCAGTGCTGGTGGCCCCGTCGGTTATTGATCCGTATAAGCTTGATATCAAGGCGATTCACAACGGATCAGTTGTACAGGACTCGAACACCCGGTAGGTGCAATGTATGCTTATTACTCACAATCCGAAGCTAATGGTGAAACAGTGAAATGATTTTCGATATCCCCAAGACCATATCGTTTTTGTCACAAGGAACGACCTTGGAAAGAGGAACGGTAATCATGACCGGTACAGGCCCTGGAATTGGCGCTATGCGCGATCCCAAGGTTGTCTTGAAAGATGGTGATGATATGCGCGTCGCGATTGAAAACATTGGGACTCTGGTGAACAAGGTCTACTATGAATAGTTTTGTACATAGCATGTATATGCATAGATGGTAGACTCGTCGGACAGACTTCGGACGAATAGCAAAAGCGGTAAAATACAAACTTCAGCGCGGATCATGTGAGACACGGGGAAAATGCGGGGATATCTGCTTGTATACCTGTCGATCTGTCTTTTCCGTCTTGCCAATATATACTCTCACCACCTAAGAGACACAGGATGGTCCAATGGCACGGTACTCGTTCATCCATTTCCTGTCGCTCATGTCGTAGCCGTAAAGTGAAATGGTATGTTATCAGCCATGGGGGAAGTTGAAGACAGCACTGACCACCTTAGTGACCGGAAACTTCCTAATTGTCTAGTATGCGAGAAGACATCCCAGGATTGCTCATATCCCGCAGGACCATTGAAGCCAGGTCCGAAAATAGGCTCTCTGCGCCAACGGAAGCGTTCCTTGGATGAAAATGACAAAGACGATGGCGAGGGAGAGAAACATACCACAAGACCCAGGCTGGGGTTTGAAAATGAAAATATAGCTCTTGCTCTTGACTCTTCTAGTACCAGCCTCTATGAAGAACGGGATGTGTCTTTGTTGGCTGAGAGTCACGACGCCCCGGCGACGGTGGAGGGAAAAGTACCTGACCTCGCTTTTATTCTGCATCCATCGCATGAAAGTCCGGGGTCAAACAGGGAACCGGCTTCTGAGCAACATATATGCGAAAATACCCAGCAGAATTCCTCCTTGGAAAAAGCCTGCTCTGTGCTAGGATTGAGGTGGATGGAGGTGGAAAAGTTGTGAGTGCGTTCGGAACAATTGCAAGTGCGAAGCTTTCTGTGCTGAACGAAATCAGAATCGAGGTATATTTCGACAATATGGTTGCTATCAACCTATTTCATCGACCTGGCTTCCATGAAAAGCTAAGTCGTATAACGTCTTCAACAGAGGCTACTGCCTTGCTGGCCGCCATGATATCCTTTGCTGTGCGGTTTCAGTCATCAGAAGACGGAGAAATCCAGAGCGAGAAAGACACACATAGACGAGCAGCAAGTTTCCTAGACCTGGCCTCGAAGTATAATGACGACACACTGAGAGACTGTGGCGATAATACACCGTCATTATGTCTGCTCCAGTCATTTATCCTTGTCTCTCATAGTCAATTGACGCAGGGTGTTCTGGGAAGAGCATGGCGGACGCTAGGGACGTGTGTCCGGTTAGCATATGAAACGAACCTGCATCTTGTCGATGCTCGCGGCGCCGAATATGCCTTGAATAGCAAGCGATGGTATGAAGACGAAGAGAAGCGCCGTGCTTGGTGGGCTATCTGGGAAATGGATGTTTTCGCCACGACTATCCGGCGAACACCTACAGCTGTAGACTGGTCTCAGCTGGAGACTTTGCTGCCAGTGGATGATGAGCATTGGTTCGAGCGCAAGCCTACACAAAGCTGCTTTCTGCAACAAGACCCGATTCTTCGATGGAAAGCTCTCGCAAATAGCGGAAGTCAATCGCCCAAGGCGTGGTTTATTGTTATAAACTCACTGATGAAAGAGGCTCAACGAATATCCAGTCCTAGGGGTATTCCAAATGGAAATGGACCATCTTCGGACCGGATGGACGAAGCTCGTCAGCGACTCGAGGTCATTGCCAATGCCGTACACTGCTTTCAGTTAGCCCTTCCGAGCCATCTCAAGTACCAGCAGCAACATCTGGGCTTTGAAGCTCGTGTTCACGGCAAGGCTTTGCCCTTGCGACAGACACATTGCTCCATTTACAATATCTACATGATGACTCAACTGGCAAGGCTCATGATCTACCGCTATGATGTCTTCAAAGGCCGGTTTCGTGTAGCGCTTCCTACTCGTGACTCTGATGTTAACCGTGAAACTTCCGACATACATGCAAAAGGGAAGACAGAGCGCCTAGCCGTTAATGAATACTTTGAAGCTGCCGATGACATGCTCACTATCATCCATCGCAGCAGCGACGACCATATCCGGTACATAAACCCCTTCCTGTCAAACACCATCTGGCTGGCATCGGCTGTACACTTGATGCGTAGTCAACTTTGCAGATCGGGGGCGGTTAAGTCCGCTGTAAAGTCCAGGTATGAGGTTTTGCACCTGACTTACAAGAGGTGTGTGAGATTCTGGGGCATGAATACGGCAGTGCAGCAAAATTTGGAGACGCTCGAGGAGCAATTAGAGATATGGCAGCAGTCCAAGAAGCGATGCAGCAACCAAGAACAGAATATCACGTCTTCACCGGCTTGTCGTGAGGAACGCTCGGCTCAAAGCGCGAGCCTTGACTATCGTCCTGTCCTATCTGTACCAAACACAAACGAGATAAACACGCCAATCAATCCAACACAATCACTAAGCAACAGCTTCTATGCAACCGACTGGCAAACTGATATACCGGGAGACATACGAAATACATCAGCGCTTGATATATCATCTGTACCATCGGCAGACGCCCAGTTCATCACAGATCAAATGATCCCGTCTGCTACGCTGATCGACCCTATGTTCCTGTTTGGGAGTACGCAATCACAAGGACCGTGGATTGAGAATAGTAGAGCGATGGATGAGGAGCTTGATATTGATTGGAGGTATTTGCAGTTGCCTAATGAATTGCCGGATGCTCCATTCTAGACAATCGCTGTACAATCTGAATTATTAATGAGACATGATGTTGCATGAAAAATCAATAACCTAAAATCGATCTCGAAACCTCACCCAATTTTCTTTCACACATCTCTGCATTCTCCAACGCCGCAGACGCCCTCCAAGCTACAAAGCGATCCGGCCTTATCAACACAGCCCCAGACTCACCCACTCCCCTTACCCGTTCCCAACCATAATACATATCCTCCCAGTCTTGCCGGAACCCAATCGAGCACGCTTTTAGCGGAACCTTCAATTCCTTTGAAACAGACTCCGCAGCTATCTTCCAGGACTCGCCTCCCACGCCAGTGAAAAGAGTAAATGTCCTATGCCCCGCTAAGTCAATCGTAGAAACCGGTTTCCCTGGAACAGTCTTATGGAGCCAAACATGTGGCAGCCGGCAACCCGGATATGTACTGGGCTCGTGGTACAAAACGGGATCTTTGGCGGCTTTACCACGCAGAGCATAGGGCATTGATTCGTCCGCATCGTAAATTCCCGACCCTGAATAATGCTGGTTCATCTCAACACCCAATCCATGGAACTCATGGCACGTATGCGAAATAGCTTCTTGCAGAGCACGACGTCGTTTCTGTCCGTTTCGAGTCACCGCAGATAGCTCTTCGAGCGCTGCTCTCCGGCTCTCGACATCTTCGTTCAGCATTCCCAATGCATCCCAGATGTCTGCGTGATCACGAAATGCCTGGTTTGCGCGCGTGACGATGGAGTGACCGACGGGTTGCCGTTCCGTTGAATAGCTTGCCAAGAGGGTTGGAGACGCGAGGCCTTGGTGAACGTAAGCGATCTTCCAGGCGACGTTGAATGCATCTTGGATGCAGGTATTTGAGCCTAGGCCGTTTAATGGTGGGTGGCGATGGACAGCATCACCAAGGCAGAATCTGTCCCAGTTAGTTAGTATATACCAGTATCAACATAGGATATTATTGCACTTACACATTCCCACGCGAGTACTCTTCCGCGACGATCTCATTGATACTCCACTTTGATATATCAACAATCTCCACTGGCGTTTCATCCCCGATAAACTCGCGCACCCGCTGAAGATACTTCTCCCTCGACGGATTCGCTCGGGGGTCAAAATCTTTCGTTGGGAACAGGATGAACATCCACTCATTCCACGGTTTGACCATCCGCACAATCGCCATCCAACCAAAATCCGGGTGTTTGCGATCCGGCTGCATAATCCAGTGCAGGTTGCCCTTGCGATGCTCAACGAGGTGCGACAGATCAGCTCTGACGAGAACGTTTATTGCAAGTCCCTGGCCTGGCTTTACTGCCAAGGGAAGGTTGAGTTGTTTGACGATTTGGCTGCGGGCTCCATCGGCACCAAAGAGGTACCTGGTTCGAATTCGATACTCATGTCTGGAGAGATTATCGGTGACGGTAGCGGTAATAATCCCATTATCCTCAATGAAAGAAAGAAGCGTCGTATCAAAGCGAGTAGTGAAGCCTTTCAAAATTGCATGCCGGACCAAAATAGGTTCCAGCAGAGTCTGCGGAAGATCAACCGGAGAGCAAGGACTGGCTGTTTCATAGTCACCCTTTCGCTTAGGATCATTGCCCCAAGAATGAATACGAGCATATTCTTCACCAGCCATGCTGTGACACCATCTGGTATGAACCATATGCTGGTCACCACTGCATGCGACCTGGTTGATTTCCTGCTCGAGTCCGATATCTCGGAGACATTCTAGGGCGGCCATGTTAGTGATATGGGCTCTGGGAGTATTGGCTGTGCCAGGAGCGGCACTGATCATGATTCCTTTGAGGCCTGTCTTTGTTAGCGGTTGATAATTGACAGTTTGACTATATCGACTCACCATATGAACCGAGGAAACATGCCAGTGCAGCACCTGCTGGTCCCGCGCCGACGATTAAGATTTCGGTGTCGATTGTGTCATCTGTGGTTGTTTCATGATGTGGTTGACTACATGGTGATGCAGGAAGATCGCTTATTGACGGTGTCATTTTATGTCGCTGACGTTGAAGTTGAAGTTGAAAAGAGGACCGTGTGGGTGATACCTTCTGTTTTCTCTCATCTCACCGCTAAGGGGATATGTTTCTAAGCTACAAATGTTCTTTACTGTGTAACTTATATCCATGCGTCCGTGTTTGTTCATATCGGACTATTGATGAATTCGTCCGAAGATGGTCCGAACTATCATGCCGGCATTGCACCGCCAAATGAACTCATTAAACCCATCCACACTTGGTAGAGTAGCACTACATTAAGAACGAGAAATTCCATCTAGAAACATTATGCCCCATATTCAGAGCAGCATCATATCGCATAACACATCATGGGCTCGACTACTGACCACCGTCAAATCCGTCTCGTCCGCTTGGCCCATGTCTATTACACCCACAAAGACATGACCAAAGCCTCCCAGTTTCTGAATAATTTTGGTTTCCAAGAAGTTACAACCATTAACAAGGACAAGAAAACGATTTACTACCGCGGAACTGGCCCCGAGCCATTCGTCTACTGTGCACGAGAAGGCGATTTCAATGAATTTGGCGGTGCCGCTTTTGTCGTGGAGACCCGCGAAGATCTTGAGTATGCATCACAGAGTCTACCGGGAGCTAGTAAAGTGTATGAGCTTGCGGAGGCTCCGGGTGGGGGTTTGTGCGTGACTTTCAGGGATCCTGTCGATGGGTTTCCTTTCCATTTGGTCTATGGACAGAGTCTTGCGAATAAGACGAGAACTTTGCCGCATCTCAAGTATAATTATGTATGCATACTGGCACGGAGAATGGGAAACGAGGAGCTAACTGGTTAAAGCCCACAGAGAAGCACCGATCGACCAATAGCTCGCAGAGGTTCCAGCCGGGTACGTTGTCTGCCAGGCAAGGGGAATTCTGAAGCTAACAATAAATCCTAGGCCCAGCAGCAGTGCACAAGCTTGGCCATTTCGGAATGTGCGTGACGGACTTTGCAAAAGCGTACGCATTTTATACTACGAGATTCAACTTCAAGGCCAGTGATGTAAGTAATAAGATCCGCTGGGGAATTTGTAGATACTAACAGACCAGCTCATCCATGACGAAGCCGGCAAAGATATCACCGTTTTCTTCCATCTAGACCGGGGCAGTGAGTTGGTGGATCATCATTGTTTCTTCATGTTTGAAGGGCCTAAATCGCATGTCCATCATTCATCCTTCGAGACGCATGACTTTGATACCCAGCTGTTGGGACACCATTGGCTCCGGCAAAGAGGGTATAAGAATTGCTGGGGTGTTGGCCGGCATATTATGGGCAGTCAAATTTTCGATTATTGGTATGTTCTTTTCATCTTCCCTGGAGAGTACTGTTCTGATGAGAATTGTAGGTTCGATCCATCGGGATTCATTGTTGAGCATTACATCGATGGAGACTTGCTTGACGAGACTCAACCGACGAATCGCTCGTTGGCCTCGCCTAATAACCTGCACATCTGGGGTAGGTTATCATTTTTGTCAACAGTTACATTTGCGTCTGACATCAAAGACAGGCCCAGATTTACCGGAGGGATTCCTGGAGTAATTCGTCCGAGTCCGTGCGTGGTAGCATTCCGGGTAATAGAAAGTATAATACTCGGAGAGTTTTGATGATTGACCTAGGAATTATAGCGAATTTGTTCCAGCTCTTCATTCAGGAGGGGTTGGTCCTTGTGGAGTAAATCCGGGTAGACGGCCTGGGGAAATTTTTAGTTAACGCTCGAGATAACTATAAGTACAATCAGACCAATGTCCGTTCGATTCAGACTTACGTCACATCTGAATATATCACTATGCAATATCTCCCGGTACTTATTGCTGCTTTATTTGTTGGGTCTGTATTTGATCTTCGCCAAAGGTCGCAGAGAAAAGGTCCTTCTGCCAGGTTTGTAGTATAAGGACACAGCCCCGGATGAATCACATTGACACCCACTTTAGGTCCACTGACATACCAATTCTGGGAAATCTCCATCAGCTCCCACAAAAAGGCTCCTACCCCAAGTACGCGTGCCACCCCACCTTCCAGGACGAATACTAATTGGCCATCAGATTCACCGAATGGGCCTATAAATACGGCGGCCTTTACTCCCTTAAACTAGGAACCGAAACCGCCATTGTGACTACGGATCGACGTATCGTCAAAGAGCTCGTTGACAAGAAAAGTTCCAAGTACAGCAATCGACCGGAATCGTACGTTGCTCACACAATCACTGGTGGCAACCATCTGCTTGCTATGCAGTATGGGCCGCTGTGGCGGTCATTCCAGAAACTAATCCATCACTATTTCATGGAAAGCATGGTCGAAAAGAGTTATATCATGGTACAGAATGCAGAAGCTGTGCAGATGGTGAGGGATTTTCGTTTGTGACCGGAGAAGCATATGTTGCATCCAAAGAGGTAGTTATAGTAATAATGTCACAATGAGTCTGGGTTGGTTTCATTACATTCATATAGCCCACTAAGGCGATCGCTGACCATGGAAGTGTATGGTGCACCACACATGATCCAGCTCTATGACATGATGGTGAGTTTAGAAGGCAACCAACCCAGCTGATACAGAACAGGAGAAATGGTCTAAGGTCATGGAGCCCGGCAACACACCTCCCGTCGACATCTATTCCTTTCTTTACTATATTCCGCAGCGATTCTTGGGTAACTGGATTGGTCGTGCACAAGGCGTCAACACTGAGATAAACGAGTTGTACGCTGAATACCTCAACCGCGTCTCGCAGCGCCGCAGGGAAGTCGGCAGCACCGGCTCTTTCATAAATATAGTCATGGATCAAAATGAGAAGCTTGACCTCAACCGTCATCGTCAACGGCTGGGGCCTTCACCACAACAAAGTCCGCTTTCCGAACCCAGACTTTGATCCAGACCATTATAAAGGACAGACAGCGCTTGCCCCGGAGCTTGCAGCAGCCGCGGACTACGTTACCCGCGGCCATTATGGTTATGGTAACGGCCGTCGAATCTGCCCAGGCATTCATGTCGCTGAACGGAATTTGTTCGTGGGGATTGCGAAAATTATCTGAGGTTTCGATATCAAGCCCGGGGTGAGTGAGATGGTAATACTGTAGAGCCGAATATTAATCCGGAGACAGGGTATAGTGAGGGGTTTTTGGTTTGTGCAAAGGGCTTTGGGTGTCGGATTGCGCCAAGGTCAGAGGCTCGGAGGGTGACTATTATGAGGGAGTATGAGCAGGCGCAGAGGGAGGTGTTTTCGCTGTTTGAGGATCCAGTTTGAACTTATAACGATCTTTGTTTGTCAAGACTAGTCAATGCCAGCATATCTACATTCTCAAGATAAATGTGCCATGATCGCGGTTCAATTGACCGTGACTATCATATTTGATTCAAAACTATTAACTCACTATTTCAAACCCCCAGCCATCAAGAGACTCTGGCCCGTCATATACCCCGTTGTCACCAGCATAGTGACAACGTTAGCCGTCTCCTCGGGCGTGCCTAGCCTTCGCAGAGGTATATTAGCCACCACATCATCCATCACCATGGTAGAAGGGATCATGCCCGTGCTACCAATCATCGCGGGGGCAACGTCGTTGACGCTTATGTTGTACTCTGCCAGACGGGATGAGAGATTCTTCATCATTCCGGTTAGTCCGCCTTTGGAAGCTGCGTAGTCTATAACATCAAGGTTCGTTAGACGTGGTACACAGAATGTAACGGAAATAATAATATGACAGAAAAGGATGAGACTCACGACATCCATTTATACCCCCTCCATAGGCAGCAATCGAGGATACAAAAACGATGCGTCCCCATCGCTGGCTTATCATGTGCTCTACCACTCGTTTGACGAGAATAAAAGACGCGCGGAGATTAACGTTCAGCATATAATCGAAATCGTCAAGGGAGATATTCAGTACATTGGGTATTCGTTTCCCGTATCCGGCGTTCGAGATCACGATGTCGGGTGGGTGGCCGTGCTCGGTCTGGATCTGCTGGAACATGGCCTCGATTTGGTCGGCGGATCCAACGTCAACTTGGTGAATTGACATATGGAGCTTATTCTCGGCGTATTCGGACTGTAAATCTGAGACGAGGTTGTTTGTTGATGTTAGGTTCGTCGAGTATGTTAGCGCAAGGTGAGCTCCGTGTTGTGCCAGCTGATGTGCGCATGCTGCACCGATTCCATATCGTTATTGGATTATAATCAGTAAAATTTTTCTCAATTTTGGAGTTTGATTGGCTTGTAAATCTGTTAAGAATTGAATAGAACCAAGTCAAACTTACCCTCCCGATGCGCCGGTGACTAGGGCTAGTCGGCCACGAATTTCATTGAAGGACATGATTTTCTCCTCTCCAAACACTAAGTATAAGAATATAACACGACAGAATATAAATTTGAAGACTTTACAATGGTAATGCTGATATTCAAGAAGGTGGAAGTCCACTACTGGTTTCCTTATCACTCAGAGTTATATATAACATGCAGGATCGTTGCTAATGATTAGAAGGATCATGCTCCTATCTTCATTATCTCCGGAGATAACTCAATTGCCGTCGGCTATTGACTCACTATATGGGTGCAGGCTGCAGGTAATTTACGGGGCTAGGCACTGCTTAGCACCTAGCCCACCAGGTGGGCTACATCCTAGCATTCTGTTTTTGATACCGAGTCCAGACATTCAAAAGAGGCAGGAGATTTTTCAAACGGACAGTGAAATCAGGAATTGCACTGGAACTCAATCAGAGAATGGCCACGTAGGTTTGTTTTGCATAGAGCTATCACGCTGCCGTTATTGAACCTTCAAAACTATGGAAGAGATATCCTGTCCTGCATGGGTAGAATTTTCTCAATTTACTGGCTAAAATTGAAAAGATTTTGTACTTCGAAACATATACTTAATTGAAAAAAAGCAAAATATAACACTACAAATATCACAGAGGTCTCTATTATGGCCCACTCGCAGCACAGAGCTGTATTCATTCCGCTTGATCAAACAGGCAAGACAACTTTGATACCCATGTACTCTCGCTGATGCATGATCTTGCCGTTTATGAGCACCTGATCCGCACCGACGCGGTTGCGTTCCGTATCTGTTGGATCCGTCACTGTCGCGATTTGGATCTCGCGCCATTGCTGATTAGTGGGTACGAGCTTTCCATGAGACGTGAGGTTCTTGAATTCCTTGTAGATACCTTGCTCCTCGACGCAGCCCTCCCGCTGGATAAGTGGTGATTCTGTTGAATGTGAGCAAAAAACACACCACGCTGGGCTTGGATAAACTCACCTTGGGCAGGCCCCATACGCAAATCTCCGACAGAGCTGTTGAATAACACGATTGAGAGACGTTCCTCGTGCAATTGATCCACCGGTGGCTTGAAAACACGGTGACGAGTGGCCTTGAAATGCCCACCAGAGACAATCTCCAAGGTATCGCCGATGTTGACAACCAGCGCCCCGGGCTTATAAGGCACATAATGCCACTGTTCGTCGCGGCCCCAGATCTGCAGACAAGAGATGGGAACAGAGAACAACAAGGTGGTCAGACCGAAGTCAGTGTGGCCGTGCATGCGCAGGCCTTTCGATGCCTGTTCAGTTTCTTTCTGGACGGGTCGGAAGAGTGCGTGGCGGAAGTAACCTTCACCGGTCGGGCTCCCGTGGGATTGGATGTTGTCCCAGAGATAGTCGTCGGGCAGTTCCAGGACACGCGAAAAGAGCGTCAGGAGTCGTCGGTTGACGGATTTCGTGAGGTAGTTAGAGAACGCCTCGATCTCGTCCATGAACGGGTGCAGACACTTGGGCACTCGGTTGATGTCTTCCCAGTCTTGTTTGTACCAGTTGAATTGTTCAATGCCATCGAGGGGCCCACGGTGTCGCTGGAAATTGAACGAAAGATTAGAATGAGTTTTAGAAGTAAGCCTGGTGACGATTTCCTCACCTTGAATCCATAAGGATGCTTGTAGCCGGACCAGCGACCGGTATCAGGATGGAAAAGAAGGCGTTCCTTGTCATCGTCGCTGATGTTGTTGTATAGATACTGAGCAAGAGAAAATTGACGGTGAAGCTGACAAAATGAATACGATTAGTTTGCTGAATTCCTTATCAACTTCGACTTCGTGACTTATGTCTCACCTGCTCGAGAGAAACTCCATAGTTCTCGAGAAACAAGAATCCGTCATTGCGAATCGCAAACTTGACCTTCTGGATAAGCTCATCAACGACAGCTGGGTCCTCCGAATCTAGCAAGGAGAGATCAATAGACTTGAGCTCGGCAAAGTTGTGCTTCTCCTTGGTGACTGCCGGAGGGACCCATTGTGGCACGAAGGGCTTGCCAGGTAAGTCGGCTGAAGGTGGGTTGAATGGGGCTGCGGGTGCCATGGTTCAGTTAGTTAGTGTATAGGATACTGTATAGGATGGACGTGATTGTGATTGCTATTGAAGATATTTCTTTGGTGTGGTTATATAGCGACGTCTGATGCCTGTATACGGATTGTGTGAGGAGGCGCTACAGAAGCCTCTTAGTTGTCGCTGCATTATTCCTCCGGCGAGCTCCTTGGACGGATGATTCTTCATCTCCTCCTGCCTAACTCGCTTTCTTCATGCCTGTGCGCGTTATCGCACCCTGACTGGAATAGCCGACTGCGCTTCTGCCGACATGTCCCTTCCGTCCGCCAGCTCCTCTCTTTCTATCTCTCGAGCTCCTACTTCGATGCAAAGAGATATCCGAGTTCTCGTTGTCATGAGGATTAAATTGATCAGTTCGCGCTTACTTTGAACGGAAAACGCATGGCGGATTGCGCAGGAGGAGCTCCTCCCGCCTAGGGCTGAGATGTGGGCTTGGCATTGCAAAGGGCCCTAATGCCCAACTTGGGAGCTCCTCCATCAAGTGTAAGGCGAACCCCTCCTCATTTTGATCTGCAAGTGTAGGGATGGTAGCATAAGGAGGGGGCCGCATATACGATTTAAACAGCTACTTCCAACAGTCATTCATTTGCTCAGACTAAAATCCAAACCCTAAACTTTCTTAATAAACATTCAACTTCAAATCTCCCTACGATAATCCAGCAAAAATGTCTCGTCAACTCATTTCGAGCGAAAAATTCCCTCCTAAGCCCCACAACTGTGAGTGCCAGGCGTATGCTTTCCAAGTAGGTTTTTACTGACCCTCGCAGGCCCTGCGGTCAAGGTTCCAGGTCTTATCTTCTGTGCCGGCCAGACAGCCACGGGAGAGATCAAGCAAGCAACAGTAAGTTCCTTTTCGTACACAAGGGCTTCCTACAAGTCATCCACTGACCCCTCGGCCTTTGTACAGAGAACCGTGCTGCAAAACCTTAAGGAAGTCCTCGAGCTCTCAGGATCGTCGCTGGAACAGGTGGTCAAGTACAATGTCTATCTCGCCGATATGAAGGACTTCGCGGCAATGAATGAGGTGTACATTGACTTTTTGCCAAAGCCGATGCCATCTCGCTCGTGTCTTCAGGCGCTTGCTCCGGGTGAGGGAACAGCCATTGAGATTGAATGTATTGCGCAGGCCTGAGGGTGGTATAGATACCGCCAAGTTGGATAGAATAAAACCAATGGAGAGTGTATCTTCTGCTGTCAAGATCAAGTATTACTTCAATCTATCACGGCACATTTGTCTTCAGGAATAGACCAAATGCTCAATTTCCAATCATCTCATTGCATGCCTCCGCAGTATTTGTTCTGAGGCGATCTAGGCAAGGTTTGTTGACAGAAGGTCTACAGTAAGTGGGATTTGTCAGTGTCGATTTCATCGCGAAGGGCATATGCATATCTCAAGCTCGTGGCAAGAATGCCAGCGACCGCGATCTGAAGTCATGAAAATTCTTTATTACGTCTCGAACTTCTAAGTATCTATTGAACGTCAATTTTATTTCTATTCTATCTCGAGATTATAAAATAATGACACTCATGACCGCGCAATATCAAATTCGGCCATATACCAGTTCTGGATTGCCTTTGTGTCGCCCGTAATAGCGACCATATCGTACCTCTTCCTAGCCTCCTTCGCCATACTGCCGTTATTGACCATACGACCAGCCCATTTGCCATGCTTCCGCGCCGCGGTGATAATTTTATCCACAGCATCGACAAACTCAGGCTCGTCTCCGCGCGCAGGCGTGTATCCCAACAACGACTGCGCCAGGTCATTAGGACCGATAAAGACGAGATCCACGCCTGGCACAGCACAAATATCCTCGACATTCTCAACACCCGCGCGAGTCTCGATCTGGATCATGGAAACGATCGTCTCGTTTGCAGACCGCATATACTCAGGTGTTGTAAGACCATGACCAATAGCGGGAAAAGCAGAACCTTGCCCGCGCACGCCCTGCGGCGGGAACTTGGACGAAGCGACAATTTGCCGCGCTTCCTCGGCATTGTTGATCTGGGGCACCATGATGCCGTGCGCGCCGGTATCAAGCGCACGCTTGATGATGTCGTGGGCGGGGCCGCGGATGCGAATTATGGGCGATACTCCGAGGGATGAGATGGCGGCGACGGAATTGTGCATCGCATCATCTCCGATATGGCCGTGCTCGCAGTCGATTATGATGCCGTCGAGGCCGGTCAATGCGACGATTTGGGCCATGCGCACGGAGGGGATGGCCATGAATGTTAACAGTGGGAATTCGCCTGTTTTGAGCTTGTTGAGGAGCCTCAGTCGAGGGTTCTCGATCTGGGTTGTGAGGGGGGTTGGATATTTGGTGATTGTCATTATGAAGTTGGTTTGTTGGGATAGGATCAGGAAAGAGTTCAGATTGCGACTTAAGCAGCAGGAAGTGGTTTATTCTCTTCTACATTGGGTTACCAGCTGTCTTTTCTATCTTGAAATCAAGATACTTCGACTTCCATCGCGGCATTTCGAGCGGGGTGAGCTGCAGCTTCTCGGGAGGAGCTCCCCAAATGTCACTCATTTACTCCTCCCACAAACAAAAACTACGCCTTATGTACCCCAGATCCGTGCTGAACCTTCTATCCGTCTGGGAAATGGCTCCGATTGGCCTGATCGCGCTGGTGTGCTCCTCCTGCTTATCTATTAACATTTTGAAGGACCCGCGATAAAAAACGAGCCACGATTTTTTATCAGAGGCTATGACCATCATATCGTCACGTCGGCATTTATATGATAACAAGCAAGATAGGATATTCTTTTGAGTCTTTATCGTACAGGTCGGCTTTTGAAAGTGAGAGACCACATCGGAGTCATATAGCCTCTCAAGGACCGCAATGTAGCTGTGCTCACTCTGACAGATCGCCCATCAAACACTGAACATAATTGAATTGGCCCTTTAGTCAATGGCCATGGATACCAAAAAGCCCTCGGAACTATCTCTCAAGGAGGATAATGTGTCGTCTGCGGAGGGCCAAATCGATGTCACTGACGCGGCATATCAACGAATGCCAGAGACCCTCCGCGACCTCAGCGAAGACGAGCTGAGAAGACTCAACCAGAAAGTCGTCCGCAAGGTCGATCTCCTTGTCCTTCCAACCATCGGCATCCTGTATATCCTGAACTACATCGACCGCCAGAACCTGGCCGCAGCAAAGCTCCAAGGCATCATGGAGGATCTCAACATGACAACCCAGCAATTCGCGACTGCCGTCTCAATCCTCTTCGTGGGATACCTGCCCTTCCAGATCCCCAGCAATCTCATAATGACCAAGATCTCCCGCCCGGGGATGTACATTTGCTGCGCCGTGGCAATCTGGGGCTGCATCTCAGCTGCGACGGCAGCAGTCAAGAGTTACGGGCAGTTACTCGCCGTTCGAGCCATCCTGGGTGCTGCCGAGGCAGTCTTCTTCCCCGGAGCCATCTACTTCCTCTCTGCATGGTATACCAAATCAGAACTGGGAAAGCGCATCGCGGCACTATACATTGCGCAGCAAGTGGGCAATGCCTTTGGCGGGCTCTTCGCGGCTGCCATTCTCAAACTGGATGGAGCTCATAACATCGCCGGCTGGCAGTGGCTGTTTATCATCGAGGGCAGTGCGACGGTAGGAATTGGCATAGTCTGCGCGTGCATCATGCCCGAGTTCCCACACAACAGCCGCATATTATCACCGGTGGAGCGCGATCTCGCCGTATGGCGCATCGAGGCCGAAGCCGGTGCCGCAGAGGGCAGCAACGAGGCAGAGAATAACGCCAACGAGAGCGCCCTGCGCGGCTTCGCGAGTGCCCTATCCGATCCCAAGCTATTGCTGCTCATCTTCGCCAACATGGTCTCGCAAACGCAGGGATCCATTGCCAATTACTTCCCCACACTCGTCGAGTCGCTCAGCTTCTCCCACATAATCACTTTGCTTCTCACCGCGCCGCCGTACATCCTAGCCGGCGTGATCTACTACTGCATCATGTATTACTCCGACCGCAAGAACACCGTCTACCCGATCATCCT
This sequence comes from Aspergillus chevalieri, assembly GCF_016861735.1. Classification (NCBI taxonomy): domain Eukaryota; kingdom Fungi; phylum Ascomycota; class Eurotiomycetes; order Eurotiales; family Aspergillaceae; genus Aspergillus; species Aspergillus chevalieri. The sequence goes on from NC_057362.1 coordinate 1,672,252, forward strand.
AGTGTGCGCGGCCGTCGCTATCGTCATGTACATCATCCCGATGGCAACGGCGAACGTTGGCGCACGCTACTTCTCCATGATGATCCTGCCCACTGCGTCCGTGGGACCGCAACTCCTCCTGTTCAAGACGATCAATCTACACCTTGCGCGGCCCATCTCAAAACGTGCGGCGGCTTCGGCCTTAGTCAATGCCATCGGAGGGACGTCAAATATCTGGGCATCGTACTTGTACTATGCGCCGCCGCATTTCTATGCTGCTTTTGGGGCGCTGATGGGGTCTGCGGCTTTGTTGGTTTGTACTATGACTATTTACCGTTGGCTCGTGTTGCGTGAGAATAAACGTTTGGACTCAGGTGATCCTGCGTTGGTAGCGAAGGTTGTTAAGGGGGGTGTTACGGAGGAGATGGTGCAGCTTAATTGGCGTTATGAGATGTACTAACTGTTCGAACTAAGAAGTTTAGTTCATCATCATAATTATAGGAGTAATGCTTAGGCCATAGTAGTAACAGTCCAGTCAAATACAATAATTAGGGCACTTATTTCCCCAACTCATCCAAACATGCAAGAATAAGTCTCCCAAGCTGCCATCTCCTTCTACGCTCAAAAACCTTCCTTGCCCACCTCAACGCTCCCTCGACGTCCCCATCCCGCACATCAACGACCTGCATCGCACCCACCACTTTTCCATGCATGAGCTGCCACGCAATCAAAAACGCTTTATACGCGTAGAACGCAATCCAAGGCATTTCTGAGTCTGGCGTAATTTTCATGTCGAGATAGCGCAGAAACCAGTTGACATGAGGCTGGATGGCCTTGGCAGTGTTGGACTCGATTATTCCAGAAGACGCGCCCAGATAGGCCGTTAACTGATGCAATACGGCGTCTATGCTTGCCTCCACGATACCGCCGGTATGTGATGGTGACCACATATGCAATTCGATCATGGCAGTCTCCCAGGTTGCCTCTGCCGCGCCGGACGCGGCTGCGGGGTACGTTGTTGCTTTTGCTACTGATGCTGGCTGCTGTTGTTCTGGACGGATAAAATAGCTGAGTGCCACTAGGGAGGACCGAAGCGCAGTAAATCTGTCCATGCTGAGCATTCCCGTCATGGCAGACCAGCCCGATATCTCACGGGCACTAGAGACGAGGAATTGGGCGATGTTGATGGCTCCGTACGGGTCAAATCGTGGAATCGAGCTGAGATCCGCTTCTGGCGAGAGAAAGCGTCGAACGGCTTCCGTGTATTGTACCGAGGGGCCTGGATTCCGAGCAATTAGCTGTCGATGCGCCCATTCAACAGAGGAAGATGCGGTCCAGTAGTCTTCTGGACTGGGCAGTTCGTGCTTGATTTCTAAATGGGAGATCGAGCGAGGGATAGATAGGAACTGGTACCACAGCGCGTCGATCTGATGGACAGCGAAGGCTGTTCGTTTATGCGACTCAGCTTTGATAAATTCTCGCCATAAAGACTCGAGATCTTCAGTTGTGGCGGATGCGTTTGATGCTGGTGCCATCATACCTCCGGTCCGAACGAGGGATATCATATTAGAATGAATCTTGAGGCCGTATGCTGAGTTGTCACCGCAGAGATACATCATGGCGCAGACCTGTAGTAACAAGTGTGACTGGACTGCCATGAGAGTATTTGTCAGACCATCTGCTGGTCCCTCATCAGAGTAAAACGAAATCAAAGCACGAGCTCGATGAAAGCATCGTGTAGACAGGCCCACGCCTGAGCCTGCTTGATTACCGCATTCCGGATCCTCGCCATACTGATAGCCAAGACAGAGCATGCTAAGGGCCAAAAGAGGAGCGGTCTGGGTAACATCGAATGTTGGTTGGTGAAGAAAAGGAACAAAGGGCGAGACATGAGCAAAGAAGAGCTCACAGCCTCGTGTAAGCTGCAGGGAAGAAGGGAACCAATCATTCTGGAGTCTTGGTGAGTCCATAAACAAAAGGCCATCCGGAAGACCTTGGTTGAAGTTAAATCCGGTCAGGTTTGTATCAAACGGAGCAGACTGTGGGATGGTCTGCAGTTGGTTGTCAAGGTTGTGGGCAGGGTTGAGGGAGGACGTTCCCACTAACAGACTTCGTTCCAGATCTGTCGCATTTTGCACAATCTGGTCGAAATCATTCAACTCGTTTATGGACGGCTGCTGCGTTAGTGGATCGGTGTTCAAGTGAGTTCTATCTCCTCCGCTTGTAGGAACGTTGGTCGCAAGATTGGTGCTTGCAGCATTGCCATGGTCGATTTGCTGTTGCGCATACCGCAATGCAGCCTGCCAGATCTCGCCATCTATGTCCAAATTGCCTTCGCTGCCCAGATGCCGAGGTTGTAAGTCATCTTGGCTCTCTGTGGGCGACGCGGAATCCAGCTTGTCTTCAGTCCTCCATCCACCACTCCTGTCTCGATGTGATCTCTTTGCGGTCCGTCGCTGCTCGTACTCTGGGTGCTTTCTCTTTATATGGCGATGGCGTAGATCGTGGCGCGAGAAAGTAGCGTGGCAAACGTCGCAAGGAAGCGAGGCTTCTTTCTGAGAGCGATTGTGCAGCGCGGCATGTCGCTTGAGATTCTCGTGTCGGGTAAAGCGACTCTGACAGACAAGGCACTGGAATGGCTGATAGGATGGCATCCCTCTGTTGGTTTGTGTGACAGACATGATGGAAGTGGGAGGAGCTCACTTGCACGAGAAGCAAAAAGCACCGGAGAGAGAAATGGTATATCCCCGCACAGTAGTCGGCTATTGCTCTCATTGCCTCCGGATAATAGATAGGGTGCTTTATCTCGATAAGAAGAGCATCATTATCTATTACATCTCTGATTCGTCCGTCTCGATCCTTTTTGCGGGGTGTTATCTCTGACCACTCGACGATCCGATCCTTCCATATCCGTAACGCGCGCTAGCCAATCCTACTATATATTAAGGAAGATATGACATAACGCACTCTTCTATATCTGTTATTTCTCTTATTCACATCGAATAGGAGCCTCAGAAAAAACTCATCAGATGTTATAAAGGAGGCGTCGTAGCAATTCTTCCATGCTGGAGAAGCCCTATATCCAGAGCACCTCGGAATAACTCTTGGGTCTACAGGATTGAAGGTGATCCATGCTCTTCTCATAATATTGGCAAGTATTATGATGCCCATGGTATCAGAAGAAGCACAAATGAATTGTTCTGTCACATAATCAGCGCAGGATTCGATTCTCAGCCTTGCACAGCCGCACGCTGCCTCCCCCGTGGCTTTGAATCTTCGGTTTCGTCAAATTCATCTTCCTCAATTCCCGGAGAAGCTCGACTATGAGAAGCTCACCATTTGATAAAATGTCCTCAACCGGAGAACTATCGCATGATGACTACAACGTGGGATGATTCTGTGCTCTCCCACTCGAGATGACCACTGCGAAAGCCATGCTCGACGAAACCCACCCGAAACTCCCCCAGCCGTCTCATTATCACAACAGCTAACCCTTAGGAAAGGTTGCCGGCCATAATGTTGCGGTCGCTTCTTTGCCATCCGGAGTGTATGGCACTACTTCAGCTGCGGTGGTCACACGCAGATAAATGCCATGACTTCTTTCTTGACAACACAATGACTCAGGATGTCAATTCATGTAGCCTCATTTGGTCCATATATCGGTTGTTGCTCGAAACTCCAAGAGGCACAATCGCCCGCCCTAATGATTCTAGTCTCAGAAGATTCACCATATTTTCTTATATCTTGCAGTACGGAGCGCCATTTACGTGGGCTTATGTTGGCTTCACACTTTTGGTTTTGGCTTTTCGCACTTGTGATCCTTGGACAGTATCGGAGTCCCTGTATTTTCTCTACTATGTGGCCATTCCAATTGCCATCTATTGGGGTTACTTTTCCAACAGGATACAGCCATAGAAAGCACTTGTTTATTTTGCAAATGGTGCACTCTGATCTATGGCTGACTCAACACGCTGATGGTATGGGGATTTGTGTAGCAGTGACTTTCTACTCGGTAATGCTTAGTCCGATAGTTTGTCTCATAAGCCACGAAGGCCTCTTTGGATAAATATGCACATGTACATAGGAGGATTAGTATTGCATTGAAGGTCTGCGGAGCATATAGCAAGAGCAGTCAAGATACCGCAAACAATTTCAGGAGTAGCAACATACTTATCGACTGACGCTCGTTACAATGATCACGGCGGCCCCTGCTCTTATACTACATCATTCACTGAATACCGGGGTAGTTGGGGCTCTACGACTGGGAACTGGCCAGCTTTCATAGAACCCTAAACAGCACATGCAGATACACCTGTTGTACGTGGCTACCAGCTGAGGTACTCGATCAGGAGGTATATAAACAGGCAACATCACCCCCCCTCCCTATCCTATCAATCCACAAAAACATTATCTGCTGCTCCAAAATGCTGTACTGTGTTCGTCTACCTGTCTCCATTCCGTTTCCCGACTTCTCCCTACTAATAGTCGATGACCCCGACCAGAAGCTCTTCGTCCGTTATGAAAACAATCAGCCCATAGCGCACTTTACTCTGTGTATCTAGTCTGCCCTTCTTCTACCGCTCACATTCTAATGACTAATGATTCATCAGGGCGAGGGATGTCTGCTTCCAGAGGGCGCTGAAGTGCAACTTTGGTTCCTTCCACTTTGCTTGACGGATATTAATCTGTTACTATGTATGTCTAGCATCTATAAAGGTATTTATGTTTGATACTAACAAGGGTTAGTCTAAAAGCGAGAGACGACTTGTCGGTGGGCGAATTGCGGAGTGCAAAACTGGGAGATGGTATTTTAACTGGCATTTGGGTTTAAAAGAACTTGAAGACGTTTTATGAGAATCCTAGGGCCCTGCTCGGGCTCGAGTGTTGAAAACAAGGGCGCATTTTTAAGATCATGAAGGAAGCGGAGTAGACCTGCATATCGAAAACCTTCCTTTTAGCCGTGGTGTACTTTGATACCTTACTATTATAGTGTTCTGACATCTAGTAAGGCCTATTTGCTAAAGCAGACCCCGTGAAAAAAAAAAAAAAAAACCCAATCTAGCCGCTCGCCAAACCTTGAGGAAGATGCCCTAGCGCTGCATAATCCATTTATTTACCCCTTAGCTCGGGTACCAGATCTCCGGTATATAAGCGCCGGGATCGCTTGGTTTCCTCAGCCCCAGAAAACAAACCTTTACTAAAATGGCTAATTACGTTCGTTGCCCACATCCTGAAGCAAGATATGTCTAACTGACTAATTTTCTATGTTTAGAAGCTGTCGGTTCGATATGAGAATAAGAAAGCGTATGACACGTACTCGAAGGTTCTTCTGCACATGTACCTGCCCCGTCTGCTCTACACGATCTGTGATATCATGGCATCTAATTATGAACAGAGTCAATCTTAGGTTTATTTCAAAGGGTGCGCAGGCAGTGGAGCCTTTTACTGCTAATGACGAACAACCGCCGGTTGAAACTACGACGTATGCATACCCTTTCACTACCATTGATCTACGCTGATAGAACCAGTCTCAGAGCAATAAACGCGATCTCATTGGGTGAACTGCGGAGTGTAGACCTGGGGCCCGGGCTGTTGACTGAGATTCATGTGCAGAAGGAAGAAGGAAGTTGATTTCGACGTTGTCAAATAGTAGGGAGCCATCAATCAACCCTCACTCCTCAACTCTTCATCCAACTTCCTATACACCCCAGACCTCCTGCACAAAAAAACCCAACCGCACCCTCTTCATCCTGTATCGCTTTTCATTCCGTCCAGTCATTATCATCCTCGTACTCCTTCCGGAGCTTGCATAATGCGAAATCAATCATGAGTACTTTATACCCTGCCGCTGCTTCTGCGCTCGGGCGTTTATGGACGATAAAACTCCGTGTATTGACATCTTCGCTTAGGGTGCCGTGATCGCTGATGCGGTGCACGATTCGGATGGCGTCGTCGCAGAGGGATTGCCAAATTTCTTTAGGGGCGTGGCTGGCGATATCAGTTAACGGAAAGCCATCAATATAGTCTAGAAGGACTCCATGGATGGCGATATCTTTTCTCTGAGCGGTTCTTGCAAGTCGGACTGGGGCACAGTCACACGTGCAAATAACTGATGCATATCCTTTCCCTGTAAATCGTTCAGGGTATTCATAAACCTCAACCTCAGACCTCGTACAGACTTCGCATGTAATCATGAAGAAATACTTCATTCTGAGCATCATTCCACGTTTTGCCCTCTCCGCTAGCCGCGCTTTCATTTGAATTGAGTCTGCTTATAAACTCCGATGCATCACCATCAAAGACAACCATCGATACTCCCGTTCAACATTCATTGTGCAAGCACTCTATCCTCTGATCACGTCTAAGTTGTGCTCCGAAACGTCGATCGAAGGATTCTAGCACCACAGGGCCGTTGAATCATGTAGCTTGAGACTGGGAATCAGAGGATATGTGGACAAGAATGAGGAAAGTGCAAATGGTTCGAAAACGCGGGTTATTGTCGCTTGGGTTGTCTTGTGAGGTGGTGGGTCTAGTTGTAGTTTGATCGTGTTCCCGGGTTTATAAGGACACCTTTGATGGTCAATTTATGCTTGATGATGAGATCACGTCGCTGAGTTACGGTGGTTGTTCGTTTTCCATTGCGGTGGGTTGATGGGAGATACAGTAGGTGAGACAGGGTGCGTTTGACTGCGCGAGGCTTGTCCGCTTGTTGAAAGCTGGGCTTACCATGCAGCATCTGACTGGATTATGTGGGCGCTCGACAGGGGTAGTGTTTGATATATGAAATCATAGCCATTGTTCACTTAATACATATAGATTGCTAGGATATTCACTGGTATATACATTACCGCTCAAGCGCGGAAAGAGTCTTAGGAAGATAAGGCTCCTCCAAGTACTTGGCCTCCTCAGGAGTCAACTTAACCTTAATAGCGCCAACAGCCTCGTCAATGCGCTCCTTGCTGTTCAATCCCAGAATAGGGTTCTCGTTGGGGTTCTGCAACGACCAAGCAATAGCCACCTGGGCCATGCTGACGCCCTTCTTCTTGGCGATCTCCTCGACACGGTCGACGATCGCCTTGTCGGTTTCTGTCTCGCGGCTGCGGATGAGCATCTTGAGGGCACCGTCGGTTGCCTCACGGGTTGTAGAGCGCGAGCCCCAGGGACGAGCGAGGACGCCACGGGCCATCGGGGACCAGGGGATGAGGCCGACACCGGTGTCGACGCAGTAGGGGATCATTTCGCGCTCCTCTTCACGGGCGATGAGGTTGTGGTAGTTCTGCATGGAGATGAACTTGTGCCAGCCGTTGCGCTCAGCGATGTTCTGGAGGGTCTGGAATTCCCAGGCGGCCATTGTGCTGGCGCCGATGTAGCGGACCTTGCCGCTGTCGACGACGTCGTTGAGGGCCTTCATGATTTCCTCACGGGGGGTGTTGCGGTCCAGACGGTGGATCTGCAGGACGTCGATGTAGGTGCCCAGGCGCTCGACACTGGCATCGACGGCGTCGAAGATGTGCTTGCGGGAGAGACCGACGCGGTTCACGAATTCACCGTCATTGGTGCCCGAGGCGGAGATCGGGGGCATCTTGCCTTCGTCGTCGACGCCGAAGAAGCATTTGGTGAGGATGACGACGCGGTTGCGGGGGATCTGGAATTTCTTGAGGGCCTTGCCGAGGATTTCTTCGGATTGGCCGTGGGAGTAGACGTCGGCCTGATCATCAGCTTTAGATATCATTGAGAGATGTATCATGAACGTACAGTATCCCAGGTGTTGATGCCACGCTTGTAGGCGTGCTCAATCAGAGGGAGAGCTTCATCCTCGTTCAAAACCCAGTCCTGCCATTCCTTGGTACCGTAGGACATGGCACCCAGGATAACCTTGGAGATCTTGAGACCCGAGTTTCCAAGTCTGAGAAGTTAGCCTCCGTGCCTCTTGTGATGGTCGTGGGGAATCGCATACCGGGTGAATTCCATTTCGTTAGCCATGATGTCGCGACGCTTCTGTAGCAGGAACCAGTAAGTAATTGAGATAACCAGCAAGAAGCCGAATAACTCACAACCCAAGAATGATATAGAATACGGTCAATGCAATGTAATGCAATGCAAGAACAGCTATAAATGCTGGCCCCTCACCCATTATTAAGCGCCTCGGAATGACGTTGTTATCTGCCGAGATTCTGAAGCGACAGAGTCCAGCATCCGATTTGTAGCCGAATGGCCTTCTTCAATCTCCGGCTTCGGTCCAGAACACCGGCTTGATCTTCGGCATGCTTGTCGACTGCCCGATCTGAGTTTCGAACTGACCGCCTCACGATGCGGGGATTGGGGAACCGGCGGACCTCATTGTGGTTGTAAAGTAAGGACCGCGTACAGAATAAGGACCTTTAGGACACGGGTAGACTTGGTATTTATTGTAAGCAAGGTCCGTTTCCTGGAGGATCAGGATACTCAAGAACAGAGCAGCTGGGTATTACCTGGTCGCGTCTCTGCTCCAAATCGCCATTGAGCGAGATTTGCTAGACGTAGCAAGTGGTCTTCTTTTTCTAAAACGAGATCCTTATCGTGTCCATCTTGAAAAGAAATGAAGAGTTGAGCGAGAAAGAGACGACAACGATGGATGAAGAGGCGATGCATCTGAGTGCCTGAGGTCTATATTGCGGCCTAACTCCCAAGGCAGAAGGTGTTCCGACCAAAACCCGCTTCGGCCGGGACCATACCCAAAACGGTAGGCACCAAGAGGGGAGCGAAAAGAGTGAGTGTGCTCTAAAACCAGGATTAATGGCCTTCCTTCCCTCGTCTTCTCTTCTCTGTTTCTTCGTTTCTTTCTTTCTACTCATGTGAGAGGAATCCTGAGTATACGACAAAAACGATATATTCCATGATATTTACTCGAGATGACTTGCTAACCCCCTACTGGGCAGGCTCTTATGAACAAAATGCAAATTGACGCTTTAATGACAGAAATAACCAGAAACCCCGCCCGATTGCCGTCTATGCCTCCGTCTTGTACGAAACAAGTCGTGCCTTGAGCTGCTCCTGCGTGTCGTTCGTGTCCAACTCCCGAAGCACTCCACTGCCAACCTCATACATGACTCCATGAATCGTCAATCCCCGCTCCTCGATCGCTTCCAACACAACGCTCTTCTGCTGGAGCGTCTTGATTCCCTCGCGAACATTCAGCTCCGCCATCAAGGTGTTGGCCTCGTCCGCCGGCAGCGACTGGAGAGTCTGCAAGTTCTGTTCGCGGATTTGGCGCAGGGGCACCAACCACGGGTCGAGGATACCAAGCTGCTTGTTACCCAGTGCCGCAGCGACACCTCCGCAGCCTGTATGGCCGCTCAGAACAATATGCTTGACGCGCAGGTGACGGACGGCATACTCGATGACCGCAGACGAGCTCAGGTCGGCCGTGTGCAGGACGTTGGCGATGTTACGGTGGACAAAGACATCGCCAGGCTTGAGGCCCAGGATGGTGGTCTCGGGGCAGCGAGAGTCGGAGCAGCCGATCCAGAGGATTTCGGGGCGCTGGCCGACCGCAAGGCTGGCGAGGAGGTCGGGCTCCTCACGGGCGGTTTTGGCGGCCCATTCCTTGTTCTGGCTCAGGGCAGTGAAGTATCGGTCTGGGTTTTGATCAGCATTTGCTGAGCAGAGTGATGCTGGTGTTGTGGAAAATGTGCGATAGTTTGCGGCAGGGGTGTGAGTCACTGTCGGTCGGCGAGTTTGAACTTCTCGCATTCCGGTCAAGAAGCGAGGAAAGCTCGATCGCGGAAACAGCCTTGCGATAATCATTGTGGTGGATGAAAAGGGAAGAAGAAAAAAAAAAGAGAATGCTTTTCGTGGTAGGATTCAAGGACGGATAGTGGAGGGAGGGGAAGGAGAAAAAAAAAGTTTCCAGGAACACTGTGCGCCCCCAACAAGTCCAAATGAACCGCAACAAAGACCCGACAGCAACAATACCAGGAATAAACAGAATCAACCGGTACAGGAACTTGAAGAATTATGGGGTCATGGGATATGGAGAAGAAACGAGCGGAACGCAACACTGGAAGACGCCAAGACTAGCTCAACTCCATCGGCCAACTTACCTGGCATGGTTGTGGTTGAATCAAGTTGACTTATCGCTTGCTATGCAAGAGTTGGTCTGTATTCTTCTCTTGATTGTCTCTTCTGAAAGCTGGGATATGTGGATATAAGGAGAAATCAAGAGGGGAATGGCGAGTGCTTGACCGGCCGGTGAACTGGTGCGGTTGTCCTTGGCAGGTTGATTGCGGCAAAATCCCACGAGGTGCCGAATGCCGAGTTACCCCCGAACGCCTCAACTGTTGAGATGTTGAGCGTGCTTTTGATCAGCTGAGTATGGGCTGATCGATGAGTATTGTAAGCCGTAGTACAGTGCTGCATAGTTATCGAGAATTGGATAAAGACTGAATACATCTAGAAACACTTCTATATACTAATTTCACTTTGGACATAGCATATATCGACATATCAAACAAATGCACTTCCTATAACCAGGACCCATAGAACCAGAATACTATATTTCTGTAGCAAGGCTAATAACCAACGGATTGCTAATATCACCACCCCGTATCATACTCATGAAGCACCCCACGACCACCAACACTCACCAACGCATTCATCCTCATTAAGCTCCGCCTCGGGGAAGGTCTCGGGCTCAGTCACCACAGCAGTAGGCGTAGGCAATAATCCGATCTTTGTCAGATACGACGCATATAAACCGACCAATTCCTCAGTCACAGCTGCACCCGCGGAGGCGTCGATGCCGGACCAGGCTGCGTTAGCACGGAGGGCGGCTGCGGTGTTCGAGAGGAGATCGGAGGCTACGAAGTGGTAGAGGTACCCTGTAGTCGCCCGCGTAATTTGTCCTAGACTTCGTCAAAAGTAAAAGAAGGGGAATGAGACTTAGAAGGCATGCTGCGACCCGGATCATCATGCTGTCCACCATTCACGTATCCCTCCAGCGCCAACGCCTACGGCACGTAATCACCTGCGGCACGTTGTACCCGTACAGCTGCAGCGCGCCGAGGAGCTGGTTGAATCGCAGACGCGGGTGCCCGGTGACTTGAGAAACGCTGATGTGAGGGGGGGGGGTTGGGGTACGTACGTCCTGTGGTCGAGTCACCGAAAACAGATCCAAGACGGACAATAGTTCCCTTCGATCCTCAACGGCTAGCCTCGCGGACGATGCATTCATCAGCCCATTTGTTCTGACTGTTTCCTAGGCCGACGGCGCTACCTTCAAGGTGACCCTCGTTGCTGACACCAGCCTTGCCAGCAGCCAGGGCATTCTCAGACTCCTGAACGTAATGCTCCGTCTTGAGGGTACTGGTCGAACTGACGAAGAGAACAGCTTGGTCTTGCTGCTACCGCAGAGCTTCAATAAATCGATGGTTTCCAGACGTTAGCCGGCTTGAGGGTCGAGTAAGGGTATACCCGGTGGAGAAGAGCTCCGTGTGGATCACAGCGTTGACGCAGTTGGTGAGGTCATCCCAGAGCGAGTCAGACAGGTGGAACTGCGGCTTGCCAAGGTCACCAAAGATATACTGCAGTCTGCTGGTCCAGACGTCGTTCCAGAAGCCGTAGGCGCGGCAGGTGGAGCGGATACGTTCCAGGGCTTCATCTTCGGAGTGCCTGTCGGGCTGCTGGTTGTCGGGAGAATCCCTGGTAAGAAAGGAAACAGTGAGACTTTGTAGCCATTGAGCCCATCGCTCAAGGCGTTCGTGCAAGGTAGGCTATTCCACACCCATGACGTGATATGCTTCCTTGGATTTTGGCGCGAGAATTGAGGTTATCCAAAAAGTCAAGAGGGTCTGCAAATTACTGCGGATCATTCTTGCTCCGGCGGGTCACGTTATTTTGACGAGGGGTAGACGGCCTGAGGCAGAATACATATAAGATGCCTTGGAAGTATGGCATTCATCACGGGATCGGATTCCTTCCAGTACGAATACGATTGTTCATAGACCCAACAACAAACTTAGCCTTTCGTGATATTTCAACGTGATGTGATACTTTCATTCTTTACTTGACCTTATATGCCATTCTTTCCAACCCAATAAACGTTATCTTCATTGAATTTCTCCTGTAGACATCGGCTCGGATGATCAGGGGACAAACAATCCACCCTTAACCGTGACCTCGATTCGCTTCTTTCACTCCTTTTTTCCTCTTCCAAGACAAATCATTCTTATTTCGTGCAGCGCGCGTGTCGAGGAAAGATGATTCCTCATCGGAGCACGGCGCTCATTTCTATTGTCGTCTTCGTTGCTCTTCTCCTAATTATCTTTTCCTCTTCGCCTAGTCCGACTCCCGACCCTTTGACGGGCGAGGAAGAAGTGACCGGTCCTGCCAAATATGTCCCTAAACTGAGCAATTTCCATTTACCCATGTTTAGGCCGGCTGCGCATCAACCTCCGGAGCAAAAGAACAGCACGAGCGGCGAGTCGAAGTGGTACAGCCATTGGGAATGGATCAATCCATTCTCGTCCTCCATCACCCTTGACGAGGGTCGTTCCGTCCTCCCTCCCCTGGCGGACCGGCCATTCATTTACACCTACTACGACGCGAACAGTGAAAAGAATAATAAGGAGGAAGAGAATGCGGACGGTCAGCTGCTGCTCGCATGGCGCCGGGCTTGGTATGCCCAAGGCTTCCGTCCGATTATCTTGGGCCGCGGCGAGGCCATGAACAACCCGATGTACGAAGCCGTTCAGCGAATGAAACTCAACCCAGACCTCGAAGCGGACATGTTTAGATGGTTGGCGTGGGGTAACATGGGCACCGGCTTGCTCGCGGATGTTCACTGTTTCCCAATGGCTCGATACGACGACGCGCTTTTGTCTTATCTGCGCCGGGGCGTTGATCCCGCTCAGATATCACGTTTCGATCACATCGGAAGTGCTCTGTTTGCAGGTGACAAGGTGCGCATCAATGATGCGATTCAGAATGCGATCCAGAAGGAGAATACCCAGGCGAAGTCGATGTTGGATATAATTTCCCCAGAAATCTTTAGGGTCGAGCAACCGACTGCCTTGGCTTACTATAGCTCGACTTCGATTACGAACCATTACCCAGAAATTGCGGAAAAAATTGTCAGATCGCCCACAGCTGGACGACTGGCGCTTGTCGAGCTGATCAACTCCCACCTGCACAACACGTTCCAAAACACCTTCCCGGCCGGAATCGCTGTTCTGAAGCCGTTTCCTAAATATACGACAGCCCTCGTTGAGCCCTCCTTGCGACTGGCGAAAGCCCTCGCCCAATGTCCCACCTCTCCGATGCCGTCCTCCTGCCCGCCAAGCAATCAGAAGTGCCACCCGTGTAGTCCAGACAAGTCAATGGTTATTACCCAACCTTCTATGTACAAGAACACGTCTCAGCTTTTCACGATCGGCACTCTTCCCCACCCGTACACCCTTGTCAGCCTACAGAACAACACCGAAGAAGTCACGAGCCGGTATATTCGCCGCGAAACTGAACGCGACGCATGGCTGAAGGAAGTGACCAGTACTGTTGCGGACAGCGAGCTTGGAGGATCTTCAAGGGCAGTGATCCTGAAAGAAGCTGTCGCAAGTGATTCCGCGATGGGCACCTCCCTGTGGATGACGGTCGAATCTCTGCCAGCGGAGGCTGGCCAGGCTCTTCCATCCACACTTCTGGATGAATTCGAATGGCAATTCGGATTCAAGATTCCCCGAAATGGTAATGTCGACCAGAAGAACGAAGGAAAAGCCAAGGAATCCATGCAACACGCAAACCCCAGTGAGCAGGGAATTGAACGTGAATACGATCTTCTCCAAAAGGCCCGCGATGCTATCAAGGACAAGAAGAACAACCGAGTACATATCAAGGACATGGCTGAAGCATGGAACCTGGCGGACACTGAGGTGTGGCGGTTTGTGCGGGCGTATCGGTTCGTGTCCTATTCCACTCTAAATAAACATTTTTGCTAACTAGGTATACAGGGCCCGGAGCGTCGTTGAGCGCAAGCGATGGGAGGACGAAGAAAAGGACTTTGTAGGAGCTAGGCTGAAAGAGTAAACATTGCATCCTCCCGTTGCTATGGCGTATTTCTATGCATTTATCACTTTTTTTCGGGATTCGTTCTTCTATTTCGATGTTGATGTAGAATTGTTATTCGGGTACGGAGCATATGGGTCGGCGTTATATATTGAACTGGGAAGAATAGACATGACTTCTAAATATTTGGTGCTTATATCGGCGGACCGTCGTTGGCCGTCGGATAGTGGCGATCCCCGTGATCTTTGCGGGGAAGAGGCGATAAGGCCTTATCAGTGCCTGTATATAAGTTCCCCTCGCGTGATGTGGCCAGCATGACTGCGTCTCTTGCTTAGTTTGCTGTCCACTTCTTTTCATCTCTTAAAGACCTCTTTCTCTCATCGAAAGAGACGCATGGTCACGAGGATAGCATTCTCTTACTGCTAGCTAGCAGCTCCATTTGGATACCTACCACTATCAGCATCAAAGTGGACAACATCTATCACCATGTCTCCCGGAATCACAGAGACTGTGGTCCCCAGCAAAGCCACGACCCTCACTCATCTTACCGAAGGATGGGACGACACTCTCCGATTTTACCTAAACGGCACGAGAGTCACGCTAGACTCGATCGACCCCGAAGTTACACTACTCGAATATCTGAGAGGCATTGGGCTGAAAGGCACCAAGTTAGGCTGTGCGGAGGGAGGTTGTGGAGCATGCACTGTAGTATGTTCATCCACGCCGTCTCTGTGAAAAGAGAGAGCATCCAGCTAAGGATCGAAACAGGTTGTCTCGCATTTCAACCCAACGACCAAGAAAATCTACCATGCCTCCATCAACGCTTGTCTTGCGCCTTTGGTTAGTGTCGATGGGAAACATGTTATAACAATCGAGGGGATTGGGAGTATCAAGAACCCTCATGCTGTGCAGCAACGGATCGCGGTGGGAAATGGAAGTCAGTGCGGGTTCTGTACGCCAGGGATTGTCATGGTGCGTTATCCATATGTAGCGTGTGATATTTTGCAGGATGCTCATACGCGTATAGAGTCTCTACGCCCTCCTGCGTAACAACCCGAAGCCGTCGGAACTTGCCGTTGAAGAAGCTTTTGATGGAAACCTTTGCCGGTGCACCGGATACCGGCCTATCTTGGACGCAGCCCAGAGCTTCAATACATCGAATATTTGTGGGAAAGCGACTGCAAATGGCGGAGGTGGCTGTTGTATGGAGAAACAGAACGGTTCATGCTGCGAAGAGCACCCGGAGACCCACGGTGAAAATGGCAGTTCGGCGAAATTTTCACCACCGGATTTCATCCCTTACAGCCCAGACACGGAATTAATATTCCCTTCGGCTCTACGGAAACATGAATTTCGACCACTGGCATTGGGCAACAAACGAAAGAAGTGGTATCGACCTGCTACATTGGAACAGCTCCTGGAAATAAAGAGCGTTCATCCTACAGCAAAGCTCATCGGCGGGAGCACTGAGACACAGATCGAGACTAAGTTTAAGGCTTTGCGGTATAATCCCTCCGTCTACGTGGGCGATATTATCGAACTGCGCCAGTACTCCTTTCAAGACGACCACTTGGAGATCGGCGCCAACGTGTCTCTGACCGACCTCGACGATATCTGCGAAGAAGCCCTGGAAAGATATGGCCCTGTTCGGGGCCAGCCCTTCAACGCCATCAAGAAACAGCTCCGTTACTTCGCCGGGAGGCAAATTCGGAATGTCGCATCTCCGGCTGGAAATTTGGCTACCGCGTCGCCCATTTCAGATCTAAACCCAGTTTTTGTCGCAACGAATACGGTCTTGACTGCCAAGTCACTGGGTAAAGAGACAGACCTACCGATGAGCGAATTCTTCAAAGGGTACCGAACGACCGCTCTTCCTCCGGACGCTATTATTGCCAGTCTACGCATTCCAATCTCGCAGGCAAAAGGGGAATATATCCGTGCTTACAAGCAGTCAAAAAGAAAGGATGATGATATTGCCATTGTCAACGCCGCTCTACGCGTATCACTCTCGCCCACGAACGATGTCACAGGCGTGAACTTGGTTTTCGGAGGTCTAGCCCCGATGACTGTCTCTGCGAAGAATGCAGAAACTTTCTTAAACGGAAAAAGGTTCACCAGCCCTGCTACCTTGGAGGGTACCATGGGTGCCCTAGAGAGGGACTTTGATCTGAAGTTTGGAGTTCCGGGCGGTATGGCTACGTATCGCAGGTCTCTTGCTTTGGGTTTCTTTTACCGATTCTACCATGACGTCCTCCGCGAGCTCAATGTCTGTGCCGCTGATCTTGATGAGGACGTGGTCGCTGAAATCGAGAGAGCTATTTCTTCTGGGAAGAAGGATCAGGAGTCATCAGTGGCTTATGAACAAAACACCCTTGGGAAATCTACACCTCACGTCTCGGCGATGAAACAAGCCACTGGTGAGGCTCAATATACCGACGACATCCCTGCGCAGCAGAACGAGCTATACGGTTGCCTTGTCATCTCAGCTAAAGCTCATGCCAAGATTCTTAATGTTGACGCATCCGCGGCTTTGGATATGCCAGGTGCCCACTATTTCGTCACGCATAAGGACTTGCCCAGCCCAGAAGCCAATTGGTGGGGCGCTCCAGTATCCGATGAGCAGTTCTTTGCAGTGGACAAGGTTACTACCGCCGGCCAGCCTATCGGCATGATCCTTGCAAGCTCAGCGAAGGCTGCTGAAGATGCTTCCAGGGCTGTCAAAGTCGAATACGAGGATTTGCCGGCAATCCTGACCATTGAGGAGGCAATTGAAGCGAAATCGTTCTTTGGCCATGACCATTCCATCAAAAATGGTGATACCGATTCTGCTTTCAAACAAGCGGACCATGTCTTTACGGGGGTGTCGAGGATGGGTGGCCAGGAGCACTTTTATCTGGAAACACAGGCTTGTGTGGCCATTCCGAAGCTCGAGGATGGTGAAATGGAGGTCTGGAGTAGTACTCAGAACCCTACCGAGACGTAAGTTTGCGCCCAGCTCTTGAAATTGGAACAAGTTAACATCCTCATAGACAAGCATACGTTGCTCAGGTTACCGGCGTTGCTGAGAATAAGATTGTTTCTAGAGTCAAGCGACTCGGTGGTGGTTTCGGCGGTAAAGAAACGCGCTCCGTTCTGCTCGCTGGTATATGCGCCACAGCAGCTGCAAAGGCTAGGCGACCGGTTCGATGCATGCTCAACCGCGATGAAGATATTGCCGTCTCAGGACAGCGTCATCCGTTCCTCTGCCAATGGAAGGTGGGGGTGGCCAAAGATGGAAAGCTTCTTGCACTTGACGCAGATGTCTTTGCCAATGGTGGCAATACGCAAGATCTCTCTGCCGCGGTTGTAGATAGAAGTTTGTCGCATATTGACAACGTTTACAACTTTCCAAATGTCAATGTTCGGGGTCGCATTTGCAAGACCAACACGGTATCCAACACCGCATTCCGTGGATTTGGAGGTCCCCAGGGGCTTTTCTTCGCGGAATGCATTGTGGAAGAAGTCGCGGATTATCTAAATATCCCCGTGGAGAAGTTACGGGAGAAGAACATGTATCAACCTGGTGACAAGACTCATTTCAACCAGGAGCTCAAGGATTGGCATGTTCCGCTTATGTACAAGCAAGTCCTGGAAGAGAGCTCCTACAAAGAACGCCGGAAAGCCGTGGAAGAATACAACAAGAACCACAGATGGTCGAAACGCGGCATGGCTATCATCCCAACCAAGTTCGGCATCTCCTTCACTGCTACATTCCTGAACCAGGCAGGAGCACTAGTACACATCTACCGTGATGGAAGCGTGCTCGTCGCCCACGGCGGTGTCGAAATGGGCCAGGGCCTACACACCAAAATGATAATGATAGCAGCAGAAGCTCTTCAAGTGCCCCAATCTGACGTCTTCATCTCAGAAACCGCTACAAACACAGTTGCCAACACATCGCCCACAGCCGCCTCCGCTAGTTCCGACCTAAATGGCTACGCCATCTTCAATGCTTGCGAGCAACTCAACCAACGCCTCCAACCCTACCGCAAGAAAATGCCCAATGCCAGCTTAAAAGACCTCGCCAACGCAGCGTACTTCGACCGCGTCAACCTCTCCGCGCAAGGCTACTACCGCACCCCCGACATCGGCTACGTCTGGGGCGAGAACACAGGCCAGATGTTTTTCTACTTCACGCAAGGCGTAACAGCGGCAGAAGTCCAAATTGACACTCTAACAGGCGACTGGACAGTCTTGCGGGCCGATATCAAAATGGACGTCGGCCAATCCATCAATCCCGCCGTCGACTACGGCCAAATCGAAGGCGCTTTTATCCAAGGCCAGGGCCTCTTCACGACCGAAGAAAGCCTCTGGCACAGAGCAACCGGCCAAATCGCCACCAAGGGTCCCGGGAACTACAAAATCCCTGGCTTCCGCGATATCCCGCAGGTCTTCAACGTGAGTCTGCTCAAGGACGTGGAGTGGGAAAATCTACGGACGATCCAGCGCTCGCGGGGTGTTGGCGAGCCGCCGCTTTTTATGGGGAGTGCGGTTTTCTTTGGGATTAGGGATGCGCTCAAGGCGGCGAGGAGGGAGTGGGGGGTTAGTGAGGTGTTGAGGTTGAGGAGTCCGGCGACGCCGGAGAGGATTAGGGTTAGTTGTGTGGATCCGATCATTGAGAGGGTGAGGGTTGTTCCGGAGAAGGAGGAGAAGAGCTTTTTTGTTGAGATTTAGTATTTTGATATGTCGGCGTTGTATCTTGTCTTGGAAATGATTATCATTAACCTTGAACTTAGTTAGGGGTAGCATTCATTTCGAACGTATCCATTTTGAATCAAGACCACAACATTAAACCATATCTAAGAGGTATTTTCAAGTACAAAACAGCAGCTTCATGTAATGCAAATCAAAGAAAATGAGACACAGTCTCACAAGTTAGAAACACAAACCGACGCTGAGAGAAGCGATCAACGCTCCACAAAACCCCCCAAATCCCCATTCACATCATTACAAGCCATACGACTTATCAAGCTTCTCATCGGGATACACATTTTCATCCACAACCGCTACACCAGCAGATGCCCCCTTCACACCTGCACCCGCGCCCACACTAGCTTCATACCTCGGCGCGGGCTGACCAGACCCATAATCCCGTCCAACCGGATCAAGCTCCCTAACCCCAGCACCATCCGCACCCCCACTCGCGTTCAAATTCGGCATCGCCGTCAACGGCACATCAAAGAACCCATCCGGCCCCGGCCCAGACCCCGCATTCGGATTCGGACCCGGACTCAATGACGGCAAGCCACCGCCCTCACCACGATTCTTCTCACGCATGAAGAACAAAAACACCGCGCGGAAGATACCCATCAGCGCAACAAGGACCCAAATCAGCACGACGACAGCGGAGATGATTGCTTCCGTTTTGATTTCCTCTTCGATCTTGTTGACTACCCGCGCGACGACAGATGTGATCTTATCGGCTGTGTCGTCGCCTGCGTCCGTCAGGAAACTAGCCCCCGAGTCCCCCGAGTCGATACTTTCCTGTGCGCCGCGGGAGAGCGTATCGTTCGGGATGAGCGGGAAGTCGATATGCGCGTGGTCATGCACCCATGTAAGACCCTTTTGGATACCCGCGACTTTCAAGCCGATGAGACACTCGTAGACGTCCATGATGGGTTCGTAGAGGAGGGTATCGCCGAAGGTATCATTCAGGACGCCCGTTGTTTTATCGACGAAGGTGTTTAGCGTATCGTTGACGGCCGTGGTGCTGGTATTCACCCAGCCGAAGACGTCGTTGTTGATGTCGGAGCTAACGTCTGCGATGGCGCCGTTGGCGCCATTGGCCCATGACGCTGAGGTGTTCTGAAGCGAGTCGACGACTTCGTCTGCGAAGTCGCCGACTTCGGAGGTTAGCTCGGGGACGGTCTTCTGGACCGCGCGCAGGAGCAGGAACTGGCAGAGGCAGGAGAAGAGACCCGCGATGCCTAGGCAGAGGACGAGGAGGGCTGGCGGGGATGTTGCGTAGGCGACGGCCCAGCGGACGAGGGTCTGGCGACGGCTGTTGCTGGACCAGCTTGCTGCTTTGATGCCTGCGCCTGCGGTGTAGGGGCGGGAGACGATGTAGACGACGTCCATTGGGTCGTGGGCTTCTTTGCGGACGAGCTGGGAGCGGTCTCTCATAGTGCGCCAGCGGCGGATTTCGGACCATGCGACTGGGACGCAGAAGAGGACGGCTAGGATGACCAGGACGGCGACAAAGATCTTTTTGGCGGTGGTGGCTAGGTCGCCGATGCCGGCGAAGAAGGAGTTGATGCCGTCGTTTCCGTCGCAGAAGTGCATTTTCTCCTTTGCTGGGACGGGGAGGACGGAGCGGTTGAATTCGTAGGTGCCCAGAGATTCGTTCATGAGTTTTTTGACTTCTTCAAAGGGCCAGCGCAGGACATTTTCCGTGAAGTTTTGGACTTCGGCGAAGGTGGGAATGGAGCTGTTGATTTTATCGAGGCCCTCGTTGATTGAGGAGGGGAGCTGGGCGTTTTCTAGCTTGTCGATGGAGCTTGAGATGTTGAGGTCAGGAACGCTGCCGCCGAAGGCGCTGGCGACGGAGTTTACTGTGTCGAGAAATTTGTTTAGGCCGTCTTCGAAGGTGTTGACTGCGCTTGCGATGTCGTGTCCGACTTCTTTGACGGTGGAGTTCAGGAAGCTGGTCGCATCCTTCAGCAGGCCGACTCCAACGTCCACGGTGCCTCGGACGGCCATGGTGATGAGACACAGGTACGTTTGGTACATCACCTTGATAATAAAGAGAATAATCTCCTCAACCCCGGTCACCATTAGCATCAATGTTGACTTGAGCCCCCGAACCGCCGCCTCGACGCTCGACGCTGTAAGCTCATTCACTCCCCGGGACGAATAGTGCGGCATTGACGCCATCGCACTTCCCATCGACTCCACGGATGTGCATGCTGACAATGCCTCGCGCTTGGCCGAGCCCATGTCCGTCTCTAGTCCGCCGACGGCGATTAAGACTCGGGCCAGGACTAGAAGGAGCAGTATAGTCCACCGATTGAGCCATACTTGGGAGAGGCGAGACTTTAGACCGAGATATGGTGTAATGCCGTCGGGGTTGGAGGGGACGATATGTCCGTGGTTGGGATCTTGGGCGCCATATGGCGGGAGGAGGGGAAAGATTGTTCGACCCATGGTGCGTAGTTGTAAAACACAGATGTGATGTAGATGTCGAATATTCGAAGATGGTAAAGACTGAGAAGTTCTCGGTGGTAGATGCAGAGCTCAGTTCTCGGGGGGTGAATCTATCCAAAATCCGGAAAGAGGAGAAAGATTGTTGGCCGGCAACAATAGGTTCGATAGAATAGAATAGACAACAGGAATTGCTCTATTGAGGAAGCATGGCCGAGAATCGAGTCTATTGATAGTGAATGAGCGACTGCAGCGAAAGGCACGCTGAAGGAACAATGCTTCAATAATATACCGTCCGAACCCGCGGAAACAAAGCGAATGAAAATAAATCACACAATAAGACAAGACAAGCAAAGAAAGGAATAAAAGGAAAACAGAACACAAGAAGCGCGACTCATCTTGAAGCCTGAAGTCAAGCAAACACCCAGAGACAGCGCTTCACTCAACCCCAACATCCAAAAATAACCCCATCTATCAAATCTGGTCCTAACATTCTGCAGAAACCCGTTTCATTTAGCGCGGACCTGAGCTCTGCAGAACGCTGATCCCAAAGATAGCTGGAGGCTCCGGCCGGGCGCTTAGAAGTTTGCATTGGTGTCCAATCCTTTGTTGTCGGTATGTTGTCTTAAGCGCTGAAGGAAAGTGAATCTCCAATGAGACCTTCGAATGGTCCATGTGTAGGACAATGTAGCGCCTGGTTCTTTGTTGTCGCTATTCTTGTTCCATTCTTTTCTCCCAGCACGTGGGATTCAGTCTTGGATATGTCACTAGAGACATTGACGGTGAGTCCTGAAAGCATGCTAATTCCATGTTCATAAGCGTAGGATGGATGACTGGCGAGGTAGTCTCCTGGGGAAGTGTGTTCCAATAAGAACGGTGCCCCGCGTGGAAACCACACCTTGAGAACGCGACATACAGAAATAATAGCACCTTATGTACTCATATTACTACTGATATTACTACTGTAGAGAAATATCTCTGGACTGTATTTTTTATGTTTTTATTTCAGGTTACCTCAGATGGTCATTCCAGATATATAGATTCGATCACCCGTTATATATTTCGGCCTCGACCATTTCTGTATCCTGGCTATGCAGCAACCGCACCACCTTACAATCGACTCAACACAGCGCCTTTAGCTAATAGCTGCCATACAGTCTCGTTTCCCTTTTGAGCAGTCCATGATACGATAGCAGGGAATCAGTCGACAAATTGACGATACCATGAAATGACAGCCCCTTACCTGCCTTTCTAGAATGATTTGTTTGGTCCAGATCTATGCCCCACGGCTCATCATCTGTTGCCGACCTTATTTTCCTCATTCAGCGAAGCGCAAGGATCTCTTGTGTTAGGCCATGCATGACGCTTTCCTCCTCACTACGGGATTACTTATAAGATGCTCGCTTTCAATCTGGGATCTGCACAGGTGATGCAAGAAGAAGGCTTAGTTGATAAGCGTCTTGGCAATTGCATCCACCTGGTCGCGTAAAGGTACATGTGTAGGTGCTATACGAGGTTCATTGTTATTTTTGGCACCATCCGGGCCAGCTGTAGTTTCATGGCATTCAACATCATCGTGCTTAACGTAATCGGACACCGAGCGGCGCGCAAAATGCCTACGAAGCATTTATAGATTGCAATAGCATTATATTCAATACTCAAATCAACTAAACTGTATATACTGAAAAGTTATTTACCAGGGCATTTTTTACGTGTATGTCCAACTATACCACAATTGCTGCACCGTGATGGTGCCCGTTTCTTTGGCTCCCTAGCCTCTTGCAGCTTCTCAGCTTCTTGAGCAAGTTGCTGCCCTTCAGCACCTGTAAGAATCCCTCCTTCTGATATATATGTACAGTTTCACGCTTGCGTTTTTGACGTTGATTGGCTGCATTGAGGTCTTGGACCTGGTTCTGGAGCATGAGAACTTCATGCATAGTAGTCTCACATGCCTTTGCCATTTGATTGATTGCTTGATTAGGTGGGCTTTGCGAATTTCGATTGATTAGATATCGGATTAGATGCATCTGATGCTGAATTTCCTGGGTAGATTGTGTCTTTGCAGTCCAAGGTCCATGAGAAGATGATGGAGGAGTTATTATCTTGACAACACCAAGTTTATCGAGTACACGCTGTGGATTGAAAGGTACTAGACCTGTTGCTGCAAATCCACTGCATATATTAGCTGCAGATAATGCTCTTGTACGGGAATATTCATAGAGCATGATGAAATTTTGCTTGTCAATATGATTGATTCCGAGCTCCATGCTGTTTTGGACCTGTTGGCCATAGAACTCCTTGAGAGGTGCAAAGCAGCTAACATCAAGTGGTTGCAGGCGATGTGACGAATGAGATGGCATATAGAGGGGTATGATGAAGTGATCTTTGCAGAAATGTTCAAAGTCGGCAGTAGCATGGCTTCCATGGTTATCCAGAATAAGCAAGCGATATCTCCCTATTGCCCGCGATGCAGTATGTCTTTCAAAGACTTGCTGAAGCCAAAATTGGAAGGTGAGCTTGTCATTGGTCCATCCATTATCACTCAGGCCAATGGTCCAGTCTTTTGGAATATCTTGATACCATGTGGACTGATGCACCTTTCCTGCAAAGATAACCATTGGTGGTGTAGCCCAGCCAGAAGCATTAATAGCTTCAATAACTGTTACCCACTCACGATTACCAGGCTGTAGAGCTCGAACACGGCTTGTAGAATGATGAGATCCAGTAACAACCTTTGCTGTAGATGCCACACCCATTTGAAAGCCAGTTTCGTCAAAGTTGTAGATATCCTGTTCAAGGATACCATACTTTGCTATTGTATCCTGGACAAGTGCAAACCATCTTCCCATTATTTCAGGCACTTCACATTGTGCCCGCTGGTAATCATATTTGCGATTGTATTTGGATTTAAGCTCGCCATGCCGTTCAATGAACCGGGATACCCATCTGTCACTGACTGAATCAGATGCTTTGCGGTCTGACAGAAGTAGATTGGCCATTCTGCACACAGTAGCATGTGTTGGTGGTAGGCCACGTTTATCCATGTCCAGTATCCATTGCTTGAGGGACACCTCTTCTAATCTGGTAAGCTTTTGTGAATTGGGCATTCTATCTGAGCGTGCTTTCCGACCAGATAGCCGATACTGCAATGTCCGTGGTGGTATATCAAATGCTGCTGCCGCCGCCGCTTTTGTGTGAAATTGCCCATCTTCATAGGCTTGGATGGCTAAGGATATTCAGTCTTCTTGAGGAATAGATAGATTTTTAGATTTTGGTGACATTTGCTGATTTTCGTGGTTGAATATTCATGTGGGAGGAAAATAGGTGGAAACTGGAAAAGGAGATGCGGCGCGCCGCTCGGTGTCCGATTACGTTATAGGAGGAATCTGTTCTGATACATAAGGCTCAAGTATCGAGCACCGAGCGAGCGAGCCATTGTAGTCACTGCCATGCTCTTCTGAAGTCCCTCGGGATGGTTCTCCTCGTCAAACTCCTCAGAACGGGCCTAGGTCTCACATCAGAAGCCATCCATGCCGCCCGCGATCGGCCTTCATCGTCTGATCAACGACCTTCCAGGTTCCCACCGCCCTATACAACGAGTGCTACCGACACTGTGGATAACGCCGAGAACCCTGTTCAAAATGCGCAGGTTGAGAATTCTATCAACCGGAATATCGAGCACCAACAGAGCAATGCGCCCCAAACCGCGAGAGACTCTCCCGCAGACTATCTGGCAACCTACGACCAGGACGAGGCCATCTGGCAGCTCGACGACATGGCCGAGAGTGTAAGAGAACAGCCGCACGACGAGACCATGGCGACAGTGACTCCTGAGCAACAGGAAACCGAAGAGGAAAAGGTCAAACAGAGGGAAGCGTTGGCTCGCGAGCTTGTCGCCACGGCGGGACCAGTTCCCGCCTCGATACAACGTCTTCCTTGCCCTGTAATCATTCCTCAACGCCGGCCTAGAAATAAGGATCGCGGGTTCGTGCGAGCGTACGCACCTGTTCTGGATGACTGTGGTATTAGCCAGGATGTGTTTCTGCGGTTTTTGGAATACTTGGATGCAGTTAATCATGTTCGCTTGTCCCACTTTCCCGATACTCAACGGCTAGTGGAACTAAAATGCATGGTAGGCCTCAGCGTGGATCGACGTGGTTTTTATCGCCGCCCAAATTGCAGGCTCCATCCCAACCCCCGCAGCCATGATTGTTGGTACGATAGTTTCGATAGTCGCCGGGGCTGCTCGCGAATTGCAAAAGCGTACTCGCGCGAATACCTTTCTAGAAATGGTTAATCGGGATTTGTTCATGCCGCGTGGGCTGTTTGCTATGGTGATGGCATTCAAACCTGAAATTCCCAGTTCACGGCAGGGGCCGCTGGGTAATGTGGCTGGTGCTGTCAAGGAGACTCTCTCCAAGAAGGAGAAGCTCGATATCAACCAGACAGTTGAGAAGTGGAGCAATACCGATCCAAACAAGTCAAAGTTCAAAAAGGGGTTGGATAATATTAGACTCCAGAGTGGCGAGACCAATTCGGAGGTTGAACTGCCCGAGACTGCGAGCCTGATTTATCCCGACCTAGATCAGGTCGCAGCACAGATCTCGCAAGATGAGGGAGTTATGAACAAGTTCAAAGGGGCTGGAAATTGGGTCAACGATTACATGGACAGAAGAGCAGCGGTTTTCTACGTGAGTCAAGAGGCCTCCCATTACAACACCGTTAGCTGACAGAAAAAAAGGAAGCAAAACACCCAGGCACACCTCTAGTCCAACCCGCAGAACAACGCAAACCCATGAAATCACGATTCAACGACCCCAACCACCCAGCAAATAGCGGCTCAATCATCTCGCTGGTTACCGGCGGCCATGTTCCTGTTCCGGCGAAAAATAAATTACACGAAAAGAGGAATGAGAAATTAGGAGTCAACCGCCTTCTCAGACGGTCCGCGGATCCCTCACGAGACGGTCGACTGATTTCTGGCGCAGGCAGGCAGTTTGTTAAGAAGAAGCTACAGAAGGATGTGCTGTATCTTTTGATAGTTAATTTGCCCACGGCGGCGGAGGAAAGGGAGGCTAGAGAGCTGGATGCTCGGCTCGGGGATATGATGGAGCAGCCCGAGGCCGGTGGTCCCTAGTATGGCGCTATTACTGACCAGGCTTGGGATGCTGGTCTTACTTGGATGGTGATTCTGTAGGTTGCACAAGTCAAGACGTTTCATTCGCTAGCAGAGGTTGCTTAGTCTACCAGAACAGCCGATAACCCTTGACATAGCATCCCAAAATGCCATCATAAAATATGACATATTTTACCATTCAATTGATAGAGAAAAGCGATAAAAATTCCAGGAAATGACGTGGGTACATAAAGAGCTTGGAAAAGATAAGACATCCACTTTCTAGACAGCAGAGACATCACAACAGCAGTATGAAAACGACACAAGAACTGCCCAAGCAACAAGACGGCTGTTTATCAATATGTCCGTGTTTCTATCGTGAAGGACTTGGGTAGGATGGCGGCGACGAGCGGTGATTCGGCTGAGGCTGAGAGGTCATAGGGTGCGGCCTTGAATTATGTCCAGCAGCCTGCTTGTCATTCTTCCTCTTATGGTTGAGGAACAAGCCAAGAGAGAGACACATGATGCTTCGTCAGAGTAATGGCCTGATTTCTGAAAAGGAGATTGTTCAGTTCTGCGGTACGCGCGGTACGATTCTGGACAGCGAGGACTATTTCAGTCTGTTAACCTCTCATCTAAAACATTCAAATGCTAAACCTGATATTAGTGTAATAGAGCTTACCAATCAATAAGAGAGACTTGAAAAAGGTCAATCTTGCAATTTTTGAATGTTTACTTGCAAGTCTAAACTGGAAGTCGAAGCCAAGGCACTATATATGTCAAAAGTCCCCGGAAGGATCGAACGACTTACCCCATATGGAGAATAAATATGGCAAGAATAAGTTAAGGTGATTTGTACAGCCCCAGATCGACTCGACTCGGCGTATTTCGTACTTGTGTTATATCCCAATGACATCAGGATTTTCATAGTTGCCAGCCGTATCATCTTTGATTCGGTAAAGTGCAGCATAGCCCCAAGAAACCCGCCGAAATTAGGGCTGACGGCGTCTTGGCATAACTATTTTCCTGTTTAGGTAGAAATCCTTAGTTTGCACCAAACGACAATTACGTTGGCTTCTCGGAAGTCCACTCAGCATATCTACACCCAAAAAGAAGAGAACAGAGCCATAGCAACCGCCAACTTCAGCTAGGACAGTTTACTAACCTCCACAGCAGGCTCCATCATAAACGCGTACGGCCTATCAAAACAAGAATCCCAATCCGCCTTACTCGAATCCCAGAACCTTTTCAAGCACACTCTTCGCTGTCAACGGTGCAAGCATGCCAGTGTGTCTGCTCAGCGCTGGTAGTTGGCATTGGACAAAGGAACGCTTGGCCACGCCCCCTTTCACAGCCTCTACGTCGAGGACTATCTGCGGCCAAAGCATGAATCGCTTTGTTGGTGGTAATGACATTGCTGTTTTCAGAAGAGTGTGTAGACCCTGGCCGTGCGAGGCATAGATTTCTCTATAAGGCTGAATATGAGGGAGGACCGAGACGCTCTGTAGCGAATGGATGCAGTACAAAGCCACGGTGACCTGGTGCACCTTTCCAAGAAGCGTCCACCCTTCTCTTTTTGATAATGGCTTCGACTCGGCCCATTGCTTGGGAGAGAAATTTTCGATACGATTTAGTGTCTCGAATGCTTCATAGGTGAGGTCCCCTGCTCCCACGGGCATATATTTTGCGGCTCGCATGCGGATGTAATTGATTTTGATAATCTCGGCAAAAAGAGGAGTAGGAAAGCCCTGAAAAACGAAAAGCCTATTGCCATACTCTTCGATCACAAAATCAAGCTCCTCAAGATGCGCAGGGACCAAGGCTAGGTCTGATGCAGGCGATGATGCATCTCCCATGACCGCAATGCTGTCTAATCATCAGCCACTGCTCCTTCGTGGGTCACTTCATAATGTCATACCGTGTAAAAAGAAGAAGTAAAGGTATTGCGCCGGTTGATTCGGCAAATGAACGCATTCCACCACGTCGAACGATTATTTTCCGGGCTCCTTGAAGGTGGTACCGCCAGAATGACGATGCTCCTTGCCAGGACTCTGTCACAGCATCCTTTAGTACAATTGCATAATTTCTTGCTTCCATCTTCTTCTCTTTGAGAATGATGAACTTACATCAACAATGATAAGTGTCAAGATCCCAGCCACAGCAAGATTGCTCATCCGCTTATGGTCCACGCCAATATCATCGTTCAAAGAGCGAATGATAAGACCACGGTAGTGGAAGAAGGTCATAGCCAGCGAATTTAAGTGGATGTCATCTCTTCTCTGGTTCATCCTGTGACTGAGGGACGCGCAGACTAGGCCAAGTCGTACGTAATCGGGACGAGCCAGTCCATTCTGCAATAGCTTGGGCGAGATCTGGTAGATGGCACTATTTGAACCAAGCTCCAGGATAGGAAGTACACTGGGGAATATGCGGGCATTGACTGTGATAAAGCATTGGCATGTTTGAATAACCATGAAAAAGGCTATTTGAACTCTTTACTTACAGTATTCTGAGGCTTGGAAGAATGCATGAGCGATCGTTTTCAATTCGGGAAGGGGTCTCATGGCACTTGTGCTCTCAGTCGTCGTTATAGTCGTTCCACCATGCTTGCTTGTGCACCTTGCCTTTCGAGATTTGACCTTTCCAGGCTGGAGCCACTTGAGTCGTAGAGGTTGGGTCTCTTTGTACCCAGGACAGGCAACCCCGGACGCAATGCAGTGTTTACATGCGGGGCGCGTAAAGTCACAGACTAAGCTTCGTCGGAGACATTCCTAGCAGTGACGCTTGCGATCTCCGTCCATCCGGCAACTAAATGCACGAATCAATTCACTGAGGTATGGAAAACTATCTTGTGTAGTAATTTTGCCAAGTAATCGTGTTCCCGGGGAGGGGAGGGGTCGAAACACGGCACTAGCGTCTCGCGTGGGCTGAGCCTCGTATAACTATGCAGTGATGTCACGATAGTTGGCCTCTAGGATCATGAGCCGGATAATGTAAACAAATAAATCCATGAGCATACATAGAACCGGAAACAAACTACTAAACTAGCAAATACATCAAGGACGAACAAGAAAGAGATCATTCCGCACAAACACTGACCAATCACAAAAAAGATACTATCGTATTTTTCTCTATAATCCCACGGCCATTCGCATTGCAAATCAACCCTCTCAATGGCAAAATAACATTCATTACAAGCCAAGTCGCCGACGAGCAATCCTCCGACGAGCTCGACCAAGCCCGAGGCCACCACCTACACCCAGACCTGAGCCCAGACCGAGGCGTCCACCGAGACGGTCGTCCGCCAGGACGGTAGTGGTGCCGAAGCAGGAGTTGACGCGACGGGGACGACCGTAACAGTCTGGGCAGGATGCGGCCTGTTGACAGATATTTGGTTCATTACCCATGTCCTCTTCCAAACCAAATGGCCAGAATCTATAAGGAGAAATAAATCCATCGTCTATCTGCTCCTTTGGTTTTCTTAGCCTATGTTGTGGTTCTGCCTGTCGGGAAACGAAGCACTCGTGTAACTTTCCCTGAACCTCTAGTAACTTCCATTCCATCATGCCCTAGAGACACTTGTCGAAAGAATATGCGTAAATCACAACGGCCAATGTATTGTTGATCTGCCGATGACACATATGCGCAGGACTGACGGTGCTTGCCCAAGACCATGATGGAGCACTTTTTATACTCGACAATGCTATTGGGTATTCTCGTGCAGTCCACAAAAGACCGTTAGCAAGATCACATTCCATAACCGACACAGATTGTGTCCGGGACAATAAACGAGGCTAAACGCGCCAGCCCTGTAATTATTGGGAGCCTTAAATCCTTGAATATTCACGCCACTCGATGTTAGACGTGGGATTAAGGACGATGGACTGGAACCGTGATCACCACTTCTGCAAGTGTGGTCTCTGAACAGAATCATTGTCCTCAACACTAATGTAATTGAGCTTTGGTCTATTGCGCGTATGTAGAATCGAACAACTGAGATATAATTTCTGGCTTTGCATGCTGAATAAGATAGTCTTTTGCTGACTGGTGAACAAAGTAGATGACTGTATCTTCCTCTCTAAGGGAAAGCAGGCCACAAAGCTGGATGACCTTCCAAGGGACTGCAAACTTTAGTAGTGCGGCAAGTGTCACCATTTCAGATAAATGGAGTGGGCGATAGGTATTAACTGCAATCAGGAGCACCTCTTTTATTCCTGCCGACTGTTTCCTAAAACATAACGAATGTTAGTCATGAGCTTGACATATCAGCAGTTAAACCTGTTCTTCTACACCAACCAGTTCTTCCTCACCTGCAGGTCAGGGAAGGCTGAGTTGCCTGTGCATCCAGAACTCTGATGAAAGGAGTCAAGGATGAAGTCAAAGCGGAGGTGGCGGATGCCACTGTGCCAATAATAAAACATAATAACTAGCAGGTTTTCATTCAAACAAGGCAACCAAGTGCAGTATTGTATGCAGGCACAAACATGGCAGTGATATTCATAGAAAACTGATCCATCGGGCGACGCTCAGCCAGTGAGAGACAAAGGGTTTGAGAATTATGTGATGAAAATCACACAGGACATTCATGATTTAGTTATGCAGGATTCATTTCTTTATATAACTGTAATTATTTCAAGATTCACTCCGTTAGTGGGTTTCACACTGTCCTTATACAGTCTTCTTTGAGCAATGACTTTCTCAATCAGAACTCTTCCTCTATGCTCTCCGAATATGTCAATGTAGGTACATAGATTGACCAACCATCAAATCTCATCTGGAGGGGCAAATGTTGGCCCGGTATGGCCCGACCTAGTGGCCCAAATGGCAAGAACCCAAGATCAACCAATGCCAACAAGATTAGTTCTTCTTGCAAAGGGGCCCATATATCGTTCCACCCTTCACCTCTTCCCAGTCCTCACTTCCGACGCATCGCCAGCACCAAAACACTTCTTCCGGGTCATAATTCTGCTTAACTGACTTGAGCCAGTCATACCTGCTTCCGTACCAATCCTCTTTCCGCCCCGGATCATATCCATCAGCTTCATTCAGATAGGTTCCCATGCCAGGAGTCAACGCCTTCATCACCTTCAGCTTCTTGAGAGTGGCCTCATCTTTGACTTGCTGAATTCCCTGGGAATCCGCATTCTCAGGCCAGAAGTCGACTTGCTCCGCGAGGAGATAGATTCTGCGCCACGCTGGGTGAACGGAGGTATGCGGCGCGGGTTGTAGGACTTGGCCACCGCCGACGAGACACAGCTCAAGGAAGGATGCCGTGGCGTGTACTCCAGGACCTTCCAGAGAAAAGAGGGTCTGAAGCGTCTCGATAGATTCTTTTGTTGGAATAGGAGTGATTTTTTATCGAAGAAACGCGATGCCATGATAGGTGTGCTTGCGGCTTCTGCTTGGTGACTCCCACTGCCCAGGAAGTACTCTTTAAACGAGAAGTACTGGAAGTTTGATTTGACATCAAATGTGGTCGTGTTGAGTCGAACCAGATTGTTCACTACCTGCTGGTTCATGATGTTCTTGGCGCGTTCGATGGTAGCGGAGGAATTGCTTTCGATCATCTTTATGAAAGTATGCTCGTATAGCACTTGTCCGTCCGCGCGCAATACACTTGCGTAGCCTGCGGGCCCTTCATCCAAAATGATGGGATATCTCGATATAATTCCCACGGTTGTATTCAGCAGCTGAGTTAAGCTGCCATTCAGTGGAACAACTTGGAGAGTGTGAAAGGACCGGATGTGTATGGTATGCTTTGATCGTAGCCGATACCACAAAGCCGAAGGTGCCCCCACCGCCTCCACGGAGAGCAGTAAAGATGTCTCCGTATTGACATGCATTAGCTGTAACGACTTCACCCGACGCAAGCACAACTTTGTATTCAAGGACTTGGTCTGTTGCCAGGCCGAAGGTGTGGCTTGCTGCGCCGTGGACGCCGCCTTGCAGGTGGCCTCCAATGGACCCGACAGTCTGGAATAGTATCAGTTTTGCTGCCATAGACTTTCGAATAGCTTGCGGGCGTACCTTATCATCACCACCAACGACAATACGTCCATGCTTGGCTGCGAAGGCATATACTTCCTCCCAGATATATCCACCGCCAACAGCGATTGCACTTCCAGTCCAATTAGACCGGCAAGAACCATCAGACGGAGTGTACCTTCCTTGGTAATCAAGTCCATCCCCGTATATACTTAATCCAGATCATCAAACTGCCATATCTTTGTGATCTGCCAGGCCTCGTTAGCAACTTATCCATGTATTTCGAGGATGACAATCAACACCTACCTCCCCACAATATCATGGCCGGTATTCTTGATCACTAGCCGGACGTTATTCTCCCTGGCGAATCTTATCCCAGCCGCGACATCATCCGCTTTGTCGCGCTGATGGTGTAAACCGGCGCATTACCCAGTTCACATAATGGGCATTGATCGGAGAACAGGTATTAACAGTAGAATACGTGTATCCGATTAGTGAAAGCTCTTGAAATGGAGACTCTGTCCATTGTTCGCTTATGTCCTGATAGAGCTGGGTGTCGTAGCCTGAACCGGGATAGCAGGGTTTCGCGATAGGCTGGTTGTAAATGAGCTGACCATCAACGGAAGTATTGAGGGCGTTCCACTTTGAGGGTGATGGCCAGCAGTCGTCGATTGGGTTCTGTTTATTTGAATCAGGATCAGAGCAGGTTGAATATTCAAGTCTTTGGTGACGTACACATTTGCATTCGGCAAGGGCAAATGGCGCTCCAGCGAGGAGCATAAGGCTTGTGAGAAGCATCTTTGATGAGCGAACTGATGCAGACATGAAACCGGTATCGAATCGACTAACATATTTATACCTCTGTCTATGCTCGATGGCCGATGGGCCAACGTTCAGCCCATCAAGCCATGCTGTTGTTCACTTTTCCCGATAGAGTCAATTGTATCGCCAAGTTTTCGAAGGATCTCAACCGACAGTCTGTTATAGCCCAGCAAGCATATTCGTATCTCACAATAGGTCAGTAATGAGGCTATTTTTGACACCAAGCACGATGTCTTGACGTTGCTATATACCCGATTGGGTTTAGCTCCGTTTACTCTGCCCTGATCCATTAAGGCTTGTTTTGTCAATCCTGATCAAAACCAAATTAGGCCGGCCACGTCATTATCTAGCCTCGTGAGCTAGACGTATCTGACACTGCCTTCTCTCGATCTGCATTCCAAGGGTCCTGACCTCTAACAACATCTGAAGTCCAGGTGCCGTTAACTATTGGCTACCATTTGGGAAAAGTCGAAATGGTGTTTTTGGGCTTACGAATGCCGGCAGGGTCGTCATTCCCTAATGGCATGAGTAGAATATTAGATTACCGTTTAGTTCTACTGTCGGGGTAGCTCGGACCCGACAAGGAGCGTGCAATATCGAGATATTTAATTTGTTTTGCAAAAGGATATGTAACTGTCTCGGAATCGGCTTTCCCGAATGCTCGAAAGTTGTTATCGGCCCGAAACTTGTAAAGTATTCTCTCCGTAAGGGCAACTCCTTGATATCATTGATTATGCAGGAGACCAGACTGCTGAGAAACTACCCCCATGAACCAAGAAACTTATACCATGTATCAAAGCTACAAAGACTATAAAATACATCGATTTTTCATATGGCCCACTATTTGCGTCACATAATGTGAGCAGTCAAGAATTACGGCTGCTTTGACGATGTCATGACGATGTCATGACGATGTCATGACGATTGGAATTTTCTCGGTCATCCTCGGAATATTGTCGGCAATCAGTATGTGACGCCAGGCATAGTATAAGAAGATAGAAGAAGAAGGGGAAGGACTGGCTCCTTTTTCTTTGCTTGTTGATCTCTTTTTACCTCATCTCCTTTCACCTTGACTGCCTATCCCCCAAAGCTGTACCTGATTCTTTACCGCAAATCACTTAGGGCTCAAGATGCGCGAATCAATATCCGAGAAGCCTCTGGACAACCCTGAGGTACCACGCAACCAGGATTCTGGGAAAGAGACACAAGAATCACCCCCCGGAAGCTCCAAAACAATTGTGGACAGCAATCCGGACTATGGACGCCAAACAGACCCCGTGTTCCCCGAAGAATATGTTCTCAAGACCGAGACTGGTCTCATTCCCGAACAAACATTGGAGCAAATCCAAACCCGAACTTCGCGAAGACGACGTCCAAGTCAACGTGAGCTGGAGGAAGGAGCTCCTACCGAGTCAACTGAGTTTGTGACCTTCAAGATAGATGACCCCGACCATCCGCATAATTGGTCTCGGTTGTTCCGGTGGTACATCACTATGGTTGCATCGACTGTCGTGGTCTGTGTCGCCTTCGGTTCGTCCATTGTCACTGGTGGTCTGGGCCTGATTGAAGAGAAATACAATGTTTCCCTCGAGGTGGCTATTCTCACTTGCTCTATCATGGTTTTCGGTTTTGCAGTCGGGCCACTACTCTGGTCACCCCTGTCAGAAATTATCGGTCGACAGTGGGTCTATATAATTTCGTTGGGCCTTTACACCATCTTCAATATACCCTGTGCTCTGTCGCCCAATATTGGTGGTCTATTGGTCTCGCGCTTTCTGTGCGGTGTCTTCTCTAGCTCAGGCCTTTCGCTGGCGGGCGGTACTATCGCTGATATCTGGAACATTGAGGATCGTGGTATGGCCATTGCCTATTTTGCAGCAGCTCCCTACTGTGGCCCTGTGCTCGGGCCTATAGTTACTGGTTGGATCAACGTCGGCTCCCAGCGTCTTGATCTTTTCTTCTGGGTGAACATGGCTTTCTCCGGTGCTATGTTGATCCTCATGGGCTCAATCCCTGAGACCTACACCCCAGTGATCCTCAAGCGACGAGCTGCAAAGCTTCGAAAGGAGACAGGAAACCCCAACATTGTCACTGAGCAGGAAAAGTATCCACTTACACTGCGTGAGATTGCTCAGACGAGTTTGATCCGGCCCATCACTATGATCATGACAGAGCCGGTCCTGGACCTCATGTGCATGTACATCGTGCTCATTTACTCCATGTTATACGCCTTCTTCTTTGCTTATCCAGTCATATTCGGGGATCTGTACAACTACAACGATGGTCAAATCGGTCTAATGTTTATCCCAATCTTGATCGGCGCTGGCTTTGCCTTGCTAATCACTCCGTTGATCGAGAAGCAGTTCAAAAATATCTGCAATACCCGGGCTCCTACACCCGAGGACCGACTCATTGCTGCACTTCTTGGGGCTCCCTTCATCCCGATCGCCTTTTTTCTCCTTGGGGCCACTTCCTTCAAGCATATCATCTGGGTGGGACCCTCGTCTTCTGGGATCGCATTCGGCTTCGGAATGGTTCTGTGCTACTATGCCGTCAACAACTATATCATTGATGCATACCATAAATACACAGCGTCGGCGTTGGCAGCTAAAGTCTTCTTGCGATCGGGAGGTGGTGCTGCGTTCCCTCTGTTCACCACTCAGATGTATCACAGATTGGGACTGCAATGGGCTTCTTGGCTGCTTGCCTTTATTGGCGTTGCAATGGTTCTTATTCCATATGTTTTCTATGCCTTTGGAGGGAAGCTCCGGGCCAAGCTTGGTCGCGATTGATCGGGCAGGAACCTGAAGTAGGACACTCCTGATACCGCCTTGCTGAATGCTACAATCGCCTCTGTACATTACGGTGAGTAACACAGTCGCCGTGCATCTGTAGGTTCCGGTACGAAAGCTGACTTTGATCTAGCTTACAATGCTCTCCATCTACGTGAGCTTTCTTTTTTTTTTTTTCTCTCATTGCGCTTGGAAGGGCCACCAAAGCAGTTTTTCATATAATCCTGCATAATCGTAGTATGAACAAATCGGAAATCTCGAGGATGTCAGTGTTGCGGAACTTGAAAATGTAACTAATTGTAATATATAAACAAACCAACACTCTCTATTCGATGGCCATGGTTAATTCCTGAAGGGTACAGCCAAGGATGCTGGAGTCATAGGGGCCATCGTTGACAAAGTATCATCCTGTTGACTTCCGTATATGTCCGGACGTCTTGACCTTATGGTCAATAGCTTTCTCAATTAGAATCCTTCCTCTATTCACTTTGAATAGTGCCTAAATTGCAACAACTAAAAGATTGGCTACATCAATCGATGATTATTCCATTTCATACCAGTGCTCGGTCTATCTAACCTGCGCTGTCTGAGTGATATTCATGCGTATAGGACCGGATCATGTATTGTGGAAGGATAACAGCAATTTGAAATTCGCTCCAAAAGAATACACCTTGAGGACATGACGGACTAAGTCTAACCGAATCCAATTGCGATCTACAATATACTCCGAATCGGCTCATTGATGGGAATGCTAGACACAAATCCAGAGAAATAATGATCAAGCGCCTCTGCGACCCTTCTGCCCTCCACTAGCTTTACAATACATCATCCCACATACCCATCCGGACGAACGACAACCACGCCCCCTTCTACTGGGAATACATGCTAATCTGGAAAATATTACTGGATTCAGCGCTAGCGAGTGGGCGATGTTGACAGAAATTTACCACTACTATCTGTCTCTAAAAAGAGTAAACCGAAGCTGCTCAATTATCAGTCATTGTATTCTGACCTTGTAGCTTTACCATTTGTGCCTGCGCACCCTCCTAGTTATTCGTCAGGTTTCGTATGTGAAATTTTTAATCCTTGGGTGAAAACAATTAACCCTTCGTAGCATCGTCAAAGAGATTCCCTATGGACGATCCAAACCGAAAAGCAGACCTGATCAAGACATAGGGAGATTCGCATCAGATGCGGAAGGACGAATAAATCCCCTTCTCCGTTTCGGCCGGCCACGCCTCGCTAATAAATCACCCAGGCGCCAACTTTCTACCGGACATTGCCGCGAAGATGCATGTCTATGGCGCTTTTATTGTTGCAGTGTACGGCTTTCCCTTCCAATCTCATTACGTCGTACATGAATCTAAGAGCAATTAACCATAAATGCAACTGTCACGGAGACTTCCCCGGCATCATAGACACAACGCATTCTAAGCCACTCCGAACTTAGACCCTTCTGAACTCAATCTCTACCTGGTTCTCAGGCTCCTCGGCTGTATTTGTACAAGCATATGCAGTAGCCCTGGCAAAGGAGGGGAATGCAAATAAAAGCACACATATATCAGCAGCAGGGTCCAGCCTCGACTGGTCCATTTGCTGACGTGGACAATGTCACTTCACTCATTGGAACTCGGTGATGATCCCAGCTACGAGGGGAAGACACACCGGAAATCATGGTCACAATCACCCCCTCCCATAGCGACGAGAGTGGTTGTTGTGTATTGGCAAAAGCATTCATGGCGAGAAACATGTTTAATCAATAAACAACCCCGAGCAGCGAAAGCGGATTGAGATAGTGCACATACCCTTTCCAGTATTAAAAAGCATATATTACTATCGAATTAAAGCGCAGCTACTAACTGTTATCTACATAATACGGGCGTTGTCCGGCACTTATCCGTGAGGGAAATATATGTTCATGATCTATGCCTCCGTAAATTACATTCCAGTTAACATTGATACATGCTGCCGTTTTCTGATTTCTCAATTGCTTGAAGAGGGCGCATAACACCCGATTTATGAGTGGATATATGAAGGTCACCCTTTCCTTGAGGGCTAGTTGCTGTAAAGAGGCGTTGTCGAATAAACATCCCAGAGCAGCGGGCTAGACCTCTACCGGATTCAGGCCTCATGCAAGCAATTGTACGCATGACAGGTCCCCATGTTTCTGCGTTAATACGAAGCCTTAATACGAAGCTGAACGTCGACTAAGAAACGAGGCCTAAACACCTTTCTGTTTGAGGTAGTAAATTCAGCCACTCCCATGTTACCATTGTATTGTTCATTGTACCCGAGCCTGACGCAGTTGGGAGACTGAAACAGTTTTAGATAAGCAGAGCCCGCATCATCAAGGACTCTAGGCACTTCAATGAAATTCGCTTGCCCCTCAAGGCGGACTAGTAGCGTGAACTATAGTCTTTGAGAAAATTAGAATAACTGAAGATTTACTACGGAGTAGTACGAACCATGTGATACGATGAAACATTAAAACATGAAAAAGCAGTGGCCAGCAGCTTTGCATGATTCTCCATAAGCTGAGACTAGCACATCAGCCTCGCATAATCACTACATAGTAAGGCACCCGAGTGTCACCTGTTCAACTGTAATCTGTCCGCCTTAATGCTCAGCACTCCACTGCTTGATCTTATCCATCAGTCCTTTTTTTATCAAGCCCTAAGACCGAATCGACCAGAGGCGCTTGCTATCGATATCGACGGTGACGCATCTTTCGCAATTGCCTTGACCGAGCTGTCCACAGCCGCGCAGTTCAATATCGGTGTGAAGGTTATCGTTTTGAATAACGAGGAGCAGGGGATGACTACACAATGGCAGAATTCATTTTATGAGGACCAACATGCGTACACTCATCAACGGAACCCGGACTTCATGGAATTGGCAAAAGCGATGCGTGTGCACCACCGCCGGGTTAGTGAGCCAAAGGGGGTTGTTGACTCCCTGGAATGGCTTATTAATACAGGCGGTCCTGCCTTGTTGAAGGTTACTACTGAGAAGAAGGTTCCCGTGCTTCCAATGGTCCCGGCCGGGTGTGGGCTGCATGAGTTCATCGCGTGGGGTGTGGAGAAGGACAGGCAGAGGAGAGAATTAATGCGGCAACGAACATGTGGCCTCCATGGTTGATTTGGGATTGCCCCTGGTAATCACAGAGACACTTCGCTGGGCATTTCCAAGATATCTCTGTATAGATACACAATTTTTACTAAATTGTTAGATTTGATGATATTGAACTGATAGATGTATAGTACATCATTTCCCATATACTCGTAGCACATAAGATGAATGCAAAACAGTCCATAAAACGCCGATAATCATAGCTCTGGAGAAACAATGTGCGCATAAAATACAACCTTCCCATGCTTTTTACAGCTGCATATGTCATGAAAAACGACCCCACTGTACAGAGAGAAGAAGAGAAAAATGAGATGGATAGTTCAAGCACCAAAGATCCCCTCTCCCGGATGATGCCAAACACACAAAATCCTCGTCCGCGTACTAAGACCAACAACGAGAAGGTGGACACCAAGGATAATTATCTGAAGCAACATGCTTCGCGTCCGTAGACCCACGGCAGCAAGGATGAGAAGCGGGTAGAAAACCCAAGGGTTAACGGCGAGAGGCATGCAAGGTTGAAAGGCCGATACCACCTTCAAGATAAAGAAAGACAATTGAAGAAACGGCAATGGGAGCTGCCAGTCAACCCGGAAGCCGAGACGCTCGACAAGCGGAGCGAGGACAGACCGGTTAGGGGGTGGAGGGAGAAGTTGTGGTGTTTGAGGGACTGGCTCCATGCTCGTGACTGGTTCCACCGTTGCTGGTGGTTCTCGGTGCTGTGAATCATGTGTTCTCCGGGTTGGGGATCCGGATGGTGTAGTACTTTGGTATCTTGGGCGAACAATCAAGTTTCGTTCAGGACTGAGTTCGATCCTCCTTTCAGGCCTTATATTCTCAGCCATAGGCGCCGGGCTAGAATCAAAATCATGAGGGTCATAAGATGTGCTTGGACGCAGTGTGATTGGATTGCTCCGAGAGAGAGATTTCTTATGGGAGCGAGGTGAGCGCGAAAATGGCATGTCGTCCGAATTGTCGACAGGTCGGATTCGAGAATTCGAATTAGTGTCCGGACCTGCTGGACTATTTCTTCTGTAACGAAAGTTGTCGCCGGCTTGGATACCGTTCAGAACCTCATCTGCACTAGGCCGTCGGTTGGGATCCACAGATAGCAGACGCTCGAGGAAGGTATAAAGTCGGTCCGGTAGATCAGGTCTCATTCTTTGAGCGCTGCCGAACCCAGTCCATCCGCTGATCTCCTCGCGAAGCTGGTCGAGGTCTTCCAGCTCCTCGTTGATGATATCCGCGTTTGTATAGGGTAACTCCGCAAAGCATAAAAAGTAAAGGATCATGCCCAGGGAGAAGATGTCGGATTTGAACGTAAAGTTCCCAAACGGCCCATCCGGATACTCGCGTCGCAAAACCTCAGGTGCACAATACGAAATGGTTCCTGTCGTCCCGGTCGACCTGCGTATTGCGTCCTGGGATTGCACCTCGCCGAAATCACTCACCAGAACCCGTAATCCGTCGGTCGTCTGAGTGAGCAGGCAATTATTTGGTTTCAGGTCACGATGAATGTAGCCGTTCACATGAAGAAAGCGGATTCCGGATGTGATATCTTTAAAGAAGGAATAAATCTCATCAAATTGTAGCTTTCGAGGCCCCGCCAGTCCCGCGCCATCAGCTTCGCCCTTGCTTTTCCTCCTCAGCTGCTCCTTCAATTGCTGAGCGGTGGAGGACGAGGTCTGCAGAGAGCCGCAGATATAGTTATGCAGGTCTCCGCCATCGCAGTATTGTTGCAAGATGAAAGCACACGGTACACTGGGCCCAAACGTACTCATCTTAGCATCTTCAAGCCAAACATGCCGATACGACACGAGGTTCTGATGCGACAGATGCTGCAATAGCTGTACCTCACCCAGCACCTTCTCAAGCCATTCGTGGTCATCCCCGACGGGAACCCGTTTGCACGCATAGTATCCCAGCGACACACCATCCAGCACATGTTTCACCAATAACACCACACCCTTCCCTCCCCTTCCCAGTATGGACTCTTCAACGAAGAACTTCTTAAAATAACCTTGCGTAAATGCTCCCGACGAGATCCCCTGCGACTGCGCTGCCCTTCCTGAGTAATTCGGATCGGTCGGTACGCCTGGAAGCGCCGGCTGGTAGAGACGTCGACGGGGTGGGGAGGAACCGGAGGAATTGACGGAATTGGGTAAACTGTTATGGAGCATACGGAAGTAATCCGGATTGACGAATTCGGGCTGGCCACCGGAGCTTGCACGATGATTACCCTGGCCCGGCTGGTCTTCTCGCAGGGGTCGGTGACAGTAGGGACAGTCGGGGTCGGTTAGCTCCAGGCCGCCATTACTGTGGGCTGTGTTTCGGAGAACCAGCTCCTGAGAATCGCGGTCGAGACATACGACGGAATCGTTGTGACGACTGTTGAGAAGCAATTATTAGAGATCGGATGAAGACAAGTCCATTTGTTGGTAGTGACATACAGCACAACGTCAAGATTGGACCCGTAAGGAACGATAGACATGCCGTCTTCCGCCATTATCGGCTAGGTATGCGCATCTCTCAAAGACATTGCGCTGCACAGACAAATAATATAGATCAACTTGTGCACAAACAACTATCGACAAGGCGTTTTCGAGCACATCTTGAGAGGCTGTCGAGGGGAAGCCGTGAGGAGGCTGGGATGCGTCCCACGTGACCTACGGCCAATGATACGTCGCCAATGGGGACCAGACTACAGGCATGGAATGTGGCGAAGATGCGAAATACAACTCATACAAGTCAAAGAATCTTCTTTAATATTCTGATTGTGGGTATCTAATATGAATGTTCAATTACTTGCACACACTGAGTCATTGTTGTTCAGACTCTGCCGTGGGCAAAGTGTCGGTCTATGGTCGACCAGGGTCCGGCCAATTCATGAAATTGGTACTCCGGTGGCCGAATGAATTCGTTTCGGCGCTAGTGTTGAAGTAGCTTCCAATTCCGCTATGAATTGTAAAACGAAGCTAATTCGGTGGACGAATACGCTCTGACGAGCGGCGTGAGCAACCCTATCACAGGGACGGAGTCGGCCGTACGAGACGGGCGAGATAGTTTCCGAAAGTCGAGAAGAGAAGTAGTGGAACACCTCAGTCATTCTCCTCGCCGCTCTCTTCGTCACTGATTTCGAGGTTTGCAATGGAGTCATTGGAGTCGTCATCACTGAAACCTTCAAAATCGTCCTCATTTTCTGCAGACTTGGACTCCTTGGAGGGCTTCTCAGGGGCATCGGCAGGCTCAGAACCAGATTCATCAAGCTTTCGCTTCCGACCCATCTCTCCGAGCTTGCCTTGACGACCATCAATACCGTCGTTTTCTTCGCCAGATCCATGTGGCGGTGGAGTGAACCAAGGGATCTTTCCACGGAGGAAGTCGTTAATGACCATCTTGGCAACACCGTCAAGGTCAGGTTCGCCTCCCTTGAGAAGTCTGCCGCCCTTGCGCGCAAGCACACTCAGGAATTCGATCGGATCATCAACGTTCTTCACACCGTAAGTACGCTCGAGATGCTTGGGCTGGACCTTTTTGAGAACGGCCGGAATGTACTGTTCAGGGTTCTCGACATTTTCCACACGAACGACACCACGAAGCAAAATGTCTTCTTCGGTGTCATTCTGGTTGGGGGGGACCACACCAGGGCAATCAATGAGGTAAATCCTTCTCATCAAGGTGATATACTGCCAAACCTTGGTTTCACCAGGAATAGGAGCAACCGTGCACACCTTCTTCTTCCGCAAAGTGTTGATAATGGAAGACTTTCCACTGTTCGGATATCCAATAAACCCTACAGAAACCTGCTTGCGGTCGGAGTGCAAAGACGAGAATTGACGGAGAAGTTGGATCAAAGATCCTTTACCGAAGGAGTTGTTGATCGATGCATGAAACGCAAGCGTAGGA
Source organism: Aspergillus chevalieri (assembly GCF_016861735.1). Classification (NCBI taxonomy): domain Eukaryota; kingdom Fungi; phylum Ascomycota; class Eurotiomycetes; order Eurotiales; family Aspergillaceae; genus Aspergillus; species Aspergillus chevalieri. Next base: position 1,715,194 of record NC_057362.1, read on the forward strand.
TAATCCTTTGAGAGATGTCGTACCCAAGCCGCCTGGTGCATCAAGTTAGCAACTGAGCCACCAGCAAATGTCAAGAAATATGATCAAAGCAATATGAGAAAGAATATAAAACACAAAGAAGAACGATAAGAATGTGTGAGATGTTACTAAGAGATCTGCTACGGTAAACCGCCAAAGAAAGGCAGAAGCAGATCTCAACTCAAAAACAAAGCACTACCTGGTCCTTAACAACCAGCTTTCAAAACGAAAGCCAATCAGCCTAGCCTCAGAAAGAGATTCGGCGCGGACCAGTGTCGATCTGCCAAAGCTGTAACAGACAAGCCTCCATTGTGCGAAAGCGCGACAAATAATTGTCGCTGGAAGAAGTCCTGACTTAGCAATGGCATGGCTCAACGAGCCAATGGAGGAGAAAGGCATAACGCGAGAACGTAGAAGCAACAAAAAAGCATAGACATGTAGCAATACTTACAGCAACACCTGTGGGCACGAGGTCACACTTGTTAAGCACAAATATCAGATGCTTATGGGGAGCTTCCTCGCGAATGTACTTCTCGATACTTCTGCACCGCGTGCCTTCTGGGTCACGGGCATCGAGAACATGGAGGACAACATCCGAGGAATCGATGACCTTGTAAAGTTCGTTCCAGATACGCTTGCTTTGTCCCTTTGAGAAAACAGATTCCCGAGCGGTTGGTGCTGTGCTCGCAGTTCCGTCGTCTTCAGCCACCGGGACATCACCAGCAACAGCAGCACTACCATCTGCGTGCGTCCCTTGATCTTGCTTCTCGAGGTAGGCATCCTGCACCTTTGCAGTCTCACCAGCAAGGTCTTCGAGAGTCGACACACCCAACTTAACACGCTTCCGCTGAGCCTTGGGACCAAAAGTGTCATTGAAAGGCGCACTCTCGATGGCCATCTTGGCCTCATGCTGCTTCAGCCCATTGACATTTCCGTTATCCCGGATCAGACTCATGGGAAGTTTGTTGGTTTTCAGCAGAACTTGGTAGGGATCGGAAGCGCGCTCCGCAACTGCTTCACGGAAAGAGGACAAAGCCTCCTGCGAGATGACTCTGGTGTTCCCAAACCATTTACGGTTGGGCTCGATCCGCGCCGTGGGGGCATCTTTCGATTGATACGAAGCGGCCTGGGTGACATTTCCGTACTTGTCATGCTTCGCCTTTCCATCCTTGAACATGTTCAATGTCCTCAACTTCTTCGCATCTCTGTATGGCGCAGCGAGTCAGTCAGAGCTTCTTATATCGCACATCTGAGGAAGGTTTAACATACCTGTAGAAGTTTTCACCCTTGGTCCTGACATTTCCCATACCATCTCCATTCTTCCCCTGCCGCTCTTTACGAGTGGCCTCTTTCTTTCCTGTACCCATGGTGACTGTGTTATACTCTTGTCAGCGACAAGAAAACACTGTCTATCAAAAAAATGTTGAAAGGCAAATGGCCAGAAGGAATTGGCGAAAAGCGAAAGAGAGAGAAGGAGAAAAACTTCAGCCGTGAGGTTTTAGGGAAAACTAAATTTTTTTTCTGCCGCGCGGGCGGTGATGCACGGACCATCAAGAAAATCGCTTCGAGCTTTTCCGACGGTGGACAACAAGAGCCCGCATTCTCATCGTCCCTATTGCGAGGGCGGCGTCATTGATTGTTGAATTGTCTTTTTATTTATTGTGTCTACGCTCAGCTTCATCTGGTATACCATGTCTTTCCTCCGCAACTGCCGGACTGCCGGTGTGCAAGTCCGTGGCTTTGCCTCGTCCACTTCATTGCGAGTCGGCCCTGAGTCTCCCAATTTCATCGACGTCCCGCGGACTATCCAGCCTGAATTGCCTTCGAAACGCCGTGTGAAGGGTACGCTACCGGTGCCTCGAGAACTCTTCCCCACTCGGCGAACGGACAAACCATCCAAGGCTTACATTAAGGATGCGACCCCCCTCCCCACCAACCAGACCCCAATCGACCCGAACGATCCCCATGCGGAGTACATCGAATCGAAGCGGCGCATGGCCGACATGAGAAGGAGGAACCTCCGCCAAGGTCTCAAAGAACTACACCAGCGTAAGAGGCGGACCGACTGGAGCATGATGGAGCGCAGTCTGGAGAAGCAGAGACGACGAGAAGAAATCTTCCAACAGCCGGAACGACTGGACGAGAGTTTGACTCGTCCATCTGTAGTGCAGGGTATGCAGCCTACCCGGACAGCTGTGCTGCCGGACCCGGATCGGGAGATACGTCTTGCGGAGTCTCGAGCACGGACGGAGGCTGTGAACACGCAGAAGAAAATGGAACGAGAGGAAGCGCTTCAGACGCTGTACATGAACGCACGGAACTTCATCACGACGGAAGAGCAACTGGCTGCAGAGATTGAGCGGGTGTTCCCCGACGGGTACAACCCGGAGTTCACCAACGACACCTTCCAGGGAGAGAACATTTGGAACAAGGGAGCACCAACCTCCGTGCAGTCGATTGTCAACGATTCCCGAAGGAACGAGGTTGCCCGGTGGGATACCATTCAGGACCGCGTCAAGAAGCTTGGCGAGGAGCTTACTGGAGGAAAACTGTGAAGAAAGTTGTGGACAATGTATTATGTATTATAGCAACTACAATTCGATATTCCCTGTGACTTTACTGACGAATTCATGGAAACAATGCGCTCCGCTGTGGAACTTCAACAACGGTATGAGTTGGACTTGGATACGCCGACGCTAGTAGACTACGTGCAACAAACCCGACGTCTTCTTCGTACTGCTGATTTCGCGATAACTTTGTGACCAGTACAAGTACACTGTAGTCTACATCTATTGACAGCGAACGAGACATGCATACAGCGGACATTTCAACCAATTCCCCGATCACGCCCCGTCCCATCGGGCATGACTCTTGGGTACCTGATTCATCTCATGTACGGTGATTTCACGCGCTACATTGTATATCCAGTGGCAAAAACAAGCCCCGAGTGCTCCGTATACTGTAGGAATATGCAGAATAGACACATTGGGCCTTGCAGCTTTCACCGATAATCGACAGGCTGTTGGCTGGAGAATATATATATCCGTGCGCACATTACTCCGGAGTACACGTATGTTCTGAATATTTTTGAAGATCTTCAAGTCACGAAAACGGCATAGTTCTGAGCCAGGTCAAAAGTCGCCTGATCTTCAATGGGCATCATATGATGCGTGGTGCAGTGAACTTGCCAAAGGAATAAGCTGTTGACAATGGCAACTCGTAGCCGAGTTATCGAATGTTTAGTTGGAGATGGTTGGTTGGTCTTCGGGGCCGTTCGAGGCTGTTCTGTGAGCATTGGACAAAGTATGTTAGGAGTATCATTTCTCTTTATGCAGTGCTTGTCCAATTACGCGAATTGATAAGGTGTATTTAATAGAAAGTTGGTTTAAAGTAGGTTTTAGGTAGATGCCAGCGCGATTAGGATGTTTCAAAAGTGCATACTAGTATTTGATTGACACATGGGTGTGCCTATCAACTGACTTCCATGACTACAAGTAGGGTTCTCACATAATTCACCCATACAGAGGCTTGACTGAGTATCTGTGACTGCCAGCCTCAACTCTACAAATTCCGAATGTATTGTTACTCTGTACGAGTACCGGACCGTCTCCCATCTTAGAACGTATCTGCATAAGAGGATTCATCAACACAACATCCAAAAATGGGCTCCGTATTCATAGAATTACGCCCCTCATCCTATACTTCACCGTCTGTATAACATGCCATCATGACTTGCACAAACTCTGGTTCCTGATGCGGAGCACAGAATTCCAAGAAGCCGGTTGAACCAGCATTCAACTGACACCGGAATATACTCGGGTGGAAAGGCTGTGCCTGCATTTTCTATATCTGTTCACCTCGTGCCTGGATAGCTTTTTGGTTCGAAACAGAGGGTGTGGGTTATCATAGCTGACTGAGGATTATTCTTGGTTAGCAGGAATTATTAAGAGAACAATGTCCAATATCATTGCCTGGTTCCTGTCCCGGACACGCGAGCCGGAGTTTGGGTGTGTCTGTGTTCCAGTCCTTGGAATCGGACCGACCACGAGGACTACCCAAGGAAAGCGAAAAAAAGACTCGATCGAGATTGGATCGATCATAAACAGAGAACCATGAGTACGTACGACGGTACGAATCGATACTCCGTGCTCCGTAGTCTTATGCGGTCGAGAAAAGCCCTCAACTCTATGCAAACACGGGAAGAAAAAAAAAAAAAAGAAGCAATGCAGGGGTACGAGGCGTTTTGCTGCACTGAACGCGAGGTACTTGTGCATTGGGATTCTGTGTGTTTTGTGACGTGGCTGTATGCAGAGTCAATGACTAAGATTTATGCTAGTTATGCAACCCATATGACCTGCGTCAGTGATCCACGTCGAACGTTCACTGCCTCTTCTCATTTGTCTCTCTTCGACTCTTCATTCTCTGTGGTCCGAATCCTTTGCCACCGAATTGCCCTTTTTGTTATTCCTTCTTGGCACACACAGCCTCAATATTATTCCTGGCACTCATGATGATGACGATGAAAAACGTCTCAGTTGTTGTTTGGATTCTGACTGCCTAGTGGCTGGATATACGGCACCATGCATCCTCCGCGGATAGGAAATCGTCGATGCGGAGAGATCGTGTGGTCCTAACTACGGATTGGAAGGGATTTGGCTCCTTGTCCAAGGCTTGTTTAACTGAGCTCATCATGATTGAGGGTGAACGGACTGATGGTGTAATGACGAGGTACCTTTTTATTATTATTATTTTTTTGAGTCACAGTCAATTGACCGGGTGATACTAAATAAGAACTTTCAAAATAGTTACTGTACAAAGTAGGCCACCACCCTGCATGTGTAATCCTTTTACCGATCTCTACCGACTGCCCCGTCTCGCTACGTCCACGGCGTACGAGTAAGAATACCGAATGTCTTCGTGCCGGTGTCCGTTGCAAGAAAATAAGACATACGCACATACGGCATCCGTCTAGCCGACTCCACGGAGTACGGAGTACCTTGGAAACTATGGATAGCGCGAGTTCCTTGGGCAGCTTTCTATTCTCAAAGACCGACGGACGAACAATGCCTGTACAATGAGTGTTGGTTCCATGGAAGATGACCTTGCCACAGGGCTCGCTTTCTGGGTATCCAATGATCGCTTGATTACGATCCATCAGCCTGCCAAAATCCACACTTACGAGGCCAATGTCTTGTTGTGTTCGCTTTTCTCCGGCCCACAACTGCATTATTTATTGCTTTTCCCAGTCGATCCCTAGCCAATTGCAATTGTCTCGACCCTGCAGTGGTGGAACTGACTCCACGATGAACCCAGTTGTTACTATATAGAGCACCGGGGTGGATCGTTTGATATGACGTCGTCCTCATAAATTCTTTACCTCTTCCAGTAACGGCGCATCTCCGACGGCTTCCAGACCCGGAAGAGGATTTGACAGGCCTTCTGACTTGTTCAAGCACAAAGTTCAAAAGTCCAGATGCACGGTGGACAGAGAGAATGAAGAAAAAAAGAGAGTGGACTGGGGGGGGTTGACCCACTGTTCCTTCCCATGGTCGACTTTACCCAACATGAAAGTGCCTGGAGAGTGTGTCTGTTATGTTGTCGGTGGTTTCTATTTTTTTTTTTTTATGCTTGTATCCATAGCCGGTAGCCCCAGAATGACGTCCATCATTGTATCCACGCGGCATTATAAATATACTCGCACTCTCCTCTTGTTCACCTTCTACTCTTTGTCTTCATACACATCTTCAAATACAACAAATCAACACTGATTTCCCTCGTTCATCATTCATTCGCTCTCTGGACGTGTTGATTTCATTCGCTTACCGATAATGAAGAACTTCGTTACCGTCGCGGCTTTCGCTGCTGGTGCCAATGCCCTCGTTGGCAGGAGCAGCAGCTGCTGCTTCAGCTTGAACGCTTCTGGCGGTGCTTCTGGCACCCTTGGCCAGCTTTCTGACGGTCAGAACCGTATTGGTGATGACAGCCTGAGCCCTGCTCAGTACTGCATCGACTCCAACGGCGCCATCACTGATGGTAACGGCCGAGGCTGCATCTTGACTCGTGAGTATTCCGTTTTACGCCCGCACATGGACTCAAAAGCTAACTTATCCAGCCCCAACCACTCAGTTCCAGTGTGACGAGGGTGCCACCCCCACTCCCGGCTTCTCCATCAACTCGCAGGGCCAGCTCGAATACCAGGGCAGCACCAAGTTCGTCGCCTGTGAGACTGGTCAGAACAATGGTCTGAACGTTTACACTGAGGAGAGCGACGCTGTCAGCCAGTGCAAGGACGTCACTCTCGCTGCTGACTCTTGCTCGGGATCCGGCTCTGGCTCTGGCGCCAGCTCTTCGGCTGCTCCCTCTTCGCCTGCTCCCAGGCCTACCAGCTCGGTCCCGGTTGTGTCTGTCTCGACTCCTGCTGTTTCGTCTCCTGCCGCTTCGCCTAGCAGCGAGGCCCCTGTCGGCAGTGGCTCGGCTCCTGCCCCTAGCGAGTCTGCCTCTGCTTCTCCCAGCAGCTCCCAGGTCGTTGTTCCCGTCTCCCCGGCTCCTGGCTCTTCCAAGCCTAAGACCACTGTCTGGACCACTGTGACTTCCTACGAGTGCAGCTCTCAGTCTACTCCCGTTGTTCCCGTTGAGACTCCCTCTGGTCCTCAATCTCAGACCGTTCCCGGTACCCCTGGTGTCCCTGGTGGATCTCAGCCTTCTGGCACTCCTGGTGTTCCTGGCGGTTCCCAGCCCTCTGGCCCCGCTGGTACTACTCCCGTTGTCCCTGGTGGATCTCAGCCTTCTGGCACTCCTGGTGTTCCTGGTGGTTCTCAGCCCTCTGGCCCCGCTGGTACTACTCCCGTTGTCCCTGGTGGATCTCAGCCTTCTGGCACTCCTGGTGTTCCTGGTGGTTCTCAGCCCTCTGGCCCCGCTGGTACTACTCCCGTTGTCCCTGGTGGTTCTCAGCCTTCTGAGTCCGCTCAGCCCTCTGGCCCCGCTGGTACTACCCCCGTTGTTCCCGGCGGTTCTCAGCCTTCCGAGTCTGCCCAGCCCTCTGGTACTGCCTCCAGCTCTCAGCCCTCGGGAACCTCTACTGGATCTCAGCCTTCCGGAAGTGCCTCTGGCAGCTGCCCTACTAACCTCAACGGCGAGTACACCGCTCCTCACCTGATCATCCCTGTCGACTCTTCGTCTCCCGACACCGCCCCTGGCACTTCTTACAACGGCACCATTTCGTCGTCGAAGACCACCCTGTACAACTTCGACGTCCCCCAGTCCTACGCCGACAAGACCTGCAGCCTTGTCTTCCTCTTCCCCAAGCAGGAGGATCTCGAGACCTCTGCCTTCACTTTCAGCGGTGACGGCAAGATTGACTTCGCTTCTCTCGAGTCGGCTGTGACTACCGACACCAGCTACAGCAACATGCCCAGCGTCAAGGAGGACTACGGTGTCACCGCTGTCGCTCCCGGCAACTCCTACGTCATCTCCACCTTCTCTTGCCCCGCTGGTGAGGCCGTCAGCTATGAGATGAAGAACGCTGGCAGCACCTACCTCGACTTCTTCGAGGACTACAACCCCTCTCCTATCGGTCTCTACATCACCACCTGCTAAAGTGATCGCCGATCATACGGTGGACGCTAATGGGTTTCGATTCCATTGTACTTTTCCCGGGTATTGATTGATGATCTTATGATAATTCCATGACTTTCCTTCTTGATTATGGGATATACCAAATTGTGGTTAAAGATTGGGTTTGGACATACGCTTTTTTAATGTCATTGAAATAAAGAAAGAAAGGAAAAAAAAAAAACAAACAGACAGCAGAAGCCTACGATAGCTTTCCAGAGACATACCTGTCTATGAATGTATTGTACCCGGTTTATCGATAATGTTATTTTCTCAGTGTCTTTCCTTAATCCACTTCTTTGTCTTCCGTCTACAATCCAGCAGCAGCAGCAGTATTATTCTTTGAGCCATGACAGGCCAGCCTTGTATAAATTATGCTGCCTTGTCTAGTGCGTAGAGCAACAACCGTAAAACTTCTATAATAAGCTGGACCCTGCCGCTCTAAGGCACTGTTACTCGGCTCAGCCACCCCCGGCAAATCTTAGTATTCCTCAGGATCTTTTATTATTTGTTGCTTCGCGCTCTTCTCTCATCTCTAGACCATCGCTATCTTTAATATATTTCTACTCCGGGGTACGGAGTACGCCAATGTCATTTCTAGTGCACAGATATATACTGCATTCCTGTTCCTGGTGATTATTCTCCGATCCGTGGGGATAAGATACGATGGACCACCTTCCCTCCAAGCTGCCATTTTCCAAGCGGCGGTTACGACCTCGCATTATCATTTCATATATTCTCGACTATGTGATCCTTGTGTTAGTGTTCTTGCCTATCAAAATTAGAAATTTATGACAAGCTGACTGGATAAAACTACAGTGCCTGTATCGTCGGCTTCTACATTCTCGATTCCGTTGAACCCTTCCATCAACCGTTCTCCCTCGAAAACATCTCCCTGAAATACCCCTATGCCGTTCATGAGACGATTCCGATGCCCGCGGCCCTGTGCATATCCGGACTGATCCCCCTCGTTACCATTGCCATCTACACGCTGTTCGTCGATGGGCTGTTCTCCCACAATAAACCCAGGAACCCCGCGTCGGGGAAGAAGAAGTTGACCGGACCATACCGATTGAAAGACCGACTGTGGGAGTTCAACTGCGGCTTTCTGGGCCTGTTACTCTCGCAAGGTCTCGCGTTTGTGATCACCCAAGTGCTGAAAAACGCCTGCGGTAAGCCACGACCGGATATCATCGATCGCTGCCAGCCGAACGTGACACAGGACCCCCAGCCGTTTGGTTTGTCGAACTATACCATCTGCACGGGCGATCCAGAGATTCTGAAGGATGGGTTTAAGTCGTGGCCATCCGGGCATAGCAGTTCGTCGTTTGCGGGGTTGTTCTACTTGTCGTTGTGGTTGTCTGGGAAGTTGCATATCATGGATAACCGGGGAGAGGCCTGGAAGTCACTGTTGGTGATGGTTCCCATTTTGGGTGCGATGCTTGTCGCAGTCACGCGGATTATGGACGCCAGACACCATCCGTTCGATGTGATTACGGGGTCGTTTCTGGGCATTGTTTGCGCCTCTGTTTCCTACCGCCAGTATTTCCCTTCGCTCAGCGAGCCTTGGAAAAAGGGACGGGCATATCCGATTCGCACATGGGGCAGTGAGCCGGCTAACCCATTCGACGACTCCAATCGTCCTCCCTCCGAGTATCGCGAGAGCACCGCCGCTCTTCGAAACCCGACTGAAGAGCGACTGGGCGAGTCCCTTACCGTGCCTCCTGCGCAAGAGCCCCCTCGCTACCCTACTCCGTCCGCATACTCGACTCCGACCCCGGTCAATCCTTATACCCATAATACCTTCCACCAACGTCGCCAGCATGAGCATGATGGGGATTGGTCGTCGAGCAGCGAGGACCTCGCGGATGGTTACGAGATGCAGCATGGATACATGCGGACGCAGAACCCGGGTCTGAGCACCACTCCACTTCCACAGTATGAGGTCGACACTTCATATCACCGTCCGACAGAGCCGCCTATGGTGCCGGGTGTTAGCGCCTTGCATTCGCCTCCGGGTGTTGTGACTTCTGGGCATGGACGGGCATGATGGTGTGAAGATGGTCAAGACGGCGTAAAACATTGGCGCTGGGATTGTTTTCTTATTTGGGCTTACGGGCATGCCCATATTATGGTTCGATGTTCATGTTGGGTAGTTAAAGTGTCTTTTCTTCATTTTCGGAAATTTTTTTATGGTTGGAGCAATAACTTTCTGCTATCTGCCTGGGTGCGATTTTGTTTCTTGTATAATAGGAATTCACACTTTTTTTTTTTTTTCCAAAATCTGGGCGTATGCCGAATAACATTTATGCGGAGTAGTCTGGGGCAAGTCTTCACCGTTCTTACAACCACATCTCGAATCTACTCCATAATTGATCGTTCAATCGACCACGCAACATTAATTAAACGACAAAATGTCATGCATCAATTGCCTCGCGATAATTGGCAAGGTCTCGCTGCCCTTTGTCCGGAGCAGTTGTTTTGTTGCCCAGCCACCGGCCAAGCTGACACTCGCCCAGCCTCCTCAATTGAGCGAAAAAGAACAGCACGAGGGTGGAGTGTTAATTTGGTGAATGATTTTTCTCTCCGGAGTACCTGCCTATCACTCCATTTTTTTCTTTTCTTCTACTTCTCTCTATTCCTGTGCTGTGTACGGAGTATAATCGTGGTTGTATTGTTTTTGGTTGTATAGTGAATAAGATAAACAACCATCGCTATACCGAGTACACCGTACGACAGCTACAGCTACAGCTACAGACATCTTGACATCAATATTCTTGTCGAATCCTGCATCTTGCATGTTGCATACCGCGTGATGAGGTGAAGTTTCGATAGAATATTCTCACTGCATTCCGGGCACAATCGACATCCATATCCCTTTTTCTGGTAAACGGTACCCGACAACGAACCACACGAAAGCAAAATGATCGGAAGCTTGTTCTTCATCTTCGACCGGCTGGTCGAGATCGTCTTCTTGATCCCGATCATTGGAATGCTGGTACGCCCCCCCAGCACAATCCCTACCAAATCCCGAATAATATACTAACTCGATGCAGGCCTACTTCATCGACGGATTCCTCAAAGCCAACCAAATCACCCCAGTCTACATCCTCGTTCTCTTCATCGTCAGCGTCATCGCCGTCTTCTGGTGCTTCGACACGATGATCCGCCACGCCACCACAAAGCGCTCCGCGATCTTCGTCTCCTTTGTGGACCTCCTCTTCTTCGGCGCCTTCATCGCGGGCGTCTACGAACTGCGCTTCATCGCAAACGCCAACTGCGGCAACTGGCACGGCGACGGCGAATACGCCTCGCTGGGTCCGTTCGGGCTCTATGGCGCACAGACAGGGAACCCGCTGGCGAAGGATATGAACAAGACCTGTGCGATGCTGAAGGCGAGCTTTGCGATGGGGATCATGGAGGTGATTTTCTTCTTCTGGTCGGCGATCTGGGCGCTATGGATCTGGAGAGGTCAGCCTAGGCCCGTGGCGAGGAAGGAGGTTAGTTCGTCGTCGTCGAGGCGCAGGAGTCATAGTAGTCGGCGGGGACATGGCAGTCGGGCGAGGAGCTCGAGCCGGCGGCCACATTACGTCGTCTAGGCTGGGAGGTTCTTGGCCTAGTCCGGTCAGACGGCAAATGCTATGATATGAAGCTAATTGGTAATGTTTTTGATGATATGTGTGACATGGGATCATGAGAACACGAGGACAAAGACGGGAGGGAACCAGGGTTCACTGCATGAATGTCCTAATGAAGCAATGAACCGTTCATGTCGTTACGGCTGAGTTGAGAGATTATATTTTACAAGGTTACAATGGATTTTTTTTTTGTATCTTGCATATGGGCTGTTCTTGCTTATTCTGAGCCTTGAACTCTGATGGTCAGCTGCGTATGCAGGTGCATCACGGTTACATTCGCCATCACCAATTCGATCCTATGGAAGATCCCAGGTGCATGCCGCTATGCGCCGCTGAGTGTGATGGATTTAATATTGTAGGTGTGAAGAAACATAGCCATAGACAAAGGCTATGGGGATTGTCAGCGTACATGGCTCTCAGCCTCGTCCAACACACCACCAGTTCAGACAGGAATAGCCCTAAAAAAGCCACGGCGTCTAAGTAATCCAATAACAATCCTGAAACGAGAGAATATAAGCATGCTATCGTTGACTAGTGATTGCTGCAGAAAAAGCAATTCTGCACGGATCTCCCGGAAGAAACACCTCTGGTTCTATAGATCTTGCTGCAGGAATATCAATCCTGAAGTTAATCAAGTTTTCATAGTTATTTCTTTTGTTGAGGGCCGTCCTCAGGTTAATTGATCTTTTATATACTTCTGGACTATTGATCGATGTTGAGGCTGATGATCTCCCCGCATCCAAAAGTGGAAATATTGGTTGGGCATGCGGAGATTCCTCGGTCCACCACTCTCGATTCCAATATCTCAGTTCGCCTCTTACCAACTAAACCAGACCATCACAGTCAGACGGAGTATTATGGACAATTATTTAAAGGCCATGTCATGTCCTCAAGTCTCTTCTGACCTGATGTCCAAAAAACTAAGACTATTACTTATTATTGAGCTTGGTTGATACTATCGGTGAGCTCCGATCTCTGCTTCTTTCTCCCACTTTTGTCTTATCAGTTTCTGTCTGCTACCTATTGAGTCGCTTTTTTATGCCCTGTTTTTTGACTGTGATGTTGCTAACTTCTTGCCAAGATTACATGTAGGTATATGCATATATGCATCCCTTTGCTCCCTCGGTCTCGGGCATATATTGACGGAGAACTGACACGTCAGTTCCAGGCAGAACTCCATAGTATACAGAGCACGGAGTTATCTCGAATATATATAATGAAGGACCAAGGTCGAGGTAAAGGGGATTACGTCCCAGAATACAGCCATGGCTATTCGGAGGATATCGACGTCATCCGGGACCGGGAGTATCCTTTGCTCAAGGGTATGCATATACACCTCTTATCCTTACCTATTTGTACCCCAAACCAGGCCAAGAAGCACATGCTCACCCGGACACTGCAGATACGACCTATCTGGACCATGCGGGTACGACGTTGTATCCCAAGTCGTTGATCGAGTCCTTCTCTCGCGACCTCACCGCGAATCTCTTCGGGAATCCTCATTCGATGTCGCCCTCGTCTCAGCTTTCTACTCATCGTGTGGATGATATTCGTCTGCGTGCGCTGCGGTTTTTTAATGCGGATCCGGAGGAGTTTGATCTGGTGTTTGTGGCGAATGCTACGGCTGCCATCAAGCTTGTTGCTGAGTCGCTGAGGGATTCGACGCCTCAGGGTTTCTGGTATGGATATCATCTCGATGCGCATACGAGTCTGGTCGGGGTGCGCGAGTTGGCGGGCATGGGGAATAGATGTTTCATTACGGATTCGGAGGTCGACACGTGGATCTCGGAACTGAGTACTGTCCAAGCGAAGACGCCCAAACTGTTTGCGTATCCGGCACAGTCGAATGGGAATGGTCGGCGGCTGCCTTTCCGATGGTGTGAGGAGATACGGAGGGCTAGTGGAGGCGATGCAAATGTCTATACGCTTCTTGATGCGGCATCGTTTGTCTCGACCGCTCCGCTTGATTTGAGTGATTCGACCAGTGCGCCGGACTTCACGGCGCTTAGCTTCTACAAGATTTTTGGATTCCCTGACCTCGGGGCATTGATCGTCCGGAAGAGTGCCGGTTATGTCTTTGGACAGCGCAGGTATTTTGGAGGCGGCACGGTGGATATGGTCCTGACAGCAGGGATTCAGTGGCATGCGGAGAAGGAGTCTTCGATTCATGACTGTTTGGAAGATGGGACTCTCCCGTTCCATTCAATCATCGCATTGGACTCCGCGTTTGACATCCATAGCCGGCTCTATGGCACCATGGCCAATGTCTCCTCTCATACTCGCTTTCTGGCAAAGCGACTGTATGACCGCTTGTTCTCGTTGGCGCATCCGAACGGTGTAAGGGTTTGTCAGTTCTACAAGTCACCCGCATCCAACTACGACGATCCGTTCACGCAAGGCCCAATTGTTTCATTCAACCTGCGCAATAGCCAGGGTGGATGGGTTGGCAAGACTGAAGTGGAACGACTGGCTACCGTGAAAGATATTCAGATCCGATCTGGATCGCTTTGCAACCCTGGAGGCACGGCACATAGTCTCGGCTGGGCCGGGACGGATTTGCGGCGGCAGTATTCGTCTGGTCTTCGCTGCGGTGATGATCACGACGTGATGGATGGACGACCGACGGGGATGCTGAGGGTTAGTCTCGGCGCGATGACGAACATGAAAGATATCGACACCATCGTTGGATTCATTGAGGAGTTCTATGTCGAGAAGGCTATCGACTTCAGCGTACCGTTCCCTGTTCCTGGTGTCAGTCTGCCCCAGCAAACCGGCTTCTACGTCGAGAGCCTCTCAGTATATCCGATCAAGAGCTGCGGAGCTTTCAAAGTCCCGGATGGCAAGCGCTGGGAGATCAGACGTGAAGGTCTTGCGTGGGATCGAGAGTGGTGTCTCGTGCACCAAGGCACAGGCGCAACACTCAACCAGAAGAAATACCCGCGCATGGCCCTCATCCAGCCCTTAATCGACCTTGATCATGGCGTCCTCCGGATAACCTGCGGGGGCATGGTTTCGCCAGGCCGGAAGAGCCTGGAAGTTTCCCTCTTCCGCGACGACACAAGTCTAGTGTGCACATCATTATGCCAAAGCTCGAAGAAATCCTCCAACGTCTGCGGAGATCAGGTAGTCGTGCAGGCCTATTCCACACCAGAAGTAGCCTCTTTCTTCTCCGACTTCCTTGGCGTCCCATGCACGCTCGCCCGTTTCCCGCCCCAATCGTCGAACCACCGGTACTCAAAATCAAGCCGACTCTCCTCAACCAGCTTGAAACAAGCGTTCAAGAAATTCATCATGCCGGGCTCTTTTCCCCCGGATGCCGTATCAGCACCAGAACACAACAACAACCCAATCCTCCTCTCCAACGAAAGCCCCATCCTCCTCATCTCCCGCTCGTCAGTAAACCGTCTCAATGAAACCATCAAAGCCAATGCCAAAAAAGACGCTCACGGCAACCCCATAACACCAACCAACAAACCCAGAAAAGCCGTCGCAGCGGACGTCTTCCGGAGCAACATCGTCGTCGCCGAAAACGTTTCCCAACCCCGGAACGCGGAACAGCCGTATATCGAGGATAACTGGTCTTCTTTGAAAATAGGGCCTGGTCAGCTCCGTTTGGATGTTATGGGTTCTTGTCAGCGGTGCCAGATGGTATGTATTGATCAGATGACGGGGGTGAAGGGGGATGAGCCGTTGTCGACGCTGGCGAAGACGAGGAAAGTTGGTGGAAAGACTTATTTTGGGAGGCATGTTTGTCTTTCGGTTGGGGAGATGGGTGAGATGAGTGAGGGTGGTGGAGATGGGGAGGGGAAGACGGTTATGGTTGGCGATAGAGTTGTTCCGGTTTATGATGGGCATGAGTGATTTTCTTTCTTTCTCATTATTTGCAGGGTTATGGACTGCAATTCTGCAGTTGTTCATATGACTTGGATATAGGGGTTTCAATGAACAGCAGGTACATAGCATGAACGTGCGCACATTTTTGTCATATCTAGTTGTACAATATGTGAGATGAAAAAAAGTAAACGAATAACTCCTTATCCCAGGCCATACAATGATTCATACAAAGTTCTCCAACCCGTTTGTTTAAACGAGTGGAAACCTAGAGAAAACCTCCATCCGAATTGATATCCCCATAGAAAACCATATTCAATAAGGCCAATGCCTTTATCGTCTGGGCCACTGCTTCCAGCCACGACCGTGTCCTCTCTTTACAACAGTCACACATTAGCCTCACAGCTCTCTTCACTAAAGAAAAAAAAATAAATAAAGAATGGTAAAACATACCTGCTTCCACAACCGAATCATCTCCGGCATCTCCATCATCGCCTTCCTGCGATCCTCCAACCTCGCCTCCATAGTCCTCTCCCACTTATGACCCTTGACCTTCTGCCCAACACCCGTCCCCTTAACCGCCAATCCACCTCTTTCCGCCCTCCTCGTCTCCTTAAACTCCGTCGACTTCCTTCCCACCGGCAACAGCCCCTCCACATCATACTTGATCGCCATCTTGACGAGCTCCGCCTGCCTTCGCAGGCCAATCCGCGGCCCGATCCATTTTCCCGTCCGGACGTTCTTCTGCGGCAGGAACGGGTTCGGGTGCGAGGGGTCGTTATTGTGCAGGAGGGCGCGGGAGGGGGAGAAGAGCTTTGGGTCCGGGCGTTTGTGGCCCTTGGCGTCGCGATTGGGGGTGTAGGGGGATGTTGTCTCGGGGGATTGGGATTGGAGGTGTTCGAGTTGGGAGGGAGTGTTTGCGATTGCGGTCGTTTGGTCCGAGGCTGTCGGTGCTTGTGTTGTGGGGGGGCGTGGTGCTACCGCTGCAGAGTAGATTTGGGGTGGGTAGCGGGCGAAGAAGTTGCGGAGGCGTTGGGGGAGGTTGCTCACCAGGCCGGTGGTAGCCATGATGAGTGTGGTTGTAGTGGATTGCTGTTAAAGACACTGGTGGTTGTGGTTAGAGAGTCGGAGGTCCGTATGGTTTTTTGATAGAGGAAGATTCCGGGTCCGGCGCTAAGCCGTGTTGGGAAAATGAGGCTTGATGGTGTGGCTGGGCACGTGTTTCTTCTCTTCCGGCTCGGCTGCGACCTTCCTTTCTGACCTTCAACTCTACCTCCTCATACTCACTACTTGTGCTTTGTTTGTCTATCCGGTTGATTGCTGGCATTGAACCGCCTATATCTATTTAACTTGTCCATATTGAGTGCGACCATTGCCTGTCATGGCGGATTACACTTACGGAGGCTCCGAGGAGGAGAACGCGGAGTTGAAAAAGCTCGAGGTTGACTTGGTAAGGGTCACTAACCTTGTCCTTGTAATTCCAAAACACAGCGCGCCTTCTAACACGATCCGCGATAGGCCGATGACCCCGATAACTTCGAGACCTGGGAAAAGCTGGTTCGCGCCGGAGAGGCGCTCGAAGGTGGCATCAACCGCAATTCCAACCCTCAAGCCATCACAACCGTACGAAGCGTGTACGATCGATTCCTCGCCAAGTTCCCGTTGCTCTTTGGATATTGGAAGAAATATGCGGATCTGGAATTCTCTATCACGGGAACCGAGGCAGCAGATATGGTAGGTTTTGCTTGCGACAATCGAAAAAAGCTCCGCCGGCTGACTGGTTTGCTTCCTACGACTAGGTCTACGAACGAGGCGTCGCTAGTATCTCGCCGTCAGTCGACCTCTGGACCAACTACTGTTCCTTCAAAGCCGAAACCTCCCATGACCCTGACATCATTCGAGAGTAAGTTGTGTATAAACTGGAGCTGGTTTCTTTCTCCTTTTCCTTCCCCTTGCCCTCCCTTGTAACCGTGATTCAACGCAGCGCCCACGCTCTTGTTGTGTCGGATTCGCACGATGCAAAGCGCCATTGGCAACAGTTCCCTTTATGATGATGGGTGAGATGGTTACCTTACCCGGATTCAACTGGATCTTACTTTCTCACCCATGGCTTTTCAGGCTGTTTTCTTTTACCTTGATGCCTAAAGAAAAGAAGAAGACTACCACCACAGCACCAATATACCTGCGCACGATGCAAAGAAAACCTGCCTCCCACAGATTTAGTTTGTTCATTGCTTGGACCCGTGCACTGGAGATTTGACGCTCATGTTTGCTGTCCTTGTCCAGTCCCCCTCCAATTCCCCCCTTCACTGCCCCATGGTCCCTCCCCCTGTTTTATGGTCGGCTCTAAGTTTACTAATGCGATATGATTCAGGCTTTTTGAGCGAGGGGCGAAATGTGTTGGTCTAGACTTCCTTGCCCATCCGTTCTGGGATAAGTATATCGAGTACGAGGAGCGCGTGGAATCCTTTGATAAGATCTTCGAGATCCTTGGCCGTGTCATCCATATTCCCATGCACCAGTATGCTCGGTACTTTGAACGGTATCGCCAGATGGCTCAAACCCGACCAGTGGCAGAGCTTGCATCCCCCGAGATATTGTCCCAGTACCGTGCCGAGATCGAAGCGGCTTCTGCGCATATCCCCCCAGGTGCCAAGGTCGAAGCTGAAATTGAAAGAGACATCCGGTTGCGTGTTGACGGTCATCACCTTGAAATCTTCTCCAAGACACAGACAGAGACGACGAAACGGTGGACCTACGAATCGGAGATCAAGCGGCCATACTTCCATGTGACTGAGCTGGATGAGGGACAGTTGTCGAACTGGAAGAAGTATCTCGACTTCGAAGAGAGCGAAGGATCGTACCCTCGCACCCAGTTCTTGTACGAACGGTGTCTGGTGACATGTGCCCACTATGACGAATTCTGGCAACGGTACGCTCGCTGGATGGCCGCCCAGCCCAACAAGGAGGAAGAAGTGCGAAGCATTTATCAGCGCGCAAGTTGCTTGTATGTCCCCATCGCGAACCCCGCTACCCGTCTTCAGTACGCATATTTCGAGGAGATGGCAGGCCGTGTGGATGTGGCAAAAGACATCCACGAAGCCATCCTCATCCATCTCCCGAACCACATCGAGACGATCGTCTCGTTGGCCAACACCAGCCGTCGCCACGGAGGTCTCGACGCAGCAATTGAAGTATACAAGACCGAGCTTGACTCGCCGCAATGCGACATGGCCACCAAGGCCGCTCTTGTTGCCGAATGGGCCCGCCTCCTTTGGAAGATCAAGGGCTCGCCCGAAGAGGCTAGGCAAGTCTTCCAAGGAAACCAACAGTACTACCTGGACAGCCGGGCGTTCTGGTCCAGCTATCTCACATTTGAACTGGATCAGCCGACAAGTGCTGCTACCGAGTCGGTCCAATATGAACGTATCAAGCAGGTCGTTGAGGATATCCGGTCCAAGAGTGCTCTTTCGACCGAGGTGGTGAAGGAACTCGTCCAGATCTACATGACTTACCTTCTCGAGCGAGGCACTAATGATGCGGCCAAGGAGTATATGACCCTGGACCGTGAAGTCCATGGCCCTGCCTCTGTGGCTACGACAAGGACCGGTGGCGCGGCACAACCTGCCCCTCAGAATGCTGGCCAAGTAACCCCTGCGGCACCAACCCCTGTCGCACCCGTTACACCGGCCACGCCCGTTGTGCCTGTGCCTGATCCTGCCGCTGCCGCTGCAGCAAATGCATATGCTTATTACCAACAGGCTCCGGTCAACGGCGGCATGGGCATCTAATGGCCTCGATCTTAGGACTACATACAAGGTTGTTAATTCCCCCTTTTTTGTTTCATCTACGTTCCCGTTGAGTGGTTTGTCCACATGTAAAACCATATTAGGTTGCTTTTACGAGTTCTTTTATTCCTTTGCAACTTTCTTTCTGTTATCGTACGGTGTGGCGTGTTGAGAGCAAGAGCATGAGGAGAAAAGAGTTATACGGATTCCTCGAATGATACTATGCTAGTCGATTGATTCGGTGGACATATATGGGTTTGGACACTGTTTTTCCTTTTTGTACTTTAGTGGTTAGGTAGTGAATGCCATATAAAGGATTGCGATGTTTTGTTATCGACTTGGCTGTAAGTATTCACTGCCTAAGTCAACCTTACGGTTTCTCGCCGAACACCGTGCTATACAATTTTGAACCGCTACTGCACTGTCTCTCAAAGCTGTCCAACAACAGTCTACATAATAATCTATCAACATGGACAATATTCATCTGCACAGCTGCGTTGGGGGGAACTGTTCAAACAGCCTGAAAATCCAGGCAAACATATGCTGCCGTGCTTGCGTTGGTCATCTTGTTGGCTTTTGCCAGCTATTGACTTTGCATATATTAGAAACGGATCATCCGGAATGGATATGTCCATCTTTAATGGTTGATCTTAATCTCTCGACAAAGAGAACGAACGTAAAATGGCCAAAGAAATCCATCTCTTGTCCTCTCCGGCACAGAGCTTAAATTGAAACGAGCTCCACCGAGCCAAAGCAACCCTGACTACCTTCAACTGAAAAAGGGTGCGGAGGCTTTGGGTTCTTTCACTGTGAAAATTGAACTTGATAGAACTATTCGGACTACCAATAAACTGCCAGACTCAAGCGTTTCTGGACCCGAGCTGAACAGAACACCGATGAAAGTGAAATCCTCAAAGGGATAGGGGATTCATCGATTCTGACTTGACTGGAGTGATGAATGGTTTCCTTACGCAATAACATGCTCGCATTGCGTTTTATTAGGAGACGTCGATCTGCAGAGGCGGACAGTAAGTGGTGGATGGGGAGAGAGATTGCCTTCGTCTAATATGAGTTTCAGTCTGGTCATTGTATAAACAATCCGGTTGACAATGGATACTACGATTCAGACTCTCAAGTTGAACGGTGTCGTTTACGCTACTGTGTGGTTGAGACGAGCACCGACCAGTGCCAGCGCATTCCATCATTGGCCGAGAAAACCGCGAAGCCTCTTTGGTCAAGTCAAAGACCGGAAACAATAAGCAAGGGAAGATTCTACAGGGAGCATCGCTGGAAATCTCAAAAGACCAATGTCGTAAAAGTGACTATATGGAAGTGCCAGCTCTTCTAACTCTCTCCTTCTTCCCATAGTCTAACCCAGCATCCACCTCTCCACAAACACTCCATGCACAAAACTCCTCTGCAAATTGCAAGAAAATGGGTGATACTGAGCATTGCCAGCCATCCCTCATACTGCTTGAAGAATGGTTCCCACTTCAAAATGACAACCACTACTTCTATGCCATTGATCCTCAACCAGGGTGATTGATGTCTGTGACATTGCACTCTGGACAAAGAGTCATCCCCTGGAACCAGGCAAATCAACATGTGATCACCGGGGAGTGAGCTTTCTTCAAAGCCTGGCGAGTCAGGGGGTCGGTCAGAGCTTGAGCTGGCGGGGTGAATACTCACTGGTATTTTTAAGAATACCCGATATCTGTTGAATCTGATTTGGGATTTAGGGCACATTTATGAATCTGGATTCAATAATCAAGATACCGATCTGAACGCATTCTATAGCCTTTTAGATGGGCGAGGAAATAGTGATCCCTCAGCTTCTTTGCGGTGTTTTCCAGTGCTAACCAATTTGGCTTTCACAACCAATATACGCCACCTTCAAGTTGTTCCTTTTGTCTCGCCTGAATACCTATTTCCACGGCACCTGGTGATTTTTCCTTAACGAAGACAAACGATATATCGTGGCTACCCTTAGGTTGATACACTGCGCGGCTTTTTTGTTCTCGACTACACCACAGGTTAATCGTTCATGCAATGCCGTTGCAAACGTCAAGCGTCGCTTTATGATAAGCGGGTGACGATCCTGGATGATACGGAGGTCGGTAGATGTTTTTTAGAAGTCTAGGAAAGATTGGAAGTACAATGTTGTTGGCATAATTTTGAATAGAGTAGTCGTATGCTTGTTGCAGTTTTCCAGCAATAGCAGATATCTGACCGGTTTCATTGATAGCTCGTTTTTTCTGTAGCTCATCCAGATTTCTAATGTCCCACCAGAGCCTGCTGTGCAGGAGCATACCTGTTTCCATGTGGCTTAGCCTCATTGATGATCCTGCACATTTCCTGCTTCTCCTCTTCCGTCAATTCAACATCCCGAGACCCCCAGTTCTCCTCGAGACGGTGTAGCTTGGTCGTACCAGGAATGGAAATCATCCCTTGAGAAGCAACCCAGGCAAGCGCAATCTGACTGGTCGTGCAGCCCTTTCGAGTAGCTATTTTCTTAATCTCTTCGACAATAGCCTTGTTTTTGTAGAAGTTCTCGTCTTGAAACTTGGGAGCTGTCGGCAATATATCAGTAATTCCTGCTGGCCGGAGATTATGATAAAGGAGACATACATCTTCAGCGAAAATCATCCGGCGCAAAGTCCTCGGGAGAGTTACTGAAGTCGCAGTTGTCGACGAGCCAGCCATGTCCCAGTGGGCTATAAGCGACAAAGGCCACGCCCAGCCCTTTACATGTATTAATCAAGCCGTCAGTTACGTGCAAGGTCTCAAATGCCGAGTATTCCGCTTGGACAGCATCAACCTTGGCGACTATACAGAGTCAGTAAGGAAATGCCTGATCTCTAAGAGAATGGAGACTCACTCGAATTCGCCTTGCGCAGCGTCGCAGCAGAGCACTTGGAAAGACCAATATACTTGGTCTTTCCTGCCTTGCAAATCTCATCAAGAGCCGGAATCGAGTCTTCGAGAGGCGTATTGGGATCCATCCGGTGCAGGTAGTACAAATCAGGCGCAAATCCGAGGCGTTCAATAGTGCCCTCGATGTACTCCTTGATATGCGAGGCGGAATCGTTGACGGTATGATTATTCCAGTCACCCTCAAAGACGTTGAAACCACATTTCGACGCGACTAGCCACGAAAGATTAATACAATATGTCCTTTTCTAATAGAAGCGAAATGCCAGCAACCCACCAAAAACCTTGTCACGAACGTTGTGCTTCCGAATAAAATCACCCAGAAGCTTCTCATTGACTCCGTTTTGGTAAATAACTGCCGTGTCCCAGAATGTGCATCCCAGTTCGATCGCCTTCAACAGAACTGGCTCAGCTTCCTCTAAGGACATGTTCTTGCCCAAGCCGTAGCTAAAGCCCATCGCACCGAAGCCGGGCGATGCGACATGAATGTCGCCAAAAGGGAGCGTTTTTACCATTGTGTCTAGGATGTGATGCTTTGCGGATTTTGTTGTATTCGTGGTTTGCGGTTTTTCTATCCATGCCAGATCAGATTAACGCCTTATTAGTTTGAATTGATGCCAGCTGTTGAGGGGCAATCGGACTTAACGCTATCTATCTCCGCAGCGTCAACTACAATCAGTGACACGCAGTTGTGTTCCTTGGATTAGCACGCTTCGGGAGTTGCATCGCGAATTTCTGGAGTGGAGAACGTTGCCCTAATTGCATGTCATTCGAGCTTCATAGGGCTATGCTACTAATAGCGTCATAGCTATCACTACATTCTGAAAGGAGGTCAAGTCAGATACTCTAGCAAAGCACTCATCAACTCACATGCAACATGGGACTGTTTTCCGAAAATAAGACGGAAAAGAAGCCGAAATGCGAGCGCGACATTAACAAGGCATACAATATTGCCCGCGAACAAATGTAGCAGACAGTGGTTTACGGCAGAGAAGGTCACGTTGCAGCGCTTCCTTATTACTTTCCAGCTCAAAAAAACTGAGTTAAGCCCTATCTACTGGAAGAACAGCGTGGATTTGCTATCCTTCAATGTCAAAATCGATTGGTCAAACAGCAACGCGAAGAGACTCGGCACGTCGGGAGCAGGGTATAACACTCTTGAATAAGAGCCCGTCACGTTGCATGGAGACTACATAAAGCGCCTACATAACTTGAGTCTACTTGCTGACGTGAGGCGAGCCAGCTCTCCTCCTGTAAGAGAGCAAGAAATACTGAGGACATACAGCGATAGGCACATCGGCCATATATGTGGGTGACGGGTCAGAACCAATGCGCTGCCGGGGGAGGATGTTGTGGGCGTAGTTGTGATTGCTGCAACAAGCCATTTGGTTTGTATCTACTACTGCCAAAGAACAGGACCCAGAAAGGAAGGAAACTGTGGTCTTTGGTCATTTCACGGTACAGTGTCGTTGCTGTATAGAATATCGCGGTTGCTATATCCTGGACTCGCGCCTTCCTCCGCCGTAGAGGTTCCGGGGAAGGTGCTTTGTCCACTTTACTGTCCCCGTCTTCTTCAATTTACCTAGCTGAGGTCTAAACTCAACATAACATCGTACCTTTTACCGTTCATCTTACATCAACATTTCGCTATGCCACCACTGTCGGCCCCGGTGCGCCCACTCCTCCTGACGGCAATGCATCCAACCGCAACTCGCCTTTCATAACCTGGGATAAGGCAGGGATTGCATTTGCTTTCTTTGTCTTCGAAAAGGTTGTTCAGCTCGGGGAATGGGGACTGCGGGCATATACTGGCAGATGGTAAGTTGAGCGTCTCTCGCGTGGCACCGCTACTAACCGCGTTCAGGCTAGATATAAAGGACGGACGCAAAGACTAGGTCCCACAGTCGCATGGTCGATGAACGCAAGATATGTGCTTTTTGATTCCTCGTGCTGTATGGTTCGAGATTCTCATCGCGATGACACAGGTCAGGTTTGTTACCTAAAACCTTGTTTCTCCTCGCTTCATTTG
Organism: Aspergillus chevalieri; assembly: GCF_016861735.1. NCBI lineage: Eukaryota > Fungi > Ascomycota > Eurotiomycetes > Eurotiales > Aspergillaceae > Aspergillus > Aspergillus chevalieri. Next base: position 1,739,040 of record NC_057362.1, read on the forward strand.
CATACTCCTTTTACTTGCCACCGCAGCCTGCACTTGTTTTATTTCGGTTTGGATGGACTATGAAGGTATTAGTTGTGATGTTTTGTTGTTTTGAGCATGGAGGATCCTGTTAAAAAGTCATTGTGACGTTGTTCTGCTGTTGCTTCTCATTACTTTATCATCTATTTCAAACCAGACATCAAGCGATCTTTTTACAATTCATTCATTCTTTTTGTTGCCCTAGGTTGATCGAGCGCACGTGACCACGTCTCCGACATCTTTCCGCGGTCTGTCTGGTCATTTCTCATTTTCCTGCCGCGTTCGCAGACAATAAAATAGATCATGGATCCCATCATTCCCGACGATCCTTCAGACACATCTCTTCCTATTCGAAGCCCCTCTAATTTAGAACAGCCGCCTCCCCCTCCTCCTCTCGACTTCGCTCCTCCGCCGCCCCCAGACGTGCCCGCGCCTCCTCCGCCGCCGGAGGAAGAACCACCCGCACCGCCGCCGGCGACAAAAAAGAAGAAGCAGGGATGGGGGACTAAGCGACCTGCGCCCGCACCGTTGAGTGTGGAGGAACTGGTGAGGAAAAAGAGGGAGGCTGATGCAGCTGCTGCTAAGGTAAGTATTTGGGTTTGGTTCCCTTATTGGTGTTCGATCAAGCCAGAAAATACTGACGGATTTGTTTCCTTGCTACAGCCGAAATTCCTGTCGAAAGCAGAACGTGAGAAAATCGCTCTGGAGAAACGCGCAAAGGAAGTCGAGGCAAATCGACGAATGAAAGAACAAGCGACGAATGGCGCAGACCGCAATAGGACACTATTCGACGAGCCAAGTCAAGACGGAGGGTCCATCCCGACTGGTCCTCGAGCTATGCGCAGCTCCGTCCCGAACAAAGGCTATGATATGTCACCGCCACCCGCGCCCAAGTCGATGGCATTCGGATCGAAGGACTCGAAGGGCGGACCTGCTGATAAGCGGACGGCGGAGGATGAAGAGGCGGCCGCGCAGGCTGCTTTGATCAAGGAAAGGTATATGGGAGCCGATCAGACGTCGAACTTTTCGGCTAAGAAGAAGCGAAAGCGCACGACGGATCGGAAGTTCAACTTCGAGTGGAACGCGGAGGAAGACACCAGCGGCGACTACAACCCGCTCTACCAACACCGACACGAGGCCAACTTCTTTGGTCGTGGCCGTCTTGCTGGCTTCGGGGACGATGTCGCAGACACGGTGGCGAGGAAGTATGCCCGTGCTCTCGAGGACCGGGATCGCGAGGCGGGAGGAATTCGGGCGAAGGAGATCTTGGAAATGGAGCGACGAAGGAGGGAGGAGAGCACACGCAACCAGCTCGACAAGCACTGGAGCGAAAAGAAACTGGAGCACATGCGCGAGAGAGACTGGCGTATCTTCAAGGAAGACTTCAACATCAGTACCAAGGGTGGAAGTGTGCCGAACCCCATGCGGTCTTGGGATGAGTCTGGTCTCCCCAATCGGATAATGGAACTTGTTAGTCGGGTTGGCTACAAGGAGCCCAGTGCTATCCAGCGTGCTGCCATTCCGATTGCCTTGCAAAACCGGGATCTTATTGGTGTTGCCGTGACTGGTTCGGGTAAGACCGCGGCGTTCTTGCTGCCCTTGCTCGTGTACATCGCTGAGCTACCGCGGATCGATGAGTTCGAGTGGAGGAAGAACGATGGTCCTTATGCGATTGTCCTGGCACCCACGCGTGAATTGGCGCAGCAGATCGAGATCGAAGCTAAGAAGTTTACGCAACCGCTTGGATTCAACGTCGTCAGTATCGTTGGTGGTCACTCCCTCGAGGAGCAAGCCTACAGCCTGCGGGATGGTGCTGAGATTATCATCGCAACGCCGGGTAGATTGGTTGACTGCATCGAGCGACGGATGCTCGTGTTGAGTCAATGTTGCTATGTCATTATGGATGAAGCTGACCGTATGATCGACATGGGCTTCGAGGAACCTGTGAACAAAATCCTCGACGCCCTCCCCGTGTCCAACGAGAAGCCCGACTCCGAAGAAGCAGAGAATCCCAACGTGATGAGCCGACATATCGCAGGCAAAGACCGCTACCGCCAAACCATGATGTATACAGCCACCATGCCATCCGCCGTGGAACGCATCGCCCGGAAATACCTCCGCCGCCCAGCAATCATCACTATCGGAAGCGTCGGCGAAGCCGTTGACACAGTCGAGCAACGCGTTGAGATGATTCCTGGCGAAGACAAGCGCAAGAAGCGTCTCGCCGACATTCTCTCCTCTGGCGACTTCCGGCCCCCGATCATCGTCTTCGTCAACATCAAACGCAACTGTGATGCTATCGCGCGAGAAATCAAGCAAATGGGCTTCTCCTCTGTTACCTTGCACGGAAGCAAGACGCAAGAACAGCGTGAAGCTGCCTTGTCCTCTGTACGGAACGGTAGCACGGATGTACTCGTCGCCACCGATCTTGCGGGTCGTGGTATCGATGTCCCGGATGTCAGTCTGGTCGTTAACTTCAACATGGCCAATACCATTGAAAGCTACACGCATCGTATCGGTCGTACAGGTCGTGCTGGAAAGAGTGGTGTTGCTATTACCTTCTTGGGTAATGAGGATACAGATGTTATGTATGTCACCCTTCCCTTTCCCCTTATAACTATGCGCATAACAGGACTAACATTTTGATCAACAGGTACGACCTCAAGCAAATGCTCATGAAGTCACCCATTTCCCGCGTCCCTGAAGAGCTGCGCAAGCACGAAGCTGCTCAATCGAAGCCGAACCGGATGGGCAGGAAGAATGAAGATGCTGGTGGGAAGTCGGGTTGGTAGATTCGTCTCTTGCCATCTTATCGCTTTCTCTGTTACGCCTTCTCTGGCGAGATATTAACTCGCTGATAATTCTATACTATACTTCACGACATTGCTTCCTTGAAAAACCGTGCATTCAAATTGGCGTTTAGACAATTAGCTGGTGGATTAATGAACTGCATATAATATCTGTATACGCCGCCGGGATGATAGGCGTCCGCGTTCGAGTCTAGCTGTATCTAAATTCTAGACATTGGTTTGATGTAGAAAATAAGCAACAAAAACGCCAGCTGGCTCCGTATTATGCAAATCAATAATATTTTCAGCCTATGTTTGCTCTAAATTTTGGTGACTTTCAGTAATGCTGTCACTGTCATCGCGGAGGGGCTGATGACATACATATATATTTTGCCCGGTCTTTGACATCCACCGCCAACAAACCTTCTCTCTTCATCCTAATCCTCCCTTCTACAACCTATCCTCGAACCGAACAATGTCAACACTAGTAAACATCACCTCCAAGGAGCAATTCAGCTCCCTCCTGACCTCATCCGCCATTGTCGTCGCAGACTGTGAGTCCTGCCCGCGGTTTCCAGCCCCTCTTCTCCCCGTTGTCCCTCAACCCGGATACGAGCTACTGTTACCTGGTTGTTTTGTCCCATACTAATGAATATTATTGTCTAGTCTACGCGGACTGGTGCGGACCATGCAAAGCTATCGCCCCCGCCTACGAACAGCTGGCTCGACAGCTGACGCGCCCGAACCGGATCACCTTTACCAAGATCAACGTTGACCAGCAGCAAGATATTGCCAAGGCATATGGCGTGACTGCGTACGTTACAGAACAAACCAGCCAAGAGAAGGAGGCAGATAGCTGATTAGTGAGAATCTGTAGGATGCCCACTTTCATCGTCTTCGAACGAGGCCGTCCCGCATCGACCGTCCGCGGCGCAGACCCCCGCAAACTCAACGAAGTCGTCCAGAAACTCGCCTCCGAAGCCGGCAAAGCAGAATCCACCGGCGAAGGCGCCTCTGGTGGCTCCTCAGTAAGCGGTGGAATCGGCTGGCTGGGCGCCTCCGTCCCCAAGGGCTACAGCGACATCACAGACCAGGTCGAACCGAAGGGGCTGGAGCTACTGAACCGCGACTCTGCATTCGCCCAGCCGCGCACATTGTTCGATACTTCGAAGCCGTCTGCTCTCTCTGGCGGAAAGGCCAAGGAAGGCAGCACTGCTGCGGACTGGGTGGAGAGTGACACGGATGAGCAGTTGATGCTGTACGTTGCGTTCCAGTCGAGGCTTAAGATTCACTCGCTACATGTTACTTCGTTGCCGCCTGCGGATGGGGAGGAGGATGAGCGTCCCATGCAGCCTAAGACGATCCATGTGTATGCAAACCGCTCGCAGGTGCTGGGCTTCGACGAGGCGGAGGATATCCCGCCTGTGCAGACAGTGACGATTAACCCGGAGGATTGGGATAAGCAGACGGGGACGGCTAAGGTTGAGCTGCGGTTTGTCAAGTTCCAGAGCGTGAACTCGTTGGTGTTGTTCTTTGCGGATGGGGATGGGAACAGCGAGAAGCTGCGCGTGGACCGGATTCGGATCATGGGTGAGGCGGGCGAGAAGAGGGAGATGGGCAAGTTGGAGAAGATTGGTGACGAGGTTGGCGAGTAACTGTTTTCACTGCCCGGGGGCACCAAGCACGCACTAACTACAGAGTACGACACATAGAGTTACGATCATGACTTGCATCATAAAATATAAAATCCATGATCATTCTGTCTTATCCAACTGTCTACTATTTCGTCCTGAGCAAATCTACAAAAGCTGCTCTCATCCACATCAAAACAAGAGCAAACTCGTATTAAAAAAAAAAGTAGTGTCCGATCCCAAACCAAATGGCCTCATCCTTGAGAAAATAAGAAAGACCAGTAAAGTAAGAACCGGCGTGCAATTCCAATGCTCTGTGGCGCAACTGACACCTAATTAACATCATCGGTAATCCACAAAGGAGGAAAAAGATGTCTAGGCAACACGGGTGAATGTAATAGTTGCGCCGCCGCACGAGGAAAAGAAAGGAAAGAAAAGAAACCAAAAGGGTTTCCTGTTGCCGGGAGAATTTATACAAGTTGTGTGTCGGGGTTCGGAAAAGTGGTTGTTGCGAGAAAAGAAGCGATTGGCAAACGGTGCAAACATTGGCATTATGTCAGCATATCAGAATTTTTTTCGTTTTACTATTCTCTGCGAGGGATTTTCTCTCTCTTCAATGAATTATGGCTTATGATGAGTTGGATGATATATGATAGGAAGAGACTGAATTCTCCCCTTGATCAGGGAGTATGATCTCATCACAACATCCACTGAGGCCTTTTTTCTTTCTTTCTCTTCATTTCGATTATTTCAAATTGTGTTTACATTCTTTACGTTGTGTCTACGAAGCGCAATTTGCCATCGCTGGATAGACAGCGTATTCGCGTACTTGTACGGAGGCAGTGAGACCCCAGAGTTAATGCCGAGCTCGAGGTCTACTGTTTCAGGTGTTAATGGTCATGTCCTCCGCCGGGGTGTCTCCGTACTATCCACGGAGTGAGTACCTCTTCTGTCAGTGTTTTCCAGGGGTGTAGTACGGGGGTACTACGGAGCACAGGGGCCCTACGTACCTACCTGTATACGGCTCCTACACGAGGCCACGCACAAGTCAAAGTTAGTACCTCGTAGAGAGCTAGTCTGTATGCCGGCAGTGGCAGTGACAGTGGCCCATGTCCGTGGCTACGGTAATGGCGATGGTCCTAGCTAGCGAAGCCTAATGACCGGCCATGCTTTTTTGTCGAGTTCGGGGAGCGTTTCCGGCGTTGGGTCTGTGTTGGGGCTGGTGATGATCTCGTTCGTTCGTTTTCGTACCCGGCTTGTTTGTTAGTACGTAGCTAAGCCGTTCGTAAGTGCGGTACGTACAGTAGAGGGCCAGTATTAGGATCAGGATCAGGATCAGGACAAAGACCAGCCAGCCAGAACGAACGAGATCGAACCAAGGCCTCGCCACTGATCATGGCCCATGACTATCACTCGGTCCAGCAATTGATCAGAGCGAATCTATTGGAATCGCTCCAGAAATGGTGCGCCGCCGCCGCCGTACGGCACGGCACGGCAAGAGCATGGATGAGCACTGGGGTTCACGGATACGATCTCCCTGGGCCTTGGCCTGGTCTGGGTCTGATATGATGTTGGTCTGGCACGGTACGTACGTACAAGTATCCGGAAGTGTTTCAAGCTTGCGCATAGTGCCATTGTGCGAGTCAGTTTTCAGCTAGCTTCATTTCATTTTCGCCTTCCCCGGTGCGGTGTGGTGGCCAGTGGTTGTGAGTTTTTTTATATATAAAATATTCAAGATCCTGATTGCCACGAGTGGGTGTCGCCGGGAGAAAGGCACGAGCGAGCTTCCGTTTTCTGCAAGAATAGTTTGGGCTGGGTGCAGCCGGTAGAGCCAAAAGTCAAAACTGAACTGAAATTATTACGGTGGCGATACGTACATACGGACATTCTGTAATTCCTGTTAGTCTTTCACCGGCTTGTATCGGTCTATCAGAAAGAAGCAAGTGAGGGGAAGCCCGAGAAAGAAAAGATCTTTCCCTCGTGGTGATCCTCCATATTTTCCCAATTCAATAACCAAAAAGAGAGGATCTGTAGGCGGCCCTGACTTTGACCAGCAGAGGATCCAGGATCCGACGGTCTGGTGTAAATCTGATTCTCCTCTTATCGCGTTGGCCCCAGTGAACTATTACCACAGAAGAATTCCGGACCCAATGGATAGCCGCACGGAGGATTATCTCTGCTGACTTCGTCACGAGGTGAAAGAACTTTAGTTTTGGTTGTGGTGCCCCATATCGCCGTATCCTATTCGCCGTAGTCGCCGTAGCGCCGTAGCGCGTACCTTTCTGGGCGAACTGCAGTTTGGAAGGACCCGGGAAATGGGCCCGCGGTTTTTCGTCGATCACGATAGTCGCGATACATAGTTCAGGCACTCTGGGTACGGTATGCATGATGTTCCGTGCTGGGATTTTAGAGCGAGAAAAAAAAAAAAAAAGGCAATGCAGTCTCGTGCATTATCACAATTGTAAAATGGCTCCATTGCAGATTTCGATTTTGGAATTGGTCGTAGCGTGATCCGAATGCGATCCATAGTTGTAAATAACTTGTGCAGTGGACAGAGTGCATAACAAACCATCATGCCATACTCATACGGTTGTACTCGTACTCTGTAACCCGCACAGTATCCATACTCATACCATCTCCATCTCATATTTCCATAGCGATACACCGGCAAACTAGCGCAAGGATAAACATCGGATGGCTGCGAGATTCTTTAGCTGGAGAAAACAGACCTCAACCACGGATAGTTGACGCGACTTCGGCCACCCACCGATGTGCAAGATCCGGTTGGCTCAGAATGCAACACAGTACTCCATAGTAAACATAACAGAAACAGAAAATAAGCTGGATAAGCTCTTATTGCGATGAACGGTGTTCAGAGAATGAATCATTCCACTATTCCCCATCGCTCACCCAATAGTAAACATTGCCAGCCTCTGTGTTTTTGCTTCTTTCTCCAATCACGTCGCCGGCTTGGGAGGCGTGAACTCTGGCGCTGAAAAGATTAATTGGGCTCCATGTCCATGAATCGTGTTGTGTACCAGATTTATGGGCTCTTTGGCCTGGCTGAGAAAGGGAAATCGGATCTCCGCACTGGATCCAATCACTGAGTTTCCGTGGTACTCGTCACCAAACTTCATACAGCCTTTTGGACAGATAGGTTTGTCTCCAGCTGATAGAGCACAATGGCTTTGAGCCAGAGTTGACGACCCGGGGACGAAACTAGTACCAAAAATTGGACGTGAATTTTGATGTCTTCTGTATGCAAGCTCAAGCTTTACCGGTCAAAGTTTCCAGCACGATGGCACTGACAGATATGAGGGAAAGAGAGAGCAGTGCCATGGTGCAATAGTGCCGGTGTTGCTTTTTCATACTAGACACAAACAAACACAGTAAACAGAGATAAGAGCTGCATAGTACAGTATGACAGCACGTGCTCTATCAAGGTACCTAGAGAAACTGCATCCCGTCATAAGTGGGTGTGAAAATTCCCGCTAATCCTCCACTGGAATCATCTCATAATTAAAGAAATGGAGCTTCGTAGCGTCATTGTGAGGACCTTTAACATCATTTATCAAACGTCCCGCGTATGTTCGGGTATGTAATACCCTTAAATGATACCATCCGTTACCGTACGGAAAGATTCCCCAAATTGCAGACGGGAGCAGACCTTCATACTTGATCGGGTATAGGCCCCGTTATCGCAGCCAATGGGGGAGCTGGGCTGTTGGGCCAAGAGGACCTTGGGGGATGCAGGATGGGTACCATGGTTACTGTCCGTTACTGTATAGATAACGGGTTGCGCACGTGTTGGATATCATGCTATGGATGGCAGCTCAAGTACCTTCATATTGATAATTGATACTCTGTACAGCGATATAAGTATTAGAGCGATTTGTACTATGGTGCACCGTTAATTCATCCCTAGGTTCTGGTTGAGTTGCGCATCAGTGTTTTCCAAGATTGTAGCAGAAGCTTCGACGAATATTCCTAGTCCCAGGGACTCGGTCTTGGTATCTGCAGTTCTGCACTCATAACGAGTCCAGAGCACGTACTATGTCGACGGCGGAATCTACAGCATCTTCCGGAGGACTAGTGACTCGGTAAGTACCTAGCGTGCAACTAAGTTAAGCTCTGGAAATGGTAAGAGGCACTGCGTACTCCGTACATAGTTAGCATTGAATGTGGGACGTCGGCAAGTCGATTTCATTTCCGCCGGCAAGGTTACGCTAGTTTGGAGTATGGAGTACATAGTACATACTGGAGTCGAGTGCGAGAATGGAGTACTTTGTATGAGTGTTGTATGGTGTAAACACTGAATGCACCGGATGCCAGAGAGAGAAAAGAGTACTCCGTATATAATATGAATTGAATGACTATAATAATAATAATAATAATAATAATACCGTATCCTGTATGTTTCAACTGTCAGGCACGGGCAACCTGGTGGTATGACGGCCGACACTGGCGGGAGAGTCCGCCCGCCAGTGCACAAGTGTCACGTTATCTGAGTCAGCGGCTTGTGCACATTATACACGCTAGTTTCTGATCTTCGGCGACTAGTGCCCCCGACGACGCGTAGCCGTTTCAGATTTATGCTATCAGTTGAGTACACCTGTATCAGGGTACTATGTGCAGTGCAGGTATGAAGTAAAGGTACAGACTCTTCAGCCGGAAACTACTTGTAGAGATAATAGCAAACTCAATATCCCATACTGAGTAAACTAGCCCAAGAATTGGAATCCGGGGCAAAGTCTATCGCGCAATCATCCATCTGCCAGTCATCGCCACCATCATGGTCATCAACCAGCAATCCTCCTGAGTCTCATGAGCATCGTTATCAAATAAACTTCCCCATACAAGGCCCATCATCGGAATATTTTGCACATCAGCGCCCGTACGGAGGGCTCCAGGGCCCACGATATTTCCTTGATTTTGGTATGGAGACAGACCCGTTGCTGAATAGGACCTTCCTAATGCAGCGTCACCGTCGTCCGTCGGCCAATTGCAAACCACCATATGGAGTATTACCCTCCGTACAGAGGCATAGTATCTCAGTGGAAACTGACTCGGAGGTTGTCCATCTCCACTACTGACGTTGAGGATCATACGTTTCAACAAGTATCAAAACTACTATTTACTCCAGAGTATGGGAAAACGTGCTCCGGTGTTCAGACTTTATCGAAAGCTTCCGGAAAACTAGTCTAGTTGCCGTATTCGAACCGCGAATGATGGCCAGGATACGGATCCATCGGGTTCTAGCGACGTTAGAGTAAATTTAAATACCTCTACTCCCAAGTATATGTATGTTCCTTTTGTGAAATTTCAATAGAATCAACTCTATTCCGAGTAAGAAATAAGACTCCTACTCTTTCCAGAATTCTTTTACTCTGTACAGATAGACACTCAGTCTATAAAGTAGTATGGAGGGTTGAGAAACTTCGCGCATCTGATTCGTCGGGGAAGTCTCTCGCGAAGCCATCCGCACGGTCTGCTTTGAGAGTCGGTACGACGTACTATGCAATCTCAGCGCCTCTATTAGGTCCAGAGTATGGGCTGATAACGGTCCAGAACACGCTTTGATATCATCTGGGCCCCATTCGAGAATTCGGTCGGCTGCTCTGACTCCCGCCCGCTTTCCGCCTCTCCTTTGTGCCTGGCAGATTAGTATTCGGGCCCTGCTGGCGCTGGCATATTCGGGGCATGTCGGCCCAAGTCTGTGCAACCGCGCCGGTGGCGACGCGGTGGGTGGCGCATTGACTGTAAGTGGCTTCCCATAATATTATAGTGTATGTAATAATATGGTCGTCTAAATAACGCAACCGTTGATTCTTCCTATTTACTCCATCGAAGTCGTCTAGAATACTTCGAAACGTTTAATTTTATTAAATCCTACGGAACATAGTTATATTTACTCCATATCTCTGGCGAGCTGCTACGCCGGCGTTGCCACTAGTGAAATTCCTCTGGGATTCTCGAAGGTCGCTTACCCTTCCATGCATATATTAATTCCTGCGGACTATGTATATTGATTCCTAATGTGGGAGGCCTATGGAGCGGGGCTCTGGTCGGGGATCGAGTTCCGTCGCAAATGATTATCCACACGGAGTATCGCGTTGGAATCCGTTCCCGTTACTATAATGGGCTTCTATTATAGATAGTATAGTTGCAGTTAGTAAGTGCAAGTAGTATGACGGGTGGAATAACCCCCCGGGGGGGTTTCGGCTTATGATACTGGTACCGAGCAGGGTCTGGTCCTTTGTACCTGGGTCGGGTCAGACACAAGGTACTAACTATAGACCGACCAATCACTGCCAAGCGATGTACAGGAACCCGAACTTTATCAGCCGAGGCTGCGTTATTTTTCTTTATCGGCGTCCGTATCGGCGTCCATAACGCATAAATACTAATCGAGTAAACGAGGGATTGCTGCTGCTGCTGCTGATGATGATGGGGATGCTGACAAGGCAATTTCTGCAGAAGTGTTGACAGATAGATGCGTGTATTTGAGGCTGACTGTATATATGACATCTCTGACACTCGCCCTTGCATCGTGACAGTTTGCATGTAAATTGTAGAGTCCAGCGTTTCGTTTCTTGCGGACAGTATTATCGTTATCGATAGCCGCCTCCCCTCCGGATTGTAACCGTTGAGCCTACTGGCTAGAAAATGTGATGGCTCACAGTAAGCGTTGGCAAAGAAACAGTGCGGTTGGTCGATGGCAAGTACCGAAGCAGGGATTGTGACCACCTATCCATCCATCAATCCGCGCGCCATCCTCCACCATTCCAACGGTGAATCGACGGTGCATCGTCCTTTGACAGGCCACATGCATATTATGTATCCTTTTTCTTTATTTATATGTGTCTGCATTCCTTCAGAATGTATATTTGTACGCTTATACATGAATAATACGCGGTTACACAAAGATACATAAGCAAGGGCAGGGAAGCCTGACAGATTCTCCGCACAGTTCCTGCAGTAGACCGAGGGACAGGTCGCATCTCAAATGTGAGGCATTCTCTGTTTGTTTGTTGTGTGCCTAGAGACAGTAAGAAATAAAATACCGTCCAGATGGGAATCACATTGCATGCTCCCGTATGGTCCGTATCAAGAGAATAGATAAATAACCGAGTCAGTATTCCTGAAAATTGATAACTTCCCCAGAAAAAGAAAGAGTCAGGCCGTGCATACAAAGCAAGCGGTTAGTGTTAAGGCCGAACTAACCCGGTTGTGGTAGGTCGATGAGCGGTAAACTTCAATAGCGGGCATTTTCTTTCCTTTGTACGGATTACCATTAAGTTATGTTGGGCGTTGTCGAAGTTGTGCTATCTTATGCGTGCTGTTATTCGTTCGGTAGCGCATCGATCATGTGAACGTAGTCCGTACTTGTAGCCTTTGCTGTAGGTCTTTTCTCGAATTGCCACTAGTTGTTCCTGGGCGATATTCGATCTCGCCACTAATAATGTTGCCATCACAAGGGAAAGTCAACAACGATGGAGGATTCTGTCTATTCCGTAATGGGGTCTCCAGCCCTCTTTCTCTACTCCATTACTACTGGTACTAGGCTGCCGATCGCGGGAATGTTAGTATCAGCCCGGTAGACTAACAAAATGACGATAACTACTCCTATCAGTATATCGCAGGATGTTAAGAAGAGCCCGTCCGTACCCCAAGATGCGGACGGGAAGGGACCCGGCCGCCAGTGGTTAGCACTTTAGCTTAACCGATTGCCAACCTCTTTTCCTGGGCGGGTCGAGCATAATTGGTCAGGGAATTGTGCGCGGTGTGCTACTATTGCAGATGGTTTTCTTATTGGTCAGATACGGGGTTTAGTACATCAGGATCCTGGTCCCCTGACCCTGGTCCACTGCTCTGTATGGATGATGCAGCGTGCAGCGTAGAGTGATAAGACCTCTTCACACATCGGTATGGGATGACCACTGTCATTGACTGATATTTTGTCTCAGGATTTGACCACCACGTTTGAGATTTGATAAAATGGATACATACACTCTACAGGTAGTTTCGGGTGGCAATAACTGTTTCTGCCCTAAAGAAGGAAACATAGTAAACACAAATCAGATTGCGACAGTGGCAGTGACTTTTCTCTCATACAACAAATACACATACGTACTCCCCCGTCCATCCTCCGCATTTACCAATTTGAGGACCAAGCGTACCCGACTAGTCGACCATCCAAATGAAGCAAAGGGCCCGCCCCAGTGGGCCCTCGTGCTCTTTTGGGGGGGGGGGTTCCATAACACTTTGCCGAAAATAGTGACTTGTCCGAGAATGGCCCCAGAGACTAAGAAAAGGTTAGTCTGTGGGATGCAATTTTACTATTGGTTAAGACCAAAAGTGGGCTTCCGACACTGCCTGCCGTCTAAATCGAGGGAAAATTGTGATTGGGCAGGGGGCCGTCGCTCTGATGATGCTATCCCCGCTGATCGGGTAACTGCTATTGGTCGCGGAGTCCAGATCCACTTTTACTCGACCCACGCGTGGTGGTACCCATACCATACATACCGTACAATACGGTAAGATACAAAAGTACAACCTAGTTCGACTCCAATATCAGTAGCACAGGCAGATCAGTCACTCGTTTTATGCTAACCGTCTCCATCGGGCCTGTCTCTCATTTTCCCCGCTGGTGGTTTGATTGATGGATTATTTGGCTTTGGGTTTATTTCTGTCTGACTGCGCTGAACACTTCTTTATCTGCGCTCGTCCTCTTTTTCTCGACCTTCTTCCCTCTTCCTTCTTTTATTTAGTCTCTGTCTCTCATTTACTACTTCAGTCTTTCTCTTTCCTCTCTCTCTCTGTCTATCTGTTCTTAGGGCGTGGTCTTTATATTTCTTTTTCTTCCCTCTCGTTCCAGATCATCTGTTCCATTCTTTCATTGATTCTTATATTCCCCCCATCCCACCCCTGCTACAAGTCGTCTACAAGACTACTCGTCCTTCCTTTTGATCTATCACTTCAACAACAAGTAAAGATAGATTGTTTGAGAGATTGGTTTATATATACTCGACTCTCTTCCATCCGCAGCAGCAACAAATAACTACTAGGGCCATTCAATCTTTCTGTGCCCTCAGTCATTCATTCGCATACTCGACACTCATTCTGTCGACAAACTATAACTACCGCTAATAATACCTCACCTTAACACTCTATTTATACCTAATAATACTGAATAGAACGTCGTTCTATTCTTCACATTGTGAGTACCTGTCTACCTCTATGCTGGGGCTGCGACTGACCCTCCAGACAATGGAAACATACACCATGGCTCCTACCTCGTTCGCATACTATCCCTCGGACGTATCGCAACGACAACACACCCACTACCCCAACCACGCATCGGAGATGCAGCCCTACTATGGTCAGATGCAGTACCCTCAACACCCTCAGCAGCAAGCACACGGTCTTCCCGATCAACACTACCAGCCCACGATGAACATGCACCAAATGGCGACCGCCAACGCCTTCCGGGGGACCATGAACATGACCCCCATCGCCTCGCCGCAACCATCCAACCTCAAGCCCACCATTGTCGTCCAGCCAGGATCGTCGGCTCTCATGCCGCTCGACACCAGGTTTGTGAGCACTGATTTCTATGGTTTCCCCTCAACCCCACCGCTCTCCGCCTCCGGAAGCTCCATCAGTAGCCCACCCTCGACCAGTGGTGCGCAACACACCCCGATTTCGGACACCTTTTTCGCTTTTGAGAAGGTGGAGGGTGTCAAGGAAGGTTGTGAGGGCGATGTCCACACCGAGATCCTGGCCAATGCCGATTGGACGCGGTCGGACTCTCCTCCGATGACTCCAGGTACGTGATTCTTTGATTTCTTTGGCTCTGGTGCAGCGATTCTCGCACGTGCTGGGGGTACTTTTTTAAGCGAAATGTGCATTGGGGCGGCCGCTAACCTATTTGGGCAATCCAGTGTTTATCCACCCGCCCTCGCTCACCGCCAGCCAGAGCTCCGACTTGCTTTCGGCCAACAGCTCGTGCCCATCTCTTTCGCCGTCGCCGTCGCCCGTGTCGTCGAGCTTTGATCCCCAGGCTCAAGCTGGTCTGGTCGCTCAGTCGCAGTCTGCTCTGCCGGTGGAACCTGCCACCACCCACTTCTGTGACCCTCGGGAGTTGACCGTCGAGTCGACGATCGCCGGCTCGGCATCGGACCTGCCCCCATTGCCGACCCTCTCTTGTGAGGAGGAGGACCCCAAGTCTGCTCTGGATGGTGCTGCCGCTGTGACCCTGCCTGTCCATGAGAACTCTTCTCCTACCTTCACCAGCTCCACCGAGGACCCTCTGACCTCGCTTCCGACCTTTGACAGCTTCTCTGACCTCGACTCTGAGGATGAGTTTGTCAACCGTCTGGTTGACTTCCACCCCAGCAACAACGCCTACTTCGTTGGTGACAAGCGCCAGCGTGTTGGTGCTTACAGCTTCGAGGAGGATGGCTTCCTCAGTGAGCACAGCCTGGAAGACGAGGATGTCGCGCACGCTGGCTTCCTTGACGGTGCTGACGTGACTGGCGCTCATGCTCATGCTCACGCCCACGCTCACGTCTGCGAAAAGTCTGAGGAGGTGAGCAACAAGAAGCAGCGGACCAACTCCCGCAAGCCTATCAAGCGCAGCAACTCCACCCAGAGCGAGTCGGACGACAAGAAGGCTCAGGCCGCTGTCAACGCTCAGCCTGCCGCCGAGGCCCGCCCGGTCGCGGACGCTGCTGATGCTGGTGCTGCCCCCGTCTCGGTCAACCGCCGGGGTCGCAAGCAGTCCCTCACTGACGACCCGTCCAAGACCTTCGTCTGCTCTCTCTGCTCGCGTCGCTTCCGTCGCCAAGAGCACCTGAAACGTCACTACCGCTCTCTGCACACCCAGGACAAGCCCTTCGAGTGCAACGAGTGTGGCAAGAAGTTCTCCCGCAGCGACAACCTCGCCCAGCACGCTCGGACTCACGGTGGCCAGTCGGTTGTCATGGGTACCATGGACTCCAACGATGCGGCTGCTCACTACCATGACCCGAATGCACTGGGCGCGGTCCTGTACGAAGCAGCGACCGCCAGCGACTCTTCTGACGCTGGTTCCTCGGGACGCAACTCGCAGAAGAAGCGCAAGCGCGATGACCAGTAAACTGTCTGCCTTTCGTTTGCTGCTTACTTCTTGATGACGCTACGTGACCAGGAGCTCTTGTTTTCTTGACTTCTTTTGAGTCATAATACCTTCTCATCTGCCTTGAGGCTTTTTTATCGCGGGTTGGCGTACGGGCTTGTTCATTTTCATACACTGGTTTGATATCCAAGTGGAGGGTTTACAGGTGTTGGTCCCCTTTTTACATTTCTTATCACATTTTGCATATACGGTCTTTTGGAAGCAAGGACATAGACCGAGTTGCCTGAGCTGCAACGGAGGGAAACGAGGGCGCATATGGATTGGACCAAAATTTTTGTTAGAGCGCATATGATGATACCAATACGGTGGTGGCTTGGGATGATTCTTTTCCTTTTCTTTTTTCTTTTCTCTCATCTGCTTCATTTTTTCTACTTCAGTGTACTATTTTCCTTCTGCACTTCTCGTTTACATTGCATTCTTCTGTTTTTATATTGATGTAATATTTATATCTTGTTGCTTTTTTGTGCTGGCCACATGTGTACCGTTTAATCGCCTTCCCAGTCATCCATGCCCTCGAGGGGCCTTGTTTTGATAGTTGCATCAAATCATATATCCAGCATTATTCCCACTTCTCTGTATCTTGTAGATGACTTGCCTGCGTAGCTGTCTCAGTAGTATTGTACTCCAGTACGGTGGTCTACTTGAGACCACCGGCGCCGAACGAATTCTCCGCAACCATCGTTTCAGTGCGCAGCGCATGACAGTCGCAGACAAATACGATGTATAAGATTTGTTGATCTCATTACACTTTGTCTCTCGTTTCAATTAAACCCATCACCACCACCCTCTACAGGCATCCGGAGAGACAAGAGACAAAATCTTCTCCGCCCCGCCGCCTATCACCCGAACCACTACACACACCAACCATGTCATCACAACCAGGCCTGAACGTGATCGCCCTAGTCTCAGGCGGCAAAGACTCCCTCTACTCGATCTTGCACTGTATCCGCAACGGCCATAAAGTAGTTGCCCTGGCAAATCTCTACCCGAAACAAACCAAAACGACTGCCCCAGATGACTCGCATGATGCACACGAGGATGGTGACGAGGAAGAAGAGGATATCGACAGTTTCATGTACCAAACAATCGGCCACAGCGTGATCCCGCTGTATGAAACCGCGCTACAGATTCCGCTGTATCGCGGCGCGATTACCGGCGGCGCGGTGGATACGTCTCGGGTTTACAGAAACACGGCCACTGCCCACCAACAGAATGACAGGGCAGGGCAAGGCGAGGAAGACGGAGACGAAACAGAGTCTCTAATCCCGCTTCTGCGAAGCGTGAAAGAAGCGCACCCAGAAGCCAACGCTGTTTCCGCGGGCGCTATTCTCTCCACATACCAGCGCACGCGCATCGAGGATGTCGCTGCGAGACTACATCTCGTGCCATTGGCGTGGTTATGGCAGTATCCCGTTTTACCGCCGCCGGTGGAGCGCAAGGATGGCTCTGCGTTGTCTGCGAATATCGCAGATGCGGGCTTACTAGAGGACATGGCTGCTGTCGGCTGCTCGGCACGGATTATTAAGGTGGCCTCCGGCGGTCTTGATGATACATTTCTTTGGGAAGATGTGTCTAGTAGCTTCTCGTCTTCGACGAGAGGACGCATTGTTAAAGCGATGAGGCGGTTTGCGGATGCAGATGTGGGGGGTGTGAGGGGGGCGGTGCTGGGGGAGGGAGGGGAGTATGAGAGTCTTGCTGTGGACGGGCCGGGATTCTTGTGGAAGAGGAGGGTTGAGGTGCTGGGGAGAGAGGTTAAAGTTGGGGAGGGAGGTGTTGGTTTTCTGGGGCTGAGGGGGGCTGTTTGTGTTGATAAGGAGGAGGATGATGGTGTGAAGCCGGGGGATGTGAGGAGGCCGGGGGTGTTGGATGAGAAGTTTGATGCGTTGCTTGATGGATTGAGTCTTGGAGCAGAAGCAGAAGCAGCAGCACCAAGAGTGTCCGAACAATGGCAGTGCGAACCTGTCCAGGCGAACAATGGCGGGCTATGGACGATATCCAACCTCAGTGCACCAGAAGCCGGACCCGACGCTGGCAAGCAGATGTCTGCCATCGCAGAAAAGGTGAAAACCATTCTATCTACAGGTGACAACCAATCAACCGACGACATCGTCTTCGCAACCGTTCTCCTCCGCTCAATGACCGACTTCACAAGCATGAATAACATCTATGTCTCTCTATTCAAGAAACCCAATCCACCAGCCAGAGCAACGGTGGCCTGCGGCAGTGCTCTACCCGATGGAGTAAACATCATGGTTTCCTTCGTGGTTGATCTGGGCCCGCGGGATGCGCGACAGGGACTACATGTGCAGTCGCGGTCATATTGGGCACCCGCGAATATTGGCCCTTACTCGCAGGCCATCTCTGTCCCGGTCCTGGCTCCGGCATCGGATCAGGAATCGAGCAAGTTGGTGTACATTGCCGGCCAAATCCCACTTGAACCCGCAAGCATGGAAATGATTACTTGGGAGACACTGTCACAGCAGAAGCAAGTACAGCAGTCATGGATGGCGGATTACGCTCTACGCGCGGTTCTCGCGCTGCAGCATTTGTGGCGAATCGGCGCGGCCATGCAGGTTGATTGGTGGGTTGGCGGCGTTGCTTTTTTGACGGATGACGGTAACAAACACATCCAAGCCAAAGCCCGACTCGCCTGGCAAGCATGGGCGAAGATGCACATGCGACCTGAAGAAAATGGCGACGAGGATGACGAACCAACCCTCGATGCATGGGATCTCAAATACGGCCGCAGGGACTACGTATACGAGCAAACATCCTCGACAAAATCCGGACCGGGATTACCCAATTTCAACCTCCTGCAGAAACCCGATCCCGCCGATATAACTACAAACACCATCCCTCCATTCCTTGCAGCGCAAATCTCCGAGTTGCCGCGAGGCAGCGATATCGAGTGGCAGGGATTAGGTTGCGTATGTGACGAGGTGAGCGTGACGACGGATAAGCCCGTCGCGGAGATCGGCGTTGGTGCTGATGCATGCACTACCGCCATCGATAAGAAACTAAACTACATCTGCGTTGAGATCGGTGAAGATTCTGGGTCAGATCTGGAATCGAGGCTGCAGGGCATTCTGCGGGTTTATGGCCAGGGTCAGGAGCATATGGTGCTTTATACGGCGAAGGCGCTGAGGGATGGGTTTGTGTGGCCGGGTCAGATTGTGCCTTGTTTGTCGGTTTGGGGGAGGGAGGGGAGGAGGTTGGGGGGTGGGGTTGTTATACAGTGCTCGTAGCTATATCAGATTATTGTTATAGTGGTTGTTTCATGGGTATACTCTGGGTTTTGGAAGCATCAAAATGCCAGTCGAGAACTGTGCTCGCAATGACTATGTTCCGTCATTTACTAAACCTGGAATGCTGGCACTTGACGCTGAAACCGGCAGACGAATCCGACAGTCTGGAATGCATAAATTGTGCCTGATTAACATAAACCATTTTTGGAAGACTGTAAGCAGCTGTCAAGCCGGAAAATATCAGCAGAAATAGCAACTGTCAAGCATGTGATTGATAGGGCAGAAAGCAAAAAACACTTCCGCCTTTTGTCTGATGAAACAGCGTCGCCTCCTTTACCACTGTCCTTTCACTACTATTATTGTCAAGTTCTGTGAGCCTGTACAGCGCTATCTTATTGCTGAATTCGCCAAATTACTCTTTCAACCTCTTTTACCTTCGACATGACGTATCCTGCATAAACCCGACTCATCAAAACCACGAAGATCCACCCCAAGGAATGGCATCATGCCCTCTCCGCTAACTCGCGACGAAGACAGACTATCGCCTTCTCGTTTCTCCCCCCCTCCTCCTATCCCTAACCCCGACTCTCTTGCATCATCAATAACAGCGACTACAACAACCATACCGAACCCTGACCTCCTGCGACCATTCTCCCGCTCCCCTCACCCCTACCACCGCACCGGCCACGGCCAAAGCGAACGACTCCGTCACCCGGGCTGGTCGCGCACGTCCAGCGATAGCGGCACCGAAGCCGATGATGAGAGTACGGGTGTGTTAAAGGGGCTGCCGGCTCCGCCGATTCGGCCGAGGAAGGGGTTACGCGCTGTTGAGGATGCGGAGTCGTGGGTGCCCGGGTTGCGGTCGTTGGCGCGGGCAAGGACTCGGGGAGCGCAGAGGGATGGCGCGAGGGCTGCGGGGGCAGGAGGGGAAAAGGGGAATAAGGAGGGGGCGCAGGGGAAACGGGTGGAGGTTTTGAGGAGGATGTTGGAGGTTGCGTTGGTGGCTTCTGTTGGTGCGGTGGTGGTTCGGCCGGTGGATGTGCAGGCGATTGCGTGGATTTGGAGGAAGGGTATGTATTTGTGGTTGGTGTGAACGGGGCTGAGGTGGATTGGTGGCTGACGAGTGCAGAGATTGCTACGTATGGGCTGTTGGTGAGCAGTCTTTATGCGGCGTATCCGTTTCGCATTTCCAGACGGAGGTCTGCGCGATTGAAACTCCCCTCGTTCTCGATACCTGCCAGCTTCGATCCTGCGCCGCTCATCTATCCGACCCTGATTCCGCTATTCGTTTCGCTTTCCTTGTCGTATCATAGACCTGTATTAATACTGCCGAATATCCTGCTCGGGCTCTCGTCGCTGCCGACGCCGGTTATTCCGTTACATGCGTGGAACCATGGCCATAGCATAGTCCATTGGGTGATTACTTTGGTTCCTCTGTGTGTGTGTGAACATTTGGCTTGGGGAAATGCGCCGCCCAAGCCATTGTCACTTTACGGCATTGATTCGGAAGCGTTGGCTCTCGTTTTTCCTTTGCAGCAAGCATTGGTACCCATTCTTGATTTCTTACTCGCTACGAGTCTTTTACCAGCAGAGCTGCAGCTGTTGGCTACGGCTCTGATCAACCTTTATCTCTTCGCGGCTTCTCCTCAGGCGGAGATTCTCAAGGCGCTGTTATGGCTGGGTGGATTGTGCATATTTGTTTTCTGTCGACATGTTCTCAGCTGGGAGGTTGCGCTGGCTAGAATGCCTAGTTGGAAGTTTCGGCGATATCCGAGCAATTCGCAGACGACGAGAGGTGTTTTGAACTTTATCGATCACCAAGTTTGTGAGAAATTGAGTCGGACGGGGTGTCCGGATGAGCTTATGTCGGATAGTGAAGAGGGAGAAGATCCTCCTCCGCTGAAGTCGCGGAGAACTATTGAAACGCCTTTGGCCGGGGGACTCATGTCCTTTGAGAGGGCACAAGAGAAACCTGCTAGGCCTGTCGATGCTGGGCATAAGCGGCGGCACACTATTTCTACTGTTGAGAATATTGCACCGACCAGAACTACAGCTAAGGGTCGACGGAAACGTTTGATGGCTCCCGGGTTAGCGTCTTTCTTATCGATGACGGTGCCCCAGGCGACAGTACGCAAGTGGTTGTACGCGGCGTATATCTATGTCGCTATTCTGGGGATTGCTATAGGGCCTGTTCGGAAGTATGTGGCTGAGAAGGCATTGAGCGGAGATGAGCCTTTTGGTTGGGGATTGGGATATCTCTTTGGGAATCTCTCCCTGTTCCGATTCTGGGTGGTTGTCAGAAATCTAGAAGGATGGATTCGATTACCTGCTCGCATCGACGTGGATGAGGCGGGTTCATCATGTGTGCTTGGTTGTGTGGAACACCTGCGACAAGAGACCTTTGGGGAGGCTAATACACGCCTGCTGGTCAGCGCATACTGCTTCACGGTGCTCCTGGCCGGCATGGCGATCGTTTTTAGGCTGAGCAATATCGCAGAGGTTGATACTCGGCGCAAAGTGTTCCATGGCATGATGGTGTTGATGTTCCTCCCGACGGTTTTCGTCGACCCAGCGTTCTGTTCCCTTGCTCTGGGCACCGTACTAGCCATGTTCCTCCTCCTGGACCTGTTCAGAGCGTCTCAATTACCGCCCATCTCTCGACCGTTGACGCACTTCCTCGCACCCTACGTCGATGGCCGTGACCATCGTGGACCAGTCATCGTTTCACACATCTTCCTCTTAATCGGATGCTCGATCCCGCTCTGGCTATCCCTTGCCGATATCCCCCGCACCGGAGACGGCCCATGGATCGGGTGGGGCGTGCTCTCCCGGGATGTCAGTATGGTGAGCGGCGTCATTTGCGTGGGGATGGGAGATGCAGCAGCATCACTGATCGGTCGACGATTCGGCCGGGTGAAATGGTTCTGGGGCGGAGGGAAGTCTCTCGAGGGGAGTGCCGCATTTGCGGCTGCTGTGTTCTGCGGGTTGATGTCTGCGCGGATTTGGTTGGCTGTTGGCCGATGGCCAGTCAATGGCCAGGAAGAGCCATTCTCATGGATATGGACTATGGTCAAAGCTGCGCTGGCAGCTGGAGGGACCAGTGCGACCGAGGCGATTCTCACAGGATGCAATGATAATGTGGTAGTCCCGGTAGTGTTATGGCTGCTGGTGCGAGGGCTTGAGCTTTGACTCGTGTACATACATATGGCTTTTTTTCTTTACCCCTTTGTGATATAATGGCGTTGGTCTGGATTCAGCAATGCGTGATGCAGAGATGATCGATTGATTTGTCTGCTTTTCCCGGGGATCATGGGTAGCGACAGCCTATGATAGAGAGAGTTTCGGTGCATCCAGCGGTTCCGCGAGTCTAGACGTTGATCTGGATGACATGGCAGAATCCTTTTCTTTTCATTGATTCATTCATTTCATACATTCATTATTCTCTTGTTTCACATTCTTTCTTCTTTATTGTGCTGTACTATTATTGTCTCCCCCCCGTATAACAAAGTCACCTGGTGAGTCATGTGTGAATCAGTCATCCAATACCACTAGTATTGCTAATACGGGATTACACTGCAGATCAGCTGATGAAGCAGCCTCAAAAACGGGTTAATTACGGTAAGTTACCCGCGATCGCCCGCTAGCTCTATCTAATCGATAACAGACCGCCCTGTATCGGTATCGTCGTACGCCGTTATCGTTTCCGGCCTCAGGCCATGTTATCTAACCTTCGTCTGCATTCTTCATTCCCTGGTTTCTTCATTTCCATCCTCTATTCTCCTCCTTCCTTCCTCCTTGATATATCAACACTTGATACCCTTGATATACTTGATTACATATTACCATATACAGCCACAATCATCTGGGGGAGTTACATCATTGATCACTCGCCGCCCTCCTGACCGCCTTTGCCCACTGTTATCGCCTCCCCCGGGTCACTCACGCAGTCACACTCTGTTGTTCCTTGGGCCCAGTGCCGTTTCCCCCCCAGACTCGACATTCCATCACATCATCTCCAGCGTCCATTAGACCAGGTCAGCCCATCTTTTTACTTTTAAGAATCACTCATACTTGTACTGCACTTTTTTCCCCCTTATCCCCGGAAATCCCTACACCTGCGTGCTGCTCTTATCAGCGAATTATCTACTGACTTCTCCTGCAAGTCGCCTTAGTCCTACCATCTATCTACATACTCGTTACTAGTACAACCAACCAATCATCCAACAACCATCCCGTTTATCCTCATCTATTCGGCTCCTCACCGCTCTCTCTCTCTCTCTCTCTCTCTATCATAGTGCAACTGTATTGTTGTTTGGCTTTGCGTGCGTTGTCGGATTCATATATACCTACTGCTACTACTACTCGTACTCGTTTCTTGGTTCTCGACTCTCCTCCTCGTTCCACGGGTCCTCAGCCTCTCTACCTTACCTGGGTAGCTTCCTTTCCCTCCTTCCTTTCCCCTACTCACCTCGACCTCATCTCCCATCCACTTCCACAATTCATCGTTTGACGGTTCTTCGGTTCTCGGATCGGCATTACACATCATCTCGTCCTCCCAACCCTTGTTTCCCCTGATGGGCCTCCGTTATCATCCGTCGCCGCTGTTTCTGACGCTGTTGAGGTAGTTGGGTGTCTCTTTCGGGGTGTGAAAGTGGTGTTCATCTTCTCTTGCTTATCGGAAAAGGAGTATATCACTCTTATCCATCTCCATCTTCACTCATGGCCTCTTCGCATCACTCGAGGAGGCCAAGAGATGCCTCCGGGACTCAGATGCCCGTTGGCCGCTACACAAGGTTGGATGAGATTGGTCGTGGGAGCTTTGCTACTGTCTACCAGGGAGTGCATACGGTGAGTGCTCTTGCTTTGTCTTGTTGGATTGATGGATGATGCTGATACAAGGACTCCATTAGAAATCACGCACCTATGTCGCCATCAAGTCGGTGAACTTGTCGAAGCTCAACCGGAAGTTGAAGGAAAACCTCTACTCCGAGATTCAAATTCTCAAGGGCCTATACCATCCTCATATCGTCGCTCTCATCGACTGCCATGAATCCACATCTCATATCCACCTGGTTATGGAGTACTGTGCCCTCGGGGACCTGTCGTTATTTATCAAAAGACGAGATACCCTCGGGGAGCATCGGTATACACGGGATATGATGGCAAAGTATCCCAACCCCCGGGGTGGTGCTCTCAACGAGGTCATCGTTCGTCACTTCCTCAAACAATTATCCAGCTCCCTCAAGTTCCTTCGAGACCGCAATCTTATCCATCGTGATATCAAGCCGCAGAATCTGCTTCTCTGCCCTGCTCCCGCATCCTACCGTGCCGGCGTTGCCCAGGTCGTTCCCTTCAAGGGAAGCGAGGACTCGTTCAACCCGGAAACCGGTCTCGAGTCATTACCCATGCTCAAGATTGCAGATTTTGGATTCGCTCGTTCCCTTCCGGCCACATCGTTGGCTGAAACTCTCTGTGGTTCTCCATTGTATATGGCCCCTGAGATTCTTCGATATGAGAAGTACGATGCCAAGGCAGATCTATGGTCTGTTGGTACTGTGCTCTACGAGATGGTGGTCGGGAAACCACCGTTTCGAGCGTCAAACCACGTGGAGCTACTTCGGAAGATCGAGAAAGGGGAAGATAGGATTAAGTTCCCTGAAGAGAACCCCGCGTCCGAGGACGTTAAGAAACTAATCCGTGGCCTACTCAAGCGGAATCCAGTGGAACGTATGACCTTCAACGACTTCTTTGAGAACAACATCATCAAAGGGCCTATTCCTGGGTTAGTACTCGACGATACATCAGATCATCGTCGTTCTTCTGTGGAAGCCGGTGCCGTGCCGCAAGTGTCTCGACCCGAGTCCCGTCCTGGACCTAGTACTTCAATTGAACCTCAGCGTGAGAAGGAAGTTACACAACCCGCACCGACCCGAGAGGAACCGTCGGAGAAGCCGACAACCGCTCAACAGCCACCGGCTCCTCGTCAGAAATCGGGGACGCCTCCGGGTGTTACACCGATGCGGAGAATGGGAAGTGCTGATAGGCCCCCGTCCGCTGCCAAAGAGCCACCACGTGCGATGACACCTCCGCAACGACCGCCACCTGTTTCTGCCGCTACTGCTCCGGCCCGCCCGGAACTCGTCGACCGTAATGTTCCGACCGGAGCCCAAAGATTGCCGCAAGGCCAGAAGCCTGCAACAGACGGCACGAGAGAAGAGCGGGAGCGTGCTGCACAGGAAGTTGCGTTCGAGAGGGATTATGTGGTTGTGGAAAAGCGTGCGGTCGAGGTCAACGCCTTTGCAGATGAATTGGCACATAGTCCTCGCATTCAGGGTTATGCCCGTCCGGGGCAAGGCACTATTACCCGTCGTACAACGGCACCAAGTGCGACAACCAACCCGTCCGGTCAACCTCCCGCCAGCAAGGCCATGCAGATAATCCCGGGACGGGGACGTGCGGATTCAGGCCACAGCCGTCAGGGCTCTTATGAACGGCGGTACGGCCAGAGCCCTACGTCGGCAACATCGGCCATTTCAAAGGCCCTTAACATGGCCAGTGGAAGACTGTTTGGGATGGGCTTCTCCCCGCCAATGACAGTCACAAAAGGTGGACGGTCGCCTCCCTTGGGCTACAATCCATTTCCAGCCTATCCTACTCAAGGTAGTCTGATGATTGTTGGAGATGGTACCAAAACCAACGTCGCCCTGGATGAAGATACCAAGACTGTCCAAGTAATTGAGGAGTGTGCCACCCGTAGTGATGTTGTATATGGATTCGCCGAAGTGAAGTACAAGCAACTCATTCCTTTGGCGCCGTCGGCCCAACTCGACCAGCACGCCATGAGACCCAATGCACCGGATTTTGAACAAGACAACTCGGAATTCGCCGATAGCGGGTTGACTATTGACGCCACTGTGACTCTTGCGGAGGAAGCGTTGGTGCTCTACGTCAAGGCACTTTCACTGCTCGCCAAATCCATGGATATTGCCGGTGCCTGGTGGTCACGCAAGAACCGTGACCCATTTGCTGATAAGTCGAGCGATCCTACCAGTGGTGCCGTGGGTACTCGAGTCAACAATGTTGTCCAATGGGTACGGGGTCGCTTCAACGAAGTCTTGGAGAAAGCAGAATTTGTCCGGTTAAAGTTGGTCGAAGGGCAGAAGCGACTGGCAGGCCAAACAAGCAACCGTTCGATTGCCTCGTCTGCTGGTTCTGCGGCCTCTGCGGATGTGATGGTCAGCTCGGGCGTGACAGCGGAGAAACTGATGTACGATCGCGCGTTGGAAATGAGCCGAGCAGCAGCCATCAATGAGCTTACCGGTGAAGATCTCCCCGGGTGCGAAATTGCATACGTCACCGCTATACGCATGTTGGAAGCGGTGCTTGAGGAGGAGGGACCATCGTCGTCACGAGCAGGAGGCGCCCCGAGGGATGATGACAAGATTATTCTCGATGGGATGCAAGCAGAGGACCGGCAGGTGGTTGTCAAATGTAAGTTCTTCAACAATGGACGTGCGTGCCTTTCTTCTGACTATGTTACAGTGGTATCCAGCATCCGGGGTCGATTGGCAGCACTTAGCAAGAAGCTTGCGTTGATGGCGAAGCGAGCACCAACTCCGGTCGCTGGCAAGATCTCTCCCACACCGAACGTGGCTGTTGCTTCGCCCACCGTGGGCGCAACGCCGCCTAAGTGAAGAATTTGCATCCCATGCCACTTTGAAGTGGCCTTGACTCATACCATTTACTGATTTGATTTGTTCTTCTGGTTTACTTAATGAGACATTTTAAAGAGCTGACGGGCCGCTATGTTCTGGCGTTGGCTCTATTGTTTTTACGAGATATGATCATGGGCGGTTTTTGTTCGTTTTGAGGTTTCTTTGGGACACAGACTCCGCTCCTTTCCATTCTGATCTTGTGTTTGTGATTCTTTGACCATTTCATTATCATATATCCGATTGGCAGCAGGTGTTAACTGTTTTATTTCTGGGAGCGATCATTCGATGTTTCATGGCGTTTGGGAAGGAAGGGATATATACAGATTGACATGATAGCAATGAAGGTGGCCGGCGTATTGCCGGATTGATATGAGAGTATTGTTGTACATAGCACAAATGTGAGCTTATTTTTGGAATCTGCATGGAAAACAACGTGACTTGGAGATAAGATCTCGATCTGAGCCACGTGACATGTCAACGTCTGAGTTTCCAGATCCAGAAGAAAAACCGCCGAGAATAACCAGCGCTGAGCTGCTGAAACGACCGACCAGAATTGCGTGATCGGGTGCTGAGAGTTTTGGCAGTCTCGCCGAGATGTGGAGTGGTTCCCGCTAAACTAAGAGAGCTGATTTTTTCGGGTCTGAAATTGCGCCATCGCCGAACTGACAGCTTTTGCCTCATGGGTCACGCTTTTTTACTCCCTTTACTCTCTTTTTCTTTTGCTTGTGATAGTATTTGACTACTAATTTCCCTCTCATTCTTTCGCAACCTAATCGGGTCTGTTTGGACTTTGCATCGGAGATTTTCGCCACGGAATGAGATTGATAGCTTCCATTCTTGGTTCCTTGAATCGGTAGCGCAGCCGAACTTTTTTTTTTTTTTTCTAATTGCTCTCGTTACAATTCCGATTCCTTTTCTATTGATTGTCGCAGAAATACGAAACAATCCGGTCATCGAAAGGAAGAGGTGTTAGGGCCGTCAGCGATTGCACCACATTTAGGCCCAGCACATCATCACCATCGCGGTTGTTCTCGGCTGTCCGAGCTGAGCTGCTATATAGCTGCTAGCCCCAGCTTTTGTTCTACCCCATAAGCAAAAAGAGGCAAAAGGGAGTTACAGCAAAATGGAGGATCCCGTTGCAGAATCACATGTCCAGAAGGGCATCATCCCCGACGCGAAGCCCGTTGATGAGGCGCCGCGTAGGGCTGATGGTGTTTCGCAGCTTTGTATGTCGCCACCAACCCCTATGTATGAGGTTTGAGGCGAGGCTAACATGCGCAGATGAGGGAAATGTCTTTGAAGCTACACCTGAAGATCGTCGCCAGATTGGTGTGGTCAGCGCGTCGTTTCTGATTTTCAACCGTGTTATTGGCACGGGTGTTTTTGCAACGCCGAGTACTATCCTGGAGTTGTCGGGGAGTGTTGGGTTGTCGTTGATTATGTGGGTTGTTGGGACGTTGATTGCCATGGCTGGAACGGCGGTTTATTTGGAGTGGGGGACTGCTATTCCCAAGTATGTTCTTTCCTTGCCAGGAGATATGTGCGAGCTAACATGGGTTCAGGAACGGTGGTGAAAAGAATTACCTCGAATACGTCTTCAAGAAGCCCAAGTTCCTCGCTACCGCCATGTACGCCGCCTACACCGTCTTGCTGGGCTGGGCTGCCAGCAACAGTGTCGTCTTTGGCGAATACATCCTCAACGCCGCCGATGTCGAGGTTGGTCGCTGGAACCAGCGCGGTATCGGTTTGGCCTGTCTCACCACTGCATTCCTCGTCCATTCGTTCGCGGTGAAATGGGGTCTTCGACTGCAGAACCTGCTCGGTGTCGTTAAGCTGGTTATCATCCTATTCGTCATTGTCGCTGGTTGGGTGGCGCTGGCTGGACACATGCATATCGAGGACCCGCCGCATAACTTCCGGAATGCGTTCGAGGGCACGACGAGTAGTGGATATGGTATTGTGATGGCGCTGTACAACGTTATCTGGTCGTTTATTGGGTATTCGAACGCGAACTATGTAAGTTGCACTGTTGCACGTGCGTCCACAGAGTTTAATGCTAACGCATGTCGCACAACAGGCGTTGAGTGAAACCAAGAACCCGGTCCGGACGTTGAAGATCGCAGCCCCGATGGCTATTGGATCTGTCGGGATCTTCTACATGCTCTGCAACATCGCGTATTTCGCTGCCGTGCCCAAGGAGCAGTTCTTGTCGTCGGGGCAGACTGTCGCGGCAGCTTTCTTTGGAAATATGTTCGGTGCTCGCGCTGAGAAGGTCATGTCTGTGTTCGTCGCACTGTCGGCGTTTGGCAATGTGCTTTCAGTTATTTTCTCTCAAGGTCGGATTGTCCAAGAATTGGGTCGTGAGGGCGTTCTGCCCTTTTCGAAGATCTGGGCTAGCAACCGGCCTTTCAACTCGCCTGCTGCCGGTCTCTTCGAGCACTGGGTTGTGTCGCTTATTATCTTGTTGGCGCCTCCGCCAGGTGATGCGTACAACTTCTTGGTCAAGTGAGTTCTCCCATTCAGAATGCGATCCGAATATCAGACTAACCCAAGACAGCCTCATCTCCTACCCCCTCTCCATCGTCAACGTCTTCGTCTCCGCCGGCCTCATCTGGATCTACCTCACCCGCGAAACGCGCTTCCCCAACTGGAACCCCGGCATCCGCGCCACTCTCCCCGTCACCATCTTCTTCTTTCTCTCCCAATGCTACCTCGTCGTCGCACCCTACGTGCCCCCCTCCGCCGGTCAGAGTGTCTACAACGAGCTCCCCTACTACCTGCACTGCGTGGTCGCGATCGGTATTTTTGCATTCGGCGCGCTGTACTATATGGTGTGGGCGGTGCTGATGCCCAAGTTCGGGAAGTACATGTTGGTCAAGGAGACTGTGGTGGATGCTGATGGCTGGTCCAGAAGTGTTTTCACGCGGTTGCCGTTGGCGCAGGCGGGCTCTTCTGCTTCTTCATGAGTTGACCGCGTTTGTTGATCATATTTAATTCGACCGCATGTTTGGGTAAGGCGTTATGAGCGATACAAAGAGTACATAGAGAGCATAATTGTAATTTAATTATGGATATCATATGAAATAATAAATGTCCCAGTCATCTATGGAAGTCCAGTCACGTAGTTTTGATTCATGGACCCCTCAAACTGGCTGGAGAACTGTCTCGCAAGTACTGCCATAATGGCAGGTTGCAGTATTTGACATGAGCGGAAATATGGCATATACTGTTTTTGACTTGCTTAGCTTAGAATGTGGAGGGGAGAAGGAGGAGAGAAGAAGGAGAAAAGCAGAAAGCAAAGAGGAAGAGAAAAACATCATGTGACGACTCCGCCCCTAACCCTATTACTATTTAGGACTAGTCTTTATGCCTTATTGCCTGGTACAGCTTGTCAGGTATTGTCATAGAATACGCACCGCCTACTGGTTTTGGCTTGATATTGTTCTGCGGTGTTAGTTTTCCGATTCTTTCGAGCTTTCATCTAGAGATCGTCCATTGCGAGTTGCCATTGCCAATTGCTCTCTTTCTTTGTATTATAGTGTATCATATAATTCCCTCGTTTTTGTTTCCCCCATATTCTCATATCCGCAGTTCATGCGTCGCCTTTCCTCCACGCGGTTACCGCTGGTGCTCAACGCAGCAAGACAGCCACCGCTCTCTCGTCGCCCGCTTTCGCTTTCATTCCTCAACCCCTCCTCCACATTATCTCTTTCAACGACTACTCCTTCAACTACTACCTCTCCTACGACAAATCGCCTCTCTCGTTCTTCTCCCCTCTCGCATACTTCGAAACGCTACTGTTCTTACCGCAGGATGTGTCGCCGTGGTGAGGAGCTCTCGGGCTCGACTACCATGCAGGGCCGTGAGGTGCTGCCGAAGAATGTTAAACCCGTGCATTATGATTTGACCCTGGAGCCGGACTTTGAGAAGTTCACTTATGATGGGAGTGTTGTTATTGAGTATGCTTTTGCTCCTTGATACCTGCGGTATAGCTATAGCTATGCGATGGTGGGGTAGCTAACACCGTCCAGCCTCCAAGTCACAGAAGACACCACCTCGATCTCGCTCAACTCGAATGAAATCGACATCAAGAAGGCCTCCGTCCTATCGCAGGGCTCCGTCATCGCATCTAACCCTGATGTCTCCATCAACAAAGACACCCAGGTCGCTACCGTCAAGTTCTCGGACACTATTCCCGCGGGGACCTCCGCCCAGCTGAAGCTGGACTTTGTCGGCTCGCTGAATGACAACATGGCTGGTTTTTACCGCTCGTCATATAAGACCAGTGATGGCCAGACCAAGTATATTGCTTCGACGCAGATGGAGCCGACGGATGCCCGGCGGGCGTTTCCCTGCTTTGATGAGCCGGCGCTCAAGGCCAAGTTTACGATCACGCTGGTTGCGGATAAGAGCATGACTTGCTTGAGTAATATGGATGTTGCCGAGGAGAAGGATGTTGGGAGTGGTAAGGCGGCGGTTAAGTTTAATACGTCGCCACTTATGTCGACCTATCTTGTGGCGTTTATTGTTGGCCATCTTAACTATATTGAGACCAAGGACTTCCGTGTTCCTATCCGGGTGTATGCTACGCCCGACCAGGACATTGAGCATGGTCGCTTCTCGTTGGATTTGGCGGCTAGGACGCTGGCTTTCTATGAGAAGGCTTTTGACAGCGAGTTCCCGCTTCCCAAGATGGATATGGTTGCCGTGCCGGATTTCAGTGCCGGGGCCATGGAGAACTGGGGTCTGATCACCTACCGTATCGTCGACGTGCTGCTGGACGAGAAGACCAGCGGCGCTTCGCGCAAGGAGCGTATTGCCGAGGTTGTCCAGCACGAATTGGCCCACCAATGGTTCGGTAACCTGGTCACCATGGACTTCTGGGATGGTCTCTGGTTGAACGAGGGTTTTGCTACCTGGATGTCGTGGTACTCTTGCAACAGCTTCTACCCCGAGTGGAAGGTCTGGCAGACCTACGTCATCGACAACCTGCAGGGTGCGCTGTCTCTCGACTCGCTGCGTAGCAGTCACCCCATCGAGGTGCCTGTCAAGCGTGCCGAGGATATCAACCAGATTTTTGACGCCATCTCGTACTCCAAGGGCTCGTCCGTGCTGCGCATGATTTCCAAGTACTTGGGTGAGGATGTCTTCCTCCAGGGTGTCCGCAACTACATCAAGAAGCACGCCTACGGAAATACTCAGACTGGCGATCTTTGGGGTGCTTTGGCTGATGCCAGTGGCAAGCCTGTGCAGGCTGTCATGGACATCTGGACCAAGCACGTTGGTTTCCCTGTCGTTTCGGTGACCGAGAACCCCGAGTCGTCGTCTATCAGGCTGAAGCAGAACCGTTTCCTGCGTACGGGCGATGTCCGTCCCGAGGAGGACACCACTCTCTACCCCATCTCGCTGGGCCTGCGTACCAAGCAGGGTGTCGACGAGGAGACGATGCTGACGGAGCGTGAGAGTGAATTCAAGGTGCCTGACCTTGATTTCTTTAAGCTCAATGCTGACCACTCCGCCCTCTACCGTGCCTCGTATAGCCCCGAGCGTCTCGCCAAGCTTGGCGAGGCCGCCAGAAAGGGATTGTTGACCGTTGAGGACCGTGCCGGTATGATTGCGGACTCTGGCGCTCTTGCCGCTTCGGGCTACCAGAGTACCTCCGGTCTGTTGTCGCTTCTGAAGGGCTTCGACAGCGAGTCCGAGTTTGTCGTGTGGAACGAGATCCTGGCTCGCATTGGCACCGTGCGTGCCGCTTGGTTGTTCGAAGACACCCAGACCAAGGACGCCCTCAAGGCCTTCCAGCGCTCGCTGGTTGCCACCAAGGCGCACGAGCTCGGCTGGACATTCTCCGAAGAAGACGGCCACATCCTACAACAATTCAAGGCCCTCATGTTCGCCAGCGCCGGCTCCGCCGAAGACCCAACCGTAATCAAGGCCGCGCAAGACATGTTCGCCAAGTTCGCCGCCGGCGACCTCGGCGCGATCCACCCCAACATCCGCGGCAGTGTCTTCACCATCGTCCTCAAGCACGGCGGCGCCAAGGAATACGACGTCGTCCTCGACCGCTTCCGCAACGCACCTACTTCAGACGAAAAGACGACCGCTCTGCGCTGCCTGGGCGCCGCCGAAGACCCGGCTCTCATCCAGCGCACGCTCGGCCTGGCCTCTGGCGACGAGGTTAAGAACCAGGACATTTACATGCCTCTTGGCGGCCTCCGCGCCCACGCCGCCGGTATCGAGGCGCGCTGGAATTGGGTCAAGGATAACTGGGATGCGCTATATAAGCGTCTGCCGCCTGGTCTGGGTATGTTGGGTACTGTTGTGCAGCTTTGCACGTCGAGCTTCTGCACCGAGGAGCAGCTCAAGGACGTGCAGGGTTTCTTTGAGAATAAGGATACTAAGGTATGTCCTTTCTTCATCCGTCTACCAATTATTCATTTAGTATGATCTGGTATTAACGCTTGTGTGCAGGGCTATGACCGCGCTGTCGAGCAAACTCTGGATGCTATCCGGGCTAAGGTTCACTGGCTTAAGCGGGACCGGGACGATGTTACGGGCTGGCTTAAGGCTAATGGGTTCCTGCGTGATGGGAAGCTGTAAGCTTAGGCTTTCAGGTTTAAGGTTTGAGACGTAGGTTCGGATTTGGGTGGATTTTGGTAGGGGGTTGGTGATGACGTTTTAAGCAAATTTGGATCTAAATCTAATGATGAATATGAAGTGATCTCGTCTCTATTTGGTTTATGCTGGGCAGTACCTGCGTAGGAACTTTCAGAGAGGTAATGTAGAACACTATGTTTGTCTTCTTTTGGCTTCCGCCCCATATGCCCTATATAGGGTGAAACTATCTAACAGAACCCACCGTCATCTGGCCACAAGGATGCCAACAGTTTACGTCCTGTCCATCTGCTATCCTGGCTTCGTAGACACAGTACTGTGATCCTTCATCTAGCTGGACCCTCGTTCTTCTCTGGAGGGGAAAAAAAGGATCACATAGAAAAATTTCCGTCCTCGATACCGGTTTCTGGACTTTTTAAACTGCAACGTTCACAATCATCGCTTTGAATCGGACACCAAAATATGGGATCCGTGGACAATCCCGGCATGGTTCAGGGCTTTGCTGGCACCGCGCTGTGGCTGCGGTTTGTTTCGAGAAATTTATTGTCCCCAAATACCACGGAGCAAGCTTGTAAGAGAATTCTCGGAAGGATATGTTTGATATGGCGAGAGGGGGTATGCATGTAGCTGTAGTCAATTAAGACCACGCCACAACACACAGTGGCCAAGGGTACCAGACAGTGCACCCTGAACTGTTATGACCCCTGTGAGATATGAAAAATCAGAAGGCTTATTCCATATCTTTGCTCGCTCTCTCTTTCTTTTTTTTTTTTCTTTTATTTTGCTTTTTACGGGGCTCTTGCTTCTTTTTTTGCTCCCTAGTTTAGTTCGCGGGCCGTAAGTAGCGTTATATATTTCTCTGCTTTCGTAGACACAGCATCATGTTCCTGTTTATCTAGCCATGGTGCAACACAGTAGTTCTTTACCTCCCGCGAAGGAGAGTAACAGCCATAAGATAACCGAGAAAGGCGAGTTGATTAGATGTGAAAAGTCCAAAGACATAACTCACGACTGCGTTATTAATACCCATGTTAGAGTTGCAAGATTCGTCCAATACTTGTTTCTCCGGCTCGACTGTAGTCTCCATGAATCGAAAGAGATACGAGACCAAGGCCTTAGCCGTGACATGGATTCGCTTCTCAGTCTTGAAACTTGCTATGGCATGCTCTGCCCGTGGGTCCGGGTTCGGCTTCCTCTGCTTGGTCACATATGTCTAACCGTGGAAACCCTTTCCACAAAAAGACGGGAAGTGTGCAGGTTGAATGGCAACTAGTGTTCACCGTGGAGGTAACTGGACTGGTTGTGTATACTCGAAAATACTTCATCTAACGGTTTTCTCGGTTCGTTCATCTTTGTTGACCCCAGTGAGGTCTCTGTCTTGAATGGTTTAGAAGTGAGAGATTCATTCTGGGGGCCTGGATCTAGTAAGACCACATCGAATCAATTTAAACGGACCGTATACGTCCAGATGCCGGTTTTCTTTGTTTTTTTTCGGTCCGGATGTGCAGACCAGGTTCTTCAGAGGCTGCGGTTGAAATATTGATTCTAACATATGAGACTTGGTTTGATCGTATGCAGCTGAGACGCATGCACTGTATAACACAGTAATCAGTATGCCTAAGCGCTTAGCATTTGATCATCGTAGCATCGTTCTCGTTCCAGCGTGGGGTCTCGTCTTCCCAATAATGGAAGGGAAAAAAGGGTACAGCCATCTAAACCAGACGGAATCGGATCAAAATGACGACCACATCGGGAATTGGGTCCACTCGAGCTTTTTGACGCTAACCAAGGGTAGGCGCCGAGCTGACATATAGCGTTTGCACTTGAGTCGAAAAGTCCGCTAAGTGAACGCGGCGGCCAGCGCCTGTCAATAGACGATAGACGATATGATTCATCTAAGATCAT
The DNA here is from genome assembly GCF_016861735.1 of Aspergillus chevalieri. Taxonomy (NCBI): domain Eukaryota; kingdom Fungi; phylum Ascomycota; class Eurotiomycetes; order Eurotiales; family Aspergillaceae; genus Aspergillus; species Aspergillus chevalieri. The sequence continues at coordinate 1,774,137 of NC_057362.1, forward strand.
CGTGACTGTTGGATGCTGTTTAGACAAAGGTCAGGGTTATCAAGTGATGGTTTGTAGTAGCGTGAATGTAGACAGGAAGAGTTTAGGATTGAGTTGAAAGTATCATCTATTTGATTGGAGTAGCTGAAGAAGCAAACAGGATGATCAAAAGGAAGAGTAGCAACGATTAAGTGGATAAGCCCATCCTCAGGACCCTTTCTCGATAGGTAGAGCATCATTCACATTCCAACACCCAGTCCCTATGACCCTGGAGTAAATGAACCTATACACTGTGCCACTACAGAGTTTACTCAAGCAGTAATCCTCGCGCAGCCTGTAGAATGCCTGCTTAAGGACTGATGGGGAGATGTAGTACCTGGCAGCTTGTTCTCATCATACCTGGTATAAGATCATAACCCGGAGTTCTGCTGCGAGATCTCTGGCATCTCAAGAGTCCGAGAACCTGTATCCCTGCAGAAGTTCTTCAACGTAGCCCATATGTACACCGTAACTGTGTATCCTTCGATCCAAGGTCCCGGTGATTATGATCGTACTGCCCCCAGGTCGACTCAAATCCCTGTGATGGCCACATGTAGATGGTGGGACAGCATCCGCGTAGCAACACGCTGCTGGTACTCCCAGCCAGCGCTTGAGGTCGTCCATGTCGAACATTCGCGACGAAGCACAGAAGCACCCTGTACAATGGCAATCACCACGTTCAATGCATTTTCCACGGACTCATAGTTACCCATGCACATGCACACGCACATGTGCCGAGGATCCCACGAGCAAAAGAGACCAACCACACACTCAAGTCCCCTCCCCCTCCCCATCCTCAACAGCAAAAAGCACCTTCATATACAAACTACACCCCCGGCACCCCACCACAACCTCACCCCCCTCAATCTCCCTCTCCAAATCCCCCTCCGTAACCATAAACCCCTTTTCATCACCGCACCGACAACTGCGATACCAAACGCTCTCCCCATTGTTATCGTTCTCGTCTTCGACGAGATCCTCCAAATCAACAACTTCGAGGCCTGTATGAAATACGGTGCCGTTTTTCTCGCGGTCGACGGTCTTCGCACGGTCAAGGCGCAGGGCTCTATCGTATTCGGAGCGTAAGGAGGGTGAGGAGAGGGTTTTGTAGGCTGTTGTTATTTGGTCGATTGTGTAGGTGTTTGTCTTCATGGGTTGGTTTTCGGCATCGCGGTCTAGTGTGACGTCTGCTTCCTTTGTGCCTTGGGGTTGGGCCTTGTCGGGATGATGGCGGAGTAACGCGCGATGGTATGCTAGTTTGAGATGTTGTTTTGTGAGTGTTGCGAAGGACGTGAATGGGAGGTCGAGGATTGTGTAGTAGTCGTGGTCGTGGAATGCATTGTCGCGAGCCATTTTGCGATTGTTCTTCCTGGCTTAGCACGCCGTGATCTGAAATTTTAGGTGCGATCACTTGAGGCTAGGAATAGTGCTGGGCAATTACATGGGAGAATGTTTGTATAGAGGAAAAATTTTGGCGGGGTCGAGGGGTCGGAGATTTTGCAGATTGCTGTTTTGGGAAAAGCGCCGTGGTTCGGAGGTCTTGTATACAACAAATATGGGGTGCTGTGGTACAAGTAGAGCGAATCTAGAGTGTGCTTCGGAGTCTGCTTGATGATTGGGATATATCATTGGTTTCTCGCTGGGTAATTGACCCTGTGACAAATTTATAATGCTACCGGGAAAATATATCTCCAAGCTCCCAATCCACCACCTATCCTCCCTGTCTCAACCTCGACCTCACCTCGCAACTACATCAAAATGGGAGCAAATGTGTACAATCATCTCCATTACTATGTATACTTTGCTAATGGATTCGCCCATAACAGGGCCTCATAACATCAACGCAGAAGACGCCATCCCAATGAGGATTCCAAAATGAAAAGTAGATCGGATATCAAAACCAACAGAACAAAATGCAGTGCTCTCAATCAAACCATCAATCTTACTCAGAAAGCGCGAGCAAATTACTCAGAAGCCTTAAGCACAAACCGGTCCTCGGCCTTGCTAGCAAACGGAACACCAAGCTCCAGCAGCTTCACAAACGCATCCGAGAACTCCTTGAAGAACACATCGTTGTCCTTGGCATACCGCTCAACATGCTTCTTGAACTCCTTATCCTTGACAAGCGCAATGTCAGTAGGAAGCATCATGAGCGTCTGCGTGGACTTGTCCGTGAACTGCTCGGGGCCGTTCCACTTCTTCTTATTCCAGCTCTCCTCGACAAGCAGACGGAAGAACTCGTTCGTGAACACAGTAGGGCTGAAGTCCCACGGACCGTCGAAACCAGACCGGTCAGCGTGCGCGCGGCCCAAAGCGTGAGCACCAATCAGAGCAACAATCTCCTGGTCGTTGAAGCCCATGCGGTAGAACACGTCGCGGATGTGACCGTGGCTCTTGGAACCGTCGGGGAGACGCCCGTCAGGCGTGCAGGCGGCGACGTCCTTGTCCTGGCGGCCGGGTCTCCAGGGGATGGCGGGGCCGCCGAGTTCCTGGATTGCGGCGACACCGGCCAGGGTCCAGAGGTCGGAGTGGGTGATCCATGGGAACTTGGCCTTGATGGGCTCGAGGAAATCGCGGGCGACTTTGAGGCCGGCGTTGGCGCCGTGGTCGGATTCGGGGGCGAATCTCATGGTGGCGCCGTTGCTGCCGCCGGTGCCGGTTTCTTTGTCGTAGGTGCCGCTTGCGTGCCAGGCGAGACGGAGGATAACCTTTACAATATCTTGTTAGCTTTATGTTCTGTTTGCTAATTTATATCGAACACGCGACTTACCGGTCCATAGCTGCCATCATCATAATCCGTCTCATCGGCGAGCTTGCGAGCGACTTCATCGTACACAGCCTGATAGTCCTTCTGTTGAGGGACAAAGTTCTTGGCCGAAGCATCACCACCCTTCAGGTAGAAGTAGGCGCCCGCACCACCAGCAGCAGCGAGACCAGCCCAGAGAAGGCCGTTGGACGACTTGCCCTGCTCAGGAGCCTCGGTAGAATAACCCCGACGAGAGGAGCGGAAGGCTTGCGAGGGGAGGGTGAAGCGAGCGCTACGAGCGGCGGGTCTGAAGGACGAAGTGGCCGGGGTCGAACGGAGGAAAGCCCGGGAGGCAGTTCTCGCGGCAGAAGCCATGGTCGATGCTGAGGAATGGATAAACAGAGGAGATACGAAAAGAGGGGCAAAGACACAAGAGGAGAAGTGCCTGATCAACCAAAGAAGACAAGATGTGACACAAAAGAGGAGAAGAACAAGGGGCCAGCAGAAGAGAAGAAGCAAACGCCTTAAATAAACGCATCCATCACCAAGCAGAAGCCCATCGAACATCATCTCCTCACCTCCCCAGGACCAATCACAACGTCCCACTCATGCCCAGAAGCCCATCCTTAGGAATCACCTCCTACTAATCTGCCGGCTCTGGGCCCTTGGTTCGGCTGGTCGCTGGGAGACCTCCGCATTTGTTTAGGCTAGCTGCTTATGGTTTGTCTGGATGTCCGAATCACTCATCTTCATTGCCATGGAAAGGCACTGGACGTGGCAATGGCACTCCGATCCATGGCTCTTGTTTCCCGGTATATTGGTCTTTGATATGGCCACCACTGCATTTCTTCTACTGCTCGGTCGACCCAGGATAGCTCTCTGGATGACGAGAATAGCCGAGCTAGGGATCCACCGGTCGACGATTATTATTAAAGCGAGCGTTCTGTGTGGCGGATGCCAAATGCAAACCGCCGAGGAACTTCCTGGTGGGCGGCATTACTCAGCGCCGGGTTCTAGAAAACCAAGCATTGGTCAATTGCTTCTGTACGGAGTATCGGTCTTCCGTAGGAGTACATGGTACTTTGCATATGCGTTCTGGATAGTTACATCTACACAGGCGTACAGAACTCCGAAAAACCACGCCAGGCTTATGGATGTACAAGTAGAACCATAAAAGCATAAACAATGCATCCTCGCAGGAGAACACTACTCTCCCTCCTGATCCTCCTCATTCCTGGTCCGGGATCTCGGCCTCGAGTGGACAAGTTACACCGTGCGACTTGAAAATTCCGTGCTGTGAGCGTACCATAGGAATGACAGCAGATTACCCCTTGCATAGTGCTGTGGTTCGGTGGGAGGTTGTTTGCTTATGGTGGTATACGAGTGATTGATATATATGGTGTCGAGAAAATGTTGCCATGATGTCGAGTCTCTCGGTTTGAGACTACCTGGAGACAGTACGGAACGCCATTGTGTCAAAGACACGGAAATACCAGAATGCATGGCCTACTTTCAGGTTGAATATACTATCCTAGGGTTGACGTCCCCATCTAAGACTGACTATCTTAGACAACGACACCAAAAATGACCGCCAGAAGGAAGTGGCGGTGGAGTTGGGGCAACGCAGCTCATCCTCAACTGACCCATCAGACGAGTTGCCGCCGTTGATTTACACTACGGAAGCCAAATTGCTTCGCAAGATCGATCTCAGATTGCTTCCGTGTGTCTCGGGTTTGGTGTTGCTGTGTTACCTGGACAGGTAAATGCGTCCTCTCCTATGGATCGGAAGAAACTGACGGCGTAGGTCCAACGTGGCCAATGCCATGATATATGGATTGAAAGAGGATTTGAATATTTCCGGGGTGCAGGTGTCGACGGCGTTGACCATGTTCTTCACCACGTATATCCTGTTCGAGATTCCGTGGAATATCACGTTGAAGAGCTTGACGCCGCGGGTTTGGCGTATGCGATTCTTCTTCTATTCTTTTGCATGATCGTTGGCAGCTGATGGATTAGTGTCCATTTGTATGCTCGGTTTCGGCTTGACGACAATGTGCACCGGATTCGCTCAGAATTATGGCGGTTTCGTGGCCACGCGCCTTGTCCTTGGAATCGCGGAAGCAGGTCGGTTTCTTTCGTCGTTGTCAATCAAGCCGTCGAGTTGACTTGACTAGGAATCTTCCCCGGCTGTGCCTATCTCATGGGCTCGTGGTATAGACGAAGAGAAGCTCAACGACGTTTCTCATTATATCTGAGCGCAACCTGTTTGGCTACCGCTTTCGGTGGTTTGATAGCAGCCGCCATCGGAAACATGGACGGAATATGTTCTTTGTCCGGCTGGCGATGGATTTTCATCATCGAGGGTATCTTGACAGTTCTGTTAGCGCTGGTCTGCTTCGCCTTTCTCCCGAACTTCCCGGAACAAGCGAAATGGCTCACAGACGAGGAGCGCGAATACGTTCGGGCGCGATTGCGAGCTGAACAGGGCAGCTCAGCACTTAACCATCGCATCACGGTACGCGACGTCTGGGAAGTAATCAAAGACCCTAAGGCGATCATCACGGGAATTCTCCATTTGTCGGTTTCCGTGCCGGGCACCATGGGCACGTATTTTGCACCGACGATTATTGAGAGTCTTGGGATTTATTCTCGGATTGAGACTCAGTGGCATACGGTCCCGGTGTGGATGGTGGCTTTTGTTCTGACCCTGGTCGTAGCATATGGTTCCGACAAGATTGGGAATCGATATGTCCTGACTATAGCCTGTGCCGTTATAAGTATCGTGGGCTATGCTATCCTGTTCGAAACAGACAATGTGCAGGTGCGGTACGCAGCGTTATTTTTAGCCATCGCTGGTGTGCATGCTTTGATGCCTTGTACGTGACCCATTCGTACGTGTTAAAATTTGACCTAGCTGACTTTCGCAGTGGAAGTTTGTTGGAACGCGATGAATCTTGGAGGCCACCATCGACGGGCTGTGGGAAGTGCATGGCAGGTATCCGTGGGAAGTCTCGGAGGAATTATCGGGACGTACGCCTTTCGAGATGAGGACGCACCCAAGTATCGATTTTCGTATGCCCTCTGCATTGGCTTCACCTGTTCGAGCGCCGCTTTGTGTACCGTGTATTGGGGATGGTGCTGGTGGCTGAACCGTCAACGCGCCAGCCAGGGATGGGGGCGAGATATGAGCGAGGAGGAAAAGGAGCGTCTAGGAGACCGGAGTCCGAGTTATCGGTTGATGTTATAGGTGAAACAGAATACCATTGATATGATGCTATATAGATGTCCGTCATGAAAAAAGTCCTGCTACCCGATTGAAGCGAGCACCAGGGTGGAGTAGACGCGGTCCTGCTAAAAACCGTATGGGTTTGCTCTTCCACGAACGATAACAAAAAACAGTATAGCCTCTAGCCATGGGGCTAGACGCGTGACTGTGTGGTTATATGGTTAGTACAGATCACTTAAGAGAGCAAGAGGCTCGTCATTATGAGCGCTCAGACAACTCTGCCGAGTCAATTCTCGAGACTGCATGGTGGGAGAAAAGGAAAGAGAAGACAGAAGAGAGGAGAGAAGAGAAGAAAAATCAAACCCAGCCCCGCTACCGGAACAATCTCCCACCCGATAGAGTCACGTGCCCACACAATCCCCTATATAATTTTGACCACCGAGCTCACCACCCTTTTCTTCTTTTTTTTCATCACACTTTTCATACCTCACGAACGCATAATCAACCTCCAGGTTCCTCCATCCATAGGTTGGTAGGTCATATTGGCGTACAAGATCGAACTTTCGGGCATTTATGGCTCCTCGACCGCACTGGGTTTCCTCCCGGAGACTTGAGTGCGATGGTTGATGCGAGTCACCTGCTGCTCAGACATCCCCTGCTAGTAAAACTTCTATTCTGTAGATATCTTATAAAATGTTAATTGTTCCATTTCAAGAATACATTCCGATACGGAGAATGCGACTGCGCTGAGTGCGTTCAACGCGATGCTGCCCAGACCCAATTCAGGTATTCGTACATCGAGCATACCTGATTCTGCACCCTTGATGAACATTTAAAAAAGACATCTTGGGCAGAATAAGCTCTAATAAGCACTATCAACCGGATTGTTCTATTTCTGCACACGACGCTCCCCACATGTGCATCCCTGGTCCCGTGCTCTCCGTCTGGCCTGTCTCTCATCCTTTTCTTACCACTCCTAAGACCACCACCCCTTCTCGTATTTCGCTCTATCTATTGACCTCCTTCCTGGTGTCTCTCTCCCTCTTTCCTCTTACTCTCCTTTCTAGATTTCACCCAAGATCATGATCGCCAGCCTCTTCTAAGCTAGTTCGCGGTGGTCGCCCCCTATTTCATTCTCGGTACCAAAGCTCGCCTCCTCTACTCCGTACTTCTCGAACCCCTAATCGTGATCTTTGGCGTTCTTCGTTTTCTGCCGCTCTCCGTTCTCCAGTTTCGACCCCCAGCTATCCGGGAATATGGTCGTTGGGATAAGTAAACGCCAGCAGTTTCGCAATGAGAGGGCGCTACAAGACCTCGTCCGGTCGGTCCCGGGTAATGACCGTTGCGCTGATTGCGGCGCTCTGAATCCAGGTATGTATAGACCATGTTCTGTCAGGAATTGGTGAGAATGCAGTGGCTAATACTATCTTAACAGGATGGGCAAGCTGGAATGTATGTATCGGACTAGCCGGATCCCCCGGTAGTGTCACCTCGAAAACACAAGAAACTAATGGTTGGGCAACAGATGGGAATATTCCTGTGCATGCGATGTGCTGCGTTGCACCGCAAATTGGGCACCCATATCTCCAAGGTCAAGTCCTTGACTATGGACAGTTGGTCGTCTGATCAGGTTGACGTGAGTAAATCTTTGAATACCGCTATAGAGCACAAACTGATTGCGAGAACCACGATAGAACATGAAATCCCACGGCAACAATATCATGAACAAAATTTTCAACCCCAAAAACGTCAAGCCTCCAGTCCCAACCGATATCGACGAGAGTGACTCGTGCATGGAACGATACATCCGCCAGAAATACCAACATCGATCACTCGAGGACGGCAAGCCCAAGCCCCCTAGCCGTCATGATTCCGGTTACACCAGATCCCCTGAAGGCTCGCCCCCACCTCTCCCTCCGAAAACTGGGAAGTTCTTTGGATTTGGACTCCGTGGGTCGTCTTCTACCTCGAATCTCCGTCGATTCTCTACCAGCAAACCGACTTCACCGCGATCGCAGGGACATGGGTCGCCTCCTCCGCCGGTTCCCGTTAATACGGCCTCGCAAGGCATTGGTGCCTCGATTGGAGATATGGGTACGCCTTCGTTTGAGTCGAAATTGGCTACGTTGAGAGAGATGGGATTTCCCGATGACCGACGAAACGCGGTTATCCTGCGGGGTCTGGGCGGCAACATGGAGAGGACGATTGAATCCTTGACGAGATTAGGTGAAGGCTCAGGTGCCTCAACGCGTCCAATTTCACGGGCGAGGACCCCGAATCCAACCTCGACCTCCATCGCTGCTCCCACTTCGCCACCCAGAGCAACGACTTCTTACAACCCGTTCGATCAATTGGATTCGAAGCCAGCCAACCAGCCTAGCGGGCAGTCGTACAATCCGTTCGATGTGCCAAATGCGCAACCTCAGTCTGCGACTCTGGAGGCCTCGTTCCAGAACCTCCAAGTCTCGCAGCCGTTGTTCCCGCACTCGACGGGTGGATATCCGCTTCCGAATCGCCAGAACTCGCTCCCTCAGCCTCTTTACCAGTCTGCTACTCCGGTCTCAGCGACATTTGCACAAAACGGATTTGTTGCGTCTCCGCAGACGCAGACGTTTGACGGCGGAAACAACCCATTCTTCCAGTCGGCTCCCCAGCCGCAGCCGCAGCCGCAGCCGCAGCTCCAGGCCAACAACGCGAGTCCGTTTACGAGTCAATTCCCGAATAACACTACTCAGAACAATCCTTTCTTTAACCAACTTACACCGCAATACACCTCTGTGCAGCAGCCTCAGCAGAATCAGTCTGCAGGAGTGCCGCCTGTTCCGTCCCTCCAGCATGCGAACACGATGCCAAATACATCGTCTACCTCGCCATTCGGACAGCCATCGCCATTCCTGCAGCCGCAGCCGCAGCAGCAATCGCAACAACAGCAACAGCAACAGCAACTATTGCAACCGCAGGCAACCCCGCTGGGCCAGTCGAACCCCTACAACCCATTCCAGTCAATGACTGCACCAAGCAGTCCGCAAAACCCAGGCTTCCAGAACCAATTCCAGCCGCAAGCACAGCAACCGCAGCAGCCACAGTTCCAATCCCAACTCCAACAACAACAACAACCGTTCCAAACCCAACCGACCTCGCAACATCTCGTCCCCCAAGCCACTGGTCGCGTGGACAAAGGCAGCATCCTCTCCCTGTACAACATGCCTTCTCCAACCCCGACCCTCGCCCAACAACAACAACAGCAACAGCAACAACAACAGCAACAGCAACAACAAGCAAATCTCAGCCCAGTCCCCGGCCTAATCCCCTCCCTCGGCTCAACCCCTCAAACCCAACCAGCATCCAACATCACAACCCCCCAACAACCACAACAACCCCTCTCCGCCGGCCTCCCCCAAACCCAAACCGGCTCCCGAAACCCATTCATGTCCTCCCCGCCAGCTTCGGCACCGTCAACACAGCCTGATTTCGGCACCTCGCCGTTCAACACGCAACCGCAGCAGTTCCAGCAACAACCCTTCCAAACCCAGCCACAGGCACAGCAACAGACACAATCCGGCCTAGGCATTGGAATGGGAATGAACATGGGAATGGGCATAGGCATGAAACCCAGCGGTCCGCCGCCGTCGTCGCCGAACAATATGGGTTTTACACGGAGCCACATGAGTCAGCAGAGCGTTGATTTGAATGGGCTGCAGAATGGCCGGCATAGTCCCGATGCGTTTGCGAGTTTGAGCGCGCGGTATGGGTAATGACGCTTCACTCTGTTTTGGCTCGTTTTGGTGACTTGGGTGCTTGGTTATTACCAGGTATATATATATTTATTTTGGTGGATGGGGATAATACGGGTTATCTATTTACATATTTTGCCTTTCTGGTCGTGTAATAGTACTCACATATTGACTTATAGTCATCCTACATAGTCGTGTTTGCATTTCTGGCGTTGATGCTTTGGTTGAATTTACTGTGCTTGTCGTGTATCTAGATTGAATTTGGGAACTTGGTACATAACATACATAAAGATGATAAATAGTTTCGGAGTCTCATGAAAATTGAACATAAACATAAGCATAAGCACTATATACCTCCTAGTTTTTATCGTAATGAATCCATCCAAATCCACCTATTTATCTTATTCAAAACCAAAAACATCAAGTCATCAATACATGCATCAAGACCACAACTCCCTCTTCCCCTTCCTACTCCCCTTTTTACCCTTGGTATCCCACCAACTCAACCATGACGAGGACGACGGTTTCGAGAATAAAGACCTCTGAACCCGCTCCAAGAGAGTTTTCTTCTGAGTAGTCTTTCCCCACGACGGCCAGGATAATTTCACACCAGACTGTGTCCTTGACTGCTGCAAGAATGCAGGTGTCCATTTCCCGCTCTCAATCTCGCGTCGGATATTGGTGATTGCTTTTCGTGCGCGGATATTCGCTTCATTTGCGCTGGTTTTGAGAGTCTTAGTAGCGGTGGATGCATGGCGTTCCAGGGTCTGGGTGATGGGGCTGAGGTCGATATCAAAGTCTAGTAGTTTGCGTTGTGCGCGCTCTTCCCGCTCCTTTAGGACGGTTTTCCAGGATTGCTGCTCGCCGGGGTCGAGACACCAGACTACGACATCGCCTTTGCGGCGCCAGTCGTCGTGCCAGGCTGTGCTGAAGGTGCGATAGCATTCTCCGTACGCAGAAGACTTGAGTAAACGCTGGAGGGTGGGTTCAAGTTGCGCGAAGAAAACAAGGTAATCGGGCCACTCGTGGTATCCCTTCGGATTCCGTCGGTTGGATGGCTTGGAGAGGTATGATGGTTTGCGGGGGATGTGCCAGAGACCGCCGAGCATGTTCTGCCGGAGGAAGGTGGTAGGGTTTTCGTAGAACTGGTCCGCTTCGTCTACGTAGGTGGCTTTTTCGGAGGCGTTGAGGTTGACCGGAGGTTCGCAGGATAGGGCCCAGGCGTTGATAGAGGGGTAGACCATGTGCGAGCGCCAGGGGGTGCTGTGGCAGGGCATGAGAAAGCCTGTTGAGATGCCGGGGCCTGAGGAGGGGGATTGGGCGTGGTTGGGGGTTGTGTGACGGTCATGTTGGTCGCGGAGGTAGGAGAGGACGTTTATGGTGCCGGAGGCGTGATAGATGGTGGTGTAGAGTGCGATGAAGACATTGACGATGAGGATGAAGATCAGGGTGAGTCTTCGGGGAGTGTATATCCTAGAGGATCGCGATACGGCCGGATAGAACGTTTCGAGCAGCGGCGTAGCGGATAAGATGTGCAAAGATGGGAGAATTGGGTAGATAAAGCGAACTTCTTTGTGGGAGATCAATGACAGGACGAGCGGCATAGCCAGGCAAACATATGCCAGTTGAGTTTGGATGTTGGTCCGCCAATGCTTCGACGCGGATGACGGCGGACGGTTGGCCGAGCGATAGAGTCCAAGCAGAGAAAACGGCAGCGCCGTCGTTAGAAGAAGAGGGAGACCCTGGGAGACGTAGTAATGGAAGTCATTCTTTCCGTAGAACACGGCCAGTGACTGCACAATGTTGAAGTAGAGGAACTTGAAAGGCGGGAATGTCCAGACTCCATAGAACAACCGGTCAACCAACGTGGACACGGACAGTATCGCAGATCCGCATATCGCGACTTCGCGCGCGAGGATCTTTTGTATTTCCCAAGAGTTACGGTATAACACAATGCCGGCCAGAGTCACCCAGATCAGAATGTTCGTAGGACGGAGAATACAGGCGAGTGCTGCGAGACACAGACATTGTCGTAGCCTGCCTTGTTAGTACCTATTATTCATCCGATGGTCGAAATGCGTACCTGTTCAGCAGTTCCTTATCCAGCCGCTCCTGCGTGCGACTGCTTCTGGACTTGCGCGCCGCTTTCAGCTCCGAATCCAAGGACCATTCCCAGGGCCACAAATCCAGAGCGACAACCGTTATCGTCGTCTCCAAACAGTTTGACAGAGTTCTCGTCGAGCAGAACCATTGCCAGGGACTGGCCACGGTCAAGGCCAACTACACACCATCAGTCTCTTGTCACACGACATAATCCGGAGCAACATACCACAGCCCAATTCTTACGTGACCCGTCACCATGGATCCGACGAGCAAATTTCCAGGTGTAGAAGTCGCCGACGGCTGCGATAACGGCCTGCGCGGTCTTCGGAGCGGCGATTAGGAGGTTCGCACGTAGCGTGGGGGAGAGACGGAGGACGAAGGCAAGGAGGGCGGCGACGCGATAGACGGCAGCGAACAGGAGGGGATGCAAGGAGGATCGCAGTTGATTTCTCCATTCCTGTAGTTGTCAGCAGCAGCATTAAGCGGTAGTATAAGAGAAGACCAACCCAGGTCATCCATGCCCCCTGGTCTTTCCCAAACGCGAGCTGCCATGCTGGTTCGAGCGACTGGAAGAATTCATCGGGCTGGAAAAAGGTGCGCACGAGGAGGGCGTTGATGAGACGGAAGGCGATGAGGGAGAGGAAGACGGTGGAGGGCGTGATTTCGCGGGGTTCTCTTGATTCTTTCTCTCTGGTATCTCTGGACGGTCTTGTTTCTCTCGTCTCCTTGGGTCTTCTTGATTCTCTGTACTCTCTGTACTCTCGCAATGGCGGTAGTGATGACCGCGGAGGCTCTCTCGGCGATGACTCCTTTACCGACCCCGAGCTGCTGGACGACGACGCTTTGGAACGACGCGGTTTGCTGGAGGAGCTGGGAGGAGGTGCTGAAGAAGTATTCGACGATAAATAAGACAGCAGTTTGGAAGACGAGCGCCCGGACGAGGAGCGTCCTGAACGTGAAGCCATGGTTCGCGTGTCGAGAGTGTGGGGGAGAGATTGTTTTGCTACTCCGTAGTAGTAACTAATAGTAGAGCTAGCTATCGGCACTTACACGCGGAGTCAACACTAAACAACCCCAAAACGGAAATTCCACGAGAGACGAACCGTGGAAAAAACATTATGACAGCATTATTATTAGTGTTATCTCTGGCAAATTCCAATCGCTAAAGAACATTGTTAGAGTAAAGAGACTATACCGCGTATACCTGCACTTAGGGGAAGAGCGCTGTTCCTGCCAATAATATCGCGCCGATTTCTCGCTTTCTCTTGCTTTTAGCTGTATACCGCTGTCCATATAAGACTTCTTCTTTCCCTTGGTTCTCGCATTTTCTCTCCAAGTTTCTCTTCTCTATTTGACTCATAAATCACAATCAAAATGGCATACCACTCTTCATCCACCAACGAGGCCATCCAGGCCGAGCATGACTTCGCGGCCCACAACTACCATCCGCTGCCCATAGTCTTTGCCCGCGCTCAAGGAACCTCCGTCTGGGACCCAGAGGGCCGTCACTACCTCGACTTCCTTTCGGCCTACTCTGCCGTCAACCAGGGTCACTGCCACCCCAAGCTGGTCGAAGCGTTGGTTGAGCAGGCCTCGCGGTTGACTCTTAGTTCCCGCGCCTTCTACAATGACGTTTTCCCTCGGTTTGCGGAGTTTGTCACCAAGTTCTTTGGGTTTGACATGATCCTACCTATGAACACCGGTGCAGAGGCTGTGGAGACTGGTATCAAGGTCGCCCGCAAGTGGGGATACAAGGTTAAGGGCATTCCGGAGAACCAGGCCCTTGTGCTGAGTGCTCAGAACAACTTCCATGGTCGAACAGTATGGCCTACCACTCAACTATATCTGCCCAATTGCTAATTCTAGGTAGTTCGCTGCCATTTCTCTCTCCTCAGATCCCGAATCTCGCGAGAACTACGGCCCATATCTCCCCAACATCGGATGTACCGTCCCCGGAACTGATAAGCCTATCGCGTACAATGACAAGGCCGCCTTGCATGAGGCATTCGAGAAAGCCGGTCCCACTCTCGCAGCCTTCCTTGTCGAGCCCATCCAAGGAGAAGCCGGCATCGTCGTTCCCGACGATGACTACCTCCGCGAAGCCCGCGCCCTGTGCGACAAGTACAACGTACTCTTAATCTGCGACGAGATCCAAACCGGAATCGCCCGAACAGGTAAACTGCTGTGCCATGAATGGAGCGGAATCAAGCCTGATCTGGTGTTGTTGGGCAAGGCCATCTCTGGCGGAATGTACCCTGTGTCCTGCGTCTTGGGCCGCAAAGACGTCATGCTGACTATCGAGCCTGGTACGCACGGGTCGACCTATGGTGGCAACCCGTTGGGATGCGCGGTGGCTATTCGTGCGCTTGAGGTTGTGCGGGATGAGCAGATGGTTGAGAAGGCGGAGCGATTGGGCCACGTTTTCCGCAGCGGTCTGCAGGCCATCCAGAGTCCGGTTATCGAGTTGGTGCGCGGCAAGGGGCTGCTCAACGCCATCATTATTGATGAGTCGAAGACGAATGGACATTCCGCTTGGGAGCTGTGCATGTTGATGAAGGAGAAAGGTCTTTTGGTAGGCTTGTCCTTTCCTTTCTGAATACCACCTCGACTAACAATCATAGGCCAAACCAACTCACCAGAACATCATCCGCCTGGCACCGCCTCTCGTCATCACGGAGGAAGAGATCCAGAAGGCTCTGAAGATTATCGAAGATTCCGTTAATGAACTTCCTAATCTCAGGGGCTCGGCTGAGGACAAGATCGTCCCCCCTCCGGAAAGAGATGTGAAGATTGCACTTGAGAATTAGACGGTGCGATTATGGCGGAGGAACAAGAATATAATATGCAACAGTAGGGCCTATCTACAGGCTACATGCTAGTTGCGATCATCCCGACCGGAGATGACGCCTAGCTTGCCCACATCGACTCCGGGTCGTGATATGCCATGACCGCATGAGCAACGACACCATGAAGATCTGACTGTAGAATGAATCGAATGTAAGGAATTCAAGCATTGTTTCTTATGTTGTAGCTGCCTAGAGTATTGAAACATTTTTATGATCGTATTTGTCTTCTCTACACGCATACACATATACTCTCTCTCTTGTCACCTCCCATTCATCCACCACGTAAATTTCCCCCAGCCGCCAAAATGGTCCAAACCCGTCTTCTCAGCGAAAGACTTCACAACAGAGCAAGACCTGCCCAACCACGCAAAACGAAAAGTCATCGAGTCAAATGAAAGTGAACACCGCAGTCGAGGAAGTCGTATACCAAGACGTTGAACGGGCTTGTGTAAGGTCGAGTTCTATGGTAATAAGATTAAGATTCGGTTTTAGCTGATCGTGATTTATTTCCGTACATTTTTTGTACATTATCGTACATTCTTCTCCTCCCACACGTCTTGTCTGGCTTTCGACAGGGCTTACCACGCAATATCATATCAAGGGAGCTACATATGTCGATGTGAACTGTAATTTCGACAGAACCATCAAGTTATATGGCACTAGCTGTGCGACCTCGGTCCAACACCAAGATACATGGAGATAGTCGAAGCAAAGAAGGTTATAAGGAGCACAGGTGTAGCTACCAATAGGAAATGACTCGGAAATTGTGGTCATTACCAATAACAAGCGCCCTGCCAGCAGCCCTATCACTGCGATTGAAGCTACCTTGACTGACACTCTTGGTGGTTGGACATTTGTTACAATAGATCACCATGCGATTTATCTGGCCTCCTTGTCCGGATTTCCGGTCATATGCGCCATGGGACATTCGGAACCATATGCAAATGATATGACTCTTAAGAACGCCACGACAATCTTGCTGATTGATAATTGTGGATCGCAGAGGCACTCCCCCCCCAAAAAAAAGGGCTGAGATGGCATTGACGTTAACGAAGCCGCTGCAGTCAAAAGGCAGCAACTCCAACAACCAAAAGCAAGTGGGCAGTTACATGCAAACCCTCGGTGCATAAACCTGGCGACAACATAGCCGGGTTAGCTCCCAACGTGGTTTAGCTAGAAGTTGATACTGTCATTGCCATCACATAAACACGTAATTGTCCTGGAACGCCTATCTTACAAATGATGGGATCTGACAACATCGCTATTGCTATCAGCCATTTATTTTCCTTCGCAATCGAAGGACTTTGCTGACGTGGATAACTTGTAGTACTGAGCTAAAGGCTTGGTCACCAAATACATCCAATGTTCTGATCCCAAGGGCGTGTCGAGGCATTCGATCTCATAGGGAAATGGAGCCTTGCACATGGGAGGCAAACGGCATAGTCTTGAAAGATGCTTCATGAATCTCAGTAGATCTATGTACCACGCCGTGAAGCGCTTTCGGAAACCAGAAAGACCTGATGAATCCTGCCCTATATAGGCAGGTCACTTCCCTGTGATGAGTAATCTTGCCTGCCTCATGGCGAGTTTTCGAGAACTATCGACAGCCTGACGACCAGAGCCTGCGATCGGCAGGCTGTCTGATACGGAACGGAAAGGTGAAAGGGTAAGAGGTTTGGGAGATTAATTTTCTATCGTACATATTATTCTCCGTTATTATCGCTGGTAACAAGTGCTGAAAAAATATGGTGTCTTGCTTAATCACATCGACTCTTCCATCAGAACGAGTCCTTTAGGGGAAGACTCTTCAATAGCCATGCAATAACCAGCCGGGGTACCAGATGCCGTATATCAACATTTCAAAGGAAACGAGAACCTCGACAGCAACTGATGAGATCTTATCCGGCCTGAGTAGGAAGGGCCTGGCATGTCTGCTTTCAAAAACCCGCGATGTTTGATCACACATGTTTTGTGGACATTCCTGCAACGTCTTTTCGCTGTCTATATTTTCAACATGCACACGAATCTACTGGTATAGTAACTTGGCGCTACAGACCACATCATCTTCTCACGAGAGGCAGAAATAAAGATCAAGCAAGCAGCGTCAATTTATTTATAAGCTAATCATACGAATAGGAAAGTATTCAAAGTATTTTTGTCGGTTTTACTGGCCAGGCCTGAGGAATCCAGGACGAATGTCGATACCCATCCCGTGGCCACAGACGGTATATTACAATTGAGTTTTGTCGCCCTTCATCATCGAGAAAAACGTAGGAGCAGTCATAATACGACACCATTGAACTGATTGCCATATGCAATTATTGAGGACTTTCAATTAGAAGACCCATAACCTCTGGAATCACAAATGCCCGGATGGCCAAACTGTGTAGGTGTGAATCAGGGTCTGCATTCTTTACCCTAAATCCTACTGTTATGTAGGTGAGGCTCAAGAGCTTTGCGGTGCACCGCAATCCTAATTATTATGGGTATTGATTTTCGTTTATGGCCTTTCTCTTGAAATAAACGGAGTACGGAGTACGTATCGGATCTTTTTCCATGATCAATGCAATGACAAGCAAAATATATAATTCTGGGATGGGCCACACTTTGGCAGAGCCGCAGAGATCAGTTGGATAAATAGTCGGTCCGATTAAGCCAACGCCTTGGATGCCACCATGGCCATACCATAGATTACTGCGAGCTTAGCGCTTCTCTCAACAATCCAATCATTGTGTTTAGTGCAGATACCGAATCATTTGGGTCTCTTGAATCAGCTATGTTGGGATGTCTTGTTTCATGATGAAACAAGTGAAATATCCCGAGGTTACACAAAACAACCTCCTGGACGCAATGTACCAAGTTGGTGCAATGCATATGATTGTATGACTATGAACAAAGTATTGTATCATGAACGACTGCTTATGGCATAACATACAAAATAATCTACATGTCCTAGATGATACTAACAGATGCTTGTCGGCTCTTCAACTGCTTTGATAGGCTTTTCTTATGATGATGTTATATTTTGAGGAGAGATAGGGGCACAATGACAAGAAACTAGAGTAATTGTCTCGTACCCCGGGACATTGCACTCAAGATTTGCCACCCAACTGCGCATCCTCCATTCTCCGCTGAGCCAACTTGATATAAAGTAATCACTCCATCGAGAAGAAGGTACATATTTAAAGTTGCCCTAACTGGAGCTGAAAAGAGCTAAAGAAAACATACAATTTTGATGTTGCACTGGATACTGTACCCATCAGAACATTTGGTCTGTTGAATCCCGGTTCTCCGCCGATTATAAGACCAGGGTGTGGCAATATTCATCCTTGGATTCAATATTGGCGTTCTTCTCAAGTAGTAGCTTCACCACTGCCTCATACCCATTTCCAGCTGCCCAGGAGAGCGGGGTCCGGCCATATTTATCCCCAGATTCAGTGCTGGCATTTTTCTCAAGCAGAATTGATGCAGGTTTCCAAAGTTCGAAATATGCTGCAAGATGCAGACCTGTCATCTTTGTTTCAGTTACAAAGATAGACCAGGATCCTTGGTATAACATAGCCTGGCTACAGGCAAATACTTTGGCAGTGTCCTCAAGAAGATTCAATATCAACCTTTCTCCTTCAATGAGGAATTTGCCCGCGTGGTATCCCCAATTTTGTGATGCATAACCATAAAGAACATGTGACTGTAATCTTTCTCTCAAAGCATCCTGTGTTGGACAGTATCCTGCCTTGAAAACTTCAAATAACAAGTAGGTGACGCGTGCCTTCATCATGTTAATGTGGGCATTGGGAAAACAGTATTCCCAAGTTCGCTCAAAATATTCTTGTGTGGTGTAGTGGACCAAACGGATGATGTCACTCTCCTTATCAACAATCACTAGGCCAGCGCATACAGAGACTATGAGTCTGATATCCGCAATATTATCCCTATCAAACTCAGATGTATTCTCCTCAACACCAATGGCGTGTTGAAGCTCAACAGATGTCAGACGTCTCTTAGCACAGGAAATCCATGATAAAACCTGCTTAGCAAGCTCTTGATGTTCTTGTACCTGACCTTGGATTCGCTGCATAGCTTTCTCATAAGCATCATCTAATGCTTTTGACCTTTTATCGTCATTTGTTGCCTCATAAATGTTCTCCAACTCTTGAAGTGCTCCCATACATGATTAACCGCTACGTCCTCCGTCGACACGTTCGACTGGATGAAATTGACAGACAACAGCACTATCAAACACAGAGTCGCTATACGGATGAAGGGGGTGTACTCGTAGATGAAAACGATTACCAAGATAATCCGGTGTGACGTTTACTTCAGTCTATCTATAATCATAGATGAATAGATATCAGCTGCCAGATAAACAGCCTGGAACAATCCAATAACTGATAAGGTTGAGGATGACCCACATTGACAGGATCTTACAGCCAATGAAGTAACGTACCGCACGGCTGAGGGGGAGCTGAGATCGATATCAGATACGGCACTGGCTAGCAGATCTGGAGGGTACGTCATGATGGGGCTACGGGGTTCAATTCAGCTCCCAGTTGAGTCCAGCTAAGTCCAGCCACATTTCCACACCCAGAGAATATTGAATAAACAGAAAATAGACCTTAATCTTCGATAATGGTCATACCTGTTACGACATACAACGCAGGGTATGTCAGCCTGTCGACTAGGTAAGGGAAACAGCTAGAGGGTGAGGTATATTGGATCAACGATGACAGCTGGATTGGCTACAAGACTAATCCTTGGGGAAAAGAAGCTAGATACAACATGTGAGGTCCTTTTTAACCCTCTCCGGGTCCATAAGGCCCGGTGCCCTAACACGGCACATGCATCCGGCTATTGCAACTCGTAATTCTCGTCCAGGAAAGTCTTTAGCCCTTCTGGCGGAGGGACCCGTAACAATACCAAGTCAGTCACTTAAATACATCATTCATGGCAAGGCCGCCGCTTCATAATTTCAAAACCCTCGCTCAGCTCGCTCAAGAAGCTGGAAGAATTTGGGAATATCTCCACCGTCGGCAATATCCAACTGTTGGCCTTGATTGAAGAGGATCGTCACGGGCACGTCGCTCGGGCCGTCTGGAACAGGGAATTGGGAAACATCAACAAAGAATGTCTCAAGCTCGCTACCGGGGTGGTGTCCCGACTCCAAGATTTGGAATTCCTGGGTAGGTGGACCTTGTGAGTCCCAGAAATGGACGATGGTGGGCAGGGGTCTGTTGATGATGTGTTCGTAAAACCCGGGCCTGGGATATTGTATTAGTCTCATAGAGATGGTTTGCGTTATTAATGAAGAGGACATACTCAGGGACAGGAATGAAAGGCATTTTGAAGGGTTGGTTTTGGTGGGTTGTGTTTGGTAGGTAGGAGGAACAAGTGGTAGTGAGTTGAACGAAGATGGAGGATTGAGGAGGTAAGAGAGGGGTATTTATAACCAGACAGCGGAGAATAGTCTGTTTTTCCCGGGCTGAGCTGGATAGCGGGGTTTTCAGCTGAATGCAGATCACACAAGCCAGCTAAACAGCCTGGCCTACTATGGTACCCAACAATAAGCAGACATGATAACTAGTAAGAATCAGAAAATCTGACACCATGTTGTATACCTGGACCAAGTTAATAAAATACAGTGTATTTAGATTACATACACACTACTAATATAGTAAATTATGCGTAATTCTCGTAAATACAGTAGCGTCTTGGGTAAAAGGACCCATATGGGTATTTCGATTCTGAAATCTGTACCCATTTGGGTACCCATGTCCAGGTCTACGGCATCTTGGGACTCTAGTTATTTGGGTTATCCAAGGTGCCGTAGAATGGCTTCTAATCCCCAATATGAAGACGCAGTCACAAAAGAGCAGAGGGAATATCGAGAAGAGGAAGCCCGCTTAGCATATTCATTTGGAGTATTAGCTCCGCACCTGGATACTCGCTACTTTATTCACAGAGAAAAAAGAAGGAAAAAGGTCAATATACAATAGTATAGATGTAGTTAGAGTCGTAAGAATTCTTGGTATTGGTACTGTGTTTGTATGGTACTCAACTGTCTACGAAATTATATGTAGCATAATCCCATGGCATCTTAACATCTACCCCTGCTACTACCTCACCTTCTAGACACGGATGAGTATTGAAGATGACTAATAGGAGCATAGGTATAATGGCACCATGGATTGCACAGTCCAAAATTCTATTAGTGATATGATAAGAAGCAACGAATCATCTCTCAAATCCCAGTGATAGCTACCAAGTATATATCAGTATATCTGAGGATATACAACGACAGATTAAATGGGACGGAAAGAAGCTAAACACAGAGCTTTGGTCTGATTTTAGCCATGTGGCCCATTACCAGCCAGGTGAGTCCAAGGTTATGTGTAATTCCTGTGGGAATACCCTGAATCATCCAAACTATCGATCAACGGCACGAGCACTATCAAAAAGCACCAAGCTTCATGCAAAAAGGCACAGCTTCATGGGAAGCGGCCAAATATTCACCACAATGCAGTATTTCTTCTATCTATCCTATATTAAAGATATATACTGATCCATCCTACTTTATAGGCCCGTCGCCCATCCTCTGAACCCTTTTCTCATGATCGATGGCTCCAGCAGCTAGTGACTACAATCACCACCCTACGGCTCCCATTCGCAATTGTTGAACACCCTGCTTTCCATGACCTAATCCAACTAGCCCAATCAGCACCCTCTGTTCCAGAACCTGTTTCTCGCAAAACAATACAGCGTCGACTTCAGATGATCTCTCACAATCAGCAGAAAAGCATGCTTCAAAGCTTACCTCCACAGGCTAAGCTATCAATTAGCCTGGACTGCTGGACATCTCCATTTTGTCAGGCATGTATGGCAATTACAGGCTATTTTATTGATTCAAACTGGGAATATCGGGAGGTATTACTTGGTTTGGACCACTGTCTGGCCAACATACTGGTCTCAACTTAGGTGGTGTCCTTTGGGATATACTCCAAAAGGTATGATATTGAAGACCGCATTCTTGCTATTACAACAGACAATGCATCTAATAACAGCACATTGGTTGAGAGCCTATATGATATACATGGCTCATTCATCATTCGAACTCCCTGCCTTGCACATGTGATGCAGCTTGCCCTAAAGCAGCTACTTGGTCAGATGAAGGCAGATCCAAAGAATGAGGCTATTGAGGCAGTTTGGTCTGATGATCTTGATAAATCTGCTCAAAAGACTGCTAAAAAGAGTGGTGATATTGCCACTACCTTGCAAAAGGTAGGTTTTCTGTAGCTTTTCACTAATATCTGCTAACCTGATCACTCTTTAATAGGTCCGAAATCTTGCTGTTTTTATCAATGCAAGCCCACAGCGCCGAGAGATATTTAAAGATCTCCAACCTGACCAGCCTGCTCAACCCAATCAGCCCCGGCCCCCTCGTTTAGTCCCAATCCAAGATGTTCGAACGCGTTGGAATTCAACATATCTTATGCTGCGCCGTGCTAATCGACTACAAATATATTTTGATCGCTTCTGCACACAGAATTCCTGTAATCATCTGAAGTTATCTTCAGATGAATGGCGACAGGTGGATCCTATATACTGAGAGTAGTATGCGCAGTAGTAACTGCAATCAACGAGGAAGGACTTCTTCTGCGCAACGCGAGTCGATATGGCAGCAACAGTGCAATTTGGAAAAGTTGGCGAGATATCGGTGGATGGGCAAGCCCGGTTTTTTGATACCTTTGGTGGATGGCGCTTTGGTAAACGTCGAGCTCAGATGGACGATGGGATTAGTTGTTTCGAATATCTCCAGATGGATTTCGAGATGGTCGTACAGTTTACATTCAGATTGGAGACAGCTCATGCGTATTGTGGGAAAGGAGCAGGGTCTACCGTTGGCCTCAATTTAGTTATAAGGGTTCATCAACGACTGCATTCTTTACCTACGCTTGCAGGTGATGCTAGGGTTATGTCAGGCCTTAGACAGGCTTTTCAATTAGACAACTACCGTTCTCAGCCGGTGTATGTACGTTTAAACCAAATATATACAAATACCAATCTATATACAGACCCAAAATATCTATAAGCATAATTACCCCAACTGATAAGAAACATAAGACAAAGGCCTAACAACCCTCCCCTTCGCCGTCCCCGCATACCGACTTCTCCCCCCTAACCTCCCTAACGCCAACCCTTCCAACGTCTCCGGCTTCCCACCCCAAAGCTTCCCCCTCCCATTAACTCTCTGCACGCTCGGAATCCAGAAATGCGTCACCGCAGCCCCAACAACCATACACGCGCTGAAGACAATCAACGACCAGCCGTGGCGGATGGTCGATTCGCGGTCCGCGGCGGGGTTGAAGCGGTAGTAGGCGGAGAAGACCTGGACAAGGATAGAGCCGAGTTTGCCGAAGGCGGCGCTTATACCGTGGCAGGTGGCGCGGTAGCGCGTGGGGAAGACTTCGGCGGGGATTATGTAGGTTGTCGCGTTGGGGCCGAAGTTGAAGAGGATCTGGCCGAGGATGTAGAGGATGACTGCGACGGCGCCTTCGGTCTGGGTGGTTATGAAGACGGTTCCTAGGGCGATAAAGTGGGCGGCTAGTGCGACGAAGGACCATTTTTGGAGGCCGACACGGTCGAGTTTGTGTACGACTAGGATCAGTAGCAGGCATCCGAAGAAGGAGCCGCTGTTTAGAATGACCAGTCCATGGACAGACGAGTCTAGGAACATCTGGTAGATATTCCCCTCGGGACGATCATCCGTCTGCCACGGGGGAGCAGCGCCTCGGATATGCAATGATCCCCATGTCTTAGCTAGGAACTGCGGGCTTGACATGCTGATTCCGTAGAAGCCAAAGTCCATGAGGAACCATGCTGACGCGGTGGCAACTAGTATGCGCCAGTTCCCCTCTGTCCAGAAGTATTGTACGATGTCGGATCTTGTCAGACCCCAGTGTGAGTTGAGGGTTGCCGGTGGGATCATCTCCACTTGAGACGAGGATGCGCGATCTTCGATCGAGTGTCCGGTAATCGATAGGGCGGGCATAGGAAGATCCTGCCAACTCGTCATAGATACAGCGGTCGCTGGTGGACTGGTCGGAGACTGGGGGGTGAAGTTGAACAGGTTTGTGGCATCGAACTCGGCCTGCACGGGGTCGTCTTCGATTTCCATTAGGAAGCGAGGAGATTCTGGAATGGCGAAACGGAAGAGCGTTGCGATGGCGCCTGGGATGACTCCGATCCCGATCACCCATCGCCACATGCTGTCGACAGAACGGACGCTGTCGATCGTCTCATGTTCGTGGCTTTTGCCTGCTGCGACCACAATCATGGAGACGAGGTTTCCGGCGATCTGTCCGAGGGGTTGCATAAAGAAGACGGTGGCCAACATGCGCGCGCGGTGTTTCGTGGGAGCAAATCTGCAGCCGTTAGCCATACCCATCCAGAACCCAAGGGCATACATACTCAGAAGTAATGACAGCACTAAGCGGATAATCCGCCCCAACACCAATCCCAACCACGACTCTCCACCAAACCAACCACGCAAACACATCCATGCTATTATGAACTCCCGTCGACGACATAACCACTCCCAGCGTCGATGTAATCAACAGCGTCAACTCCACACCGTACATCTTCTTCCGCCCGTATCGATCCGCGAGATAGCCAAACAGAACCTGCCCCAACAATGTGCCTGCCAGCGTGGCGATGTTGATGCACATCAATTGCTTTCCCGATGCGTCGTTCTGCCAGTAGACGTAGCTAGCCATGGGGAGGGCCATGTTGCTTGCGAAGAGCTACAAAGTCAGTTTTGGTAATCGGATAGGACAGAGATAGGTGTGTGGTGTGTACCGTGTATCCATCCAGAAAGAAGCCGACTCCGGCTACGAGCACCACGATCCATTGGAAGTGTTGACGGTCGATGGTCTCGTAGACCTGTCGCATGCGAACCTGGCGGTCCTACAGATCACATTTGTCAATCAGTGCAATACACCAAGCTGCAGTGACCGACGTACCTGCTCATGCTCAAAATCCCGAGCCCGATCGGTCTTGTACAGCCGGCTGCGTAAGCGGCCCATAGCGAAGGATCTAGGGTGTGCTATGCTGATAGAAGCAGTACATTGTGTATATGTAAGAAATACCTCCTGAGCTAGGAAACAAGAAAAGAAAGAAATCCACCATGAGGCTAAAAGTTGCGATGACCAAAGCACGATAACAAAGAGGGGTCAGGAACCGAATCCATGTACCCGAGTTAGTGGTCCTGCAGTAGTGCTGATTTAAGGTTACTCGGCCGTTGCTGTCACTGGCTAATGCCCGTCTTAGCGCCCGCGGTGGGTGACCCTTTAACGCCAATTATAGTTAAACAATAGCTACACGTGCCCCAAGCCAGCGGACCGACAGGCTCGACCAACAACGTGAGGGGTCCACTTGTCACCTGTGGGACAGTGCACATGCGGGAATTGTACAATGCCATTGGAGGTAGTTGAGATTACACGTGCAGGCCATGCCGTGATTGATTTGGACTATCCGATTAAAAACCAAAGAAATACAGAAAGGGTATTGTTGTTTCCACCTGAACGCCTGACCATGGATCCCAAGATAGCCCCATCCGGATACCGAGAGAATAGAGACACGTTAGATCTTTTGCGCGGACAAAAATTCGCAGAAACGAATTCGATCTGCCCGGCGTCAGTATGGCATTATGTAGAGAAATGAGGCAGACTTACCGCTGTCATCAAGAAATTGAATCTGTAAGACCTTCATTTGCGATAGAAGATCGAAATTTGGCTGTAATTGTAGAACGACCGGCTTCCCGGCTTTCTTACCCGGGTTGATGCTCTCGATGCAGCTGACCGGTATTGAGACGTAGCGTTTAGCCTCTCGTCTTAATGAATTGGCGAAGAAGAGCATCACTTGCTTTCCATTATAATCTTGTAGAATGCGTAGATTCTGGCTGATGCATTCTTCGCCGCGACCTTTCGATTTAGCTTCTGCGATGCCGGCGATGAAAACGAGTTTTGATGCTAATATGAGCTCCTGGAATTGTACAGCATCTGTGCGTGTCAGCAGCAATTTCTCAATCAAGGAATAAAGGAGAATACCTTGCTCATCGTCAAAAGTGTAGGATATTTGCGTCGTAAATACCGTATGCGCTGTCTGCACTGTCTGTTCGTCCAAAAACGATACCCGAAGCGACGGCTCATGAGGTAACTTGGGATGCTCCAAGTGCGGGACAGGAAGTTTCGTATCATGAACTAGAGAATCAGCATCTGTAACATCCAAAGAGAACGATATACCCACAGCTATGCACAAAAGCAGTCTGCTGGCCCACGCCACCATTCAACTCCAAACACTTCAATGCCCCGCCTCCATCTTTGCAAATGTCGATATACAGATACCTTAGTCGAAACAACTTGTTATGTCGCACAAACGTACTGCTCAATTAGCCACATCCACCTGCCAACCGGGGGCATAAACATACACAGTCACACTCGGATTCAAAGTTAACCGCACTACATCGTCGTACAGCGAGTACGACGTCTTCCTTGACCCCGAACCCTGAGATGACGTCCCCGGACTCAACGGCGGGATGAACTGCGACGAGCGGGACGAACGCGTCGACGAGGATAGTATGCTCTCTCTGGGCGTATTCGGGAGAGGCCAGTCCTCCGAGTCGTATGGATGTTGGCTCATGGCCAATATCGCTCGTTTTTCTTTCACTTGGGAGGGCCTGAAGACATCTGTAATGGTGAGAAAAAGGAAAATTGAACTGCGCTGATCCGAGTGATCACCGACGGACTTTCATCACTGACAGGGGGGAGAAAAAGCAAACGTAAGCAAACAAATGGTCGGCGATTATTTATGGAAGAGGAAGAAATGCCAACCATGGGCGTAGACTCTGCTCAGACACGTGAACCCACCGTGGGGCGGGATTGGTGCTGTGGGCCGAGTTTGGGTATTTCCTTTTTGGGATATTCCCATACACAGACATGATAAGATATGATCGAGTCCGTTCAATATGTAGAATACGATACTTTTGTCTCAATTGGTGCATTTGGACATACAAATTGAGCCCGATCATATGAATATTTGTGAAAGCATATCTCTTGCCCCCGAACTTAATCGCGCCCAAATTTGGCCTTGAACTTAAACATGACCAAATGTCAGTGAGGCTTCTGGATCATTTTTGGAACAAGAGATCTACATCGCCTGAAATTGGATTTGTCTCGGATAGTGTTCTTTGACTTTACTGTGCAACGGATAGAAATTGGATGGATGAAATTAAGATTATTAGATTGTATAGTTATGACCTTTCTCAACTAAACCGACAACTCTGCTTCCCGCATAAACAGCTCTTATCCAACTGCGTCCAATAGTTATCCGGATATCTCACCGCGTGAGAACCGCCTTGGACTGCAGAGACTGCTAGTTGAGATGGACGACTATGCTTAACGCTGACAAAGGGACAGGCCAAGAAACTAATACACAGGTCAGGAGTGGCTTTCCAAGCTCCTTTGGGCGGGGGCATCTTGTGCACTTAGATTATTGAGCAAGTTCATGGTGCTGATGTAAATATGGTCAGTGGTAGTTGCCACGGACTCGGTAGCTGCTAGATATTTGTCATTAATGTCAGTTCTCTTCGGTGTAATGCATTCATTGAAAAAAAGCCAAATCAGAGCTATCCCATTAAAGGATCTGGGACTTGAAGAAGTCCTCAAAAAAGCTGCTAGCATGGGAGCCGCAACTAAGCAGGGACCAGGCTCTTCCCGAGTATTCTTCATCATTCTTATCACCACTACTCGAATTGATGCGGGAAATAATCGCGCTTCCAATACTGGAAGCGCTCGGAATAAAACAGCCTCCAGAGGGCGACCAATGGCCTCATATTTGGTGGATAACAACTTATGCAATGTCATTTCTCCCAATCCATACTGCAGGGATCCATGGCAGTAGATCCCGCCAGACAGTGATTGACCGACTGATCTCATCTTACATGCCGTTCATTAAATGACTGGTTCACAGTCGGAAGCGCCCCATCCATGTTGCTTCTAGTGTTCAGTTCCGGCATGGTCTCCTAGTTTCTATGGCCGAAACACACCATCAGACACCTTACCGCTCGCTACTGAAGGATTGACTACCATCGAGCCAATTCTCAACATAATGGGCTTGACCGTGACTAAAGGCATCGAGAACACAGGCGAGGTCCCGAAACACATGAGAGTGCAAGATCCTCCACTTTGCAGGGCATGGCCTCTCCTCATTTACCGATTCTCAAAAAAGCTGTATATTGACGAAAGACTGGGAGACTAACCCTTTGACCGTGGAAAAGCTTCCCCGGGAAACTCTACAGGAAGCATCCCCATTTTTAGCATATCTCTCTTCCTGCTCCACTGCCAGAAGCAGATTCCTTCACATAGCTGACGAGGTCATTTACCTTATCACTGTGTCAGCTTGCAGGCTTTCGACACTCCATCGAATTTCTCTGATAAGTTTCTGATAGTCATTGCGTTGACATAGCCAATACCGTGTACGAAACATTACGAGAAGAGAAGCTCACAGATAGAGCAGTGGTACTGGGGCTCTACAGAGCGACTCCATATGTTCGGGACCGTGGTCGAACAATAATCCAGACAAGTCCTCAATCAAAAGACAGTCACGCGCAGGATGGTGGCGGAGAAGATAGCACAGAGGAGGATCTACAGAATCTGGAAGGAGAGTTGGAGGGCTTCGGGAATCAGCCCTGAAGTAGGCGCAGACAAGGAAAGGGACGCTGTACCGATTGCTGCTCGCCGCCGCCCTATGGAGGAGCAAATTGATTCATTTTTATGGGTTCCGTATGTTCATTATGGTGCTTGATTGATATTCTTGAATTTCCACTCTCTTTCTTTTCTTTTTCCTTTCTTCTTTCGCAGGCCTGGTCGTAATACCTGATACTAATTATATTCTGTATTCGACAACTTTCCACCAAGTATAACGGTAGATTTGGATAATGTATGGTATCTAGAATAGCTTCAATCACCTTGGTAACTGAGTTCTCTCCCGATATCTTTTGAAAACAATAAAATGGATTCAGCAAACTCAGAAATAATAAAGTGTAGCTTTTCCTATCAACATCGACATGTATTTAGACAACTGTCAATGCGATCAAATGTTCCAAATCATTACTGCCCCGGCTATTATACTTTCGTTCACCTGAGGTGTGTTTGACATCTTTGTAATTTGTGCAACACATGCACCAGCTTTGCTGTTTGTATTATCAATAAACGCGCGGGATTTTCGCGAAGCACTTGATGCCATTGTAGCGCTTTCTAGTAGAGAAAAGCCATGTTGTTTATATCTGCCGTTAGGTTCAAAGTAATAGAGCCGCCTAAGTATTTACTGGTATGTAGTGGTCTCTAAATTTTCTAGAATCTTAATCCTTCGGGCTCACTTCAGAAGGCCACATGCGGCCAGTTATTACTGATGCTGAGAATTTCCGATAGTGGTAAGATTTCTCATCTCGGAAATTCGTCAATTCGGCAATGTTGTACCTGTCTGTACCTAGAATGAGTTAACGATGATGTCATGGCATTACACTCCAGATAGTAGGAATCAATGGCTCTAAGAGCTTTCTTTTGGCTGAATCTCTTCTGTTATTGTATATGGATATAGATCACGGGGGTCAGAGAGGCGCTGCCAAACCCTAAGACCACCGGTCTTGAGGAACGCATGCGGTACAAGAATCCACAAGCCTGCCAGGACTAGACTTGGACTTACTTGTATTCTCTTCTTCCCTTGTACTTCTCTGTCCGCGGTGTTATTAGTCTCATTGAATCAGTCCTGGTCGATATGGCCTCAGGAAACTCTACCTACACCTACGAAGGTCTCACAGGGTGGAAGCGCTTCCGTCCACTGCGGCCCTTCCGGGGCATGTATCACGACATCAAACGCCGTCTGCCCTACTATCGCAGCGATATTACAGATGCTTTCACCTATCGAACAGTGGCCAGTACAGTCCATATGTATTGCGCCAAGTATGTCCCATTCCTCCCCTATCCATTCCAAGAGTCGGGCGCACTGATCAGTATAGCATCCTTCCGGCTATTGCATTCACGCTTGACATGTATCGCAGAACAGGCCAATTCTTTGGAATCAATGAAGCGCTCTTTTCGTCAGCCATGGCAGCCCTTATATTTAGCGTTTTTGGAGCGCAGCCACTGAATATTGTCGGGATCACCGGTTTAATCTCGCTATTCAACTATACGATCTTCAATATCGTAACGCGGTACGAACCTGTGATCTATGCAAACTTCATGTGCTGGACGGCTATTTGGGCGGCAATTTTTCATTGGATTGTGGCTGTGTGTAATCTATGTGATTATATGCGCTATGTCACGGATTTTTCATCCGAGTCATTTGGAATGTATATTGGAATCGTCTATCTATGTGAGCACCCAAAGCCATACCCCATTCAAGAATGAGCGTCTGATGTCCACTAGCCAAAGGGGTGGGAGAACTAGTGCATGAGTTTAGCAAAGTAGGACTTGCAGCCGGATTCATGAGCTGCATGATCGCGATCCTTTACTTCTTAACTGTCTACGCTCTTGAACTATTGGCAACAAGCACCGTTTTTCGGCCGACCATTCGCGCCCTACTGACAGACTATGCATATGTTTTTGCTACTATGTTCTGGGTAGGCTTCTCGCACATCCCGGGTAATCTCAAAGCCGCGGATATCTCCAGAGTGCCCATTTCACGGGCGTTCTATCCCACCCAACCGCGTGGTTGGCTGATTCACTTCTGGGAACTTGATGTGAAGTGGGTATTTGCGGCGATGCCGTTTGGATCCCTAGTTATGCTTCTTTTCTACTACGACCATGTACGTCTTCGCACACTGACCGTAATACTTATGCTAATACTGGCGCCCACAGAACATCAGCAGTCTTACAGCCCAAGCCCGCCGATTTCCCCTCAAAAAGCCCACCGGCTTCCACTGGGACTTCTTCCTCCTCGGCATCACCACCTTCCTCGCCGGTATAACCGGCGTCCCCATGCCCAACGGCCAAGTCCCCGTGCATACGAACTCCCTCGTAAACTTCCGAACGGAGCTCGACATCGTCTCGATGGCTGAGGGCGAACGCGAGGGCGAACGCGAGGGCGCGGAAATCCGTCGGCACATCATGAAACCCGTTAGTGTCGTTGAACAGCGCGTTTCACACTTTTTTATGGGGCTAGGAATTATCGGGACCATGACGGGGCCATTACTTATTGTGCTGCATACTATGCCTGCGGCGGTGTTTGCAGGGGTTTTCTTCACAGTGGGGTGGGGGTCTATTGGAGGGAATGGGATTCTTAAGAAGTCCGTGTTTCTCTTACTGGATCATCGATTTGTGGCAAGGCATGAGCCGTTACTTAAGGTCCGGCAGAGGAAAATTATACTCTGGATTGCGTGTCAGCTGTTTGGAGTCACGGCGAGTCTGGCTATTTCGTTTACCATCGCGGCAATTGGGTTTCCTGTTGTTATCATTGCGTTGGTTCCCTGGCGAGTGTGGATTCTTCCTAAGTGGTTCAGTCAGGAGGAACTTCAGGTTCTTGACTGTCTGACGGCGAATAACGCCGCCGTGCTGGAGAGTATGGGTGGCCCGCCTAGCTTCCCTGGTGAGCGTCCGACTCGGCCGGAGGACATGGATACTGAGCAGCAGCAGAAGAGGGCGGATGGGCAACAGCGATTTGGGACTTATCATCGGTGACAACGTCTACCTATCTTCCCTATATGCACTATTTCGGAGGGAGGATCTTCCCCCGACACTCGCCAAAGCCGAATTTCACGCCTGTTCTAGAATTCACGCACCATCCTCCCATCACTACCTCGTCCCAGTCTTGCAGGAACTGGATTCCGTCGGTCTTGAGCTCGTATAACTCGTTTTCTGGAACTTTTCGCTCGATCAAACAGGCAATTCCGTCTTTTTCGCCTTTGAAGTTTGTTCGCTGATTCGCGTCAGTATAATGCATAGTCTGATAAAACAATACAGGTTAGACTTACATCGCTTGTGATAGTCCCTGTCCCAAAGATATCACCCGTGGTCAGCCCTTCACCCGCACTGGCCAAATGCGTCAATTGCTGATAGGGCGTCCAGTATAACTCATTCAGGTTAGTCGAGGTAACACTATAGGATTTTCCATTCCCTGTGTACATCCAGTCAGCTTCACAAACAACCAAGACATCAGGGTCAAAAAAAAAAAAAAAAAAGGCGTACGCAAAATCCTCGCCTCCAGCCTAACATCAAACGTCGCCTCCCCCACCTCCCCCTTCCACTCCAAATGCGGCAACGGCCCTGGCTCCTGCCTCACCTTAACCGGACAAGCCACCTGATCCAATGCCTCACACGTCACAATCCACGGCGAAATACTCGTCCCAGACCCCTTACTATGAAACGGCCCTAACGGCGCCATCTCAAACCCCTGGATATCCCTCGCAGACCAATCATTCAACACCACAAACCCGAAGATATGCTCCCGCGCGTTGCGGATGTCAAGTACCTCGCCGGAAGGCAGGGGCTTCGAGATGAAGACGCCCATTTCGAGTTCGAAGTCGAGGGCTTGTGTTGGGGCGTAGGTTGGCGGGGAACTGGGGGATGGTTGGATTACACCGCGGGGGCGATGGATAGGGGTGTTTGTGATTTTCAGGCTGGAGGTGCGGCCGTTATAGACCGGGGGAATCGAGAAGAAGCTTGGGGTTATGGGGGCGTTCATTACTTTGGCGCACTGTGGTGGACTGGTTAGTGGGTGCGTTCAAGGGGTGGAGACGGGGGAGAGACGTACGTTTTTCACATGTTCTAATGAGCAAAAGAAGTCCGAAAAGTTGGATGTGTCCATGGGATAGTGGTATGTCACAGTGTCGAGCGGGATATAATAACTCGGCGGAAGACCACCGTGGAAATATCTGATGAGGGAGGTTCGAACCTTGAGATGAATCTCTTTTGGCATCGCTGCGAATGCGTTGAGATTGGGCTGTTTCACTGCATATCAGCAATCCGTCACCAGCTCTACAAATCATTGAACTGAACACATACCTGCGAGAAGACATTACCTGTCATTTCAATCTCACCCTTCCCTTCGAGCCCCGGAATATCGCTAAGAAATCCATCTCGCTCAAGTGCGCTCAGGTCTATCGCATAGTTTCCGAAAGCCGTTGCGCATCGTGGTTTTGGATTATCGGGCGTCGAGATGACGCCGAAGGGGATGTTGTCGACGGTGAACGGGGAGCCCTGCTCCACGCTCTTCAGCATGACTTGATGAGCGGCTGACATTGTGGGTTGGTATATGATAGAGTGATTGAGGAAGACAAAAAGAAGAGGAAAAATTTATCAAATAAATGTCAAGTGGTTCTCTTATAGACTCCGTACCGAGAACGGGATTGTCAGCTTGGGTATCCGTGCATTGCATATTACTACCATGCAGATAGAGATGCACGGTTACACAATGACGGTGAGGATTGCATTGAGTTCACCAAGGTCAACCCTTCGATTGGTCAGGATACTAGCTTATGTGCGTCTCTTTATGTATATACAATGGAAATTATTTCAGAATAGCCAGTCGACGAACTTTCGCCCCGGGCTTTTATGTGCATGTGCGTCTTCCTCTGGCATAATCTCCCCGTCCACAAGACGGCCGGACCATAAATCAATATTGGCGGCACGTTCAAACTGTAGAATCATAGGTTAACAACTGTGCTTCAAGAATGGAAAAGCAACAAACCTTGGTACGGTGCCAGAGCTTCCAGCAAATCATAGGCACAATGAAGATAGGGATCCCAATATAAGATGCAACAAAATCAGACGTTGACCAGTTGCCCTTGAGGAAGACGGGAAACCCTGCAATCAATGTGATGACGGTAGACATGATAAAGCCAAACCATGCGGTATAAGGTTGAAATGGCGCCTTCCACGGGAGGCTTTCTCGACCGATACCCTGCTTCTTCATTGCAGCGTAGAAGCGGATGTAACAGAAACAAAGGGTTGCCCAGGCAATCAGACCGGCTACAGTGCTCAGGTTCAGAAGCCAGGTGAAGGCCTGCGCTGCACCGCCGGATCCAAGACTTAGATACGCCAGGGGGCCGAAAAGCCAAGCAGTAATAACAGCCACGTATGGCACTCCGTTCTTATCCACGCGTCCAAAGAGCTGAGGCAGCTGGTGGTCTGTGGTCATGGCAACGATCATGCGAGACCCGACCCAGCAGTAAGAATTGGCGGCGGACCAAGCGGCGACGAGGATGCATGCGTTCACAATAGAGGGCAGCGCGGTGATACCGGCATTCTTGATGGCAATCACGAATGGCGAGCTGTTCGCGTTGTCAGAGCCGGAAACAAGATTTGAATTCCGTGGGTCCACGATGATGCCGATGAGGAGGGCGCCGAGAATGTAGAAAAAGGCAATGCGATAAGTCACTCGGCGGGCAGCCTTTGGAATAGCACGGTGCGGGTCGACGGACTCGGAAGCTGTGATAACAACAGTCTCGACACCAATGAAGCTAAACGAGGCGTTGACGAAAGACGAAAGGAATCCGAGAAAGTGGCCTGTGGGACCAGTGATACCGTTGTAGTTTGTCCATGCCCCAGGATTGTTCCAAAACCGAAAGCCAATAGCCTCATGGTTTGGTCCCCCACCTGCAGTGATAACGATAGAGACAATCACAAGGCCAAGGAAGCAGAGAACCTTCACGGCACCTCCAACAACTTCACTATCACCATAGAATCGCACACTCATCAAATTGATAGCCAAAATTAGCACCAACCCAACAGTGATCACAACTGCAGGTGTAATGTCCGTCCAATAAGAAACAATGACAGCGGCTGCAGATGTCTCCGAAGCGATAGCGATTGTGTAACAGTATCCGTATGAAATAGCGAGTGAGAAGCCGACAGCCGGATCGACAAAGCGAGTAGCCCAGTGAGGGAAGGACCCGGCGGTTGGGAAAAGCGTTGCCAGCTCAGCAATGCTCTGCATCACACACCACAGAACCAGTCCGACGACAATGTATGCGAGCAGCAATCCAGCAGGGCCAGCCTTGGCATAGGCCGCCCCAGTGCCCACGAACAGACCGGTACCAATACCACTGCAGAAACCGATCATGGTGACCTGGTAGTTCCGCAGTCGGCGCTGCAATGCAGCACGGCCGCCGACATTGAGCGCCAGTTCCTCCTTGGGGTTTGCGTCATAGTCGACATAGTCTGCAGGAGTCGACTGGATGTGATCCTCAGGGAAGTCGGACTTGTTCATCTTTTCATGGTCATGACCGAGGAAGAAGAATTGAAAAGTGTCTGATGGGAAACAAGCTTTATTCTATCTTCCGAAATTTTAAAATCGCGCGAATCACAACATCGGGGCTCCATTCTTCGCACCACTGCTTTTTCTCCACAGCGTAGAGGCTCATTGGGCTGGCTCAGTAAGGTCCCGGTCCCGTCACTTGGTGGGTCGGGGTCGAATCGCCCGATGACCGGAATCGAAGCCACTTGATCTTGAGCTTTTCGGGCACAATCATATTGGCTGTCCGGAGCCCATTATTTCGTTAAAGAGAGGTAAGAGGATAGCCGGCGGGCGGCTCTGTACTCATCTGTAAATTAGCCAGCTCTGGGTGGGCCACGCCGGTATGCGAATAACACCGATATATTACAATTTTTATATATCATTATCCCGATGCATAGTGGTTTAACACTCTACTTGTATATATCTCAACTCTTCTATCTGTCTAGAGTATCCGTCTTGTAAATTGTCTCCTAATAGCAGCTAGAATTGGGTGATGATTTCGGATTAACGAGTCACGGTCGGATGTCAAAATGTTCAAAGATTGCTCACTCGCGTTTCTGCTGCCCTGGGTGGGCCCCAAAGAGCTTCTTTGGCATCTGTTACACAGTCAGCGATTAAGGACAATTATAAGTGAAGCGAAGTAGTACTGACAGCCAACACCGTAAACTTGCGTAGGAGTACGACCGGGTTCTGAGTCTTGATCGACCAGGTTATCAGATATCGGGGGGTAAGCTATCTTGGACTCGGCATCTAGCGCTTCTGCGCGGATCTGGTGGGGTATGAATTATGTATATGGTGGAACACTTGTCGGATGTTTTGGGGAGCAGGTCGACGTCGGGGCTTTCTCTCCACGAATGACGATCAAAGTCGTCCCGGTGGTCGAGTGAGGGCTTTGGAGATGAACGCATCCTTGCTTATAACTTTCTGTTTGCTCTTGGAGTAAGAAAGAGATCAAAGCAGCCAACCGCATACGGAGTAAACATCTATCCGGTATATCGCTTAGCTCGGGCAGTGAGCAACGGCAGTATCACAGCACCGCTACAATTTACATCAGAAAATGAAGAACTATGCACGATCTTTCCGTCAAAGCTTAGCACCAGTCGACAACAAATGGACCTTAACCGTCTTAGTGCTCGTCCACCCATCCAACGCCTCCTTTCCCAAATCACGACCAAACCCGGATTGCTTCATGCCTCCGAATGGCGTGTTCGAATGAAGATTACCCCAGCAGTTCACAGTGACTTGGCCCGTCTCAATTGCGGCCGCGACTCGATGCGCACGACTGACGTTATCGGTGAAGATTGCAGCGCTGAGGCCGTATTCTGAATTGTTCGCTTTCGCGATCACTTCAGCCTCCGTTTCAAATCTCGCAATGGCCTGGTTACGGGTGTTAGTATGTGGCGCGAAGAGCAAAATTGGGCGTGACTTACTGCCACGGGTCCGAATATCTCCTCCTTCATAATGGTGTCGTCCTCTTTGACGTCTGCGAACGCGGTATTCGAGATGAAGTTACCATTCAGATCCTCTCCACCACACAGCAATCTTGAGCCAACTTCTTTGGCTCTGTTGATGTAGCCCAACACCTTCTGATGTTGCCCTGCACTGGCCAAAGGACCCTTGCTAGTTGTCGCGAACAAAGGATCCCCATGAACAGCCTTAGCCACTCTACCCTTGAACTCCTCAAGAAACCGCTCATAAATTGAAGCATGAACATAGATCCGCGATCCCGCCGCACAAATCTGTCCATTGTTCGCCGTAATCCCCAATGTAGTCCAAAATAGCGCATTCTCCAAATCTGCATCAGGAAAGACGATGGAAGGACCCTTCCCACCTAGTTCCAGTGTTACCCGCTTGAGATTGGTCTCTGCAGCTGCGCGCAGAATCTGTCGACCGACTAGAGTGCTTCCGGTAAATGCGACTTTGCGAATTTTGGGGTGCTCTGCAATCGCTTGGCCTGCAACTTTACCTTCGCCACAGAGGATGTTTATGACGCCGGGTGGGAAGCGGGCCTCAAGGATTAGGGCGGCGAGTTTTTGGCCGTAAAGTGGTGTTAGTTCGGGGGTTTTGATTATGAGGACGTTGCCGGTTGCGATGGCTGGGGCGAGTTTCCAGATTGTTATCATGCTAGTAAGCACGGTGTTAGTATGAATCAACAACAGTCATTGGTATGCATACAGTGGTGCATTCCACGGGACAATAGCCGCGCACACCCCAAGAGGCTCATGCTGCGTATACGCCAGTCCATTTGGGATAGGCAGAGACTGCCCAGCGCCCTTATCCGCCCATCCCGCGAAGTATCGCAGCGTATCCACCGCCTGCGGGACGCTGAGATGCAACGACTCCCCATAAAGAATGCCAGCATCGATTGCCTCCAACGAAGCTAGCTCGATGGAATCCCGTTCGATAAGGTCGGCTAGTTTGGAAAGAAGTCGCACGCGTGTCTGGGGAGGTGTTGTCTTCCACTCTCGGAATGCGGCTTCGGATGCCTCAACTGCCCGGTCGACATCTTCTTTCTGGGCAGCTGAGATGTCGGTTAGTTTTCGGGAGTTGGCTGGATTTGTGGTCTCGAGGATGTGGTTGTTCGTTGCGGGGACGAATTGGTTGTTTATGAATAGTCCGGTGTGGACTATAGTCGGTCAGCACGTTATCCTTCAGCACGAGGGGTAAAAATACCATTAATAGGTCTGCCCTGGAGCCCGGAGAGTACTGCCTGTGTCATTTTGTCTGTTCTGCAGTGAGACTGAGATTGATCGTGCTTATCATCCAGCGATACTTTGTCTTATAACATCGACGGCGGAATAATTCCGAGTGGTGTCGCAATCATGGATATTCCGAGCATTCCGAATATCAAGACTTACGATCTACTATGTCAGGGATCCCCGCGTCTTGGGGCCTCGGCTCGCTGTGTTGCATGCCTATTTCGGTGACCATAAGGGGGCAGGTGTGGAAGAATCGTCTTCCCGATGTACTAACTAACCCTAACACGGCAATTCCCGACATCCTTGTATCTAGGAGCACTCTCAGGTGCTGTTGAATTTGTGCACAAATCCACAACCATTCAATTCTTTTTTCCAGAAATGGGTAGAAAGTGATAGAAAATTGTTGGCGTTTGCTCAGACAAAGAAGTCACCTGATTAACATCGTGGTGGAACTCCCACTATTCTCTCCATCTTTCTTATCTTTTGACTCTCTATCCGCATATATTCTTGGAGGACATTATATACTATTATCTTTGTTATATATTCCTGTTAGTGCCCAATCTGAAAAGTCATGCTCAGTGAACTGGCCCTTGAAAGGTTCCATTGACATCGAAACGACACTAAACGATTTCGACAATTATATACGAGCTTCCCGTCAAATGACAAGAAGCAGTTGCTTCAGAAACCATGAAACTCTACCAAAGTTAGTATTCCCATCTTATTCTTATTGACATCGTGACTGATATGGTTAGATGATTCTTACATACTTTCCACTCTTTCAGCATCTGTGGTCAGCTCTCTTTATGTATACTGGAAACGGGAAGCTTACCAGTGAGTGTTCTCCATATATACCGACTGTCGGCTGTTCGTTTGTGATTGTCGCATCCTTGTACCGTGTTTTCCAGAGTGGCCCCGATACAGAGATACATGGTATACCCATTTCTCCTGTTATGCTCTGGACATGAGCCTCACGTTGTTGCTGGGTCCGCGCTTTCACTGTGGAGAAGTGAAACGGCCATGATGTATAATTTGTGGAGCTTAGCTGAGTCTTGTGTAGAATAGTTTGTCCTTTTCACTCACCTGAAAGCACCACGCTATCGCTACGATGATATCGTACACCTATGTTGAATTTCTTATATTAAGCAAGAAAGCAACGTGGACGGTAACAGGATCCCCCGATTCAAGATCCCGATGAACAATGCATTGGCGACGGAGCCTTTGGTTCCTATATATAGTGAGTCATAATATCGTTGAACATGGTAAATGGAACTTGACAATTGACCTTGTCAGCAGCCTTAATTATCACTCAGGAGATAATATCCGGGAAATCATGGTCGGTCTTCTCATCGGCGGATATCAACGTGCCTCACCCTCGCGCAAGAAAGCAACTCATTACGAATTTGAAAGAAATCAGAGCTCTGCCACGGCAATCGTTCTGGCGCATACTCGCTATGCGACCGTACACGCAGTCATTGAGCACCATGTGGGGGTCCACACTTCCGATCATAGTACCTTCGCTGGACCAATCAACTTGAGAAGAGATGGCCCTACCATCCGATGAACTTCAAGCAAAACCCTCTCTGTCAGTGTCCAAATGATCCATGAAGCATCATGAAGCGTTGTGAGTGGTCTGCTTCAATGTCGTCGATACCATGCTTGAACAGCTCTGCAACTTTTTGCAACGCAAAGACACATGGACGATCACAATTGAACTCCCTGCTTCTTAAGTCATTATTCTTCTTTTCGTCAAACCAAGTGGAATCAATGCTCCCTTGCGAAAGTTATGTAGGGAATTGATCCTTCCGAATTGATCTTCCGAATATTCTCAATCATCTTTCCCAACCATCTCCGTCCCAAACCCGTCGTTAAAGGCACACCTCCCATTCTTTGCACATATCATGGAGTCATTGTCATAGCAAGCGAGGCGACCGCTGCATATGCGGTGCCCGCTTAGGGACTGCAACTGACCATGTATCGAAACTCTTTTCAGAGTCTGTGGATAAAGGGGGGCGAGGGTATGAGTTCGATGGTATGAGCATCAGAGAAAATCAATTCTTGAACTGAACCGAGCAATTTATGAAGTGGACCTAAACAGTGAGCAACTCAATAAACTACAATCCCCTCACTTTATGCGGTACTCCTCATCGACAAAACATCCATTCTTAAAATCGTTTGGTCTTGCTTCTTACTCAGTGCTGTTTTATCGTCCTCTCCCGACAGACCTGGCAAGCAAGTGATTCGGTTCCTTAGACAACCCTTCCCACGTCATGTGAACAACTGTAATGGCTCTCTTCTACAGATAAAGCACCGCTTGATTGTCTGTTGAGGATATGTGACATGAAAGTACATTAGCAGCATACAGAGGAAAGATTCTTATTCAAACCTTCATCATGTTCCCATCAAGTTTTCAAGCGAGCTCAAGCTCAAGCTCTGATCGCGTCTCCCAGACCTCATAAACGAGAAGGGGTGGAGGACCGTTAAACCGGGGAAGCCTTCCTACACCTTGGATGTTTGTCTCTTGATTCAGATCCAGAGACAGGAAACTATTCTGAACTCGTGAATCGCGAAATGCGGACGCCCAGAGGGCCCTTGACGCAGGGCTCAAGAGGAACAAGATGCAACTGTCAGGACTTTCGCATTTAATACTCCCACGATATATCTTCGTTGGTATACTAAATTAATGAACCGACTATCAAAGATACAAAACCACCTCGTCATGCATTCGGGTGGTGCCCTACGATCGACTGCGACGAGTGTCCACATAATGAATGATGCGTTCTATATTTATGGATGTTCTTCTCTTTGTTCGCTAGCCAGCCCGGTGAGGGCATTGCGCTCCCCTTTTGCCCAGAGTTTAGTTTAAGAAGATGCATCAAGTTACAAAGATGCGATGCCAAGACTGAAGACCTCTAAAAATTCGTCCCTCAGTTCTCCAAAACTGTACAATCTGTGACAGGATTGTTGCCATTGGTACAAAGCTGCAAATCCATCCGGCAAGGCGGCGCATGTCTTCACTGAAGAGGATACGCGCGTCAGTATGCTATTCAGCTGATACAACCTCCAGGAGGGTCGTATTTCACATACATATACGACACATTGAGACACATTAAGCCATCAACAGGCGCTACAGGCATAAAGACGCAGAAACACGAAAAGCGCGACTCGATTTCACTTTCCTTAGCAGACGCCTTCGACTTGTTAGGGCATCTGTACACCGGTGGTTGACTGGAACGGGATCCCTCGATTGAAGGGTGAATATATAGGTATTGAGCTATACTGGACTGGAATGGACTGGATTTGATAACTGTTATGAGGAACTGGGGGAAGAGGATATGCCTCAACACAAGTGAAAATCGTTGGAAGCACGGGCTTAGGACTCGGTCCATGATTGAACACCGGAAAAATCCAAAGGAATATCATCCCACGGAAATCCAAATTCCTGTAGCTGCGAGAGATTTAGCAATAAATCAGGAAAAGAAAATCATGTTAGGTATGGCCTACCAAAGACTCAACGTCAAGGTCCGACGTCATTGGCGTCCACTCATCAACAGACCCGCTAGTGCCGCTTCCAATTTCCTCAATGTACCTCTCAAGAACACCAGTGCATTTCTTTATACAATCCACAAGAGCCTCGTACACATCATCCTTCGTATACTGACCCGTCCTCTCCATAGCCTTGATCTGGCCCATCACCGTAGACAGAATAGCGCACCGTTTCATACTAGGAATACCAAGCCCAATTACCTGGAGTAATTGTTCTTGAATATGTTCCAGTGTGTCGATGATTGGTCTCCGGAATGCCTGTGCCATTCTATGGAGGACGTTCTCTGGCAAGCGAGGTCTTGTTTTTGCTT
Organism: Aspergillus chevalieri; assembly: GCF_016861735.1. Taxonomy (NCBI): domain Eukaryota; kingdom Fungi; phylum Ascomycota; class Eurotiomycetes; order Eurotiales; family Aspergillaceae; genus Aspergillus; species Aspergillus chevalieri. The sequence goes on from NC_057362.1 coordinate 1,815,649, forward strand.
CTTCTTCTAGTTGCGTGACGAGCTCGACACATATGACGATTATTGTGTCTATTGAAAATGCGCCTTTGAATGCGCCGATGCCCGAGATCGATAGCTTGGCGTAATCATCGAGTGGTTTTGAGACGATGTCCGTGTTGTCTGCGTAGGATGCAATGGCCATGGCGGATTCGAGACTAAGTTTTCTGGCCAGGTAGAAGCGTTGGTCTTGGGGATATTTGAGTATGAAGGGGCGGTAGAGAAGAAGGATTGTTCTGCGCAGGAATGTGTCCAGGACTTTGTGGTGGAACTCGGCAGATTCGGAGAGGTTCTGCGATTGTAGATGTGCAAATTCTTTGCAGAATGTTTCAAGCTCGGTCCCTAGTTTCAATGCGTGTTCGTAAGATTTTGGTTGACGAATCTGATTGTTGAATCGAGCAACTTGTAAACGGGTCGGGAGTGATTTTAGCAAAAGGAGCTGGATCGATGAATCTGTAGGCTGGTGATTTGGCTTCGCAATTGGCACGCTTCTGGTATTTTTATCGAGCTGGCTGTCATCGATATTCATCGGCGGTTCAGTGTCGTGATCATCTCCTGAGATTAGCGGTGGCATGGAAACATCAAACGAAGCCTGTACGGCTATTTCCATCACCGCTGCCCATAACCTCCTTCTCATCTCACATTCATACAGAGACAACGACGGAAAATGGCTCGGGTCGCGATGCAAGCCCAAGCTACAGGCAAGTCGTACTAGTGACCCTGCCGAAACCCAGATGGCCTCTTTGTTGAATGAATGGACTTGGCGACATAGGAGCATCAAGCAATACACTTGTAACCCATCAATGCTATGTGCAGACTTTTCATCAGGCCCTGTAAGCCACCACTGTGCAGCATGGACCCAGCGGTTCACTTGTGGTCGAATATGACTGCGCTGTATGCTGTCCGGATGGAATACAGACCCTATTCCAACTACCAGCAATGCTTTGAGCAAAAAGCTATGGGGTGGTGTTTCTGTCTTGGAAACGAGTCTCCATTTATACTCCTCTCGAAAAGACGAGTGTAGAATTCGATAAATGGGTCCAAGGGTGCGGAAATACGCATTGACCATCTCAATACAATTAGAAGATTCCCAGAAAGCATCATGTTCCAAGCTCTTGAAAGGCTCGTCGCACAGTGTAGGGACACGTTTCAGCTTTGCGCGCAGTCCCTTGCACTTCTTGATCTTTTCTCTCATCTCCGCGGCCTGCCTGTCGTCGATCTTCTCCAGCATGCGCAGCTGGTGGAATGCATTTGTCCAATGGCTCTGGCCAGCAACCTTTGTCTTTTCTGGGCTAGTTTTGAGGCGTAATGTAGCCGCCGGAATGAAAGTATCCTGGCCCCCCACTCCAGCCTTATCCCGGGTGAGTTGTTGCTCGATATTAGACACGCGGTTTCCCAGATCGTAAAGCGACTGAGACAATCCTCTATCATGCACAGAGTGCTCAGTATCTCGATTCAGGGATACCACTTGTTCGAGTCTCTGCACTCGATGTTGAAGGTTTTGAACCATCTGTTCCAAGGGCAATGATGGCCTGGCTGCTTGATCGCCTGGTTCATCGCCGGCAACATTTACGTCCGAGTAATGCGACATATCCCAAGCCGTCTGAGAAGAACTGTGAATGCTCTGAATGCTCTCAATGCCATCTTGTTCACCGTACGAGCATGGTATAGGATGACGGGCTCGCGTACAAGGACCACAAGGAAACGCGCGATCGCACCGCACTTTACGCTGCCGGCACTGCACACAGGAAAGAGCCGGTCGACGACGTTTCCGGGGAGTAAAGTCGGCCATTTCGAGTTGAAAAGAAGATCAATATCGATAAACAGAAGCGTTGCTATAAGTCGGTGTTTTGAATAGACCGAGGCCGAAGTTCGGGGCCGGTGAAAGCTGGCCAAAAAAAAAAACAAAAAAGGAATGCATCGTCCGTGAATCGAACACGGGCCTCGTCGATGGCAACGACGAATTCTACCACTAGACCAACGATGCTATTTGTTGTCTAATTTTTGACTAGTTGAATACATAAGACAAATTATTTAAGTAGAGTATGAATTATACAATTCCCACCTCTCTCCCACAGCCACGTAGGCAGCATCATCAAAGAGCACACACCCGACATCACTGCCATCATCAGTAAACTGGTCAACTGCAAAGGCACCGCCGAACTTACATGGCACCAACTGGAATGCATTCATATAGCTCAACCGAACGAGATCCTGGACGAGCACGGCAACCTCTGAGCAAATCTATCGTCGTTGAGAATCTGGCCAATAAACTCGATGGCAAGAACCAGTTAGTATACATGATCGAAGGCAATTTATGAGGCACTAACCCTTTTCTCCTCCCATTCGTCTAATAACTTCTCCAATTTCTCCCCGAATATTCTCTGCACAAGGGCCACATTTGTCGCGGGCCCGATGATACAGCCCAGCTGCTGACAGAGATAATACGTAGTGACGCACGTCGAAAGGTTCTCTTTTCGCGCCCCCATTGACATGCCAACGAACTGAGTGGGGAATAGGGCACCAATGAACATACCATTGGGGAAAAGATATAGTAGCTCCCAGGGAGAGCAGCCAGCTCTCCAACTAACGAAGATGATCAAGTAGCTCAAGGCCGTGCCGCAAATAGCAATACCTGCCATTGTTGCGTATTTTTTCCGCCTATCATCAATTAACGGTTAATGATGGAGCTATGCGCCAGGCTGAGTGGCTTACCGTTTAATTATTGCTCCTGCAATCAGTCCTCCGATTGACACACTAACCGCTGCCAGCACATAGGCCGACGAGGCGTACGAGTCTGGTGTATTTTCGACTCGGATCAAGTATGGGGCTAGATTGCTCATAAGCTGCAAAACATAGTGAGGACACGCGTTAGAGCAGGAGCTATCTATGTACTTTGATGACGCGGAAACTTACTCCTGATCGGCTAAACAGAATCAACACTTGGTTCACGCCATACCCTTCTAGTGACGTCTTCAGCAGGTGCAACGGGATCAAGGGGTTTCTAGTCCAGAAGCCTTCAGTTGCGATGAATAATAGCACTGCAGCAAAAAAGGCTGGTACGATAATAGTAAGTCCTGCTGTGGAGTCGTCCGCTGCGCTCAAATTCTGCACAATGAGAAGCAGAAGGATGATATAGCAGAGAGGCTGAAAAGGCCTCCAATATCAGGTTGTGAGATGATAGACCGAGCAGTCCTCTCCTCGTTTGCATTGCCACAATTCTCGGTCGAATCCGATGCAGAGGGAAACCCATACCGTAATACCAATATACAAATGGCCACCAAGGGCATTTGGTTGAGGAAAGACCATCTTTATCCAACAGCCCCGATCAGGAACCCCCCAATTGGAGCACCTAAGCTGCGGCCGGCGACATTAACTGCATTAGCATAGCTTCGGAGAAGGGCTACCTTATCTGCGGGGGCCAAGTCTATGGTTGTCATTGATGTCAGCGAAGTAAGGGAGAGAAGCAGAACAGTAAACAGTTTTACCGGTAATAATGATCGATATCAAAGACACCATTCCACCACCACTAATTCCGGTGAGCACTCGGGCCAAGATCAGCTGTAACAGTGATGTACTGGCCCCACTGCATTTAGACTCGTACGTCAGAGTACGAACCCCAACGATCCCAGGAATGTCAGATCGATTTACATACCATGCAAGGCATCCCACAGCGAAAAGCGCATAAGCACCAAGAAGGACATATTTTCGCCCATATATATCACAAAGCGCCCCGTACTAGCCACAATTATCAGTCCTGACACATCCTCCCCACAACTCATCACACTCACCGCTGGTAGTGACACACAATATCCAAAGTTATAAGCAGCGAGCAGCCACGACCCCTGTGAAAGACGGTGAAACTGCGATGCGATCAGGCTCCACGTGGAAAGGACGATAGATTCGTCCGCGGCTGCGAGGAAGATGCCTGCAAGATACTGTCAGGAATGCTATACTGTGCCCTCCGGTTGTAACATTGTGCTTACCAATGAACGAGTCGTACACAGCGAGTTTGTCGTGTCTGCGTTTGGTGCTATTTTCCGGCTTGCTCTCGCAGCGAGATGGAAGCAAAGGGCTTTCCTCGTCGGAGGCCACTCGACTTACCAGCGAAATGTCAAAATGTTGGCCCATGGATCTTAGAAATGAAAAACTGGGTGGTAGGCTTGAGATATTTCAGCTGATCCCCAGCTAGTATATTCTCGGTGAGATCATACATATTACCAATTGTGAACTGCCACTCCGAACATATTGATTTGATTGGTTGATTTCCAATAATATCATATTGATCATATTCAAACCATCAATACGAAGTGCTCCGGAGTATAACTATATTATTTGTCAGTTATGCAGACAGTCTCTTGTCCTATCAAAACAGTCTGACCCTCGGAAAATCAGCAAGACTCGATCATTTTGGGGTATCAGGAGCTGGAATGCAGGAAAAAGGTCTAATCTTAAGATCTATAGGCTTTATTTTGAGCTCTTGTCGAGCAACATGGTTTCTACGCACTTCCAGGTCTGGCATCCGCTTAAGGGAGAGGCATAGTCTTGATACCACAACGGGCCGCAAAATCATCTAATCTCTACTTTCATAGCCAATTTCCAAACACTATTTACACTATGGTGGTCTTCCTTAGTTTGATCATCACAATCATACCAGAACGCATCTCAGGAAGACGCCATCCTCGCCCCAACAAAATCAACCAAATCAAACAAACTCTTCTTAAAAAACCTCTCCTGCGTCGTCCGATTCACAACCTGCAACCCAAACTGCTGCGTATAATCCCCAAACTCCCAATTATCCGCCCAACTCCACGCCAGAGCACCCATAACATGCACCCCATCCTCATGAATCGCCTTCAGTATCTCCGACATAAACGACAAGTAATAAATACTCCGCGGCGTGTCAAACAGTTGATCCGAGAGCTCTTCTTTCTCATCCTCTTTGTACACCGGGAAGCCAAATTCCGAGACGAGGACGGGCTTGCGGAAGGTGTTCCAGAGGTAGTTTAGGTATTCGCGGAGGTAGGTGGGTGTTATGTAGACGTAGCTGTGCGAGCGGTAGCCGATGTTCCAGCCGTAGATGTTTCTGGTCTCTTGAACGACACAGTAGGGGAAGATGGTGTTGGCGGTGGTGTGGTTTGCTGCGCAGTCTGTGAATGTCTCTGCTGGTTCGGAGACTACGGTTGCTGTGTAGGGGTCGATGCCGAAGAAGTCGGAGGTGTTGTTGATATAGGAGAGCTCGTCTGAGCTGAGGGGTTTGGCACCTGGTAGGGTCTCGAGAACGGAATCGGGGTATTGCTTGCCGAGGAATATGGGGTTGGCGTAGAGTCCCAGTTGGATCTCTTGGAATCGGTTTGCTGCGACGACGTCACTGGAATTCGTGGGATCACGGGGAACGCCAAAGTTGTCATTGAATTTGATTCCCATTTTTCCGGTTGCTTTTAGTTCGTCCTTGTAGAAATGGTACACTTGCGCGTGTGCGTGCACGACATTGTTGGCACCGGTGAAATTGAACGAGTAAAGGAAGGGTTCGTTGAACGTGAACCAAACGGGAACTCTGTCGGCATAGTTGGTGAGCACAATCTTTGCGTAGTTGACGAATGAATCCACAAAGGTCTCGTTCTGGTAGCCTCCATTAGCATTACCGAAATCAGGAGTAGCGGAGAAGTTGTCGCTAGATACGAAGAGCCATGGACTGTCGAAATGGAGAAGCGTCACTGCTGGCTGCATGCCCGCATCGAGGATGGTGTTGATTAAATCGTCATAGTGCTTGATAGCCTGCTCATTCACCGGTGATCCGGGCACGGCGAAGGGCAGAATCCGCGTCCATGGAATTGAGAAACTGTAGTACTTGACACCCATAGCTGCCAGGCGCTCGATATCCTGCTTGTACAAGTAGTAGTTCTCGTTGGTCACATAGTTCTTTGGCTGGTCAACAGTCGCGAGGTTCTCTTGGATGGTAGGGCTGCGACCTTCCAAGCCCACGGCCCCTTCGACCTGCGCAGCACTCCCGGCAACACCGAAAATGAAATCGTCTGGGAAGTTGTAGCAGTCCGTAGGCTCGAAGTAGTCCCTTGGCGGAAGGACTAGCTCGCTGCTTGGAACTGGCGTGGGGCTGACCGTCGTCGAATATATCCCAGTGGTCGTGTAGTTCTTTATATCAGCCAGCTTCCATAGCGAAGACCATGCGGCTTCTCCGTAAGGTTCGTCTGTGTCGGTAGCGGTAATCTCCGTTTGGCCAGGCAGCCAGTTACCCCATGTTGTGGTCGCGGGGGTTGTAGTGAGGTGCTTGACGGCTTCGGAGTATGGTGCTGCATACGTTTTGGTGGTTGTCGGCGCGGGTACCGAGGTGGCATATCTATAGTGAATCAGCTACCTGTAGGCTTTCTAGAGGTGTAATTGAGAGTTAATAATAGAGGACTTACCGAACAGTCTCATTCAACGTATAAGAGAACGGACGAAAGTAATACTCAGGTGATGCAGCCGCCTGCGTACATTGCGGACGCTCGGTATAGCCAGTAGTTGTAAGATACAACTGCTGCGCTTCTGTGAGCGCCACTAACGCACTACCATATAACAGGGCTCCTCGCATCGTGCAGGATTTTGCAGATATGATGTATTGCGATGTCTCCGATGTCCTTACTCATAACCGGGGGATAGTGCATCCTTTTATACCCGGACTTCCCAAGACCATATTATGAGCGACTTGAGCACTACTCGTCTTGGCGCCTGGCCAATAATTATCTTCGACATGAATTAATACAGGTCAATGAACCCGTGAGCCATTTCATGGTTCGGTACATGCCGTCATTTTCGGAAATTTTACCAAGACGCACCCCGCAACCCCAGAATTCCGGAGTTTATCCGAGGGCTCACTCCCCAGACTATGCCGAACATGGAGCAGACCGGCCGGAATATATATTCCATTGCGGGCGTCGTTGAACAAAGGCAGCTGCTTTCAGTAATCTTAACGTTGCGGATGCGAAAACGGGATATTATATTGGCATGTGTGGCAGTCTGGCAATTTTGTATTTCCCAATTAGATTGCCAATACCCCGTCCATTGATATATTCAAGGTACTGTGTGGCCTTGGCTTCTATGTCGCCGTGTAGTGATCTAGTGATCTCGAAAAAGGCTCACTTCAGCACTCCCGAGTGGTACGTTGCTTGGCCTGAACTACAACATTACCACGCTTGGTCCCAATTGGACTGGTTCAGAATATCAAAGAACCCATAATCAATTGGAAGGGATTCCATAGGCACCGAAAGCTCGAACTGACTAGCCAGTGCGCTTCCGAAATTCACATGCTGATCTGGTTCGATGCCATCGAAACTGATATCTGGCAGTTCGGATCCTAGATCTAGATCTAGTGGGAACTCGGGCTCATTGCCATCACGCTGAATATTGCTTTCTCCTCCTGCGGGAGAAAGTATTTCGTTCGGAATTGCCGAGCGACAGAGTTTCCGAAGATTATGTCCAATGAGTCGGGCAGGATGCCATGTATTGGCGAGTTCGTCGAGGACAGTCAGGCAAAGGCTTATTTTGTTCTTGTGCGAGGGCAGATTCAGGTTTTCGGTTTCATCAAGCAAAACTAAAGCCGCTGATAACGTGCAATGTGTCGCTGAAATAGGACTGAGGCGGAAACCGCCGAAGACTTGTCGGTATCTCTGAGCTACCACACAGATCGCGCGAGCTGATTCGCGGCATATCCGGAGCGCTAGGTCGGCCGTCTTGTGATATGTCTGATTCTTGCTCGGATGTGAATTTACTCTCATGATAAACGGTTTTGCGAGGAGGATTCTTGCTGTGTGGTAAACCATGTGGAGGGTGTATGCCTGGGGGATCTCATTTGGACGGTCGACTCTGAGTTCCGTGGGAAGATCGTAGAACCATGTTCTCAGGTCTAGCAGGCAGGATTCCAGGAATTCTGGACGTTGGTTCTCTTTCAGGAGGGGTTTGGGGGCCCATCTGGGTTTATTAGTCAACGGCAGGGGTCATAATGCTGGGTTGTACCATACAGTGAGAGCATAATCCTTTCTTGTATCCGGCATATGCTAACCATCGCTCTTTGCAGTGGTCTGAATGCTTTTCGGCCCAGACTGTCTGTATCGGATACTTCGTCGTCATCGGGCATTTTGACGGCTCCTTGCGAATCCTATACAGGTCAGAATCATCGGTATTCAGGAGATGCTCGAGATACACGCACCAGCATAGAGCAAATCCTTCCCGTATAGCTAGAAGCCCACTTATCATGACAGTATAACGTCCAATAAATCTGTCTTCTCAGCTGGATTTCTCGGTGCGACATCATATTCGTCTCTTCAAACCCAGCCGGATCCAAATTCAGCCCCATATCAAGACATAATCGATCCGCCATCCCAAGATACAGCCAACATGCGGCGTCAGCACCAATTGCCTGCTTCCATTAGCATAATTGAAAGTGCACCTCGATAAAGGACGACGTACGACATAGAATATGCCGATAATAGCTAGCGCTTGAATAGTCGTCAGACTAGGCTTCTCCATTTCATCATGAAGACGGCGCTTTGCCTGTTCAAGGAAGAATTTTCCTGCTGTGTTGGGATCATCTGGATCTGATCGGATGTCCATGCGGTCTGAATACCGCGAACCAACAGCAAGAATGGCAACGTGTAGCAGTGAGCTCCAATATCGTCCGCAACGATACATGCTCTGACGAAAGAGGTCTTCGTCGACGACTGCAAACCATGGCTGCTCCCATTTGAAATACAGACTGATCAGGTGCTCTTGTATGGGTCTTGAGAATCCAACGTCATCCAGGCCAGTAATGATAGGATCAAGACATGTTATTCCAGAGATCTTGCCGTGTTCAGAAGTATCACGAGCATCAGAAGAACCCTGAAATTCGAGCCTTCCGCTTGTCGGTCCAAAATACCGCAATTCGCCGTCTTTATCGAAATTAAGCGACTCGTCGAGTGCGAGTTTGCCTTTGACACCTTCAGCAAGTTCATCTATCGCAGTATCATCACCCCCTTTCTTCGCGTTTGCCGCAGCGTCCAAAGTCTTTCTGGAAATTGGCTGTTCCCGTTCACGCGGGTCAATACCATGCCGCTCCAGGAGCAGCTCCAACGACTCGATCCTCTGCCGTAGCGAAAGGACATATGTCTTCGACGCTGGCCTCCTACCATCCTCTACAACTGAATATTGACATGAGACCCCCCCTTGAAGGCATCTAGAGCAGGATGGCTTTTTGCCGTCGCACTGAAATGCATTAGTAATCTATAGTGAAATGTGCGGTAAATGACGTACTTTGGCGCGACGACGGCGGCATTCTTCACACGCTCTAGTGGTGTATTTTCCACGCTGTTTATTTGTATTTGAATGATCTGGGGGCATGGTGATGTTTGGTCTGTGATGTTTGCAGATTGAAGGTTGAATGAGGGGGATACTGCGGGAAAGATCTTATCTTGGCGGCATCTCCACAGCTCCAGAATAGGCAATCTTAGAGATTGATATGCATAGGACCAGTTATGTACAAAATGTGTGAAGCTATTATTTAGAAGCTTCTTCGCATGTATAAGAAGACTTATCCCGACTATTCCCCCCCTTATACACCGACACCAGCGGATACGGACACAACTCCCGACTTCTCGAACCATCCTCTGTCTCCCCCAGCAATGTCTCTGGCGCAATGCCCTTTTCCACCCAGTTGACGAGCGATTCCAATGGATCAACCGGGATAGCGCCATCACCCCCCTTGCAATGCTGCACACCCGGGGCCAGGAAGAGGCGATAGAAGTCACGAACCGAGGGATCCAAGCTTTCCACTTCCTTGTAGTACTTCTCCGTGCCCTTGGGGAAAATTAGTTGATCTGCTAAGCCGTGCCAGGTCACCAGCTTGCCACCGACTTGTTTGAAGGCGGATAGGTCGGGATTGTTCGTTCCGATGATCGGGTCGTACTTCTTGTGGGAGTATTCGAAGATCCGTTGGTATTGCTCGTGGCTCATTTGGGTCAGGTCCGCGGATGGGTTCTCCAGGATGAATTGACCAATCCAATCTGATGAGATGGAGAACGGTGCGCCTGTGCAGTTAGACGGCGTCGAGCATGTCGTTATGGCCAACCCTCCTGACAGCGGCGCGCCTTTCTCGAGACCGTACCACAAGGACGAGCCATTGGTAGAACGCATACCATCCCAGATTTTCTGAACCACAAGTGCATCGTTCCGAGTAATCGTCACTTTCTGTCCACTGCAATTGACCTTCTGATTGACCGTGGTTGATGCGTTGAACTGACAACGGCTCGGTTCTGAGATAACAGCATCTTTCACTCCATCGTTGCCATCGCACGCTTCGACGGCAGCAGCAGTAATCGCATCAATGACACACGGGGGAGGATGTGTGTTCATCTGGTTCATCACGAACTGCGGCCAGTACTCCGCGACAATGAACTCAGGCCAATTAATCGCAGGGGCATTCGCCAGAATTCCATCATATGCCGTAGGATACCGCTGCGCGAGCATAAGACCCTGTCTTCCACCTGTGGAACATCCATTCCAGTACGAGTGACGCGGACCGTGTCCATAAAAGTCGCGTGTAACATCCTTAGCCACAACCGCCGCATCATTCAAGGCAACAGACGCGAAGTCCTTAAGAAGCGACATGTTGACCTTTCCAGATTCGTCGAGCGACCAAGAATCCGAGCTCGCGGAATTCAACTTATGTCCCGCATCTGTTCCAACGACTGCGTAGCCTCCAGCCACGGCTTTTTCTAGAACGTCCACACTGTCTAGAGCTGAGAAGCCACCGCCACCTGCACCTTGGAGTCGCTGGTTCCAGTTGGATGACGGAAGCCAGACATTGACGTGAATGGTGTCGTTCAAACCGGGATGGGTGTAGGTAACGGTCACATTGCAGAACTTCAGGGTTGAATTTTGATAATTATAGTCGTTGACTGGGGTCGCGGATAGGTCCAGGACTTGGCCATGAGGGATAGAGAGGTTTTTGATACTAGAGGTCGAACAGTCACTAGCGTGAGTGCCGGAAGCAAACCACAGACCAGCCGCGGAGGCAGTGGCCATGGACCAAAGATTCTGGGGTACCATCATGATCCTGAATGACAGTCTAGGGGAGTGGAATCCAGTGACGAGAGACAACTTTAAATATGCCTATCTATGACGATTTATAATCTCCGAATCTCAAAACTTTATTCTGTGTATCGGATAGGGAGGGCACCTATCGCTCCCAGGCAACATAATATGCAGGAGTAGCCTAGACTACCGGTGTCCAGTGGTGTTTATTGATTATTCGTCTCAAGCTTCATTTAACAGGCTGTTCTCTGAGCGTCTGGGGCTTGCAGTTCGGTATGCAAGTACCGAGTCTTGCAGCCGGGGTCACGAATCCGGATATTAAACTCATCGGGGCTAACGGGTTACCAATTCATTGTGCTTGCTAGAGGAAACGATACAAGAGGAGGAAAGAAGAATAGAGTAGCGAAGATGACTTTTGTCGTAGTTCTGGAGCGAAAAGTCAGCTCGCGCGATGATTTGAACCGCGTTCGCTGACCCTTTCAGTACATTTGGCCGTCGTCGCAGTGCATTCATTTGGCGATCCCTGTCATGTTATACTACCTAGCATATGAAGCTGCGCCATCTCAGTTATCTTTTTTCATAACTGTTTTGGGCCTCCTTCAGAAATCCAATGTCGGATATATATCGCAGAGTAATGTGAACACCAGTGCGGGTGCATCTCAAACTTCCTAACACTTAGCGCCTCCAGCATAGTTGGCCTCCCATGCCATTCCACCACACAGCCGTCGTACTGACCAGGATTACAGGTGACCAAGTAAAACGCTCTCGACCGAGCGCCGTTGACGTTCACTCCCTGTCCTACCACAGGACACAACCCAAGCCATTGACTCGCCTAACCTCCCATTCCCAGTCACAACTGAGTACGGCCTTCTGGCCGCCGTTGCAGCGAACCAAAAAGAAGTTTGATTGACCTATATCGACGGGGCGTTGATAGTCATCTGACGTCTGAGTCGTGGCGGGGTGCGGGGACCGGGCGACGAGAAATGTACACATCTCTCGAACGCTTGAGACGATGTTATACGCGGTGCAGAAATAATTTTGGTCAATATGCAAAGGGAGTTACCAATTGGAACACCGGGATTCCTGTCCCTCTCGGACGATAGGAGCAAAATGTCATTGTAGAATTGTAGAATTTTCTGCCCCTCCTGTGCTGGGCGGGGTCGTACATTTGATTTTCATTCAGCTCAGTTCAGCTGGCTACGTGGAAATTGTGCCGAGGGGTAGGGTATATAAAATCCCAACCAGTGCGTTGTGCTTTCTATTCCCTCGCACACAAAAAGACTCAATTTCACTATCCCACGATATTGGTTATAGCCCCCAATACACAATGACAACAACAATCCCCTCCCGCAACCGCATCGAGCCGGGCTCCTTCAATGTACCCGTGGGTAAATTCCCCACAACCAGCCAATCGCTCTCCGTCGACCCAAACGAAATAGCCTCCGACATCCTCCACCGGTTCAACACGCTCCTCTCCAAGAAGGATTACGTCGGCGTCGCCAACCTCTTCCTCGAAGACGGCTACTGGCGCGACCACCTCTGCCTGTCCTGGGACTTCCGCACCGTCAACGGCAGAGAGAAGATCGCCGATTTCATCCAGGGATCTAAACTTACCCAGATCGATATCGATCGGTCTTCGGCTTTTCGCGCGCCGAAGATCGGTCCGATCGATGCGTTTGGTGATGTGATCGGGATTGAGTTCTTCACGAATGTTTCGACAGAGGTCGGACGGGGTCAGGGTATTACGCGGTTGGTTGAGAAGGATGGGGAGTGGAAGATTTTTATCGTTTTTACGTCGTTACAGGAGTTGAAGGGTCACGAGGAGGGATTGCATGAGCGTCGACCTAAGGGTGTCGAGCATGGACAGCATCTGGAGAGTAAGAACTGGAAGGATAGACGGACTGCAGACTTGAACTATGAAGACAAGGAGCCAGCTGTCGTTATCATCGGTGTGTCCCGTTTCTAGTATTTCGGAAAATCAATTGCTAACGAAACTAGGGGCCGGCCAAGCTGGACTGACAGCAGCCGCCCGACTCAAAATGCTCAACGTCGACACCCTCGTCATCGACAAAGAAGACAGCGTCGGCGACGCCTGGCGCAGACGATACTACCAGCTCGTCCTCCACGACCCAGTCTGGTACGACCACATGCCCTACATCCCCTTCCCAGCGCACTGGCCCGTCTTCACGCCCAAGGACAAACTCGCCGAGTTCTTCGAATGTTACGTGAAAATGCTCGAATTGAACGTCTGGACCACCACCACCATGACTTCCTCCTCCTGGAGCGACGAGAAGAAGCAATGGACCCTCACCCTTCAGCGCCAAAAGGCAGACGGCACCGTGGAAACCCGCACCTTGCACCCCCGCCACGTCATCCAAGCCACCGGCCACTCGGGCAAGAAGAGCCAGCCCACCTTCAAGGGACAAGGGAGCTTCCAGGGAGACCGCCTCTGCCACAGCTCTGAATTCCCCGGCGCGAACCCAGAGTCTAAAGGCAAGAAAGCAGTCGTAATCGGATCCTGCAACTCGGGCCACGACATTGCGCAGGACTTCTACGAAAAGGGTTACGACATTACCATGGTCCAGCGCAGCACCACGTGCGTGATATCCTCCGACGCCCTCGGCGAAATCGCCATGAAGGGCCTATACGATGAAGGCGGACCGCAAACCGAAGAAGCAGATCTGTACTTCTGGAGTTTCCCGTCCACTCTCTTCAAAGCACAGCAGGTCAAGGTCACCCAGCTCGAGAACAAATACGACGCGTCCATGTTGGAGGGTCTCGAGAAGGCTGGCTTCAAGGTCGATCGCGGTCCCGACGACGCGGGTCTCCTGCTTAAATACTTCCAGCGCGGCGGCGGTTATTACATCGACGTCGGCGCTTCGCAGATGATCGCCGACGGCAAGATCAAGATCAAGCAGGGACAGGAAATCACCGAGATCCTACCCCGGGGATTGCGCTTTGCCGACGGCACGGAATTAGAAGCAGACGAGATCATCTTCGCGACTGGGTACCAGAACATGCGGACACAGGCGCGGACTATCTTCGGCGACGAGGTTGCGGACCGCATCGGTGATATCTGGGGCTTTGACGAGGAGGGTGAAATGAGGACTGTTTGGCGACGGACGGGACACCCGGGATTCTGGTTCATGGGTGGTAATCTGGCGCTGTGTCGGTATTATTCGCGGTTGTTGGCGTTGCAGATTAAGAGTATTGAGGAGGGTTTGTCTGCTTAGGAGTATCCAGCATAGTAAACCAGAAATGGATGAATTGATATCATAGTGTCAATCGTATCACGAGGTATTGATCCAGCCTTCCTGACCGGTGACCCAAACCCCCGATGTCAGAATCAGGGTACATAACCTCGCATCTAGTTCCTCGTTCGTCCCCGACCCAGACTCCGAAATAAGCCCATCCCGAAGATACTCCCTGGCCCCCCGACTCCACGAGTTCACCTCAATGCTCGTCCTGCTCATCTTCGCAACCCTCACCCGTCGAGAATCCGCAGTCCTCAACACAAACTTCTCCCCCTGCCCACCATCTTTCTCCCACTCAAGCACCTTATCCCGAAACGACACCCGATAAACTCCGTCCCCCGAATTGCTCCCCTCCCACCCAACCCCATCCTCGAAATAAATTATCCTCCTCCCCTCATCCTGCGCATCCCTCCCCACAACACCCACAACCCTCCGTTCTACCTCCCCCTCCCCCTTACCATCCCCGCCCCCCTCCAAGTTGGCCCGCAAATGCAAAAACCCCTCACACTGCGTAACATAAACATCCCCAGCGCCCAACTTCGGCACCTTTTTCGCAACCCGTGTGTTGAACATCGACGGCTGCCAGACTTCCAGGATTGGGATGTGCCGGCGCTTATTCGATGTTGTTGAGAGTTGCTGGATCTGGAGGAGAAGGTTTGGGGTGAAGCGGCGGAGGCAGGTAGGCGCTTTTTGGGGCGGGGGGTAGGCGATTGGGAAGGTTTGTTTTGTTCTCCCTTGGGGGCGTTGGTGGTGGGTTGAGGTTGTTGTGGAGGAGACGTTGGAGGAGGAGCTGTTGCTGTTAATTCTGGTTCTTTCTTTGGAGGGGAATAGGGGCGGGAGGTTGGCGTACTGCGTGCTGGTCCCTGAGCTGTAGATGCTTGATGACGTTGATTGCATTTTCGTATTTTCAAGTGTCTGCCCGATATACAAATATCGTACACTCTGCTCTCTGAATGATAATCCCAGGAGCAGTAAGATAGGGGAGGGGCACTATATAGATCCTCCTCAGCCCTGCGCGGACCCGTCAGCTCGTATTCGTATGCCACAATAGCCTTAAGAGAAAAGTGGAGCAAACGGCTTTTTTTTGTCCGCGGTTTGATTGCCGTTTCTATTTTTGTGCTTTGGTTCGGGAGACTACTGTTAAGATTGACTTCCGTTCGTATTTTAATTATCCTCGTGGTTTGGCTATACGAGTACGAGTGCGTTCGTTTTACTTTTTATGTTTGGTTATACGCAGATATCTTGGATCTGAAACCCATGTATCGCCCGGCTAAGGGCTCCGGTCGGATGAATGGAGTTGGTTTGCTTGGAGTAAGTGGGAATTGAAGAATTCTGCGCGATGGTTGTATGATGCCTGATTACCTCATTTAGCATCGCTTCGCATTGCCTTGCACTGCATCGCATCGGGTAGATACGAAAGACATTCTGCCGGCCAATAAAACGTCTTATACTATGCTCTTTCAAAAACGCAGTCCACACCAACACATCCGTTGCAGTAGTCCACCCGTATTCGTTTCCCTGGCCGAACCGTGCACACCACTCCGCCATCATCGCAGTGTCTACGACGAGATCGTCGACCACTCCGGTGATCAATAGTGTCGAGGATGTATCGGAGGTCTAGAGCGATGTGTCTGATCTGGGCGATGACCTGCTCGTCGCGATAGTCGAGGATTTCGTGGGTGTCTAGGGAGCGAGCGAGATCGGGTGATGTCCAGACATCCGCTGGAGAATAGGGCAAGCATTGAAGTCGCGGAGCTGCCAGTTGGAATCTTGGAGCATTCTGCCTCCACTGCGTTAGCGAGCGAGGAGTGCGCTGCAGCGAAAATAATGACCACCTGTCGATATTAATGCTTCCGCTTCGAAGCAGCAGGACCAGGTTTGAAACCACCGTACCGACCAAAACGCATCCTAAGACACTCCCGTCTCCGATTGCATTAAAGCCGAAATATTATGCTACATTGTCCAGCAAATCCCGATCCAATGTGATTACCGTTAGTAGGATTTCAAGCAACATACGACACCCGCATGATGGGAATCGGGAATCGGTGCGGACAGCGGTCGGTCGCTTGACGAGTACCGGAATGCCGTTCTAGTTGCATGATACAAGATGTGCCTGTAATCATCGTTATCTACGCTCCTGAACCTGAAATCATGGTCTCATAATCTTCAAATCACATTCATCGGAAATACAAGTGAGCGCACTTCTTACACGGTCATATCTGGTCCGACTTGCCCTAGAAAAGAGGAGGGTCCTCACGTGCAAAACACTGCCATTCTACCACGAAGAAACTTTGATCTTTGATAGCACTACTTGACGATCAAGGAGGTATGAAACACAATACCTGGGACGCTATCAATGGGCTTAACTTGTTATCCGCTGCTTAACCTTGTGTTCCCGCTTATTACCTCGGGAAAGAGCTTCCCCGCATCTGGAAACGGTCAACGCAGCGATATAAATCCAGTATATTTCTGAAGAAAAGTTTAATCACTGGATTCTCTTTCATCAATTTCATTCTAGAACAGCATTGACTCTACATATTCTCCTTTTTTTTTTTCTTCTCGAAACCATGATCGCTGCTCAGAGCGATCCCTCGTCCATGCTGATGGCAGCCGGTGTCCCAGCATTCAAATGCCCGCCCGGGACAAAGATGCACATATTGGATCTGGGTACGTTACAGGCAGATGAATCCTGGTTCGTCTTCCACTTGCATGGTACGATAATAGTGCACTAACCGGCCCAGGATCCTTCGAGGTGGAAATACAAGTAGGCTCAGCGAACTGAACCCGGAAAACAAACGGCGTGATATGATCGTACTCGCTGCTCTCATTGAGTACCCAGGCGTGGGTCTCATTTTATTCGAGACGGGATGCGCCGAGGATCTGAAAGTAGTAAGTACGAGATATAGGACACGCACATCGAAACTCTGCTAATCAGCGCTACGCAGAAATGGGGCGCTCCCATAACTGACATTTTTGCCCGAACCAAGTACACCGAAAATAACAAACTCCCCGCAGCCATCAAAGCAACCGGAAACGACATCAAAGACGTGAAGGCCGTTATCATGGGCCATCTCCACTTGGACCATGCGGGCGGCCTAGAACATTTCGTGGGCACAGACGTACCGATATACGTCCACGAGGAAGAGTTCAAACATGCCTGCTGGGCCGTCGGAACAGGTGCCGATCTAGGCGTTTACCTAGGCCATTACATGCTCCTGGAGAAGTTGAATTGGAATACCTTCACAGAGTCCCATCTGGATCTGTTCCAGGGTATCATTCTGCATCATGCGCCGGGGCATACGCCTGGTCTTTGTATGATGCAGATTAATCTTGAGCAGGACGGGGCTTTTATCTGGACGACTGATCAGTTTCATGTCGTCGAGAATTATGAATTGGGACATCCGCAAGGAGGACTTGCGCGGGATCATACGCAGTGGTATCGCAGTCTTAATCTGACTCGGAGGTTGCAGCGGTTGTATAATGCTAGGCTTGTTTTTGGGCATGATAAAGATGTGGCTGCCAAGTTAATGGAGAAGGGGTTTTATACATAGACCTTGGATTTTGATTTACTTGTGCAGTCTACTCGGAAAGAATACAGTACCTCTGTATGATTGCACACAGCATACTAGTCTATCGCAATTACGAAGTCCCGAACAGTCTATTGTAAGGATTAAAACGCCCTGCTACAGATCGGAGTAGTCTCGGTAGATTACGTTATCCGCTTCGACGGAGTTTCCACGGAGATTCCACGACGCACTTTTCCATACCAACTAACAACTACGAACAATTGATACATCACCAAAATGTTTTCATCCCGAATCAGCCTCCGTAGATCATGTCAATCATGTGCAAAACACAAGCGCCGCTGCGACCAACGGCTACCACAATGCACCCGATGCGCGACGAGAGGAACCCCCTGCGAGTACATCAACACGCCATGGGCAGTGGAAAAGAGGTCAAATAGGCCCCCGGCAAGCGTTAAAGCAACTAGCTCGATGAATCTGCCATTGCATTTAGAGATTATCAAGACGTTCGATGGGACGATTATCCGGTTTCTGGTGGATAGCATGCGGACGTTTCCCGTGACGTTTGCGCAGCAGATGAAGACGTTATTTATTCACCCTGACTTGTACAGGAGCTCGCCGCATTTGGCGCCGATCCAGGAGATCCATACAGTTTGCAAGTCATATCAGAGCAATGTGTATTCGCCGCGATTGTTTGGCATTTTGCGGCAGAAGGCGGTTCAGATTCACCGCTGCGCCACTCGCGCGTCTTCGTTCGAGGAGCTGCTCTTCTGCGTGCAGGCTTTGATTCTCGCGCATTGCATACTGGCTTTTGATGAACATGAAAACAGTCAATACTCCGAAGCAACTAGCACCATGCTTACCAATCTGGCTCTGAAACTGTGGCACCAAGCACCCATTCAACTCCCGCATGCAATGAGTGCACGACGTGCATGGCTGTTCGCAGAGAGTGTCCGGCGCACGATTATCATCGCGTACATGCTCTGCAGCGTATACTCATTTGGGAAAAGGAGTTTCTCGGTCCGCACGCCGTTTGTGGATGCGTTGCCATTTGACGTGCGGACGTCGTTGTGGGATGAGCCGACAGATAGTGGGTGGGAGGAGAAGGCGCGACATGCGCCTGTGGCGATGGTTTCGCTACGGGAGTATTCAGATATGCTGGAGAGTGGAAGGGTTCATGGGATATCGTTTTTTGGGAGTTTGATTCTTGCGGCTTGTAAGGGGTTGCCGGCGGAGAAGGTTGCGTTTCCGCCGGTGCAGGGCTACAGAGACATATCTCTTTGACACGTTTTTTGTTCTGGACTAATGAAGATAATGGGCACTATATTAATCTCTAGAATGATATGAGTTACTCCACACTTGCAAACCACCCAATCACCGCAAGAACTGCTTAAGCACCTCCGTCAACCCCGCCGTCAAGTTTTCATAGACACTCTGCCTCTTCGGCTCGAACGCCTCAAAAATCTCCTTCGCAGACCCAACCGCAATCTGCTCCTCCCCCCTCGCCAGATTACTCCACGTCTCATCCGCAAACTCATCCAACGGCATCCCAATCAAATGCCCATTCTTCAAGTCCGGCTGATGCTTCGTATCATGCAACTCCGTCTGCACGGCAGGCGGGTAAACCTCCACTACCTTAACATCCCCCGGCCCATCCTTGAGCTGCGTCCGCAGGGCAAGAATGAAATGGTGCAGCGCGGCCTTGGACGCGCCGTACCCGGGCGCGCGCATCATGGGGACCAGCGCCATTTGCGAGCTGGTGTAGATAAGCGCAGTGTTGGTTGGTTGCTTTTGAAGATGCGGGAGGAAGGCCTTTGTCAGACGGACTGCCGCGGTGTAGTTGGTTAGGAGCTCCGTGTCGAAAGTGTCGATGTCGATGGATGCCGGGTCGGCGAAATTGAAGGCGCGTTGGATACCGGCGTTGACGAAGATGCAGTCGAGGTCGGGGTTTGAGGAGAGGACGTCGGAGGCGAATTGGGGGATCTATTCTCGTTAGCTTTGGTTCTTCGGTTTGTCTTGGACTGGGGACGGGAAGTGGCGTGGCCATACATCATCCAACTTCAACACATCGAAGACCTTCGCCTGGACCTTGCCGCTGCCATGCGCTGCCACAAACTCATCCAGATTCTCCTTCCGTCGTCCGGCAATCACAATCGAGATACCGTTCTTAACAAGTCTCTCGGAAATAGCCTTGCCAATGCCAGAAGTGGCGCCAATGACGAGGACTTTCTTGTAGGGGAAGGACATCTTGCTGTACTTTGCCCTCTAGACACTGAGAATTGAATATTCAGAACGTTGAAGCAATTGAAGCAGAATAATTTGGATAGGCACGCGAATTTATATCCCGAGAAAGCATTTACATTCACGTATCTCGGACAAGCTCAAACTATTCCGAATTAGGTTTAGACTCCGCTGTGGCTCTTGATATGGTCGATGGACCGAATGTTGGGATAGAAACAATCATAACGGAATGTTCGAGGTGATTAGGAATTGTGCTTAGAAATGGAAGGCATTCGGGTTACAGAAGGTCAGATTGCCCAAATGCGAATTGAGCGGGACGGAGATACGCCCTCGTCCGGTGTAGTCATGTTATTGAATACAGACTATTCTAGTATGGCGGAAGCTGTCCGGTTTCTGGGAATTCAGACAATTGACATGGGAGAGGAATCTGATCAACTGGCAAAGGCCACGTAGATTACTTTTAAATATCTAGTAATTGGTGAATTAAAAATTGATTTGAAAGCACATGGATTGAGACTATATACATGATAGATCTATTTACGGAGTCTCCGCAACATTATACACAAATTTCTTCCCACTGACTTTGCCCGCCTTCATATCCTGCATACCCTGCAACACACCCTTCAATCCATCCGGCAACACCTTAACCGGATGCACCTTAATCTTCTTCTCACCCAACACCTTCTCAGCAACCGGCAAAAAGCCCTCAATAAACGCCTTATCCTCAGGCTTCGCCGGGAACTTGGCCTGACCGAAATCGAACGCCTCGCCGATAATAGTGTAGGCCAGAGTCCACCGGTCCTTGACGTTCTCGCGTTCAATGCCGACGACCAGAAGCGCGCTGTAGTCGCCGCCCTCGGTGGAAAGTGCGTTGTCGGAGAACTTGGCCGAATCTTCGAGAGAGATTGTGTCGAAGACGAGCTTCAGGTTGTTGTTGGTGTCTGCGCGGATCTTGGAGGCGGCGCTGGGGTCGTTGTAGTCGTACACGGCGTCTGCGCCGAGGCTCTTAACGAGGTCGAAGTTGCGGGGGGAGCAGGTTGTCAGGACAGTGTAACCGGACAACTTGGCGAATTGGATTGCCAAAGTACCGGTAGCCGTCGAGCCACCGTAGATCAGAATGGGGGTCTTCTCTTTAATTGGCTCCGTGGGCAGCGCCAATTGCAGGGACTGGTACAATCCCTGCGCAACGGTGTTCACACCGACACCCAGCGTCGCAGCTTCCTGGAAGCTCATGTAATCGGGGACCCGGAACTGTACATCGCCCTTGACAACAATGTACTCGGCGAAAGTTCCATCCTCATGCTGCACGGCATTGGAACCATGCGCGAATCCGCAGATCCGATCACCCTTCTTGAACGGCTTCTTGACGTCCTTGCCCACTTCTTCAACGATACCGGAGTAGTCGCAGCCAACAAGAACACCGGGAGGGGCCAGGTACTCGACGTGTTTCCAGTCAGTGGGGTTAATGGCAACGCTCACGGTTTTCACGAGGATATAGTCGTCGCGGAGGCTGGGAAGGGGACGGTCGGTGACCAGAGAGGCTTGTTTCGGGGCGGTGACGGTAATTGCTTTTTGGGACATGATGGCGGTTGGGATGGTAGGGTATGAGTGTAGAATTAGACTGGTATGTACAGAGGATGTATTTATTGATACAGATGTAGGATTTTTATGTAGGATATCGGCCGAGGAACGCTGCGGAAGCATGACGAAAGATCTGACAAATCATAGTGGAGAATTCAGCGGGCCTACCCCAGACACGGCGGAGACTAAGCCAGATAGGGAATGGTGCATCGAGTCTAATCTATACCTGGGATGATGTCATTCTCGAGTGTCTTGCTTCTAGGAGTGAATAGGAACATTGCCTTGTCATGACAACCCCGCCCCAGCTCAGTACAATGTACGCATGTCAGATTGCTAACACAGCTTTTGTGGAAGGTTGCGTAGTTAGTGTATGACCAGGAAGACATCTCTGAGATCTGTCCACTTATATTCCATCTGACTGATTGCATGCGTGCGGTGCGTGTACAATTACGCCTCAACGATGATGATGGTTGCATGCTTATTATTCGGACAATCCATCAAATGCTGTACGGGAACTACATCTCTTATTGGTTGATGACCGTTTTTGCATCAAAATGCAATGTGAGCCAATCATACTGGGTTACAACCGTATTATTCTAAGATTAGGTAGATCTCGAGAACAAGTGAAAAAGCCCCAGTGTTGTCACTAAGGCCATGTTGAAGCCTCTGGATTAAAATCAATCTGAGGCAATTGGTGCTACAAACGCACAAATAAAGATGAACACACAAGCAGAGAAACTATTAGACTACATGTTATTCGAAGCTGGATATATTCTCAAGGAATCAAATGCTCAATTGACAATCCTTTTCATCAGCGACCTTTCCGCGCGCTGTTCCATTTTATCAACTTGTTCTTGAAACAAATGTGAGACTCATCCAATAGGTATCCGGCCAAGGCGAGGGTTTTGTAATAGGCTTCTGAAGCTGTCCACAGTCAGGGTAGTCATCATTTAATCCTGGTGAGTCAAGGTAGAATATATGCATGATGGAGATAATCAGGTATCATGGACGTCAATTCAGACCGGTATTCACCTACAAATGTCCTATCTATCTATTGTAAAAGATCTCATAAACGTCATACGAGAACACCCATCCCTTCGGACGAAAGCATCTGTAATCCCCAGCCAGCTTGAGGGCTGAAAGCCAGGGCTAATGGATTCGTCACTTGCTTGTCTGGACGGTTTTATCTTTAATATCTGTCACTTCATATTGCGAAAATTTAGTCAGCGTACGCCCCTGTGATAATAAAAATCCCATCCAATTTCGTCATAACGAGAATCAGAATATATCCACCGGGATACAGTCCATCTTCGGACCGAACGATCTCGCCGCGCGTGATATACTTGGGAAGGTACCCCGACTCCCCGAATGACTGAAGCACCCGGCAATCATGCAAGAAGTCCTGCTTGCAATTGAAGAAGATTCCAGTCTGGCTATCTCCCTCTCGCAACCGGGGGTCCAGTCGGGAAAAGACCATCGTCTTTGCGAAGGAAGAGACAAGCTGGTACATAGACATATCTGAATTTCAAAAAGCCGTTTCATTGGGGTCAGACGCAGGCTGTCCTCCGAAAAAGACATAGTAATAGCTTTCCCTGACGACTTTGGTGAGATAGAATGCTTGCCCGTTTACTTCGGCATATGTGCCCTTTTTTTTCTTAAATAAAGTTCTATTGGGGAACTTGGCTAAACGCTCATAATGATCCGTCTTCATTGTCTGAGAGCGTGCCTAAACTTGACTTTCCAGGCAGTGATCTTATATCGGGGATGGTGACGCCAGTCTGATTCGGACGATTGAGAGATATGATAATCCCTATCATATGAACTATTTCCAATTATAACCAGCAACGTTGTGCGTGTCATAAGCAGCTTAGAACAGTAGTCTATAATAATGTGCCTAGCTTGCACCATGGATCACCATCGGACTCGAAATAAGAAATTTCTCCAGGCACCATCATCCTGATGGCGGCCTACAGAGGATATCTTAAGTCCTAGTTCTCTCAGTCTCTTTCCTTCTTCAGAACTGGTCACTTTACTGATCTATCTTATTTCTTGTCTTTGACTAACCAGCATAGTTACTACTGTGCTCATTTGGATCTTAGAGTCCATATAACAAGTTCCACGAAACCATCACTCATATAACCAAAATGTCGTTCAAGGCGGAGAACGCCTTCATTGACGCCTACGACCAGGCTGGTAGGCGGGCGCGGAGTATCACCCAAGGCAAACCCAGTCCCCTGCGGCAGAGCACAAGCCTAGAACAGCTGGAGGAAAATAAGCAGCCTGAGTCATCAATTTGTGATAGCTCTCCCAGGACAGCCATTGACGTCCAGAATATCCTAGCAGCCATTCATAGGTTGCAGGTACGGTACAGGATTCAAGATATATCTTGGATCTCTGATATCAATGTTAATGAGAAGGATGATTTTAAAGAGTTAAAAAATGCGCCTGGAAAGCCACCAAAGTTGCAGGAACAAACGCCTCTTATTCTTAGGAAGGCTCTGGATGCCCTAGCGAGCTTTTGTGTGTCCAGGGAAGACGAGGTCGTTGCTGTCGGCTTAGAAGCCTGGCATGCTAAGAAAGCCAATCAAGAATGGGTTCGGCTCCTGATTGCAACTGACAACAGAGTCGAGGAGGAAAGTAAGCAGCAGCTGAGGCTCATTTGGAAGTCCATAAAGGACATCGTGTCGTCTTTTAATGGCCGGAGTGCTAGCTCCACCGAAGAGAGCAAGAATCCTGTGGAAGAGTTTTGGCAGGATACGCAGGAGCTTATCGGCAACTTTACGATAATTTGTCTGAGCTTCTCATTCGAAGGGTGGAAAAAGGATATCAACTCCGATATCTCCCTTTTGTTGGCTGTCCCGTTAGACGGTTTTGCAAAGTCCCACCCATTCCGCACAGTGAGGGAGAATATCCATTACCTCTATGCGGCATACACCAGTCCAAAGGCGAGCATTGGAAAACCCCACACGGAAGACAAGAACAAGTGGAGGCAGTTTGTATCGTGCCTGGCTGAGACCCAAGAGTCCATCGAGGTCTTTATGAGCAGCGATCCTTTTATCGGGCCCGAAAACCATGTATACGCCCATTATTTCCCATCAATGGAAAGCTACATGAAGAAGGTGCCCTTATACTTAGACATGGTACAGCACCTTCAGATGGCTGCTTGCTCGTCTGAATGCAAGGGCCTCCTAAAGCGTCCATTCAGTCTCTATGCGCTCCCGGCAATGAACAATACGGCTCGCGACGTCCCACACACGGCTAAGGACTGGCAGTGTCTTCTGGAAAAAGCCGCCAGCATAGAGCGAGACAAGTACGAGCTCGACGCAGATGTCATCGCTAGAGATATGGAATATATGGCGCAAGAGCCTGTCGCTCGGGATCTCCCTGTACACTGTGAACTAAAGCTTGTCCTCGAAGCAATGCAAAGGCCAAAGAGCGTGTATGCCTACATCGGCATGTCAAAATTGTCATGCTACGGCTGTTACAAATTCCTGGATGCGTTGAACAACATCTACGGGACCAAGTTTGGCACAAGGGGTTGCACTATGAAGGCTCGTTATCCATGGCAATTCCCGCCGGGTTTGTTGTTTGGTAAGCAGGTCGCTGACCAGACATACCGGTCGCTTGCATGGTCCTGGATTTGGGGCTATCATGGATATCGGCCGAAGCGTCGTCACTTCCAGCCTGGCAGTGTCCATTCGGTTCCGTCAGTCGCGGCAGGTGACGACCCGACATCCCCAGATCCAACAACCATAAAGACAAAGGAGGGTGGGAATCATTGGTTCAATGGAAGCCTCGCCTGTAGTGTTTCGAAAGGGCTGCGACGAGTCTCATCTCTCCTGGTGTCGCAAAGGGATTCAGTTTAGAAATTCCCTTTGTCATTATGCGCCGCGGCTAGGAGGTCGCCTGGACATTACGGCACTAAATGGTTAAATGTTGCCGACATGGATATTGCGGCGAAAATCTATCAAAAGTATCTAAAATAGGGCACGAGGCTCTATGTACAAGTAAATTCATCAAGTCTCATCTATAGGTGTATAGGAGCACTATCTCAATCAATCCTCCTCTTGAATTGCTTCATTAATAGGCATAATATATTTATCGTCCCGTGGAGATGAATGTTCTGCTCAAGCACGGTTTTGTCGTTAGAACGGGGACTTATGCCAGAGCTCTTTTCCATACATTGAGTAACTTTGCAAAGTTGTCCCAGTCCAACGAATCCCTAGACCTTCAGTCTATCTCCGCTGCCCTACCGAAATCTCACGCTTTCGCCTCATACTCGCCGGCGGGCTCGCGTTCTGTTGGGTTAGAATGTAAAGATATCATAGTGAGCTTGATCTCAACAATCATTTACTAGACTACGCTATCCTGCAATGCATTGTTGGCTGCGCAGTGAAGACGTAAATATATTTCTCCCTCCAACTAACTCACCATCTTTTCTCTTCCACCTTGATCCTGATCTTGCAGGCTGGAACTACTCGTTGTGCTTGTTTGCTAAACTTGCAACTGTCGCCCAAAAATGAGAAATCTCTTTGGTCGATAGTAACACGCTGCTGTTTGTTTTCACCTGGCATAGGCATAGAGAACCTTCCAGGAAAGGAAGACCAAAGACGTGAATCCAGCTCGCTGATGTTGCAGTCAGTAACAGTGACTCTAATTTACGGCCAGTGAGCGACATGACTGGCCCACATAACGTCACAGACTCCTAAAATCTGATTGCGGCCATTGGCAAAGTGGAACAATAAGTCAAGGTCAAATCCCCTGGCCAGCGATTATCCGTCGACCAGGATAACAACAGTGAGGCTATCGAATGCCCGACCGCACGACCCTCTACGACTCCGCAGCGTACTAGATTTCATCGCCAATTTCTGTGTATCTCGCCCAAGGGGGGGAAGCCTTTGCCCTTCCAATTCGAAGACCTTCCGAAGGCCCATGCATTCTGGTTGATGTGCGGCGCACATCGATGTCTTCAAGCTGTCTCGCCGTGGTTGCCAGACTTTCCTTTGGACAATGAACGCCATCTACGGGACAAGCTCCTTTACCCAGGGCTGCCATGAATGATGGTACAATATCTCCTCCCTAACCTTACAATGGTTCTCAGCGCCGCATTCTGTCACATTAAACGTTGATTGTGAGTTGTTTTTTTGCTGTTGAGTGCCGGTGATTGCTAAAGAATGTCTTGCGCAAACGGCGTTCAGTTCTTGTGGCCGATATATTGTCGGCGGCTTCCACTCTCGCTGAATCCACGGCCCTCGCTGGACTCTGCCTCGCAGTAGATCTATGCTGCGCGCTGAATCTTCCTCCTTTACGACGGGAATTTCTGTCAATGCGTCCCTGAGTGGTCAGCACAACCAGCGCGCCTATCATCAATTTCCAGAGATATCGACGAAGATTACGAAGTTGTTGAGTTCATGAGAATTTGTTCATGTTGTAGGTCTGAAGGGTCATACTCATGTTCAATGACAGCAATGGAGGACAGTTCATGCATGTACAAGTCTTTTTCAACACTAGCAAAGTTACAAGACCACTCAGCTCTCAATGAAACTTCATTTTCTAAAGCGACCTCTTTTATATTGCTTTGATAATTCGTGAGGGTAAGCTTATCATCCCCCCAAAGACCTCATCAAACCCCCGTCAATCACGCATCCCAACCCAGTCCCAATCAAAACACCCTCTCCAATCTCCCCATCAACCAATTAAAACCATTCCCCATATGCACCCCTGACATATCCCGAATCTTCGCCTGAACAGGAAACCGTAGGAACAACAACAATAGGCCGAATATTTCGTATGTCAGATATCCGTTCAACCCGTACCTATCAACTTATCACGATTTTGCAATCGTGAAACAGAGCTTATGGTATAATGCTTGCGATATAGGAGAGTAACGTTGGAGGGTATTTGACGTGGCACTGGGGTATAAATATTTGGCTGTGGCCGGTGGGTTTTCGACTCACACGTTGGGTTTTTCTTTTGATTTTTTTTCTTTGCCTATATCTAGCTACTGTTACAGATTTCTTTGCAACTTGAATATTCTACTGAACGCATTAGATATCTGCGATGTCTTGTGTGTCTGTTGACACAGGGTGAGTTGGGATTCTGATGTGGTTTATCAACCGGTTTCGCTGATTTGCAGTGTAATTGAGATGAACCACGTCATGCACTGCAATGGGTGTGCGGAGTACAGGCCCTGCACTATGAAGATGTATTGGGTGAAGGGTGAAAGAGATTTCTTGTGGTTGTGCGAGGAGTGTTATGACAAGTACGGTTGACCGAGGTATGTGATGTGGATGTCTGGTTGAGATGCGGTGATGCTAATGTTTTGACTCCGGGGATAGGGAGCGGATGAGTTGGAATGGGATTTCTTTGGATGAATTGGAAGGTTTATTTTGATTGTGCAACGGCGTGGTCGAGATAATGTTTATGATTGAATGACTTCTTGTCAGGTTCTCTCGTGTGCAACGTAGCCGGGGATGACCTGTGATAATGGCAATACCTAGTGTTTGGAGCCACATGATGATTCTGTCACCTGATCAGTTCCTGAAGATTCGAATGGAGATGAGAGTCTAGAGCCTCCGGACATTAACTGAAAGAAAGCTTCGAACCGTTGCAACGGGGCCTGTAGACACCGACTGTCTCCAAGTCATGCATGTTCAATCCGTCTGTTCCTTCACCTATAGTTCGAATCACAGTTTCAAGGAATCCTATTGAGACCGAGCTCAAGTAAATAAAATTGTATGACGTGAGACTATGACTTGGCAGGCAAGTAAGCCGTATGACTTCGTTGGCAGTCGTATCTGCTCAGCGGGGCAAATAGGATGAAGAGAATGAAATCAAATCCCATTCCATATGTAAAAGAACACCGACCAGGGCGTATCATAATAGCAACGAAAAACAAACCCATGTATCAGATCAACTGAACATAGTATAAAGTAAAATGCAGCAAATGGTATCCATCAAACTCCAGTACTCCATAGCAGAAAATTCCCTCTCAATATATCCATCGAAGTAAAGCGCCTAACATATCTCATATCCTTTTGCTTTTGTTCACATTTTTTATACAAATTTCACATCCTCGACGACTCTTCCGCAGTATCTACCACCCGCTCGTTAGCACACTCAACAAACCCATCCAGAAAGGTATATGAAACCCACAATTCGACTCTAAATCCTTCGTCACCAACGACTGCCTATGAAAGTCATACCGATTGCGCTGGCGCACCGTTCGCATATACATCTCCTGGTCTCGCGTCGGCTCGTATCGCGTCCCCGATTCGCTGGGCGGGAATAATTGACGAGTCAGTGCTGCGCCCAGGGAGATGAAGGCCAGGCAGCACACGATGACGATAACAATGACGGCGGAGTCGCTGAGTTTCTTCGAAGTCATCGGGATGGATTGAGATCGAGAACTCGGGGGTTTCGGATAGATGCGGAGTAATCGGTTTTGATCGTTTGTTTTGTGCGGAGTATACAAGGAGGGGTATTTTTTTGTATGATAGAATTGTTTCTTTTTTTTCCCTTTCTAACGAAGGATTTCTGCGGGAGCAGCAGGACGCAGGAAGGGTGGAATAGTCATGATATGAGGGAGACGGCCGAGGGAAAAAGAGAAAAGCTGAAAGAGAAAAAGAAAAGAGCCCGATTTGTGAGGCACCTGATCCCCGGTCCCGGATGGCGTCAGATTCTCTCCCATTGGCCCGTTTTTTTTTGCTTGTGATAGACCCGCAGGAACAACACTGATTGGTTTTTTGAAGCACACAATGGCCGACTATTGGTCAATGCATTGGGGGCAGTGACTTAGTCCAATAGAAAGTGAGCACAGGTGGATCTGTACAACAATCTGTGACAGCTATTTTTGGGGAGTCTGCGCACTTCGCCCAATCAGAGTAAAAGCATGTAAAACCAGATGACGAAACCCGCAGTTACTGGAAGCTTGGCTGATGTGTACCGCGGATCACAGTGGAGCATCTCAGGCACCATTTTTTGTCTCACTCGGCCAAATCACGTGACCGGTCCTCCTGTTTGGGATTGGCATACACTTGTACATCTGTCTTAACATAGCCACGGTGCTAGTTGACAGAGAAGCTCAATGTATCAGATCCCATGCCATTATGTATTGTCTCGATCAATAAATATACCGAAACAGAACATCCTCCTTGTCCGTCAAATCCTCCCCAGCATAAGCCGTCACAGGCCCCAAATCCACTCCCTGCTCCCTATCCCTCTTATTATTCTCCAAATGACACAATGCCCAATACAAACCAACCAGAAAAATAAACACACACCAGCATGAAAGCCCCATGGTAACTCCGCTCAAGAACCTCGGCGCAGCACTAGGTTCCCACAGCTGCGGTCCAGCAATACACCCCACACAAAGCCCGATAAAGAAATACGTATTCACAATCGCGCGCTTTGTATTTCCTTTCACATTCGACGCACTGAGACTCATGATCATGACCAGGATGCCGGGATTGCACGATGCCAGCCACGAGGATGCAACAAGGCCCCATGTTGCGGAGAGTGGAAGCTTGAGGAGAAGGATGTTGCCAACTAGCGGGACAATCGTCACTAGGATTAGGACTAAGCAGCGGTATTTGGGGAGGATGGAGCAGCCGATCATGGCGACAGCGAGCATGCCCAGGGAGATTGCGCCGGAGGGGGCGGTTAGGAGCATGGTCTGGAATTTGTCGTAGTTGAGGCCGTTGATGAGGATTGTGCCGAACTGCGAGATTAGCCATCAATCATGATAACAGGTGGAATCATGAGACTCACAAAAATAACCGCACCAGGCATGCTCGCGATAAACCCGAATAGCAGGATAAACCACGCCTTTGTATCGAACAGCGTCTCTCGGACCTGCGCCCATGAGAACTTGACTTTGTCTCCGCCCTCTCTATCGCGCTCCATTCGCTCCAGGACAACCTCCCGTTCCCGGGGCGTTAGGAACCAAGCCTTCTGCGGCGTCGAGGGCATAGCAATGTAAAACACCACCCCAAATACAGATGTCAATGCCCCGCATAGAAGAAACAGAATCCTCCATGGTTCAATGCTCGGGTGGTGTATCTTTCCAATTCCGTACATCAGTAGACTGCCGATGACCTGGGCTAGGGGGTTCATGCCGCCCCAGATGCCGACTCTGAGGGCATGGTCTTCTTTCTTGTACCAGATGCTTGTGATGGTTACGAATGCGGGTGAGACGGCGCCTGTAGGTTGTTAGTATGGCATCAAAAGGGGAAGAGGGAGACAGGCCCTCTGTAACTCCTAGAAGTACTCGCACGGCCGCGAACCCGGCGAAGTTCGTTGGAGCTGCCAGACACATGCATACTGCGCCCCAGAGAACGCTGGTGCTGTTAGTAATAGGTTGTCAGGTCATTCATTGATACCCACATAGTAACCGCAATAAATCGCGTCAATGGAAGTCTACCCATGAGATAGATAAAAGGTCCTTCCGCGACCAGTTGCCCTATCCAGTCAGAACCGAGCCATTGATCGACATGGAGATCGTACATACCGAAGTAAAAAATCGAAGTACACCAAGAATACTGCGATCCTTGCAGACCAAGGTCTTCAATAAGCCCGAAGACAGCGGCATATCCCAAGCTTAGTTTATCGAGATCTGCTGGGCCGTTAGCAGCGTCCAAGAGGGTACTAATCGACCATACATTGCAGGAAATACACGATGCACATCTATGCAGTCAGTCAATACTCGCAGGCCAAGATCTCCAAGAGTCCGCCTCACCATCGGCAAGATCACACAGTCAATCTTCCTCCGCACCCTCTTCTCATCGTCCACCGAGCTTTCAGCTCCCGGAAGTGCCTGGACATCGGGATCGTCGTTGACATGGTGCATCTTTTTTTCATCCCCCGCCATTGTATTAGCTACGGTTATCATTGATGGAAACGATAAAAAACGAAAGTCGAAATAAGCTTGAATCCTTAGCAATTGAATCCGGTCCCTTTTGGCAAGGCAAGGGATGGACAGTGAATCGCGGCTGATCTCACCGACATCAGATCTGCCGGTTCAGCTGACATGCTTGCTTTTGATAGTGCCGAAGTTTAATCGCTAGTGGTGATAGTTTTCTGGTGCCATTGCTGAACACACCAGTAGAATTGGGTAGCACAGGTAAAGAGTCACTAGAGGGAGCTTCAACTACGCCGCAACAAACGAATTGAGCTACGGAGTCTTCAGCCCTATCCATCCATTCCCGCAGGGCGAGCTCTATGATGGTAATGGCAGAACATCAGAGAATGAATTGAGTTCAGGAAAGAATTGTGAAGTGGTTCCCAGCCCATGGAACCTGGTATGCGCATTACCGGCAATAACAACATGAACATTATTACTATTTATCTCGATCGGAATTTGGAGGGGAAAGCCGCATTGCAGACACGTGGTGCCGAAAGTATAACTCATTCCGCGCATCAGTTGGTGCTTTCTGATTAATGTATTAATGTATCTGTTCAAGCAATATAGACCTGTTCGGCGAGTTTCCATATTGACGGTATCGGGAGGATCCGGATTTAGCCGAGGTGCGGAACACCCCGGAACTCATCCATCCATATATCCCGTTCGGGACATTCAATTCAACTTTTCTACAGTATACAACTTTCCTTTCTCTTAACCCAATTCAATGCCTCAATCATGACAACCAACCAACCTACAACCTCCACCCCATCATTTCTCTCCTCCCTCTTCACCCGCCAACCACCACAGCCACAACCACCAACACCAGCCTACCACAATCCCACCGAAATCCCGGCTATCAAAAAAGCCCAGAAACACGCCAGCGGCACGCGCACAAAACAACTCATCCGCGCCGCAGAAAGAGACTACGATGATCCACCGGTACCCGGCGAGTGCTGCGGGAGTTCGTGCGATCCGTGCGTGATGGATTTGTGGAGGGAGGAAATGGCGGTTTGGAGGGAGAGGTGGGGTGGGAATGTTATCGAGAAGAAGGGGGGATTGGATTGGTGATATGCATTGCTATTCGTTGTATATGCTTCCTTTGTATATATGTGTATATTAGATAGATTCCCAGGACGAACATTGTATATTGATTTGGAGAGATTCCGAGGTTTTGTGCAGGGTATTGATGAGTGGCTCGATGTCTTCTTCCCTGTCCAGCTCGTATATCACAAGCTCCCTTGGCACAGCAATCTCTGGAGTATCAGCACCAGCCATCGCAGTCGGTGCTCGATGGATCCTATACCGCGCATACCCCTCCGCACCATCTAACAACTCCTTCACACTCTCCTCTCCTCCATCAACTTCCACAGTAACAACCCACTTCTTCCCTCCCTTTAACTCTTTCCCATCACCAGCAGCAACATAATCCCTCCCCTCCAACACAATCAACTCCCAAATCGACTTCCCCTCCGGAAGCACAGGATGATGCGACGAGACGCGTTCCCGAATCGTCGGATTCCCCGTAAATGCAATGTCATTCAGCGGGTAGAGCGTTAAGAAGTGCCATTTTCTATTCTCGGGATTTGTGGACTTGTAGCGATGCGCTGCGTTGGGACCGCCTGGGATCGAAAGGAGTTCGGGGATGTGGACGGTGTCGTACCAGACGTTGTAGGTTGTTGATGTTAGGAAGGGAGAGGCTATGGTTGTGAGGATGTAGAGGAGGGCGGACATTTTGGTCTGTGTGAACAGTGATAGTGAGGATAGGACGGGAGGGGAGGCGAGATGTATATAAAGGGTGGGATGAAGAATGTGGCATGATATTTCCGTTTTCGGATACTGCTATGTTGTACAGAGTCAGATAAATACTATATACTGCGGGGTTTATGAATAATCCCTCTTCAACTGTTCAACTGGAGGAAGAACACCCCCTTCCTCCAACATCCGGAACGCGTGTTCAAACGAGTCCCAGGTATCTTCATAGTCCGTCCATCCCAACTTCCGTGCTTTGTTCATATTTCCCACACAACCCCATTCCCGTCCCAGGGCAAACGTCAAAAAGTCCCATGTAGCCTTGTCCCATGCATCTTCGTCAAGGTTATACTTCGACTGCACCTTCTTCCACGCTTCTTTGACATCGTCCCGCTGCGACCATTTCGCAGGGTCAATGGGGAGACGCAGGGCTGGCGGCATCGTAAGGAGATGGTCCTTGGAAAGGCCCATCTTCTGTGCATGCACAGTAATCGGGTGTTTAGTCCTCATGTCCATATTTGTTGATTCATTGGCATACGCCTCCGTAGTCGCGGGACTAAACATATCCGCTGGGATTTTGCAGCCGAAACGCTCAGCCAATCGCGGCCACAGTTCCTGGAAGGACTGCGTGTCGCCATTGGCAACATTGAAGATATTATTCCCAGCACCAGGGGCTGTAGAAGCCCAGAGACAGAACCGTGCATGCAGCTCGGCTGACGTCCAGCAGTTGTACACGAAATAGTTCTTCTTGTTACCCGGAAAAATCAACTTCGACCCCGGCAGCGTCTTGCAAATCGTCGCATATAACCCCAGCGACGCAGCCTCATTCATAAAGTTCCCCTTCGCATACCCGATCACATCATTAGGCAGCGTACAAATCCACTCCCAACCACCGCTCGCCGCAGCATCCTCCACAATCCTCTGCTGCACATAATAAAAGTTCGACGGCCACTTCACACCCCCAACACCCCCCTCCAATCTGGGATCCGACTCAACAAGCGGCTGCTTTGGAACCCCCAAATGCACACCGTAATGCTTAAACCCGCACGTTAGGATAAACCGCTTAAGCTGCTTTATCGCCCCCGTGATCTCCAATGCTTTGATGAAGTTCTCCAAAAGCGCGCCGTTCACACGCGCTGCTTCCTCTTCGTCAGATTTGGCTAGGTACGCGCAGAAGTAGATGTAGTCTGCGGAGACGCCCGAGAGGCTGTTGGCCATTGAGGAGGCGGAGTCTTGGAGGTCGAGGTGGGCATGTTGGATTTTGGGGTGTTGGATGCCTGGTTGGCTGCGGGAGAGGGTGTAGATCTTTGTGTAGGCTGGGTCGTTGATCAGGTGGCGGACGATGGCAGCACCCGTGAGGCCTGTACAGTTAGTGCTGGGGGTTACCAATTGAGGGGCATACGGGTTGAGTGGGGTTACCTGTTGCGCCGGTTACGATGGCTGTGGGCATTTGCGCTTGGGTTAGAATCTGAATATGTTATAATTGAAGGAATTGAGAATTAGAAGAGCATCTATGGGTTTGACATTTGTATATATAATGGCACCGATGTTGATTTTATCGTGACGTCACGTTCGCAACCAGTTTCTACAACGCCGGAAAAGGAAATTTGATAATATTGACCATTGGATTTCATATCAATTGATAAAGCTGATTGCAAAGGCTTCTGATGCTGTGGTGGTTTGATACCTCGTATTCATATCTCTTGGAGCGCCTACGGAGCTCCCGTGTATCTTATTCCGTATACTCGGGCTGTCATGTCATTCGGAACTATAGCATGCTTTCTGGTACCATTTCAACAGAATTAGAACAATCCCCGCTGGTCCAGTCCATCATCTCTAGAAACCCCCCGCGAACAAAGGACCCATCTCAGAGACCGACCATCAGCACCTCGCCATATCCCCCAATGCAGACTCCCCGCCCACTTCCTTCCACATCCAGACACCTGCATCCATCTTGTCAATTATAGAAACCCGACCAATAACCTGAACCTTAATTCTCCCAGTCCATGTCCATAAAGCCCTCACTTAAGCGCCCGATCATCCCCGGCTGCACGTCCTCTTCCCGCGGACGCGTTTAAGCGCCATGTATGGGCCAATTGGGAATCGGCCCGGAAAAACTAGATCGTGGTATTGGTAAGGGCGGGGGTATAGTTGGGTTGGGCGTATATTGGGACTTTTGGGAGTTGGATGCTTTGGGCTCCTCGACCGATACATGGGTCATTGACTCTGGAAAATGGATTCTTTGGCGATACGCGAGGGTGCTGATTAATATAGAAGTTGCGTTTGTATGCAGGTGTATGCGAGTTGAAGGGTATAAAAGGGTATCAACAGAAATTCGGCTATTCAATCAATTGGATGAACTTTTTACTTTCCAATTGTCTTGAGAAATTCTTAGTACTGCCTCCAAGTTTGCATTGTATACTGGATCACTAGGATGGTCGGGATCAGCAACGAGGAAGCACCTCTGCGTCTTCTTTCACTCGGTATGTCGGTCAACACCTTCGCCAATTCTCAAACCTATGTATTAATTACCCCAGACGGCGGTGGTGTCCGCGGTGTCAGCGAGCTTATCATTTTGCAACAATTGATGCTCAACATCCAAAAGTATTACCGTCTGCCGACCATCCCCAAGCCCTGCGAAGTATTCGACATGATCGGAGGTACCAGCACCGGGGGCCTTATTGCCATCATGCTGGGCCGACTCCAGATGTCTGTCGACCAGGTCCTCGATGAATACACTGTCCTGTCGAAAGATGTCTTTGGAGAGTTCAAGGCTACTCTGAACGGGCGATTCAAAGCGACGAATTTGGAGAATGCCATCCGGGGTATGATCCAACAATATGGCGATGGAGATCCAAACGCAAAGCTCTTTGCGCCGGAGAATCACTGCAAAGCGTAAGATCTGCTACACCCATCATTTTTAAAACGTTGGAATAACACTATACCAGGTTCGTGGTTTCCAAAGATGCCAGTAACGTCACTGGGCCCGCGCAGCTGTACAGAACGTACGCAACCGGTGGCCCTGATGATTATCTCGATGTTACCATATGCGAAGCCGCACGAGCAACATCAGCCGCGCCCACATTCTTCAAGCGTCAAGAGATAAGCCGCCAAGGACAGACACGCAAGCTCGTCGACGGCGCAATGGGAGCCAACAACCCCACGAGACTGCTGATCGCAGAGGCCCAGAGTGTATTCCCTCTCAGCCGGAGTGTTTCCTGCATCGTCAGCATCGGAACCGGAAAGAAGGATATTAGCGATGTCAAGGCTCCCAATCTCTTCCAGCGTATAGTGATGCCGGGCGTTCCACATCTGTCTGCATTGCGGGCTATGAAAGATATCACCACTGATTGTGAAGCTGTGTCCGAGGAGTTGGAGCGCAGATTTTATGACATTCCGAACTTATATCATCGGTTCAATGTGGAACGCGGGCTGGAGAAGATTGGGCTGGATGAGTATAAGCAGTTGGGCGTCATCAAGTCAAAGACGATTCAGTATTTGCAGGAAGTCCTGGTTGAGAAGAAAGCCGAACAGGCCTCGTTTTATTTGCTTGACAACGCAACTGCGAATACTACTGTTGAGGGCTTGGGATTTTGAATTGGCAGTTGTTTTGTTTGCTATTGATTGTTTGCACGGAGTACTGGGTACGGAGTATATACGGAGTTATTTCTCATTTCATGTTAGCAATTCATCAATGTCTAAGCCTTGAGTTTGGGCTCTCTGGTCATGCAATACAACTGTCTTTGTTAGCATTAATCATCATCAAAATATCAGAGTGCTCACCTTGCACGCATCCCGCTCATCGACACACTCAATCTCCTTGACCAAATCAAAACCCAGCTTCTCATAGATCTTGAGATTAGGCATCCCCTTCGAACTCTCCAAGTAACACGGAACTCCCTCCCGATCCGCCCTCTCGGTAACAACATCCACCAACATCCGCCCAACACCCATTCCCCTCATCTCCGAATCAACCGCAATCACATTACAAAAGTAATAACCTTTCGGATCAACCCAGACTTCATCATGAGTCTCCTTCTGTACATCCTTCCAGATATGGTACCGACGCAGATTCAAACCCCCGCGACCAAAATAGCGGACGTTAAACAGAAACTGGCGGAAAGACAGGATCCATTCCTGCGTCCACTCTGTCCAGCTCTCGGGCTTAGAGGGCGGGTGGGGCGGGAACCACCAGCAGACGCCTACGATTTTGGGCGTGAGGATGGGAATTGGCACCTTCTGGTCCGGGTCGGGAGTGAATTTGGCGACGTAGATGGGGGCTTTGCAGTTGATCCCGTAGCGCAGGTGGGCGGAGAGGGAGGCTGCGTTGCGGTGGACGTTTAACTGTTCTTTTTTCTTAATACTCTTTTGCTACTTGTGTAATTGTGTATGAGGTGCTGTGTTACCTTGGACGTATTGAAAATCCATTTGAAATACGGATCGTCAGCAAAGGCCCTCTGGATGCACGCTACGGCGGCGGGGATATCTGCAGTGGTGATCGGAAGCACTTCGATAGCCATGTTGAACGGATGATTTCAATAATAATTATAACTTGATTTAGAATTATTACTAGGTCTGTGGATGGGCTGCGATAGAGCAATCGTGTAGACGTGCGAGTGGTTTCGAAGGGGGTTGGACGACATCGATATCGCCATCTATACTTCGGGGGAAACTGAGGTCCAATAATCCCGGTATCGAGAGACGATCGATCGTTGAAGGGTTGCGAAGCGACAATACTGAAGTTTGAGTTACTGGGGGGGAAGAAACAAAAAGGTCCGAGAGAAAGCGAAGGATATCTTTATACCATGAACTGGTGCCATCCCTTCCAGGCAGGCCCACGCGGGCAGGTTACACTGCGAAACGCAGCGTGACCTTTTGCAGCGAGTGTCTGTAAGACAGCGCATGCTGGACGGGGAAGTTGAATATCATTGGTAGGAATAGCTCGAGGCGAGTTCGGATCGCCGCGGAGGTGTCGAATCAGGAAGGTCGTCGCGGTCTTATCGATACGAGCCGTATCGCGATAATCATTGGTCATGTTTATCGATTAGACATATCAGTGTTGTTGTGCTATTTAAGGGCATGTCGACATAGTCTATGCGAGATGTGGAGTAAGGTATTTTGTTCGGAGTATGTTCAAGTACACATACTTCCCAATTCGGAATTCTCCAAACGGGCTAACCTTAACAGGTTGGTCCATGCGCAGCCCTAATCTGATTATCGTAGTAGATCTATGGTTTTGACTAACTTTGCGAGAGGATCATTAGTCTATTGCTGTTTAGAATAGTGAAGCATCAATAGTCTCGAGTCTCATCGCCTCGTAGAGCGGTTCACCGCTACTTCGATCGCGTGCTGCAATGGCTGGCAAGGTCGCCATTCCGTGCTCATTCCAATCAATTCCGGTCTCACAATAGCAGCTAGAGCTATCAAGATGCATCCCGATTACGTTCGTATCTGCTGTCGCTCGCCAGTAGGAGATACTTGATCTCTGTGTTAGCCACTTCCGAAAGGCAGATAGCCCCCTGTTTGTGAGATAGACGCAGATTTTCTGACACTGGACATGCTGGGGATTCATGGTTCTTCATCCAGTTATAAGGTTGGCGCATAGTCTCACGGACATGCAATCCATACTATAACTGTGTCGCTGCGCTGAATCTCAACCTAGTGATCCTCTTCGGCAGCCTTGGCTTCTCGTGCGTTTATATATCCGATCAATCCGTTACTCCCACTTCGAAGCCTCGTCATATAAATTCTCATGGAGCATGGCAAAATACTCAAAAAGATGAAGAACACCCAGAACTGGTTGATAAGAAACAACTGAAGGAACCCACACGATCATGTGACATAATCGGGCGATTCCTTCGAAAATTTGTCTTTGAATTGGCATTCTCTCAACTGTCTTCTAACACCACCAGACGAGATTGACTCATTCAACTGCTACAATCATCCCTCAATATTGACTGACCGATAAAAGAACATGGCCCAGACATACTACCGTCGACCATACTCGCTACTCTGGTTTTTCGCCATCCAATTGACCCTCATGATCATTTATATAATCCTACTCACCTTGGACAAGCACCCTCACCTTGCGTTTCTGACTATCACCACCGTCAGCATAAACAGTATCCTTGGAACTCTATTTGATCCGGAGACTTGCTACAAAACCAAAACAACACTGGATGATGGGACGGTGGTTCGCGTGAAGAAACCGTTTATCGGCCTCAAGTCGCATGAAGACCTGGTCGGGTTGACGGGAGGATATGAAGTGAGGGTTGACGGATGGCGCTATGAGAAGGCTTTGATACGGATTTAATGTTGTTCGAAATTGCTGGTTATATCCATTGTTCCGATGGCGATGCGGGGATGCGGATATTGCGGAATTCTCGGGCCGCAATCATTGACATGCAACCATCTGGGGCCGAACTGAGCTGCCGTTGATCTTTCGACCTTATGCGTGTTGCTCTCGATCGCGACACCTTATAAATTGCTTATTCTACTTCAGGAAATACCGTTACTCCGGAACCAGTGCTGTGGTGGCGGGTCTCAATCTCTTCCCATTTGGACCTGGCACATCTCTCTCGTTCCGTAGCAACTCGATCAAATGGCAGAGACGCAACGCCTCCGCTCCAAAATAGCCTGCCAATCATGCCGTGAACGCAAACGAAAATGCGACGGCAACTTCCCCTGCAGCTACTGCCATCGCCTCGACCACGAATGCTTCTACGGCCCAACCCGCCGCAGCAAAAAGACCGCGCACAGATTGCGCCAGCATTCCACTGATATCAAATCTCCCGAATCCGCAGACCATGACGCCAAAGACCCACAACTGCAGCTTCTCGAGGCGAACTCGCCCGCTGTCTTTGTGCGGCAGCTGGCGCTGAAAATGGATGCTACTAATGCGCCGATATTGAACTACTATGCGTGGAATATCGGGTTTGATCGGGAGATCGCCTGCTTACCGCAGGTTTCGTGTATCACGGAGATTCTGTCGTTGTCGGAGATGCATGAGTTGGCAGCTATTTACTTTGCGCATGTTGCGCCTGTGTATGATTTTGTAAATCGGGCGGGGGTGGATGAGGCGATTATCAAGAGGTGGACGAATGGGTTTCCGTATGATCCGGCGGATTCGATGCTTCTGGGGATAGCAGCCCTCGGATGCCTCTTTGGCCATCGGTCCGCAGGAGTCGAGATGCAACTGGTGCACAGTGCGCGTATCGTACTCGAGTATTCCAGCCAGCTGGCCGCGCCAGAATTCGATCATGTAGTCGGCTGGTTACTACGAGTCATATACCTGCGCGTGACCAGCTCACAGCACGCAACATGGATGGCCAGCTGTACACTGATGCACTTAATCGAAACAACAAAACTGCATTTCGACTCCGCGACCGACTCCATCCTCGCGCAGTCAACCGGACCACGCATACACCCCGAACGCCGTCGCAAAGTGTACTGCGTCGCACAGCT
Organism: Aspergillus chevalieri; assembly: GCF_016861735.1. NCBI lineage: Eukaryota > Fungi > Ascomycota > Eurotiomycetes > Eurotiales > Aspergillaceae > Aspergillus > Aspergillus chevalieri. The sequence continues at coordinate 1,856,445 of NC_057362.1, forward strand.
CTTCAACACATGGGTCTCCCTCGACTGTGGAAAATCCCAAGTCGAGCTCCGCGGCGCATCGTCCGCGTTACCCGAAACAGGTTGGACAGTCGAGCAGCGGGAACTATGCCGAATCTCCGCCCTCCTCGGTCCGGAAGTCTATCGCGACATAGACGAGCTCGAAAGCGAACTCGTTGAGCTCTGTAAATTAAACCCAACACAGCCCATGCTCCGCCTAATCCAATGCAATGTCGGCTTATGCATCTACCGCCGTTTCCGCGCTTTAGGCCGCATTATGTCTGAGGATTCCCTCGACATGATCGTGAATCTAGCACGTCGCAGCTTAAAAGCCGCTGAAGACCTCGTCGGGATATCCTCACCGTGGTGGCATATTCTGAACATCCCCTTCCAGATTGTCTGTGTGCTGTTGGTCATCGATCATCCACAGGCGTTGGTCATGCTACCCGATGCGTTGCAGACATTACGGTCGGTGGCAGATCATTATCAGACAGGAATGACGAGGGAGGCGTATGAGATCGCAGTATTTCTAGTAAATCAACAGCGCGAAAGACGCTTGCAGGCGGTGAATAGTTTGGATAGTGCGCTTCGAGGACACGAAAGTAGTAACGGGACGTTGAATATGGGGAAGTGTGTTGAGGAGCAGTTGTTTCTGGAGGATCTGTTGTAACAACTTTTATGCATGTATAATTCTATGTCAATATAACAAAACAACACTCACGCACAGGCATCGTCTCCTTTCCCCATCCTATCTCACAACTCAAGCCTCAGTCAATGTCTCCCCCACCTCACGCCTAACCTGCCTCTTCTCCCTCGAGTCGACTCCCAACCAAAGCAAATCTGGCCGACTATAATGTCCATGCACATCCAGCATCGCCTTGACCTTGAGAATCTCATTAACGTCCAAGTCCGCAGCAAGCAGGCCCTCTTCCTCCTCACCAAGATCCTCAGTGAGCTTGCGTCCATCAGGGGCGATGATGCAGGCACAGCCACCACCACCAATGTGGTAGAGCTTGCCGTCTCCGAGGTTCATGCGGTCGACGCAGCGTTGGGTGAAGAAGGAGGAGAGGATCACGAAGGTGTTGCCTTCGATGGCATGGGTTGTTGAGAGGTTGTGGGCGCCCGGGTGGTAGTTATGGGAAAAAATGAACCAGGGGGGAAAAAAAATACCCTCCCGACACTGCGACCACAGCGCACTCTGCGGTGGGAACGATGCATAATAATATCGGCGGGCACGCCGCAACATTAATCTGCTCGCCCTGCGAATACGTATGGTATTGCAGCAGCGGCTGCGAATGCTCCCAGCACGACAACGCCCCAACCTTACCGACCATAGGCTCGTCAGCAACATTCATCAGTGAGGCACCGCTGCCGTCGCCAAAGATAGTGCGCTCAGCGTGCGTGGGCTTAATTTTGCGCCGGTGCATCTTGATTTCCCATCGCGGCCGATAATGCACTGCGAGAGGTAGAGCGAGTGGTTGTCGTTTTCAGGGTAGCCGAGGACGACGGAGACGTTGTTGGATGCGGCGCATTGGTAGATGCTGTTCATTTCGGGGCCGTCTCTGCGAAGGGAATTTTCTATGTACTCGGTGACCATTTCGAAGTCGATGGGACGTTGCCTGTTTGATTTTGTTAGCTTCGTCTTTTGCTACGTCGTAAACTGTTAAGTGAGGTAGGGCACATACCAAATCCAACCGGGATACATGGGAATCCAGAGCTCAGGGAAGGCAATCAGGTCACATCCTTTACTGGCTGCTTCCTCGATGAAGCGGCAAGTCTTTTCGACAGCAGCAGGGAGGTCGAAGTAGCAGCCTTCATCCACGATATCACGAACGAACGGCAAGATACCTAGACACTAAAAGACAAGAACCTGCTAGACCGGACAGTCTATCACGGTTTCATAATGTTGAAACTCTGGCGAAGTGCGCCATGTGTGTCGCCAGCGGTTCAGCGCCTGTTCCAGGTCTTCAGCACCATGGGGAACATCGATATCGCTTGACAGCTACTGTGCTAGGTAGAGAACAGTTTTTGCATCCTAACTCACCATCTCCAGACAAATCATCGTGTAGCAAGTAAGAAGAACCAAATATTCCTTGACATCTATAACGTACTCCACATGCGAATGTAACACACGGGCGAATGTAACACGAAATCGCTCCGCCGCGATGTTAACTCCAACATTTCCACCAATGCACTAAAATTCCATTAATACTATTTAGAATCATCTTCCTCAGACATCTCTACTACTATCTGACAGGAACGCGCATTGTGTCCGGCCTTTCCGCAATTGCCACAGCGCCGCGCGCGTGTCTCAGTCCGCGGTCGCCGACCAGCCCTAATGCGTGTTTCCTCCTTTAGTTGCACCTCAACCTCCATTTGATCCCCTAATTCCTGAGCTTCCAGTATAGAAAGCGACCCTCCTTTCCTTAGACGTGTTTTTTTAGCCCTCCGGCGTTTGCTAAGGGCCTCGTTTGCTGCCCGAAGATCATGAATCTCTGCTTTCATCAAATCCATCTTATGCATTATTCTCGTCGTTCCTTTCGCAAGGATGTCAACAGCATTCAATATTGATGTTGGAGAGCTATCTTGGTGATGAGAGATTCGGCGTTTTATAAGGTTTGTCTGGGATGATGCTTCAATTGGGTTATTTGGCGTTTTAGAGACCCAGCTATGGGAGGTACTCGGTCGTGAATTTGATGGTGTTGGCGTTTTGAATCGGACATCAAGCTTAGATATTACCCTCTCAGGGTCAAAAGGGATAAGTCCAGCCCCTCGAAAACCACCTTCAATATTTTTTCCTGTCATGGTGGCTTGGTACGCGGCGTAAAATGCAGGAAAGAAATCTTCTTTGGTGACATGGGTAATATGCGCCCGCATCAGCCCTTCAATATGCTTACCATAAGCAATCTTCAAAGGGCTAAAGTATCCGACATCAAGAGGTTGAAGGATATGGGACGAATGTGCAGGCATACAGAGTGTAATAATGTTGTTATTCTTGCAATAAAGCTCGAAGTCGGTTGAGTGGTGACTCTCATGGCCATCAAGGATCAGGAGACGATAACGACCGATTGTTCGGGCCTTTGTGTATTTGTCAAAGTGCTTGATCCATTCCAAGCCGAGTTCATTTGTTATCCAACCGCTTTCTGATGTAGCGATAACCCAATCCATTGGTAGTTGATTATTCTGATACCAAGAAAGAAGGTGATATTGACCTTTGACAATGATGTATGGCGGGATCGCCCAGCCACGAGCATTAACTCCCTGGATCACTGTGACCCATTCGCGATTGCCAGGCTGTTTTGCTTTTGCCTTGCCATGTCGTTCAGAGCTTGTGACAACCATTGTAGTCGAGATCACTCCCATCTGAAACCCAGTTTCATCAAAGTTATAGATATCTGCTTCCTGGATGCCATACTTCGCAATTGTGTTTTGAACAAGTGTAAACCAACGACCAATAACTTCTGGGTCTTCGCATAGAGCCCTCTGATAGTCATATTTCCGATTGAAACGAGTTGTGAGCTCTGGGTGCCGTTTGACAAAGGTGCTAGCCCAGTTTACCCCAACGCGTCCCGCGTCGCGCGTTGTGAGTAGTCTGCTGGCCATATCTTCCACACCAGACAACCGAGGAGGAAACCCTTTGGAATCTAGATCAAGTATGTGTTCGACAATTGTTGATTCCTCTAGATCAGTGAGCTTCCGTGAATTGGCTGATATATTGCATCGTGATCGCATGCCACCCCGGCGGCGACTAAGCTTCACATGATCCACGTGATAGATCCTGCCAGCGGCTCGAGCGCTTAGATTTTTATCATTTTGCATAGCTTGAAGGGCCAATATTACTTGGCTTTCATCATGTTTCTGAGGCATCGTTGGGTGTGGTGAAATTTGTAGTAGAAATCGGAAGTCGCGGCGGAGCGATTTCGTGTTACATTCGCCCGTGTGTTACATTCGCATGTGGAGTACGTTATATATTGCGCTCTCTATAGAAATCGGCCAAAGGCCGTGGCAGACCACGTCGCTGACCAAATGAAAATATACTAGAACTAGACATAAACCCTTTTCTTCCATTGTTGTTTTCGTAGGAGCACTTTTGTAAGCTAAAGCTCATTCCCGAGATATACTAAGCCTGAACCGTTCTATCTCAGCTTTTAAGCCCACTTCCCCAACAACGACATCAACACCAACCCAGCAATCAGCGATATCCCACCAATAGCAACTCTCCCTAGCCCAGCATCAACCAACTCACCGCCCTCAATCACCCAGTCTCTCGCCCACATATCCACAACAGCAACCCATACGAGAATACCCGCGGACAACGCATCTAGCGTTCCCAGCGCAATCAACGTACTCTTTTCATTCCCGTTGAACGAGTTCAACACACCGATTCCGATTGCCATGCCAATAGGTGTGATCAATGCAAAGGCGATTGCCATAATTGCCTTGCTGGGGAAGATCCGGCCGGGAAGTAGAGCGATCCGGGCACCTAGGGCTAGACCTTCGAAAAACTGGTGGAAGACGATTACGACGAGGAGGGTGCGGTAGAAGGAGTCTCCCGCCACAACCAAGGTAATACCGATGAGGATACTGTGGAAGAGGACACCAGCTTCCATGACCAGCACGGAGAACTTGGAGGTAGGTTCTGTGGGGTCGTAGGGTGAGCCGTGGCTGTGGCCTAGTCCGGCGAGGGCGTGGGTTTGTTGGCATTGGTGGGTGGTAGGTTGTTCTTTTGGCTCTGCGACGTTCTGCTCGGGGGTCTCCGGCGTTGTAGTTGGCGATTTGGAACCGCGTGCGAGGATGATTCGGTGGCCGATGTATTCGATGAGGAAGGCGAGGAAGATTCCTGCCATGACGACGGCGGAGGTGGTGGCTTCGTAATCGAGTTCGCCGAGGCAGTCGTTTGTGAACATCAGGTTGGCATGTGTGTAGAGCTGTATTGCGTTAGATATTAACCGAACGTCTCTTCATTACATCATGGGAAAGGGCATACGTGAACAAAAGCCGTAGCAATGATGATACCAGTTCCGAACTGCTTAATTCCCGTCGAAACCATCGTGTTCAAAGTCTTGAACGGCAAATTAATCAGCAACATCGGAGCAAACACGCCAATTGCACTGGTAACAAGAACGACGAACAACGTTCCAATCCGCAGAGGTACATCGTAGTCTCGGTCTTGCATGCCGCATGAAGGCGTACTGCTCTGCTCGGATTCTCCTGCTCCAACGCAGTGTCTGATTTGTCAGTACAGGGCCGTGGAAAGATTAAAGCTTGACATACTCGACACCAGCGTGGAAATGGCAGTTCTGTCCTGCAGAACCCTCACTTGACTCGCCCTCATGGCTGTGCTCATCGTGGCCATGTTCATCGGTCGTTTCTTCTCCAATAACCTGAACTTCGTTTCCCTGTGCATCCATGCAGAATCTTCAATCGTCAGTACGTAACCCTCATAGCTTTCTCGGGAGACCGGGAGGCACTTACTGCTCACTCCCATGCGCATGACAGCCCGTAAACTGCGCCGGCAGCTCACCCGTCGGAGTAGCAGTCATAGAAACCTGCACCTCCTCTCCACTCCCATTGATACAAAACACCTGGTCTCCATGATTATGGCATCCAGTAATAGCAGAAGACTGACCGGAAGACGTCGAACTCGCCGTCTGGGCCCGAGCCATAGCTGAGAGTAGCAACAACGCAATGATTCTGACCATCTTGACCTGCTCGAGCTCAACGATTGAAGCAAAATCTCTTTAATCGCCTCG